>NC_090266.1:1041169946-1041796057 GCF_040414725.1 Anabrus simplex
TTCCCCTTCCTGACGTCAAAGAACTCGGATTAAGAATCTGTCTAGAATCGGGGGTTTTACAGCTAGATTTTAAATCGCAGTATCACGAACTATTGTTTTACTGCTGGATGCCCTTCCTGACTAAGATTTTAAATCGCAAGAATTTGTTTTAAGACTCAAGTCTTGTTATGTTTCTTTCGTAATCTGCAAGTCTAAACAAGCATATCGCTGTACACTCTTGCCTTCACGATGCGTATTCGATAATTGTTTTCAACCGGTTGCCCTTCCTGACGTCAAAGAACTCGGATTAAGAATCTGTCGAGAATCGGGGGTTTTACTGCTAGATTTTAAATCGCAGTATCACGAACTATTGTTTTACTGCTGGATGCCCTTCCTGACTAAGATTTTAAATCGCAAGAATTTGTTTTAAGACTCAAGTCTTGTTATGTTTCTTTCGTAATCTGCAAGTCTAAACAAGCATATCGCTGCACACTCTTGCCTTCACGATGCGTGTTCGATAATTGTTTTCAACTAGTTGCCCTTCCTGACGTCAAAGAACTCGGATTAAGAATCTGTCGAGAATCGGGGGATATACAGCTAGATGCACTTTTTAGATTTTCAATCACGAACTATTGTTTTACTGCTGGATGCCCTTCCTGACTAAGATTTTAAATCGCAAGAATTTGTTTTAAGACTCAAGTCTTGTTATGTTTCTTTCGTAATCTGCAAGTCTAAACAAGCATATCGCTGCACACTCTTGCCTTCGCGATGCGTGTTCGATAATTGTTTTCAACCGGTTGCCCTTCCTGACGTCAAAGAACTCGGATTAAGAATCTGTCGAGAATCGGGGGATATACAGCTAGATTTTAAATCGCAGTATCACTAACTATTGTTTTACTGCTGGATGCCCTTCCTGACTAAGATTTTAAATCGCAAGAATTTGTTTTAAGAATCAAGTCTTGTTATGTTTCTTTCGTAATCTGCAAGTCTAAACAAGCATATCGCTGTACACTCTTGCCTTCGCGATGCGTGTTCGATAATTGTTTTCAACCGGTTGCCCTTCCTGACGTCAAAGAACTCGGATTAAGAATCTATCGAGAATCGGGGGATATACAGCTAGATTTTAAATCGCAGTATCACGAACTATTGTTTTACTGCTGGATGCCCTTCCTGACTGAGATTTTAAATCGCAAGAATTTGTTTTAAGACTCAAGTCTTGTTATGTTTCTTTCGTAATCTGCAAGTCTAAACAAGCATATCGCTGCACACTCTTGCCTTCGCGATGCGTGTTCGATAATTGTTTTCAACCGGTTGCCCTTCCTGACGTCAAAGAACTGGGATTAAGAATCTGTCGAGAATCGGGGATTTACAGCTAGATGCTCACCGGATACCCTTCCCGACGGCATAAGTTACCAGGATTTGAATCGCGGTATCCATCATTGTGTCTGACTTGCAAGCTCACGCGTATTTTCATTTTTTGCTGAGATATCATGCTACTTCCGTTCGCCAGCTAGAGCGGAAACTCGCAGTACTGCGTCTATTTCATCTTACAACTTGGAGGAGACAACATGTGTACATATAATTTATGATCTTTCACCCTCCCTTAAAAAACATGTAAGTATCTCGGAACATTCTTATCCGTGTGTGTTGCAAATACTAAGCGAGTGAGCCGAGCGAGTTGGCTACGCAGTGTGCTTTCTTGATTTTCGTATGAGTGTATTCACAATTACTAAGCGTCTTAGCAGTGTGATGAACGAGTTAGCTACGCGGTATATATTTTTTTATTTTCATACTAAGCAAATCATTTGAAGTGTTAGGTATGCGATATGTGCACAGTGTGTTTTTAGCTATGCGATATGTGCACAGTGTGTGTTAATCATTGAAGTTGTACTGAACACATCAAACAATGTTCGATTCTAGGCTTGCTATGTTTCAATCTAAACAAAGGTATCCCCTAACATGTTGTATCGGATCACATGTAACGACATCGAGTGCAGTGTTCGATTCTAGTCTTGTTAGTTTCAATCTAAACAAAGGTATCCCCTAACATGTTGTACAGTGTTCGGTTCTTAGGATAAAGGTATCCCCTAACATGTTGTATCGGATCACATGTAACGACATCGAGTGCAGTGTTCGATTCTAGTCTTGTTAGTTTCAATCTAAACAAAGGTATCCCCTAACATGTTGTACAGTGTTCGGTTCTACTTGTTTCGTGATCTGAACGCATCAATCAATGTTCTGATTACATGTTGTATCGAGTGCAGTGTTCAATTCTAGTCTTGTTATGTTTCAAGCTGATCTTCTTAGAACAAAGGTATCCCCTAACATGTTGTACAGTGTTCGGTTCTACTTGTTTCGTGATCTGAACACATCAATCATTGTTCTGATCACATGTAACGACATCGAGTGCAGTGTTCAATTCTAGTCTTGTTATGTTTCAATCTAAACAAAGGTATCCCCTAACATGTTGTACAGCGTTCGATTCTACTTATGTAGTGTTCTGAACACACCAGACAATGTTTTAATCACATGTTGAAGTTAACGACATCGAGTACAGTGTTCGATTCTACTTATTTTGTGTTCTGAACACATCAATCAATCAATGTGCAGTGTTCAATTCTAGTCTTGTTATGTTTCAATCTAAACAAAGGTATCCCCTAACACAGCGTTCGATTCTACTTATGTAGTGTTCTGAACACACCACACAATGTTTTAATCACATGTTGTATCGAGTACAGTGTTCTGAACGCATCAATCAATGTTCTGATCACATGTTGTATCGAGTACTGGCTGTCTCATAAGGAGCTATGTATAGCCGCCATCTTGCATCCGCCATCTTGCGCAAGCATCCTTAGGGCGTCTCTAGTCATGGATCCTTAAGCCGCCTCATAAGAGCAACCACCATCTCGCGCAAGCATCCCTCATAAGGAGCCTTGTATAACCGCCATCTTGCGCAAGCATCCCAAGGGCGTCTATGTATAGCGATCATCTTGCATAAGCACCTTTAAGGAGTCATGTATAGTCACCATCTTGTGCAATTAGCGTCGAGAGAGGACTGATGTAGAATTTTTCTTTTTAAATTATCCGCCACCACATAGAGTGTAGCACTGAGGTTTGCGATGTAAGATGGTGGATGACAGCTGCGCGTAGCACGTAGAATTTGCCGCCACCACATAGATGGCAGCACGGTGCTCTCTTGATTAAAGATGGCGGATGACAGCTAACAGAACTTTTCAAATTGCCCGCTACTACAGAGAGCAGCACGGTGCTCTGTTCATTAAAAGATGGCGGATGACAGGTGATGAAATTGCCTGCATGATAGCAGCACCGTGCTCTATTGATTAAAGATGGTGGATGATAGCTGTCATAAAAAGCACGTGGCTTTGTTTACTAAACAAGAGCACATAGATTTTTTTCAAATTGCCGCCACCACATTTCAAAGGTATCTAGCTAAAGAGCGCAGCACTGAGGTTTGTGATGCAAGATGGCGGATGACAGCTGTCAGAAAAAAGCACGTGAGTTTGTTTCCAAACAAGAGCATGTAGAATTTGCCGCCACCACATAGAGGGCAGCACGGTGCTCTCATGATTAAAGATGGCTGCTGTCACGTGGAATTGCCTGCCACCACAAAAGAGGGTAGCACGGTGCTCAAAGATGGCTGCTATCAAAAAGCATTTTTCAAATTATCCGCCACCACATTTCAAAGGTAAGTAGCTAAAGAGGGCACCACTGTGCTCTATAGATTAAAGATGGTGGATGACAGCTGTCAAAAAGCACGTGGATTTGTTTATCTCGCGCTAGTAAGGTTAAGTTGGTAGCACTAAGGTTTAAGCCCGTTAAGATGGCAGCACTGCGGATGACAGCTGTGACGAATTTACATCTACTACGATAAAGAGGGCAGCACTGTGCTCTATAGATTAAAGATGGCGGATGACAGCTGACAAAAAAGCACGTGAGTTTGTTTACTAAACAAGAGCACGTGGAATTTGTCGCCACCACATTTCAAAGGTAAGTAGCTAAAGAGGGCAGCACTGTGCTCTATAGATTAAAGATGGCGGATGGTAGCTGTCGAAAAAGCACGTGAGTTTGTTTCCAAACAAGAGCACGTGGAATTTTTCAATTTGCCGCCACCACATAGAGGGCAGCACTGTTCTCTCTGGATTAAAGATGGCTGCTTGTTGAAAAGCATTTTTCAAATTATCCGCCACCACATTTCAAAGGTAAGTAGCTAAAGAGGGCAGCACTGTGCTCAAAGATGGCGGATGACAGCTATCAAAAAAGCACGTGGCTGTCAAAAACCACGTGGATTTGTTTATCTCGAGCTAGTGAGGTTAAGTTGGTAGCACTAAGGTTTAGGTCTGTCAAGATGGCAGCACTGCCGATGACAGGTGATGAAAGAGGGCAGCACGGTGCTCTGTAGTTTAAAGATGGCGGATGACAGCTGTCAAAAAAGCACGTGGCTGTCAAAAAGCACGTGGATTTGTTTATCTCGCACTAGTTAGGTTAAGTTGGCACTACTGAGGTTTAGGCCCGTCAAGATGGCAGTACTGAGGTTAGCGATGCGTTGTTGTCTGTCAAAAAGCACGTGGCTGTCAAAAAACACGTGGCTTTGTTTACCTCACGCTAGTTAGGTTAAGTTGGTACTAGTGAGGTTTAGGCCCGTCAAGATGGCAGCAGTGAGGTTAGCCATGCGTTGTTGTCGATGACAGCTGTCAAAAAGCACGTGGCTTTGTTTACAAATTCAAATCTCGCGCCAAAATTCAAATTTCCCGCCAAAATTCAAATTTCCCGCGGGCGGCGGCGGCGGCGGAGGAGGCGGCGGAGGAGGCGGCGGGAGGAGGAGGAGGCGGCCGAACTGTCCAATTATACTACTTCCGACTTCTATTCCACGGACGCTATAATGACGGAAGAATGGAAGCAAGCAAATTACGAGCTACGGCACGTAATTACACGTTACGCCACTCATGGATTTCACCACAGATTCTGCCAAACCAAAAACTTCCACCAGCCGAACGAAGACTGTATATGTAACCTGTGTAACGATCATTGTGAAAGATACCATGCACAAAACTGCAAAATGAGGACAACCTCAATAATAAGAATGGCATTAGCATAGTTGACCATCTGTACAAAAACTGTTTTTGCACATTGTGCGCTTTTCATTTAATAATAATAATAATAATGCGCAATGTCATAGCTCTGTAATGGCACGCAAGTGGTTGGAGGAGCACTCCAGTAAAATTACGACCGTGGGTTGGTCCTCCAGATCCCAGATTTTAATCCAATCCAGCATTTATGGGATGTTGTCGATGCTGGTGCACCCTCCATGAACCCCGCACCAATTACGCAAGGACCGGGCGAGTTGGCCGTGCGCGTAGAGGCGCGCGGCTGTGAGCTTGCATCCGGGAGATAGTAGGTTCGAATCCCACTATCGGCAGCCCTGAAGATGGTTTTCCGTGGTTTCCCATTTTCACACCAGGCAAATGCTGGGGCTGTACCTTAATTAAGGCCACGGCCGCTTCCTTCCAACTCCTAGGCCTTTCCTATCCCATCGTCGCTATAAGACCTATCTGTGTCGGTGCGACGTAAAGCCCCTAGCAAAAAAAAAATTACGCAAGGCCAACTGTGGGTAGTAGTACAAAATGCGTGGGTCCAGATCCTCCGAGAACGCTTCCAACACCTTGTAGAGTTGATACGTATTTTTGCCGGTTTGCGAGTTCGCGGAGTAGCAACTTCGCATTCTGTTCTGCCACATATTTTTCTTAAATACGGAAACAAATTGCTGTTCTTTCCGTTGCAATCCACACTTTATTTAATAATTTTACAGTTGTAGGGAATTAACAATCCTGGTGGTCATGATCGTTAAGGCGTTTAAGTCTAAACGGTCTGACACCGTGGTTAGCCGGTTCGAGCCCCGTTGGTCGAAAACATTTCGCCATCAGTATGTTGGCCAGCAGGGTAGGGGAGGTGGTGGTATACAATTTCTAATCACTAGATTGCGTGCCAAAAGCCTGGATTAAATTCTAAATCTCTCCGCAATGCTCATATGGAGTGAGGGCATATGACGCTGTTTATGGTGATTCATCCGTCTAATAGAGACGTTAAGCCTTGAGCAGACCCTTTGGTGCTAATCGACAGGAGTAGGCTATGTGCCGGCACCGAGTTTCACCCTCTCCCTTCGTGAACTGGTGATTTCGTATTGTTTAAATAAAAAAATGCTTCCCCTGAGCACTTTTAATTGTTCTGACTTATCTTGTTATTCCCTGGGTTGAGTGATACATCACACTGCACTCTCCGGATATAGCTGAACTTGATACTGAGATATTACCTAATTGTGGTCAAGATGTTTTCCCTGTGTAGCTTGACTACCGCTGCACTGATTGTTGAATATTTTGTGGAGTACCGCACAGAAATTCCGCATGATTAGAGCCCGAATATTTAGGCTTTTCTAAATTAGAAGCGAATAACTACCTACACTCGTCCTAAAACAACTCTGCTATGTGATGTGCATAAATATTAGGGGTCAGGGCTGTTAGAACTCTTAGAACTAATGTTATTCTCGCTACATTACAGAAGAGCGGGCTAGACGGCTTTTTAACTTATTACTCCTAAACGTCCGGGTTCTACTCATAATTGAACCAAGTTTAGCTTGCAAATTTATCTCTGTACTATACTTTCACAAACGTCCTTGTGCCTAACCGTTGCCTACGTTATAATACAAGGCCTGGAAATAGAGCCCATGAAACGCTATCGAAGTGGTCACACTGAAGTTCAATGCCGGGCCGCTAGGATCGCTTTCTTGCCCCCTGTCTATCAACGCGCCTTAAAAGAGCTTATTAACTGCGTTGGTTGTGAATGTATTATGTATTCGTCTGATGTTAAGCATTAGCAGTTCCAGTCATGACTTATTCACGAGAAATTAAAGGTAGTGGAATTTCGTTTCACAAGTTTCCAGTGAATGTTCAATGTTCGAAACATTATGAGAGAGGAAGTATTACCCATGAGATACGACTTCAAGCTGATGAAATTAGGCCTCTGTTCCTAAGTTTTGATCCGAGTTATGTCATAAGAATCGGGCGATCCCAAAATTTGTCACTGGACTTTTTTGTAAACAATGCTACCGTGACCGGCGATCATTTGAGAGTCTTTTTCAAATTAGGGAACCAACCAGAAAAATAATTTGCACAACAAATTCGGAGTAAATGAATGTAACAAGAGCTAAAAATATTGTATTTTTCCCTAAAAACAATCTCTGGTTTGAAAAGTGTGGAGGTGGTTTGTCCCGAAAGCATTACGTACAGTTTAAAATAAACCATTTGTTTTATGGAGCATTTTATGAAATAGTTCGATGCGCATGCCGGCTGCAACTCCTCGCGTGGGACATATTCTAGGAATAAGAACAAACGAGCATCTTTTAGTACTGAAGATGAACGTCTCAGTTAGTTAATTAATGATTTCCTCGTCATATATTAAGAAAATTCAAATGCATTCAGAGAAAGTAAAAAAAGATTCATGAGGGAAATGTATCAGGCATAGATCTTGTCTACCCAATCCACTGTGGCCTGCGTAAAATACCGCATAAGTATACATTTGCATTATGCATTGACGAGGAACCTAACAAGCGATGACATCGAGCTCTTCTTCAGCTACCTAAGATGCCAAGCGGAATAGCGGAATACAATGACATTATGGTTCGTGTGGAAAAAGAACAAACAGACTGTAAAGGCTATTTAGAACTTATCTTTTCTCCAGCTACTCAAGGTCCAACAATGTGTCTTATTCGTTTTCAAGGTATTTTTTTTTTTGCTAGGGGCTTTACGTCGCGCCGACACAAATAGGTCTTATCGCGACGATGGGATAGGAAAGGCCTAGGAGTTGGAAGGAAGCGGCCGTGGCCTTAATTAAGGTACAGCCCCAGCATTTTCCTGGTGTGAAAATGGGAAACCACGGAAAACCATTTTCAGGGCTGCCGATAGTGGGATTCGAACCTACTATCTCCCGGATGCAAGCTCACAGCCGCGCGCCTCTACGCGCACGGCCAACTCGCCCGGTGTTTTCAAGGTAGAAGAGCCGTCAGATACCGAAAAAAATCGTCGTCTGTGGCACTTCTGCAGTGAACGATGGAATTTGTCACCTCCGCTATGCAGTACTTGCCCGAAGAGAGTTACTAAAAGGTGTACGGTTTTATCGAAAGACATGTTCAACAGTGAAATTAAGTGTAGAAAGTGTAAAGACGACAAACCACCTCTTTTTCTACTCTGAAAATTTCTGAGACCTCTATGTGACAACAGTGCTTCGAGCCACTCAAGTAGAAGAGATAAAGTTTTGAAACTGATAAGAAGTCCCTCAAAAGGAAAGTTTTGAAACTTCAGTGACATATCCAAGCCAATGCAGCACCGCTCTATAAATAAAGTACTGTTAATACTTGCAAAAACTTTCAGTTCTTTTTATTTAGGATATAATTTACTTATTGACATATACGGTCATGCGAAGAAAAGGGGGCAAGGACGCGATCCTAGTGGCTGAATGGTAAACTAGGATGCCACCCGTTTCCATGAGTGCATTTCAAGGCCTTGTGTTATATCGTAGGCAACGGCCTAACACTAGCTGTATTGGCATTGGCCTACTAACTCCTTCTTTATAACATGGATGTCAAATTCAAACAGCCCGTTCTTTAAAAATGTGGTCAATTAAATCAGGATTTCAACTTCAGAGCGTTTACTGAATTTTGTTTTAGGGGTGTTAACCTTTACCCCATTTCTTTCCATACAGATATTTGAATTTAATGATCGTATCGCAACGCCTTAGTTTTGCGTCTTCGGAAATGTTTTTCTTTGTTCTAAATACTTCGGGTGAATCGATAGTTATGATGTTTTCATTGTTTTGGGAACAGATTTTATTGGCTTTAGTTTAAATTGTATTTTTCTGAATTATTCCACCGAGGTATTGGTATTGTAAATGTTGGCCTCAATTACGCCGTATCTTGATACTTGTCTTTTGAAGTTAATGAATTCAGTTTTTTCGAATGATATTCAAAGACCGCTGTTTCAGCAGTTCGATCTTTTGGGATGTAATAAGTTCAGATTGCTAAGTCGTCTGCAAGTGCTAGGCAAACTATCCCTAATTTTCCTCTGCCTAATGTGATTCGGTGATTCATTTTGGTATTAATTTTAAGAGGAGACGACTGGACAAGAGTGACGAGGGAGAAGTGGTGGGAAAGACAAGAGGAGATGGAGAGACTTATGTTCCAAGCATACATGGCCAACAGCTGGAAACTTCATACGATGATGATGATGAACCACAAAGGCTCCATGAGCTGAAAATCACCGCGAAACTTTTAGAAAATGAGATGGTAAAACTCAGAGATATACATAAAAGTGCGGTGGCTTTGTAGAAAATCTGGTGCTCTGAAAGCTTTGCGGCGTGATCTCGTACCTCTTCAAGATAGGATTAATTGGAAAGATTGAGAAGGAGCAACAGTGGATGTAGCGAGAGCGAAAGTCTATCTGAAAAATATTTCGTCATACAAGTTTGCAATAATATTACATTTTATGATTGAAATGTATGAGGAACTATAGTCATTCTGTAAGGTTTTACCAAATAGGTTATAAAAATCTTTGTACCGGTAACCTATTTGATATTAGTACGATAAGTTTTCTTCCTTTTATCCTAACCTATTTAAATGTACAGTTGTGGCGTGTTACGGATAATCCACGGAAAGTTGCACTTGACAGTTGTAAGTCATGTTGGCACCACTACAAAAATGAAATGAAGAACGTCACCCGTCAGTTAGAATCGCCAATCCACTACTTTTTATATCAGATACAGTTACGCATTTTATTCATGTTAATTCGTATTTAATTCCGTATAGTGTTCATAATCTTTTATTTGCCTACACAAATATGAGCATTTAAAATATATTATAAGGTTTAAGCGAGCTACAAAATAAATACGAACTATTTTCAGTTGATTGTTGTTGGCAATATAGGTAGTATAGTAGTGCCATCTATAAGTAGCTTGACTACTGTATTGAAGTGTTGCCGTTTTGTCTGTCGCCGCTAGCACGTGGTCAGGTGTGATTCGCGCGTTTATGAAGGTTTTGTTTTCATTTTGAGATAATTGTGAAATTTTATTTTAACGAATGCAGTGCGATGTTTCGGAAATGACAACATAGTCATGAAGCGCGAAGTGATAATCCTTTGAGCCGGGGAGTATCCCTTAATAGTCAGGCATTAGAATTAGTGCGGAGAACTCGTGAATTTTACGAGAGGGAGACGAAATTCGTACGCTTGTATAGCCGTCTCTCCGTTCCTATAGATCATGTTGTGGATCGCAAATCTCAAACATTAGGGCTTTCAAAGCGTACTGCCATTCAAACAGGTGTTCGCCTCCAAGAACAGAAGGAAAAAGTGACGGGGGTACATAGCAATAGCGAAAACGGGGCTGATAGTAGGGACTTGTTTCACAGCACTCCGGGAAAGAAACGAATTAAGCTATCTCCTGTAATAGGAATTAATTCTTTCCAGGCTGATGCAATACGAAGACACGAGTACGATTTTTACAGCTCAAAGTCCCTTCTGTCATTGTTATGGACAATGCACGTCACCACTCCGTAATAATGGACAAGACCCCTTCTTCGAGCGCCCGTAAAGAACTGTGTGGAATGGCTGCAGTAAAGAAATATCCCAGCGCGTATGTGTATGACTAAATTAGTCGACACCGGGCGAGTTGGCCGTGCGGTTAGGGGCGCGCAGCTGTGAGCTCGCATCCGGGAGATAGTGGGTTCGAATTCCACTGTCGGCAGCCCTGAAGATGGTTTTCCGTGGTTTCCCATTTTCACTCCAGGCAAATGCTGGGGGTGTACCTTAATTAAAACAACGGTCGCTTCCTTCCCATTCCTAGGCCTTTCCTGTCCCATCGTCGCTATAAAACCTATCTGTGTCGGTGCGATGTAAAGCAAATAGCAAAAAAAAAAAAAAAAAAAAAAAATAGTCGACGAGGTAGCGAAGGAACAAGGGCACGAGGTTATTAGGTTGCCGCCGTACCACTGTCACTTCAACCTCATTGAGTTGGTACGGTATGGGGTGAAGTAAAACATTACGTACGCACTTATAACACGTCCTTCACAGTTATTGAAGTGCTGTTCCGGGAGAGTATTGCTCGAATGGATGCGGCTTTGTGCAGGAAGAAATTTAGCCATGTTGCAGCATTCATTAATTCGGCAATGGCAATACATGGCATCATCAGTGACTCTCAGAAGTTGATGATCTGCCTAGACGATGATGACAGTGACAACGAAGGCGACAGTAGTGATGGCAGTGAACTGGAGGGTATCGAGCCTTTGCCTTTGTGAATCAGGTATGAAAATAAGGTTTCTGAATTTTCGCAAATTTTATAGAATTTACTTGAAACATTTTGTGTTAGCACCGGTGTATATTATTCTAACATTTATTGGTGAAGGTGTATATGAAGTGAGATCCTTGTTGGCAGATTTCTTCCGTGTTTTCTAACATCGCGATAATAAGAACTTCGTAGTATATTTATCTCGTATAATTTTGTGTGATGAATAATCGGTGAGTTGAAAGTTCAATTTTTGTCGGCAGATTTCATTTGTATTGTGTATCAACGCGATGACATTAAAAACATTTCTCCCATGTTTTTAAAAACACATGTGTCGTGCAATCAGCTGTTGTTACGGCGGCAACATCGCTTCGTGCGCCACTGCAGTGTGACCAATATTGTGCGCAGCTGTCATGTGCAACCTTACGCCGGCCCACCTATAGGTACGGGCTGAACCATATTTATTTGACTTTTCGGAATTCTCTTATTATTAACTAAGAATCGAACCAGTCAGTTTCCTGAGAACCAAGCTGTTTCGTCGGTGGGTCTGTAAAGAGACTTATAGCGAATACTTGAATAGTTTTTAAGTTGTATGATCCTCTATTGAAAATTACGACCCTTTTAGGGACAGAGCGATCTACAGAAGACCTCTGTTTAGGTATTATAATCCCCTGCATCTTATATGTTGGCCATTCTGGTAACAACTGAAAACATCTCATGTGTCATTTCTAGATGCCTAGTATAAACAATTGTGAGCGCGTGTTTATAGTTGCAAGGCGTAAGAACAGGTATGTTGATCGTACCGGTATGGTGTAAAATGATTTTGTAACATTTTTTAATAAGAATTAATAATGCTAGGGGTTCTTGTTTGCTAACATCAGTATTTGCTACCTCTAGCGCAAAAAATGGTTCTAAATTAACGGAAATAACCCCAACGTCATTGTTGCCATTTGACATTATAGCGAAGACTGAGAACACAGCGAGTGGATGTCTGTCCTACTGATCATATCCTCAAATATCCTTGATGTTTAGCTATAGTACGCGAACTTTTACTTGAGCCCTAGTTCCCATTATGCACTATGGAGTTCAGGGCTCAAGAAAAGGTTCGCGTGCTATACCTAACCTGTTGGTAACAATTATGCCGTAGCTGGTGCCTGATTTAGCAGTGATTAATAGTTTGTGATTGCTTACATTCTGCTATAAACTTAAACGACCATTGTTATAATCGTGACGGATACATCAGTACATGTAATCATTTCGAAGCAGTCAAGTTTGTGTCGTTAAAGGTTAAGTAAGTTTATTCAATAAGATCAGAATATAAGATGTTCATAACATTTTATGTAGCAGTTTATTTAGATTTTGATATATGCAGCTTCCATCACTTTAGAAAAGATGGACCATATTTATGCAAATGTCTACTTTTTTAAAGGTCGTTTCTATAACCAGTGCAAAATAGTCCAAACTGGATCATCATTATGTTGTGCATGACATGTATTAACTACTTTCATAAAAAGGTAGAGTCTTTTGAATGGAGTTCGTGATACAGCCCTGGAAACTTCAGTTATCTGTTTTTGCTTCTGGACTGGTTACTGGACCTGATGTATTAGTATGCTGCTCTTCTGTTTCAGGGTTTGCATTAGTATTTTTTTTTGACAGTTGCTTTACGTCGCACCAACACAGATAGGTCTTATGGGGACGATGGGACAGGAAAGGGCTAGGAATGGGAAGGAAGCGGCCGTGGCCTTAATTAAGGTACAGCTCCAGCATTTGCCGAGTGTGAAAATAGGAAACCACGGAAAACCATCCTCAGGGCTGCCGACAGTGGGGTTCGAACCCACTAACTCCTGAATACTGGCCGCACTTAAGCGACTGCAGCTGTCGAGCTCGTTGCGTTAGTATTATTATTATCTAGCATATGGCTATAAGTTACACCGATATCTAAAATTATATACCACAAACCTACTATGGAGGCGTAGCAGGGGGAGAGATGATGCTCCCGCATGGTGTGTACCAGGTGAAGGTCCTAACCGACTTGCCGGAGGACTTGAGCGAAATAAAAAGACTCACGGACCAAACACAGAACCCCCTGTGGGTGGGGGACGCAGACAAAAACTAACCCACGGTTTCCCCTGCCTGCCGTAAGAGGCGACTACAAGGGGTGACCAAGGGTGATTGATTAAGAAGCATGAGACTACTTGTGGTTAGTACCATCACATGGGTCACCTTTACTTGCGGGTAGTACACACAATAGGTGCACAATAAGTTTGTGATTAGTAGCAACAGAGAGCGGTTCACTATGGGTTTTCAGTACCTGTGATTAGTACCTCTGTATGCAGAATACCACGGGCTTACGTTGCCTATGATTAGTACCATTAGGCCTATGTGAGAAACACCATGGATTTGGGCATTGCCTGTGATTAGTACCCACTATGTGAGGAACACCATGGGATAGTACAAGTCCCTATGATTAGTGTACCTATGTGAGGAACACCACAGGATAATACGAGACCCTGTGATTAGTACCCCTATGTGAGGAACACCATGGGTTTGCGTTGCCTACGAGTTGTGCCGTAATGTGAGAAACACTATAGGTCTGCGTTACCTGTGCGACATACAATACTTGTGAGTAGTACCATAATGTGTGGAACACAGTGAGTCCACGTTACTTTTGATTAGTCCCGCTACATGAGAAATACATTACAAGATATTAGAATCATTCCGTATTGACGGTTTTCACTTTACAATGGCGAAAAATGAAAGTATCCTCCTATTCAATACATCATATATTCCGTCATTAGACGGAGTAAACAAGTTCAGACATGTTTCGGCTCGTTTGAGCCATCTTCAGTGAAAAAATTAGGGGGGTTGGAATAATTTACATAATATGAGTTGAAAAAATGCTAAAAAACATAATGAAAGCGCAAATGAAAAAACAAACAAAAGAGAGCCTAGACGGAAACAAAATAGCACAAATATACAATATTTACATCAATATGCAGAGAAAAAAACAACTTATTGCGACAAAATTCAGTGAAACAGGTGTTAATTTGAAATAATAATTGATACTAAAAACTGCGTTAACCTAAGAAACAAGGGAATGAGAAAACAAATGATGCAGATGGAAATGAATAATAGTAGCACATGGTGAGGTTGTGGACCTCATAGTTTACAAATTATTAGTTTATAAAAACGACAAAACAGTTTGAAATCGCTGTCAAAATCCTAGTGGAAACCCATCACATAAAATTGGTCAGGAGGAGAGCGGGAGCAAACATTTTGAGAGAAACCAAGCCTGAATTAACCTGCAGGCGAAAAGCCTGTGATAAGGAGAAAAAACACCTTAAATTTAAGGCTTCAGAAATAGCAGCATTCTTAATATCTTCTCAATCTAGCGGTCCCTTTCTTCATTATTGTTTCATAATGTTGGCTGGTGTTTTGCCTTATTATAGAGGGGTCGGAAGGGCCGCATATAAAAATATGAGAAGCTGTGTTAGGTAGAAGACAGATGCATAGTAAATTGTGGTAATCTAGTGGAAACCGTCAATGAAGTTCTAATCTGTAATGGAAAAAATGAGGTTGTATGAGAAACATGGGTTGATAAGTAAAAAGTGTGGAATGGTTGTGAAGAAAGCTTAAACTTACGGTGTGCAGTAGGTGTGCAGTTGCCAGGCCACCAGAGAGGACAACCACCTACTGCACACCGTAAGTTTAAGCTTTCTTCACAACCATTCCACACTTTTTACTTATCAACCCATGTTTCTCATACAACCTCATTTTTTCCATTACAGATTAGAACTTCATTGACGGTTTCCACTAGATTACCACAATTTACTATGCATCTGTCTTCTACCTAACACAGCTTCTCATATTTTTATATGCGGCCCTTCCGACCCCTCTATAATAAGGCAAAACACCAGCCAACATTATGAAACAATAATGAAGAAAGGGACCGCTAGATTGAGAAGATATTAAGAATGCTGCTATTTCTGAAGCCTTAAATTTAAGGTGTTTTTTCTCCTTATCACAGGCTTTTCGCCTGCAGGTTAATTCAGGCTTGGTTTCTCTCAAAATGTTTGCTCCTGCTCTCCTCCTGACCAATTTTATGTGATGGGTTTCCACTAGGATTTTGACAGCGATTTCAAACTGTTTTGTCGTTTTTATAAACTAATAATTTGTAAACTATGAGGTCCACAACCTCACCATGTGCTACTATTATTCATTTCCATCTGCATCATTTGTTTTCTCATTCCCTTGTTTCTTAGGTTAACGCAGTTTTTAGTATCAATTATTATTTCAAATTAACACCTGTTTCACTGAATTTTGTCGCAATAAGTTGTTTTTTGCTCTGCATATTGATGTAAATATTGTATATTTGTGCTATTTTGTTTCCGTCTAGGCTCTCTTTTGTTTGTTTTTTCATTTGCGCTTTCATTATGTTTTTTAGCATTTTTTCAACTCATATTATGTAAATTATTCCAACCCCCCTAATTTTTTCACTGAAGATGGCTCAAACGAGCCGAAACATGTCTGAACTTGTTTACTCCGTCTAATGATGGAATATATGATGTATTGAATAGGAGGATACTTTCATTTTTCGCCATTGTAAACATGAGAAATACCACGGTTCTACTCTCCTAGCTATAAGTACCATTATGAGGGGCCGTTGACCTAGATTTTTTTACCCCTTTAGGCAACAGGATTCAGGTGTGTACTTTGGACGCAGTCCTTTGGTCATTAATAGTGTCGTGGGAAGGTGGGGCATTGCATGTCTGATCGACTGATTGTTTTAAGTTCATAATCATTGTTCATTGTCGTCTTTTTGAATTCTAGTCAACCGAGCTCGATAGCTGAAGTCGCTTAAGTGCGGCCAGTATCCAGTATTCAGGAGATAGTAGGTTCGAACCCCACTGTCGGCAGCCCTGAAAATGATTTTCCGTGGTTTCCCATTTTCACACCAAGCAAATGCTGGGGTTGTACCTTAATTAAGGCCACGGCCGCTTCCTTCCAACTCCTAGCCCTTTCCCGTCCCATCGTCGCCATAAGACCTATCTGTGTCGGTGCGACGTAAAGCAACTAGCAAAAAAAAAAAAAAAAAAAGGAATTCTAGTCAGTGGATTGATTTTGGTATTACTTTTAATTTTCAGTATTGTGAGTTGGATCAGTTGATTATTTTAAATTCATATTCATCCATTTATTCTTCATCATCATATTTTGAATTCTGGTCAGTGGATGAATTTTGGACTTTTAAATTGTCGTTACATTTTGTCCCATTTCGTACCATTAGGGGTCGATGACCTAGATGTTAGGCCCCTTTAAACAACAAGCATCATCATCATCAAAATTATATACATATGCACATAAACAAGAAACATGAATGAGCGCTGGCCATCTGAGCCCTACTTGGCAGGTTAGATCCTTTCTCAGTCCGGTAGGATTTCAAGGTGCTCAACTATGTAAGTTAATTTTTTTTAAATTTGCTTTACGCCGCACTGACACATAGGTTTTATGGCGTTGATGGGATAGGAAAGGCCTAGGTATGGGAAGGTAGTTTTTTTTCTATTTGCTTTACGTCGCACCGGCACAGATAGGTCTTATGGTGACGATGGGAGAGGAAAGGCCTAGGAAGTGGAAGGAAGCAGCCGTGGCTTTAATTAAGGTACAGCCCCGGCATTTGCCTGGTGTGAAAATGGGAAACCACGGAAAACCATTTTCAGGGCTGCCGACAGTGGGGCTTGAACCCACTATCTCCCAATTACTGGATACTGGCTGCACTTAAGCGACTGCAGCTATCGAGCTTGTGGGAAGGTAATGGGTGTGGCTTTAATTAAGGTACAGCCCCAACATTTGCCTGGTGTGGAAATGGAAAACCGAGCTTGATAGCTGCAGTTGCTTAATTGCGGCCAGTGTCCAGTATTCGGGTGATAGTAGGTTCGAACCCCACTGTCGGCAGCCCTGAAGATGGTTTTCCGTGGTTTCCCATTTTCACGCCAGGCAAATGCTGGGGCTGTACCTTAATTAAGGGCACGGCCGCTTCTTTCCCACTCCTAGCCCCTTCCCGTCCCATCGTTGCAATAAGACCTATCTGTGTCGGTGCGACGTGAAGCAACTAGTAAAAAGGAAAAAAAAAAGGAAAACCACAGAAAACCATTTTCAAAGCTACCCCACTATCTCCCGGATGCAAGCTCACAGCTGCGCGCCCCTAACCACACGGCCAACTCGCCCGGTTATTTAAGTTGAATTAAAAAATTTTTTTTTTAAAAAGTATGGTGTAGTTCAGGATGTCGGACTTATTTGTTGGTGTGTATGATTTGGAACACTGTCAGTACCTATGTACTTGTGGCGAGCGGAGGATGCTCTCACTGTGCCCCAGTGTAGATGCGTGATTGTTCACCCATCCAGTGGTGATCACAGTGAAAGTTTCTATGCTGTTATACCACCAAACATTTGTAATTTCTCTAATTTGATTTCTGGGCTGAGTGGCTCAGATGGTTGAGGCGCTGATCTTCTGACCCCAACCTGGCTGGTTCGATCCTGGGTCATTCCGGTGGTATTTGAAGGTGCTCAATACATCAGCCTTGTGTTGGTAGATTTACTGGCGTGTAAAAGAACTGCTGCGGGACTAAATTCCGGTACTTTGGCAACTCCGAAAACTGTAGAAGTAGGTAGTGGGATGTAAAAATAAATAACATTATCATTGTTATTCTAATTTGATTTTGAACTTGGAATAGGTTGCACCTTCCTTAGTTACTGCTTGCTTCCTGTTACCTGTTACCAGTTGTAGAGGCAGTGTCACATCTGTGTGGTGTGGTGTTGAAGTATTTTGGTCCAGTAAACTTAGGACGGAGGGGGTGGACAGTTTTTGTTGACCATTTGCATGTTTAGGAAAGAGAGAAGATGTAGGAAAATCATTTGAAATGATACCTGAAGAAGCATAGAGGAAAGATCCTTTATGCTTGCTTGGGACCCAACAGCCCTCCCCTAGTAGTATTCTTACATATACTGGTGGAAAATAAATCACAACACCAAGAAGATATTAGTTTAGAGGAATGCAATTTATGCAATTTATGTTAAGCAGTTGCCTAGGTAACATATTTATTTTACTAAAGTTTCCAGGTTACGTGATCAAGTTTGCGTGAGAAGGTACGACATGGTGGTACATTAATAACTGCTCTGGTTGCCATAGTTTTGAATCAAGCATGCAAACATGCATGTATTGTGTCCTACAAGTGCTGTATGTCATCTTGTGGGATGGATTTCTATGTCTGGTGCACTAGGTTGGTCAAACTCTGTTTTACAGGATTTTCAGTAAGTGCTTCGAGCCAATACACATCAGATGGAACCAAATATGGCCTAGTTTATTGACACCGTAATGTCCCAAACATGTTCAAAGGGCGAAAGGTTTGGAGATATCTCAGGCGAAGGCATCTGGTCAACACGCTGTAGAGCACGTTGGGTGACAGCAGCAGTATGAGTACGAGGGCTATCCTGTTGGAAAACACCCCCTTGAATACTGTGAATGAATGGCAGCACAACCGGTTCATTCACCAGTCTGACGTATAAATCCAGTGTCAATTTTCATGGGATAAATAGGAGATTGCTCCTGCTCTGAAATGAAATCACTCTCCAGACCATAACTCCTGGTGTAGGTCCAGTTTGTCAATGCTGCATACAGCTTGGTTCCAAGCTCTCAGCTGACCTCTTTCTTACCAAACTACGGCCATCACTGGCAGCAAGACAGAAACGGCTCTCATGTAAGAACACAACAGATCTTCTCTCCGCACTCCAATGAGGTCTGGCTTGACACCACTGAAGTCACAGGTGGCAGTGATTCGGAGTTAGTATCATGAACGCTACAGAACGTCTGGCTCCAAGCTGTCCCTCGAGTGATTGATTTCTTACAGGTTGCTGTGTCATTCTGGTGCCAACTGAAGCTCTAATTGGTGCTACAGGTGGAGTACGATCCACCACATCAATGCAGGGAATATGGCGGTCTTCCCTCTCCCTTGTGGCCCATATGCGGCTGGACTGTGGTCTTCTTGAGGCAGTGCTTTCCCACGATCATTGTTGCCAATACTGATGCACTGTGGATACGTCCCTGACAACTCTGAAAGCTGCTGACACTGCCTCCATCTCCGTAAAGGTCTGTTTGACTCATACCTACAGGGCGAGTTGGTCGTGTGGTTAGGGACGCGTGGCTGAGAGCTTGCATCTGGGAGATAGTGGGTTCGAACCCCACTGTCGGCAGCCCTGAAAAATGGTTTTCTGTGGTTTCTCATTTTTACACCAGGTAAATGCTGGGACTGTACCTTGATTAAGGCCACAGCCGCTTCCTTCCCATTCCTAGGCCTTTCCTATCCCTTCATCACCATAAGACCTATCTGTGTCAGTGCGGCGTAAAACAAATAGAGAAAAAAAAAAAAAAAGACTCTTACCTACCTCACATCAACACCAGACGATGACTAACATATTGTACAGTGTGTGCAAACTTGCTTTTTAAGGTCATAGTGGTGCTACTAGTACCACTCAACCATCTACTAATGCTCAGATTTGAGTAGGTGTCATCCTTCAGATATGCAAACATGCTTCTGAATTTTGTTTACCTAATACAACTTTTTCTTGGTGTTGGTTTTTATTTTCCTCCAGTGTATATAGAAGATGAACAGCAGACAACAGTGTGATGGTAAATGGGGTGAAAAGTCAGGTTGTAAGTTTCATCAAGAGGAAAAGGCCTCTCATTTTTAATTGCTGTGTTGATGGAGTGAAGTACCTCTTGGGGATGAATGTAAGTACCTTGCTATTAATATGAGGAAAGATCGTCATTGGGGTAATCACATTAATGAGGTTATAAATACCATATTTACTTGTGTATTAGACCCCCTAGTATATTAGGCCCCGCTTGGCTTTTCGAGGTTAAGAAAATCAAAAAAAGAAATCTCGCATAGAAGACCCCCAACGTAATTAGTCAGAGAAGAACAACGATTCTGCTTCAAAGTGGCTACAAGCCTTATGCAGCTGATGACATCACACAAATATGTGAATAGTTTTCCTCCGTACGACCCACGCAATGAAAATACACGGTGAAGTCAAGCGGTACATCTGTGTTTCCATAGCGCAGGCCTGGAATGTCCACCCGCATAATGGTTAGCACAATTAGCTGCCGTTCTCGGGAGCCTGAGTTCGATTCCCGGTATCGTATTGCCAGAGATTTACGAATGGCAGGAAGGTTGATTTGCGGTAAAAATGGTACATGCAACTCCCTTCCACTGGGGGCCTGTCTAAGAAAGAGCTGAACCACCTCGGGACGAATTTTCTTTAGTTAAGAAATATTCACGGTTGTTGCTAGGCCTATTAATATAGGCAAGCGAAACATTAACAAAGCGATCGTTTAATCTCTCGTAACTCGGGAAAATATGGTATTTTTGGGAGAGAAGTAGGTTTAAAACTTGATAGAAACAATCCAGTCAGAATTGTTTTACTTGCCAACATATCTAACAAAAAATAATATTGATTTTTTTATGTCCCCACTTACTTTCAACTATTTTCGGTGATGCCAAACGAAACATACTAGGGTATGCGTTAATAAAAAATGGGAGACAACGAATGTACAAAATTAAACATTATGATAACGAAACACATTACCGCCACACCTGTACATGTCCATAAATTCGGCAAACTTTCCTGTTATTTATTTTTATTCTTTCCGTCGTGGAATTTTTGGCACTATCCGGGCGATACCATACCTAACCTAAAGATTGTGGTCTCTCTTATCTCATTTACAGTGGTTTAGGTAAATCCTGATGTGATAAATGTAGAGAACAAGCATGAAATATATTTAAAAATACGGGTCTGGCTTTCAACAGCCACAGTTATCAAAAGAATGCTTCCAGTCACTGTGTATTACATTCGGAAATACAACTCGTAACATATGTTAGTTATCAGCTGGTGGTTTGGCACACTTTCAACAACACGGCTTTATGCAGAAGAAGTGTTTTCTGTTACACATACACCAGCTGGGAATATCAGAGACCATCTCCAGAAACCATTTGGGAATAGCTCCACACAGTTTGGACTCTATAGTAGGGAACAAAACTATTTTTTAAAAGGTTCAAAAAGACGGGACCTCGAATGCTCTCGGTCTCAATTGCAGTGCATGGCTGACGAAATGGTAGTGAAGATGACGTCACTTGGAATGATGACACGCCGGTAGCAGGGAAGTTAGCAGCGCAAGACAATTAAAATGGAAGCAGTGATCAGGTTTACTGTGTGATAGGCCTACTGCTCAACTGAAAGAGGCAAATGACTGGTCATTGAGTTTTGTATCAATATTGCATAATATGATAATACGATACTCTTATCCCTTTTCTTTACGGGGTTGAGTATGAAGCGAGACGAATCTTCGTAGCAAGTTTTTATGACCGTATGCACTTCCTGACGTTGACCTTATCACAGGAATTAATGAGATGAATTGAATGGCATGATATGAGTAACTAAAACAGATTATATTTACTTTATATGTAGGCCTAAAAGTGGTGTTCACCATTTATTGACTTTTTGTATTTAGAAATACTGCCTTCCAATGAAAATAGCCAGTATAACTCAAATACATTCATAGGTATAGAACAGTATGGAATGTTTACATATACAATTTATAGCTCTTTATAGCCTAGAAATCACGTGTTCACTGCACAAAATTTGAGGTTATTGCATGTTTGACCCCCTTTACTTTGTTTGGTTGTTAATGTGGGGGCAAGGGGAAAAAGGGGTCTAATACGTGAGTAAATATAGTGAATCTCTTCACAAGGTTCTGAGGTTATTTAGGGATTGTGGTAAGGATTTAAAGGAGAGGGTAAGTCTCTGGTAAGACCTCTATTGGCATATGGTTCCATTGTATGGTGCTCATCCTAGGAATACTTGAGATGAGAACCTAAAAAGATCCAAAGGAAAGAGCACTATTTGTATTGGTTGATTTCTGACAAAGGAGTAGTGTTATGAAAGAGATTACTAACTTTGGGCTGGGAAGACTTGAGAGTAAGATGAGCTGCTCGAGTTAGCAGTATGTTCCGAGCTGTCAGTGGAGAGATGGCATGGACTGACATTAGTACATAAATAAGCTTGAGTGGAGCTTTTAAATGTGGGAAAGATCATAATATGAAGATAAAATTGGAATGCAAGAGGACAAATGGTTTTCAATGGTTTCCCATTTTCACACCAGGCAAATGTGACATAAAGGAAATTGGGAAAAAAATAAATATATAGTGTGTCCGGCTTGAATGTATAATAAAATTAAAATTAATATCTTGAGAGGTAATAGCGAAAATCATTGGAGGTTTGGTTCTACAAGTAGAGAAACTCAAAATGTTTCTTCACATACCTAATACACCTTGATATTAGAATCATTAGTGGTGCGACACGTGGTGATGTAGACTGTCATCAAAAGCAAATTGCGAGTTTCCTGAAGGCGTCCAGGCCGTTTCTTGATTGAAATGTACGCGGGAACATCGTCACTTGGTCGCAGTAGATACTCAATCCAAGAACGATGTATGAGCATAAAATACAACCAGCGGGACATGTGCTGTGCTGTGCTGTGCTGTGCTGTGCTGTGCTGTGCTGTGCTGTGCTGTGCTGTGCAGCCATCTGAACTTCGCAACCTTCAATGACGAGACACAAGAGACACTCATCTCATAGACCAGATGTTTGTTGGGATGTTTACTTAATTGAAAATTCATGCGTTAAATTCAGCTTTATCGTTTACATGCAACATTCGAGTAGCTATCACAAATGTTACATCTGCAATGCTACAAAAGCCCTGGAGAGAGGTACAATACACATTCGCCATGTGTCGCGCCATCAATGGTGCAGGTACCAAGGTGTATTCAGTGTGATAAAACACATTTTGAGCTTATCTATTTGCAGAAACAAACTGCCAATAATTATCTCTATTACTTCTCAAGATATTCATTTTGATATTACCCATTCAAGCAGAACCCCTATATATAGGAAGAGTAATTAGGGATTGGAATAGTTTATCAAGGAAAATGGTTGATAAATTTCCAAGTTGTTTGAAATCCTATAAGAAAGGACTAGGTATACAATTATTAGTGGGGAATCTGCCACCTGGATGAGAGCCCTAAATGCAGATATTGATTGATTGAATGATTGGTTGATAAAACGGAGACTGTAAGTCTGGGAAGTGCGACCATTTTCTGTGTTGCTAATGGCCGGCTACGAAAAAGATCAGTTTGCTATTTTCTCCAATACAGCTTGCATCATGTCTAGCTACAGGGCTGTCACATTAGGTGAAAATCAAGAAAGTTTTCATCGGATGAGACTGCTCAATAATCTTACTTTTTGTCACATTTTAACAGGACGCCAGGGAATGCTAGAGGTCTGCAGGCTGCTTTACTTGCAGCGGCTTATCTCCAGAGATTCTGGTACAGGGAAGAATGTGAAAACTGACAGTTGGTTCATGAGCTTACAGCTCACTAATGACTGGGTGAGAAATAATCTTACACTAGTGGGGTCAATCAGAAAAGAACAAAAGAGAAATGACTGTTTGTTTCGTAGAAACAATCGTGAGAGCCATATTGCAGTAAATTTGGTTTCCAAGAAAAGTGCACTCCTGTTCAACCATTTTTCCAGTCATTGACCCAGTCAGGGATGTAACGAATGAATCATATATAAGCTATTAGTACGATGGGGTCGCTACTCCCAGAGTGATGTATTAATGACTGATAGATGCTATGAAATGAGAATGGGGAGACTACAAAAAGAAGGAATGTGTTGTTAATTTCTACTATGCATGATGGTGTCAAAATTGATACATCAAGAGATAAGAAATGTGAAATAATGTTCTATGATTCTACTAAATGTGGTGTCGATACTGTGGAGCTGCGCATATGACGTGGCAAGGAAATCTAGTAGATGGCCCCTTGGTTTTTTTGTACTACTTGCTTTCCATCGCACCGACTCAGATAGGTCTTATAGCGACAATGGGATAGGAAAGGCCTGGGAGTGGGAAGGAAGCAGCTGTGGCCTTAATTAAAGTACACTAGGCGAGTTGGCCATGCGGTTAGAGGCGCGTGGCTGTGAGCTTGCATCCAGGAGATTGTGGGTTCAAATTTCACTGTCGGCAGTCCTGAAGATGGTCTTCTGTGGTTTCCCATTTTCACACCAGGCAAATGCTGGGGCTGTACCTTAATTAAGACCACAGCCGCTTCCTTCCAACTCCTAGGCCTTTCCTATCCCATCGTCACCATAAGACCTATCTGTGTCGGTGCGACGTAAAGCCACTAGCAAAAAAACATTAAATTACAGCCGCAGCATTTGCTTGGTGTGAAAATGGGAAACAATGGAAAACCATCTTCAGGGCTGCCAACTTTGGGGTTGGAACCCACTATCTCCTGAATGCAAGCAATCAGCTGCACAACCCTAACTGCATGGCCAACTCACTTGGTTGGCCCCTTGTTGTATTTTACAGCATGCGTAATATGGTAGGAATAAACACTCATATTATTCATTGCAACAATGAGGTTGGTATAACAATGCGATATTGGTTCTCCTTCAAGAACTCATTGAAGACATCCTATGTACACGGTTCACAGTGGTTAGTCTTACCAAAGGAACTCTGGTGTGATATTCTTTGTTTTTTGCCAGAACTTCAGGCTTGAAGAGACAGAGGTGTTATAAATGTCGTCGATCGAAAAACAAATATTCAAGCTATAAATGCAGAGTGTGTAAGAAATACATTAGCTTACAACATGCAGAACAAATCTATTCTGACTGCTGACCAGTTGTGAACATTACCGGTATCTTGAATATGTTCCTCTTGTCTGTGTCTCTGTGTGTGTGTGTGTGTGTAACATCATTGTTTTGAAAAACTCCTGCAATGGTGAACTACCTATCACATCACTTGTGAATAAATTGACCTTGTCCTTGAGGATTTTGCATGTTTTTTTTCCAGCAGTGTACAATGTGTATGAAATTGAATGCAATTCTTTTTGTCCCTATAGAATATATAAAATGTATCAGAAAAGAAATTAGGAATGTTAAGAAAACTGTAACCAAAGCAAAGTTGAATACAAATCTTTTTACAAATTTATATATTAGTTGCGCCCATGAAAGCCGTTATGCGATGCTGTTGTCGGAGAAATATACTGACCAGGAGTGCATATTTAATTTAGAACGAAAATTCTTGCTTGATGCTTGTTGTTTAAAGGGGCCTAACATCTAGGTCATCGGCCCACGAAAATTCTTTGGTATATCTCACACACTTTTGAACTTTAGATGACAGAACCTCACAGGCTGAAGCTCTAAGTTGCAATATTTATTGCAAGTGCAACAGTAGTATGCTTTGTGCCTCAAAGAATTATACCAGTCATGATAAACTGCAAAATGATGTAATTGTTGTCACAGATATCTAATTTTTCCTTAAATATTGAAAGGATTGTTAATTTACTAGATTGTTATTTGCAGGGTTAGAGATGACAAAACACAAGGAGAGCACTAGTGATGAAGACACTGCTACTGGTACGTATCTGTTTTCCATTTTCTTATGACTGAAAAACTCCTGCAATGGTGAACTACCTATCACATCACTTGTGAATAAATTGACCTTGTCCTTGAGGATTTTGCATGTTGGATGTGCTTGAGAACGGTTGGCTGTTGAGAGAGCTCTTGCATTATTGTAGTGATAAAGTAGTTAAAACCTAGTGAAATAGCTTAATTTTTTGTATTTGTGATTCATTTAGTGCTATTTATATAGTGGTGTTTAGTGCTTGTTGGTAGAAATTGGGAGTAGTGATATTTATTTAAATTTCATAACAAAGTAATTCAGTTGGTCTTCAGTAAATTACGTTTTCTAGGTTAAGTAGGCTAGCTAGGTGTACCTTGTTTCGAATTTAGGTTTAGGAAATACTTTAGGTAATAATATTAACTTTAAAAATATCTGTGAATACCTGTAGGTTCGTTGGTATAATACTTACAAAGACAGATTATCGTAAGGAATAGTACCGTAACTTCCGCCGAAATTTCTCCGGTATTTCGTATAGATATCTGTCCAAACTATCGCGAAGGTAATAATTTACTATATTAAAAAACACGATACGCCTGTAAACTTCCATTTAAAAAGTAGTTAAAGAGATTATACGGTAATAGTTAACAGTCGTTGTATTGTTATTGATTATTGTCGCTCCTCATATTCAAATATTGCATTGTTGGCTACAGTCGTGAACAAAGGGAGTAGTGTAGTCAAGTAAATATAAATAAAAATCAGCTGACCTGTATTCTAATCATTTGTACTTCTGAGTAGGTAGTGAAAGTATCAGTAATTTATATTTCGCTCCCTCGATCTTTCAGTATTTATGAGCGGTTAGCAAATAATAATAAAGTTCATATATCCCAGTAATTGCAGTTCAAGTCCCTGAAGTAGTAGGAGTAGTTTTGGTAGAAATATTTCAGAAATTATTGTAGACAACCTAGTATTTTTCAGTAGGCCTAATTAAGGACACATTTATTCTCCGTCCCGTGGAGTAGGGAAAATAATAGTAATCCACCAGCTGTAATAAATCACATAACCACATTTCAGTAGAATTGTAGTGAAGATAAGGTATAATATATTAGATAGTATCTAGCCAGTTATATTCGTGTTTTTCTTCGTGTACGGCAATCCTTTCGCTACTTAAGCATTTAAATAAACAGTGCAGTGTACCGGTAGTGTAGATACGTTGTGGTATAGATAGTACATTTAGATAGTGCTGTATCTTGCCTGCTATATTCGTGTGTTATCTTTCGTGTGTATTAGACCGTAATACTAATAATAATTTGTCTAAGCATTTAGCTTCGTTGGTAATCTTTGAGTACAGTAGTTCTTGCAAATTTAATTTCTGTTTGTGCTTAGTAGTGACATACAGTACCGGTATTGTAATTAAGATACGTCTGAAAGTAGTTTAAAAATTACTGTAGTGTATTGTACAGTAGTATACGAGTAATATCCTATTAGAATTTAGTGTGCTTATTTTATTATTGTAAAATATTTGTGTAGTACTGGTGTAGTAGAGGTATCCGTAGAAACTCATACTAAAATACTGTTGTTGTAATTAGGATAGGCTTAATTGCAGTTTGGAATTGTGTAGTTCTTGTGTATTACTTTCGATATTCAGTAATTAACAGCAGTTTTTATCCTGTTAGGGGTTGTAGGATAAAAAATAGAGCACGACTAAGTAGTATTGTAGTGTAGTCGTATATTAATTACCTTATTGGGTGATCTTTGAGTACTATCCCAGACAATATATCCCTCCGTTCATTTATTTTTTGCAATTAAGTTATTTTATTTTTAATTTCATTTTTTCCGTAAAGAATGGCTAAGGAGCGCGAGTGTACGAATTGTGGGTGTGGCGAGGCATTGAGGGGTATGAGGGAGGAGTTGGAAAGTTTGAGAGAGATAATTAGGATTCTCACAGAAGACAGGAAGGAAGATAGGACTCCCTCAAACAATGTACAGGTTACAGTAGGTGTACAAGAGGGAGGGGAAGGAAAGGGGGAGTTGTAGAAGACAGGTGGTCTAATGTTCTAAGGGGAAGGAGATTGCAGGCTAAGGGTTCTATTCAGGATAAGAATTCAGGACAGGTGTCTGTGCGAAATCGGTACGAGTCACTCCAACTGTTGCGGAGATGCGTGGAAGTAGGAGGAATGGAAATGTAGAGTAGAGGATAGGAAAAGACAGGTGGAACAGGGTCATGGGAAGGAGAAAAGGGAGGAGGAAGTAGCTTCTGCAGCTATCAGGAAAGATAGGGCTGACCAGGAGGGGAGGGGATCAAATGAGGTGGGTAGGGTTGAGGCTCTGGTCATGGGGGATTCCATCGTTAGACACGTGCGGAAAGTGTGTGGAGGAAAGGGAAACAGGGTAGAATGTTATCCAGGAATTAGGTTCAGGCAGATGTTGAGGAAAGTAGAAGAGAGGGAGGAGGGGAACGAGAAGGTGGTAGTGTTTCACGTTGCTACCAACAACGTAAGGCAAGCTGATATAAGTACTGACATAGTAAATTTTAAGAAAGCGGAGATTGTTATTAGTGGAATACTGTGTAGGGGGATATTGACTGGAGGGTGATTGGGGATTTAAATGAGACTATGGAGTGGGTATGTGGGAAACTGGGAGTGAAATTTCTAGATCCTAATGGGTGGATAGGAGATAGGGATCTGCGCTCAGATGGCCTTCACTTAAACCGCAGTGGTACGTATAAGTTAGGAAATTTGTTTGGAAGAGTAATATTATTATTATTCCTGGAATGTCCTTCTTGGAACATGTTTCTGCCTTAAAATACCTATACATACCCTTCCATTTTTCACTAAAATTTGTATGACTGACTCTGGAGTGTGTATTGTAGAGATAGGATAGGAATGGTGGGAGGGGGAGTGTTCATTTGGTGAAAGAAGAATTTGTAAGCTACGAAAAAGTTAAAGATGATACACATGAAATTGTAGGTGTAAGGCTCATTTCTAAAGATAATAGGCAACTTGATATATTTGGAGTGTCGCACCGACACAGATAGGTCTTATGGTGACGATGGGATAGGAAAGGCCTAGGAGTTGGAAGGAAGCGGCTGTGGTCTTAATTAAGGTACAGCCCCAGCATTTGCCTGGTGTGAAAATGGGAAACCACAGAAGACCATCTTCAGGACTGCCGACAGTGAAACGGGGTGGCCTAGGGAGCGGTGATAAGGGAACAGGGAACTGGAAATCAAGTAGGGATGACATAAAATTGTTAGTGTTGAACTGTAGAAGTATTGTAAAGAAAGGAATAGAATTAAGTAATTTAATAGATATATATTTACCAGATATTGTAATAGGAGTTGAATCATGGCTGAGAAATGATATAATGGATGCAGAAATTTTCTCACCACACTGGAGTGTGTATTGTAGAGATAGGATAGGAATGGTGGGAGGGGGAGTGTTCATTCTGGTGAAAGAAGAATTTGTAAGCTACGAAAAAGTTAAAGATGATACACATGAAATTGTAGGTGTAAGGCTCATTCCTAAAGATAATAGGCAACTTGATATATTTGGAGTGTACAGATCGGGAAAGGGTAGCACTGACGCGGATTCAGAATTATTTGATAGGATAGTCATCTATGTGGAAAACGACATGGAAAGAAATGTGATAGTAGCGGGAGATGTGAATTTACCAGATGTCAATTGGGAAGGAAATGCGAACGACAGGAAGCATGACCAAAAAATGGCAAATAAGTTAATAAGGGAAGGACAGCTGATTCAGAAAGTGATGGAACCAACCAGAGGGAAAAATATCCTGGACGTGGTGCTGATAAAACCAGATGAGCTCTATAGGGAAACTGAAGTAATAGATGGTATTAGTGATCATGAAGCTGTTTTTGTGGTAGTTAAAAATAAATGTGATAGAAAGGAAGGTCTTAAAAGTAGGACTATTAGGCAGTACCATATGGCTGATAACGCAGGCATGAGGCAGTTTCTAAAAAGTAACTATGATCGGTGGAAAACGGTAAATAAAAATGTAAACAGACTCTGGAATGGGTTTAAAGAAATTGTTGAGGAATGCGAAAGCATGTTTGTACCTTTAAGGGTGGTAAGGAATGGTAAAGACCCACCTTATTATAATAGAGAAATAAAGAGACTAAGAAGGAGGTGCAGACTGGAAAGAAATAGAGTTAGAAATGGCTGTGGAAGTAAGGAGAAATTGAAGGAACTTACTAGAAAATTGAATCTAGCAAAGAAGGCAGCTGAGGATAACATGATGGCAAGCATAATTGGCAGTCATACAAATTTTAGTGAAAAATGGAAGGGTATGTATAGGTATTTTAAGGCAGAAACATGTTCCAAGAAGGACATTCCAGGAATAATTAATGAACAGGGGGAGTGTGAGGATCTTCAAAAGGCAGAAGTATTCAGTCAGCAGTATGTAAAGATGGTTAATTACAAGGATAATGTCGAGATAGAGGAGGAGACTAAGGCCAAAGAAGTAACAAAATTTACATATGATAATAATGACATTTACAGTAAGATTCAAAAGTTGAAAACTAGAAAAGCGGCTGGAATTGATCAGATTTCTGGGGATATACTAAAGACAATGGGTTGGTATATAGTACCATATCTGAAGTACTTATTTGATTATTGTTTGGTCGGAGGAGCTATGCCAGATGAATGGAGAGTTGCTATTGTAGCCCCTGTGTATAAAGGAAAGGGTGATAGACATAAAGCTGAAAATTACAGGCCAGTAAGTTTGACATGCATTGTATGTAAGCTTTGGGAAGGCATTCTTTCTGATTATATTAGACATGTTTGTGAAATTAATAACTGGTTCGATAAAAGGCAGTTCGGTTTTAGGAAATGTTATTCCACTGAAGCTCAACTTGTAGGATTCCAGCAAGATATAGCAGATATCTTAGATTCTGGAGGTCAAATGGACTGTATCGCGATTGACCTGTCTAAAGCATTTGATAGGGTGGATCATGGGAGACTACTGGCAAAAATGAGTGCAATTGGACTAGACAAAAGAGTGACCGAATGGGTTGCTATATTTCTAGGAAATAGATCTCAGAGAATTAGAGTAGGTGAAGCTTTATCTGACCCTGTAATAATTAAGAGGGGAATTCCTCAAGGCAGTATTATCGGACCTTTATGTTTTCTTATATATATAAATGATATATGTAAAAGAGTGGAATCGGAGGTAAGGCTTTTTGCGGATGATGTTATTCTCTATAGAGTGATAAATAAGTTACAGGATTGTGAGCAACTGCAACGTGACCTCGAAAATGTTGTGAGATGGACAGCAGGCAATGGTATGTTGATAAACGGGGTTAAAAATCAGGTTGTGAGTTTCACAAAGAGGAAAAGTCCTCTCAGTTTTAATTACTGCATTGATGGGGTGAAAGTTCCTTTTGGGGATCGTTGTAGGTATCTGAGTGTTAATATACGGAAATATCTTCATTGGGGTAATCCCATAAATGGGGTTGTAAATAAAGGGTACAGATCTCTGCACATGGTTATGAAGGACATTATATTATTATATATTATTTTCTTACTATGATATGAAAAAAAAAAAAAAAAGGAGATTTATCTCACGAGAAAGATCTCAAAGGTGGATTGAGATGGAAGTCACTTGTAGTAAGGATGTAAAGGAGAGGGCATATAAGTGTCTGGTAAGACCCCAACTAGAGTATGGTTCCAGTGTATGGGACCGTCACCAGGATTACCTGATTCAAGAACTTGAAAAAATCCAAAGAAAAGCAACTCGATTTGTTCTGGGTGATTTCCGACAAAAGAGTAGCGTTACAAAAATGTTGCAAAGTTTGGGTTGGGAAGAATTGAGAGAAAGAAGAAGAGCTGCTCGACTAAGTGGTATGTTCTGAGCTGTCAGCGGAGAGATGGCGTGGAATGACATTAGTAGACAAATAAGTTTGAGTGGCATTTATAAAAGTGTGAAAGATCACAATATGAAGATAAAGTTGGAATTCAAGAGAACATACTGGGGCAAATATTCATTTATAGGAAGGGGAGTTAGGGATTGGAATAACTTACCAAGGGAGACGTTCAATAAATTTCCAATTTCTTTTAAATCATTTAGGAAAAGGCTAGGAAAGCAACAGATAGGGAATCTGCCACCTGGGCGACTGCCCTAAATGCAGATCAGTATTCATTCATTGAAATAATATTTCGTTTCTTGAATTTGTGCACGTAGCCATAGATTTATTAACCAATAAGTGGCTTCGTCTGTTGGGATACTGGATCACTTGGTCACAGTGAAAATTGGGTGATATGAAAAAAAAAAAGGAGATTTATCTCACGAGAAAGATCTCAAAGGTGGATTGAGATGGAAGTCACTTGCAAGATAGGTCCTCCATATATATGAATATAGTGTTTACCAGTAATGTGATGTATCTCTTTCTGCTTGAGACATATTTTGTACATTGGCTCTGGTATCTGCCAGCTGACACCGCAGCTCTATAAACAAACACCACTTAAAAAGGGAAGAATTTAAATTTCCCATGCTCTGGCTATATCTTATCAATTTATTCTGACTTAGTTTATTTCAAAACTATGGCGATAGAGGAAGAAAGTACAGAGTTCAGGCTCTGTTTACTGAGACTGTACAAGAGTACAGTGAAGTGACCTTCACAAAATCTCAACTTCCCGCAGTGTGTGGAAGAAAATCTGTTGCTGTGAATCGCATAAATGAATGTTACCATGATCTCTTACATATCGAGTTGACGGAGGCCCAAATTAAAAAAAAAAAAGAAGAAGTAAAAAAAAAAGAATGAATGAAAAGTAGATTAACAACAAAAATGGATCTGAAAAGAAGGGGCTATAATCCTATTGTGCTCAAGGATTGGGAGAAAAAGCTCCTAAAGATGATGCAGGCAGATACAAATCTTACTATTGCTGAAATCCCAGGTAAGAATGAACAACTTTAGAGCTGTATGTCGTGGATGCACATTTATTAATAGTTACATTACATTTATTTCAAAATGGTATACAGTATGCATTGTTATATTTCAGGAGCAGATGCTGCAAGATACAGCGCATCGAGTAGTCATGTCTTATGACTCCCGACTTTCGTTTGGAGGATCCTGAGCTTGTATTCGGGAGACAATGGTTTCAAACCCCACTGTCGGCAGACCTGAAGATTGTCATATGTACACCATCCTACACATAACCTAACTCTTCCAAAACCTTCAATTATTATGTTTAATATATTTTAATTATCTTTTATTAAATGCTCAGTATGACTATACCCTGTAAATATGTATCGTACATTTGTATAACCTCAAATACATCTTGTGGATGTGTCTAACCTCAAAATCTGTTTCAAAAACTGTAGAAAGCTCTATGATATTCATATATTGGGCATAATCTACTATCATTCTGATACATATGGAGGTCTCTGGAAACTTATTGTAATGATTTATTATCCAGATACATGTAGAAACATTAGGAATGTTATAGATTTCTTCATCTGTGTGTATAAACTGTAATTGAACATTTGAGTTTCTGTATGGCTCTGAACGGTGGCCAGCGTCAGTCAAGCACGAACAAGCACTTTATGTCATGGAGATGCTCATGCTTTGCTGGTCACTTGGCCTGACCCGCCTAGATCATTTCACCAACATAGAAATGCGGAAAATCATGGGAGGTGCCCTGATTGCAGACAAGATGAGTGAGACTAGACTTCAGTGGTATGGCCACGTAATGGATAGAGATGGTACATCTATTGTACAGACGGCAATTCGCATCATGTCGTCTGGAAATCGGCCACATAGGCGGACCAAGAAACGCTGGCTTGATCATCTTCAAGAAGACATGCACTCTATTCATCTTGTTCCAAACGATGCACTTAGCGGAACTAAGTGGAGATCGGCTTGCAAAACAGCGTGGACCCTGCTCCATTGTGGGGCAAACGCTAAGATGATTAGGGCTAGGGTCCACATTCAATTGCATATTTTTCTTTGATAATGGAAAGTCACTCAGAAACTTTTCTTTCATTCTTCACGAATATAAAGAGTTCATTTACCACACCTTCGTACAGCCAGGGGTGTTTCTGAATATAATAAACTACTAATATATATTGTTGCATATTTCTAGATTCTGCTGCATAAACTGTCTAACTTCCATACCTTCAAATCATAGAAATAATACAAAATGCTATCAATATTCATAAAAGAATATGAACTAACAAGGGAGTTGTGTGAATTGGATCAGACCAATTGCAATGAAACTTACAAGGGAACATCGGCAATGGTTAAGTCTCCGATCATGATGAAACTTGGAAAATACATCGAGGTACACACGAAAAAGATGTCAGCATCAATTTTGGGTGCCGACATTCATTAGGGCGTTAACTAGGGGGCCTAAAAGTTGCGACATTTCAAGTTCCGCACGTACAGAGATAAATACCTGCTTGTCGATGCTAACCTGGCACAGTGTCTGCCTTGTGCACACCTCTGCACCTCCTCCCCTCCTTAGTTTCCCCGCCGCACATTTACCTTCTCCCCGTGCCTGCCTGTCTGTTTAGCTGTCAAATGGGACTGGCCCTATACTTTTCTTCTTTCCGTACTGTAATTATTAAAATCCTTTGAGTAACATTCCTTAGTTTCCCCGCCGCACATTTACCTTCTCCCCGTGCCTGCCTGTCTGTTTAGCTGTCAAATGGGACTGGCCCTATACTTTTCTTCTTTCCGTACTGTAATTATTAAAATCCTTTGAGTAACATTCTTTTTTACACATAATGATAATAAATAACCTAAACTAATATACCCATATTTTATTTGAATTCTATACTTTCATTCCTGCTAATTCCAGTGAGTTGTCACATTCGTGGGTACAGCCCTGAGTTAAGCACCATTGGGAGTGGTCAAACATGGAATGGGGTACCGCATTTCGACCTACGCTTAAATGATCATTCACTTCTACAACCGCCTTAAAGCTGCTGGTAGTGTCCTTTAGAGTGGACGTACATATGAAATTAATTAAATTAAATCACCCACCATTAAATAGATCATCCACCTTTAAACAACGTTAAATCTTTTTATTTATAGAAATACCGGGCGAGTTGGCCGTGCGGTTAGGAGTGCTCAGCTGCGAGCTCACATCCGGGAGATAGTTCGAACCCCACTGTTGGCAGCCCTAAAGATGGTTTTCCGTGGTTTCCCATTTTCACACAAGACAAATGCTGAGGCTGTACCTTAAGTAAGGCCACGGTCGCTTCCTTCCCATTCCTAGGCCTTTCCTGTCCCATCATCGCCATAAGACATATCTGTGTTGGTGCGACGTAAAGCAACTGGCAATAAAAAGAAAATTAAAGCAATTACGTGCTCTGGTGGAGGATCTCAATGAATGTAACGAGATTCGGTACCTCGTGATACCAAAACCTGGTTACATGTTCAGGCCTTCTATTTTGCCCAATTTGTGTACGCTATCAGTTGTTTCATAATGAAATCGCGGACAACAACAATTACAAACTCCGAGTTTGAAACTACTGGTATTTTCCGTATTGCGTACTTTGGTATAAGGAATATAGGTAGAATGATTTTATTTGTGCTTGTACTGAATGATTTATTTATGTTTTGCATTGACAGACACAACAAATTTAAATTTGCAGCAATGGTTGCCGAATGTAAATGAATTTAATGCACAGACAACTTTGATAGGAGTATGACATGGAATATAGTAAAGTTTGACGTAATAAGAAAAACCTTGAAAAATAAAATAATATGTGCATTTATACATGCAGCAGATAGACAGTAATCACAGGCGGACCTGTAGTCTTACTTTATCGGTACTTTTGTGTTATTGGTGACGTAGGTCTATGTATTCAACAAGTACCGATATTGAACTATCACATATACTCTTCTGGGTACAATGGCAGTTACATACGTAAAAATTAAAATGGCTATTGTACGAACTGGTACAACAACAAAACATTACAAGACAGCACAATAAACGACTCCCTATACATTACAGCGGGCAAAATCCCCGTCAATATCTGATAGTAAACAAAATAAATTTTTGGTATATTTGAAACATTAAAAAAATAATGAAAAGGAAACTGAAACAAAACACAATTAACAGATACTTTTATCACAGGACTTATGCTTTAGAATAGTGGTGTTCCTCGTAGAAGTATTTGACGCACAAGACCTTCATACACCGAGCACATTTGACGAAACCTGTATTCGGGCACAAGGAACATACCAAGCCAACACTTGCAAAGGAATACGCTATTGGGTGTTCAAAATATCCAGGATGATCATCAGGGTACCCACTGCGGTACCATGAGTACTTCCACATGTTTTTGAATTGGGATGTCAGCTGGAAATGAAACAGTGATGGCAACTTTAAGATGGTGTTACGTTGGTGCAACATGAAGCTGGTATACACAAGTCGCTGCCCGGAATGAATTTGTCTTGTATATGTTCAATGGTTCATGTTTGAGGGTTACTGTAGTCGCGTCCTAGTTCGTGAACCATGGGCAACGGCTGAGTGGCCTAGTAAGTGGTCCTGAGAGTCGGGATACCAGTTTCTATGGAATGGGAGTGGGCATCTCGGACATATTCTGAGTCGTGGCCCTCTTTGTGCTCAGGCGGCTAGGACTATACAATTCACCGGTGGTCCATAACCCGTTAGAGGACAGATCCTCACTTGGACTATGTGCAAGTAGGGTAGCATCCTGCTTCATGAATTTACCGAGCTCAGAACATTTTAAGCAAGCCTCGGACCTATGGGAGTAATGGAGTCCCACTCTCATTTGACAGGCGAGGGACTCCTTGGAAACAACTTGGCGAACGAAATGGAATTCGATGGGGAGCTATCAATATTAATAAGGCTTATGGAAGAAAGAAAGTAGAGCTGGCTGAGTCAGCAAAGAGGATGCATCTGGATGTGCTAGGAGTAAGTGATATTCGGGTAAGGGGAGATAATGAGGAAGAGATAGGAGGTTATAAAGTGTACTTGACGGGTGTTAGAAAGGGAAGGGCAGAGTCTGGGGTAAGGCTCTTGATCAGGAATACCATTGAACGCAACATAGTTTCTGTTAGGCACGTAAATGAGCAAATGATGTGGGTAGATTTGTCAGTTGGAGGAATTAGGACGAGAATTGTGTCTGTGTATTCACCATGTGAGGGTGCAGATGAGGATGGAGTTGACAAGTATTATGAAGCATTGATTGACATCGTGGTCAGGGTCAACAGCAAGGATAGAGTAATGCTAATGGGCGATTTCAATGCGAGAGTTGGGAATAGAACTGAAGGATACGAAAGGGTGATTGGTAAATGTGGAGAACATATGGAAGCTAATGGGAATGGGAAGCGTTTGGTGGACTTCTGTGCTAGTATGGGTTTAGCTGTTATGAATACATTCTTCAAGCATAAGGCTATTCACCGCTACACATGGGAGGTTAGGGGTACCAGATCCATAATAGACTATATCTTAACAAACTTTGAATTCAGGAAATCTGTTCGGAATGTACGAGTTTTTTTGCGGATTTTTCAATGATACAGACCACTATCTGATCTGTAGTGAACTAAGTATCTCTAGACCTAGGGTAGAGAAAGTGAAATCTGTCTGGAAACGAATAAGGGTAGAAGATCTCCAGGATGAGGAAATTAGATAGAAGTACATGGATATGATTAGTGAGTAGTTTCGAACAGTAGACAGTAAGCAGGTTAAGGATATAGAAAGTGAATGGGTGGCATACAGGGATGCTGTAGTAGAAACAGCAAGGGAATGCCTAGGAACAACTGTGTGTAAAGATGGGAAAAGGCAAACATCTTGGTGGAATGATGAAGTGAGAGCAGCCTGTAAACGTAAAAAGAAGGCTGATCAGAAATGGCTCCAAACAAGGGCCGAGGCAGACAGGGATTTGTACGTAGATGAAAGAAACAGAGCGAAAGAAATAGTTGTTGAATCCAAAAAGAAGTCATGGGAAGATTTTGGTAATAACCTGGAAAGGCTAGGTCAGGCAGCAGGGAAACCTTTCTGGACAGTAATAAGGAATCTTAGGAAGGGAAGGAAAAAAGAAATGAACAGTGTTTTGAGTAATTTAGGTGAACTCGTAATAGGTCCCAGGGAACCACTGGAGAGGTGGAGGGAATATTTTGAACATCTTCTCAGTGTAAAAGGAAATCATCCTGGTGGTGTTGCAAACAGCCAAGCTCATGGGGAGGAGGAAAATGATGTTGGTGAAATTATGCTTGAGGAAGTGGAAAGGATGGTAAGAAAACTCCATTGTCATAAGGCAGCAGGAATAGATGAAATTAGACCTGAAATGGTGAAGTATAGTTGGAAGGCAGGGATGAAATGGCTTCATAGAGTAGTAAAATTAGCATGGAGTGTTGGTAAGGTACCTTCAGATTGGACAAAAGCAGTAATTGCACCTATCTATAAGCAAGGGAACAGGAAGGATTGCAACAATTATCGAGGTATCTCATTGATTAGTATACCAGGCAAAGTATTCACTGGCATCTTGGAAGGAAGGGTGCGATCAATCGTTGAGAGGAAGTTGGATGAAAACCAGTGTGGTTTCAGACCACAGAGAGGCTGTCAGGGTCAGATTTTCAGTATGTGCCAGGTAATTGAAAAATGCTACGAGAGGAATAGGCAGTTGTGTTTATGTGTCGTAGATCTAGAGAAAGCATATGACAGGGTACCGAGGGAAAAGATGTTCACTATACTGGGGGACTATGGAATTAAAGGTAGATTATTAAAATCAATCAAAGGCATTTATGTTAACAATTGGGCTTCAGTGAGAATTGATGGTAGAATGAGTTCTTGGTTCAGGGTACTTACAGGGGTTAGACAAGGCTGTAATCTTCCACCTTTGCTGTCCGTAGTTTACATGGATCATCTGCTGAAAGGTATAAAATGGCAGGGAGGGATTCACTTAGGTGGAAATGTAGTAAGCAGTTTGGCCTATGCTGACGACTTGGTCTTAATGGTAGACTGTGCCGAAAGCCTGCAGTCTAATATCTTGGAACTTGAAAATAGGTGCAATGAGTATGGTATGAAAATTAGCCTCTCGAAGACTAAATTGATGTCAGTAGGTAAGAAATTCAACAGAATTGAATGTCAGATTGGTGATACAAAGCTAGCACAGGTCGATAATTTGAAGTATTTAGGTTGTGTGTTCTACCAGGATGGTAATATAGTAAGTGAGATTGAATCAAGGTGTAGTAAATCTAATGCAGTGAGCTCGCAGTTGCGGTCAGCAGTATTGTGTAAGAAGTAAGTCAGCTCCCAGACGAAACTATCTTTACATCGGTCTGTTTTCAGACCAACTTTGCTTTACGGGAGCGAAATCAGGGTGGACTCAGGATATCTTATTCATAAGTTAGAAGTAACAGACATGAAAGTGATGATGATGATGATGCTTGTTGTTTAAAGGGGCCTAACATCGAAGGTCATCGGCCCAGACATGAAAGTAGCAAGAATGATTGCTGGTACAAACAGGTGGGAACAATGGCAGGAGGGTACTCGGAATTAGGAGATAAAGGCTAATTTGGGAATGAACTCGATGGATGAAGCTGTACGCATAAACCGCTTCTGTGGTGGGGTCATGTGAGGCGAATGGAGGAGGATAGGTTACCTAGGAGAATAATGGATTCTGCTATGGAGGGTAAGAGAAGTGGAGGTAGACCAAGACGACAATGGTTAGACTCGGTTTCTAACGATTTAAAGATAAAGGGTATGGAACTAAATGAGGCCACAACACTAGTTGCAAATAGAGGATTGTGGCGACGTTTAGTAAATTCTCAGAGGCTTGCAGACTGAATGCTGAAAGGCATAACAGTCTATAATGATAATGTATGTATGTTTTCCAAATCCAAAACCCATACACGTCAAATGGCTAACAAACTGCTGTGGCGCCGGCTGGATTCGTCATAATTTCTACTTCCGTGCCATGAACAAGCACATTGTGGCCAGAGAAAGAATCTTAACAATAAAATGCTTTGTCCATCAGATAAACTTGGTTTCAAGATGTCATTATACTAACTCTGAACTTCTGCTTTGCCCATCTTTCCAGAGTTGGTGCACACGACATTAATACTTTCGTGTGAAAATATTCTTTTCATAACAAGGGAACCAAAAACACCATTTCTTTCCTTTAAAACTATTAGCAACAGGGAGAGTAACTCATCTTCTGCTGACACGGTAGGCATAATTGTGTAGCTGTGCATAGTAGAGGGAATTGATTGGGCTATCATGCTAATCGACTTTTCTCCTTGGCGCGCTAACGTTCTGCCATTGTACATTTCCAAATTAAAGCCACTTTGGTCGCTGTTAAAAACGTGTGATGGGCTGTATAACTGTATTTTTTCTCTTACGTTTCCTACAAACATTTTGGCTTCCGCGATAACGTCAGTTTCCGTATCAAGATTTTTTGTTGTTGTCATGATAGTAATTTTTCAGGATATGATTCCAAATTTGTTTTTGAAGTCGTACAACCAGCCTGAGGATGCTTTAAAGTCATGAATCCCTCGAGAGTGGGCACTTTACATTGCCCACTCTTTGATTGTGACGCCATGGATGGTGGACGTACAGTAATGCGCGTCAAATTTTTCCTTGCAATCCATCGCAATATATCCAAATTTGTCTCAGAGAGAGCCTCCTTCATCCACTACTTTTTTTCAGGCGGACAGCTGTGCCTCACTATGCAGACGGCTGAATTTTTTTGCGCAGTTGCAAATTTCAGATTTTTCCGTTTTCCACTCCTCCAGTAGTTGATTGCTCTTGTTTTATACTGTAAGTCTGCGGTGTCCGTCGAATTGGCACTGCCTTGGCTTTGTCCCAGTTCTGGCTCGCTATAGTCAATACCGGTATCCTTTTTGTTTTCCTCCAGCTGATCAGACCTGTACGTCAAACTTGTAACGTCCTCCAAATAGAGACTGTAACCTTCAAGACAGTAACTTATAAGCTCTGAAAATAAAAATAAAAATAATTAAAATACATGTTGTTATATGTACATTCATTGACAGAAACAAAGGAAAACACAAACGTTTGTTTAAAAAGCAAATTAAAGAGTTATTGGTATCGATATATCAGACAGTCTAGTGCTGAAAATTAAAACCTAAAATTCCACATGTGGCGCAAAAGATCACGCGTCAGTCTACGTTATTACGGCCTATGTCACGCAGTGTGACATCACGCCATGAGCATTAGAATCTATCTGAAAACAGTTGACTTCTTAACACTCATGCTCAATCGTTCATAAAGTTGCAGCTCCCGAAAGTTCAGCGGACCTTCTTCACTGTGACTTCCGTGAGTTGCTTGAAGATGAAAAATAATTTTTGACACGCTCAACGACATTACGCTTAAGGAATCATCGCAAACATTTTCATACACTTGAATTACTGCAACAGTCAGGTGTTTTGACCAGGTCTATATAATATTGGAAGGCACTTCTTGCTGAAGATAAGCTCCCAGGTGTTATGTTTTGCATTGTTGTGTAGAAATGTAGATTTATAGTTAGTACAGAAGACATGTTGGTCTAAGTATCAATGTATCTGATAATTATATACCTGGAAAATGGATGTAAGAATGCAAGGATTGATAGAGCACTCACATAAAGAGAGGAAAAATACACAAAAAGTGTAATGTTTTGGGAAGTCACTGCTCTCTGTCTATTTCCTATTGTTGGATTTCTTGCTGGAGTATTAATGCATCTGATAATGGTGATATAATCTCATAACCAGCATCAGTTGAATGAACTGGATACCCATCTGCCGCATTGTGACTCACTTTCATTTCCTTGTTCCTCCCTATCTGTTTGTTCTGTGTCAACTGTTGTCTCTTCATTCTGGTGAAAACTAACTCTCCATATGGATAGAATATTTTTCAGAGTTGCCTGATTGAGGGTGTATGAATTGTCCTTTTTTGAAAATAAGTGCCATGAGGAACTGTCCTGAACTCCAAAGCAGAAACAACTTTCTTTGAGATGGAACTTAAATTGAAATAATTAATACAAAGACCACTAATCCTGTAAAAACAATAAATACCAAGGATCTGAAGTACATGCTAGTAGAGGCTTTTGATTAACTTGTTCATGCTGCATTTACAAACGTCTAGAGGAAAGTAGTTGGTCAGTATTATTCATGTAGTGTAGAAGAAACTAAAGACAACCGTCCAATTGTGGAAAGTAATCGTGTTTCAAAATAATGATAGCTGTATCGTGACACATGGCCTGAGAAATCTGTGAGAATGCAAGAATGAATTATTGTTTTTTTTTTTTTTTTTTTTTTTTTTTGCTAGCGGCTTTACGTCGCACCGACACAGATAGGTCTTATGGCGACGATGGGATAGGAAAGGCTTAGGAGTTGGAAGAAAGCGGCCGTGGCCTTAATTAAGGCACAGCCCCAGCATTTGCCTGGTGTGAAAATGGGAAACCACGGAAAACCATCTTCAGGGCTGCCGATAGTGGGATTTGAACCTACTATCTCCCGGATGCAAGCTCACAGCCGCGCGCCTCTACGCGCACGGCCAACTCGCCCGGTGAATTACTGTTGATAGGGAACTGCAAAATGAAACTCTTGCAGATGAAGACATTACAATCTGTCTGGAAGGCAGTGACAAAACAAGATGTAGCTGGTCAAGCTCAAGCATTACAATTGGTATTTATTACTTATTTACTGCCAGGAGTGTTCGAGGACATGCTGAATTCACCTAGTGCAGGTCTTTCTATATGACGCCCATGGATGACCTGCGTGTCTGGGTGTGCAATGATGGTGGTTGTGGTGTGGTAGAGAGAAGGTGAAACCCAGTGTCAGTACATAACTGTACTGCCATGGTGCCAGATCATAAAGATCGTAAAAAACTTAATATAACCATTGTCATATTTTTTTTTCTATTTGTTTAATGTCGCACTAACACATCAAAGGTTTTCGGCGACAGGAAGGTGGGAGATTGGGAAGGTAGCGGCCGTGGCCTTCATTAAGGTACAGCCCCAGCATTTGTCTGGTGTGAAAATGGGAAACTGCAGAAAACCATTTTCAGGGCTGCCGACAGTGGAGTTCGAACCCACTATCTCCCGAATGCAAGCTCACAGCTGCACGACCCTAACCGCACGGCCACTTGCTCGGTCATCATCGCCTTGGTCTCCTATGTATAGACAAGAAAAGGTTCCACCTTATCAATTTTTATTATTGTAAGAATTAACTTACAGGACCGGTTTTGACTTTTAAATAGTCATCATGAGCTGTACATGAATACCTTTACATTTGTATCAAGCATTAGTTAATATGTCCTTTTTAAAGGGAGATGCCATAAGGAAGCATTATGTCTAAATGTCCAAATTGGGCATGTTGAATGTGAAATGGTTATATATTATGATTTAGGTACTTAGGTATAGAGCTATCTCTTTAGGACTAGAATTTGTCTGTAAAACCTAACTTAAGCTTAAATCTAAATTACGAATACATTAAACACATTAAAATACACAGCACATGTTCAAATAATTTAAAATAATGAATATAAAACATTTGATAGAAATGAATGTATGCATCTTGCATGTATCTATGTTCTCGTTTGAATCCAATGTTATAAATAATTCAGTGCTTGCGTTCATAGGTAATGCTGTAGCTCTCTTGGGAAGTCTTATTGTATATTCAAATGTCTCCACTTGTGTGTGGTGAAAAGCTTCTATTGTTAACAAAATCCAGTATATAGACGGAGGTAAGTACGTGCAGCTGTGGTCTAGGTTGTACGTAAGTACAGTAGAAGTCCGTTATAGCGAGTACTGTTTAAAACGAGAACCCCGTTATGCCGACAATATTTTGATGTCCCTTCAAAATTCCTATGTTAAACTGTATATTATCCTTCGGTTACAGCGAGAGCCCTATCACTGATGCATCCGTTATTACGAGCGTTTAAGCGCGCGCGATTTTTTCCGTTATCGATATTTATGTACACCAGCCATTATGATGCATGCAATCGATTATCTTCGCATCGTTTCCTCGCTATGTCCACTAGCGAGTTCTCTCGTCGACATTCGAAGGCGGTGTCAGAGTCTATTAGTAATACCCGTCGAGTGCTCTTCCGTAAAGAAAATTCGAAATGGAAGAGAACATATTTTCTTAATCAATGCATAAATAACATGTCCGATAACAGTTCTTAACACATTAAGAATAAAGGCTGACTAAACGATTGCTTAATTTTAATACTAAATACTGCAATTAAGTAAAAATGAGATACACCTCGAGATATGGCAGAGTGCATAATTGATTTCACAGGTTAGTTTATATTTTCTCGCGTCTGGTTAAATTACGGAAAGTTTATTATCATGTAAATTTATAGCGAGAAAGTTTATAATTTCTCTAGTGGTGCTTGAAGTATGTTTTCATCATATGTATAGTACGGTTAAGTTAGGATAAGTGACGCTGTTTGAATAAGGAAACCGAAACTTTTGCCACAAAATGCGATGGATCATCTATGGTACGGTATGGTTTTCTCATTATGTGCATTTGCGAGCTCTCTCGTCGACATTCGAATGCGATGTTGCAGTCGATCAGTAATACTCAACCAAGACCAACTACAATATCTTGGTCTTGACTCAACGACTGCTATTCTCTAAAGAAAATTCGAATGAAATATAATAACTAGTTTTCGTAATAAATGCGTAAACAACGTGGCCAATAGCAGTTGTTAACTCGTTAAAAATAACGGCTGAAGTAAACGATTTCTTAAGTTTAATGTTATATACTGAAATTAAGTAATAATGTGGTACACCCGAAGATATGGCAGAGTACATAACTGATTTCAGAGGATAGTTCATATTTTCTCGCGTCTAGTTACATTTCGGAAAGGCTATTCACATGCAAATTTTTAGTGAGGATAGCTCATTGCTCTACATGCGTATCAAATATGTTTTCATGACACAGTTAGGTTAGGTGACGCCATTTGAAGAAGAAAACTCTGGAGTGATACCGCATTTCTCCGAATCCAAGATGACGTTTTCTTCCTCAGAATCCCATGCGAAAAATTAAGGGTCGTCTTGCATTCGCGGCCTAACAGTAATGAATACCACTGGCAACCCTCGCGGTATCCACGTTGCTTCTTTTCATCCCCGCACGCACATACAAAATTCGTTGACAATAAGCGACCGCTTCTTTATTATACATCGCTAGCCGTGACAACCGGTTGTACAGTGTCTGTGTTTAACGTCACTGGATCTCGGGAAATAGTGAAGAGAGAATGGCATTCTATTAGCCTCTACAAAAACGTTTCTGAAATCTGCACAATGGCATCAAAACATGCGAGCCTTCGAATACGTAGAAAGGCCATGGCTACACAGTGGCAGAGTTACAATGCGTCTACTGTACCTGACTAGTAAAATTAAGTTTTGTAGACAGCAAGAATATTTTCGTGATGGATAATCGTAAAGATACGTGGAACAGGTATTGCCGGCAAATTGTGAACGGGTCGATATTATGCCAATTTTAAGTTAGCGGTAATGGTTATTAAACACTTGGAAATATAGAATACCGTAATTGTGCAGCCGCAAGAAAATGTGGCGTAGGCCTAACTAAGTCAATATTTGGGGTCAGTGCGAAGACAAAGATACAAAAAAAAAAAAAAAACATTCAGTGGTCCGCAACAAGGACGCTTTAAAAAAGTCGAAAATGAAATTGTGAGGTATGTGCATGAAAAACGCAAGGGCGGAAAGGCCGTGGCGCAATAAACTCGTTCGTTGACCTTCAACGTCCGCGATTCGGCCTAGCTATCCGCTGAAGTTGGCCAAATCCGGCAAGCGAGACGTGCATGTAGCGGTAGCCGGTTATATCTGACGCTGAGTAAAAATATCGCAAAAGTTTTTATAGACGGCAAGAATATTTTCCTGACGGATCGCCGTATTGTAGAGACGCATGGAATAGGTATTGCCGGCAAATTTTCAACGGGTTCTCTTCGGTATTATGATGGCAATCTTAAGTTAATGATCATTAAACCCGCGGAAATAAAGAATAATTGTGCAGCCGCAAAAAATGCGGCGTACAGAAAGCCAATATTCGGCGTCTAAAAATTGTGTAAAAATGCGTACTGTACAACAAAGGTTACAACGCACTTTTTTTTTTAGCATGATTAAACATTTTGAAGGAAAGAGTGGGGTTCGTCGTGGATTCGGAGAAATACGAAACTGTATTTTCTGTATTTTTCAGAATGAAAATAAACACACTTTCAAGTAGTATCGGATTTCGAAAAATAACAAACAAGTCGTAGTGTGGATATCATCCGCTGAAATGCAAGTTTTGAACAAACTGATTGCCGTTTCATACCTATTTTAATGTGTATGGGGGGTTTTCCGAATTTTATTAAAAATCGGATATAACGACAATCCGTTATAGCGAGTAAGTTTTCCGCTGTTGTGAATTCTCGCTATAATGGACTTCTACTGTATTTCTTGATGCAGAGTGGTGGCTCCTTCCTCATCTATAACTGTATGCTGATGTATGTTATCTGTGGAAGACCGAAAATAAAGTATGAGTAGGGTTATAAGCTGAAGGAATGCCTATATGTGTGTGTGTTAAGTGAATGTGTACTTACTATTGCTGTCGTGGTTGGGTTGCCTTGGATTTGAGTGCTTGGCGTGTACTGTATCGCGTTCTCGTTAGGTTTGTGTTCTTTGCTGCGAGGGGAATGGATAGAGGGGTAGGGGCGGAGCTGGGCTTGTCGTTCGTCGGTAGTATGGTGCGTGTTATGTTCTATTTGTTGATTATTTTGAGACAGTCATTGTTATATCCACATAGTTCAAGGTGTGATTGTTTTCAGTTTCTTTGGTAAATTTTATGCAGGGGCATATTGTTTTAAGTCTATCCAATATGATATTTTCGTCAGTGGATCTAACAATAACTTAACAAGAACTAGACATGAAAACCACTTATCATACATAATATACTGAAAACCCACACATACATCAAACACAATCAAAATAGATTCCATCCATCCCAATACTCATAAAAAAGCAGCTTATTACAGCATGATCTATAGAGCTTTCAATATACCGTTAACAGAGGATAACTTAAAAGAGGAAATACGACTAATCCACGAAATAGCTAAAAATAATGGATACAAGAAAGAAATGGTCAATACAATTATTCATAAAATCAAATCTCAACCTAAAACCAGATTGACAAAAATAGACAAACCTAAAAAGCATTATGTATTATTTACTTCCATAACTAACATCTTCAAAAAACATAACTTAAAAATAGCATTCAAGACCACATACAATAGCACTAACATCTTACACAATACCAAGATAATCAACAGTAACAACAAGTACAATCAATCAGGAGTATATCGTACCAGATGTAACAATTGTGAAACCAGCTATGTTGGACGTACTGGTAGAAACTCCACAATCTGATATAATGAACACTGAAATGCCGTAAAACATAATCATTTTTCTGCAATAGGCCAGCACATTGAAGATTATAAACACAGCTTCACAAACATCGCAAATGACATGAAAATATTAAATATAAATCCTAAAAGTCCCTTGCTCAATATAACAGAAGAGTTTTACATATTGTTAGACCAATACGCCAATCCCAATTACAATATAAATGAAATTACAGAAAAAACCAATACCAGTTTCAATAAAGCCATCCCCGCTTTAAAAAATGACTGTCTCAAAATAATCAACAAACAGAACATAACACGCACCATACTACTGACGAACGACACGCCCAGCTCTGCCCCTACCCCTCTATCTATTCCCCTCGCAGCAGCAGACACAAACCTAAAGAGAACGCGATACAGTACACGCCAAGCACTCAAATCCAAGGCAACCCAACCACGACAGCAATAGTAAGTACACATTCACTTAACACACACACATATAGGCATTCCTTCAGCTTATAACCCTACTCATACTTTATTTTCATCTTCCACAGATAACATACATCAGCATACAGTTATAGACGAGAAAGGAGCCACCACTCTGCATCAAGAAATACTTACGTACAACCTAGACCACAGCTGCACATACTTACCCCCATCTATATACTGGATTTTGTTAACAATAGAAGCTTTTCACCACACACACAAGTGGAGACATTCAAATATACAATAAGACTTCCCAAGAGAGCTACAGCATTGCCTATGAATGCAAGCACTGAATTATTTATAACATTGGACTCAAATGAGAACATAGATACATGCAAGACGCATACATTCATTTCTATGAAATGTTTTATATTCATTATTTTAAATTATTTTAACATGTGCTGTGTATTTTAATGTGTTTAATGTATTCGTAGCGTGGCTCAGACGGCAGCGCGTCGGCCTCTCACCGCTGGGTTCCGTGGTTCAAATCCCGGTCACTCCATGTGAGATTTGTGCTGGACAAAGCGGAGGCGGGACAGGTTTTTCTCCGGGTACTCCGGTTTTCCCTGTCATCTTTCATTCCAGCAACACTCTCCATTCTCATTTCATAGCATCTATCACTCATTAATATAAATCACTTTGGGAGTGGCGACCCCATCGTAATAACAGCCTATATATGATTCATTCATTACATCCCTGACCCGGTCAAAGACTGGAAAAACAGGTTGTAGGTTTTCAATGTATTCGTAATTTAGATTTAAGCTTAAGTTAGGTTTTACAAACAAATTCTAGTCCTAAAGGGATAGCTCTATACCATCCGGCTCCATGGCTAAATGGTTAGTGTGCTGGCCTTTGGTCACAGGGGTCCCGGTTTCGATTCCTGGCAGGGTCGGGAATTTTAACCTTAATTGGTTAATTTTGCTGGCACAGGGGCTGGGTGTATGCCTCGTCTTCATCCTCATTTCATACTCATCTCGACGTGCAGGTCGCCTACGGGAGTCAAATCAAAAGACCTGCATCTGGCGAGCCGAACTTGTCCTCGGACACTCCCAGCACTAAAAGCCATACGCCATTTCAGCTCTATACCTAAGTACCTGAATCATAATATATAACCATTTCACATTCAACATGCCCAATTTGGACACTTAGACATAATGCTTCCTTATGGCATCTCCCTTTAAGAAAGGACATATTAAGTAATGCTTGACACAAATGTAAAGGTATTCATGTACAGCTGATGATGACTATTTAAAGGTCGAAACCGGTCCTGTAAGTTAATTCTTACAATAATAAAGATTGTATTGATAAGGTGGAACCTTTCTTGTCTATACATACGTGAACTATCAATACAGAAATGAAACTAGTAAATCAAGATCTTGGTCTCCCTCTACTTCTCTTACCCTCCATAACAGAGTCCATTATTCTCCTAGGTAACCTATTCACCTCACATAATGTCTCTATCTGACGGACGAATTACCATCAACAGCGTCATGTGGCCTTGCTTCATGAGAACACTGAGGAGAGGTTTGTAATTGAAACCAGGCTTTTGGCACTTAATCTAGTCATTAGAAATTGTATGCCACCACCTCTCCTACCCTGCCAGCCAACATTCTGATGGTGAACATTTTTTCCAACAGTACTCGAACCGGCTAGCCGTGGTGTCAGACCATAAAGATCATTAAAAACCGAGTCTAACCATCATCGTCTTGGTCTCCCTTTACTTCTCTTACCCTCCATAACAGAGTCTATTTTTCTCCTAGGTAACTTATCCTCCTCCATTCGCCTCACATGACCCGTCACCGAAGCCAGTTTATGCGTACAGCTTCATCCATCGAGTTCATTCCTAGCTTTGCCTTTATCTCCTCATTCTGAGTACCCTTCTGCCATTATTCTCACCTGTTTGTACCAGCAATCATTCTCGCTACTTTCATGTCTGTTACTTCTAACTTACAAATAAGATATCCTGAGTCTACCCAGTTTTCACTTCTGTAAAGCAAAGCTTGTCTGAAAATAGACCGGTGTAAAGATAGTTTTGTCTGGTACCGAGCTCGGTAGATGCAGTCGCTTAAGTGCGGCCAGTATCCAGTATTCGGGAGATCGTAGGTTCGAGCCCCACTGTCGGCAGCCCTGAAAATGGTTTTCCATGGTTTCCCATTTTCACACCAGGCAAATTCTGGGGCTGTACCTTAATTAAGGCTACGGCCGCTTCCTTCCCACTCCTAGCCCCTTCCTGCCTCATCGTCGCCATAAGACCTATCTGTGTTGGCGCGACGTAAAGCAAATAACAAAAAAAAAAAAAGTTTTGTCTGGGAGCTGACTTCCTCCTTACAGAATACTGTTGATCGCAACTGTGAACTCACTACATTAGCTTTGCTGCACACTTCATTCAGTCTCGCTTACAATACCACCATCCATGGGCGTGCTCGGTTCACCCGGAAGGGCGTGGGTTCGAATCCCCCTCAGGAAGTCGTAAAATTTCAGAAACGAGATTTTCACTTCCGGAGGTGCATATGGTCCTGAGGTTCACTCAGCCTACACCAAAAATAAGTACCAGGTTAATTCCTGGGGGCAAAGGTGGCCGGGCGTAGAGCTAACCACTCTACCCCATCAAGTGCCGAGGTTACGGATAGTGGAAGCCTTTACCTTCCACCCCTCCAATGGCCTTCATGGCCTGTACGGAGATAACTTTACTTTGCTTTTTTTTTTTTCCGGAGAATACACATCTTAAATACTTAATATTATCTACCTGTTCCAGCTTTGTGTTTCCAACCTGACATTCAATTCTCTTAGGTTTCTTACGTACTAATATCACTTTCATCTTGGAAAGGCTAATTTTCATATCATACTCCTTGCACACATTTTCCAGTTCCAAGATGTTAAACTGCATATTTTCGTCACAATCTGCTATTAAGATCAAGTTGTCAGCATAGGGCAAACTACTTTTTACACTTCCACCTAAATGTATCCATTCCTGCCACTTTATGCCTTTCATTAGATCATCCATGTAAACTATGAACAGCAAGAGTTAAAGATGTCTAACCCCTGTAAGTACCTTGAACCAAGAACTCATTCTGCCATCAATTCTCACTGCAGCCCTATTATCAACATACAGTAAATATCTTGGATTGCTTTTAATGATCTACCCTCAATCCCATAGCCTCCAATATGGTTAACATCTTTTCCCTCAGTACTCTGTCATGTGCCTTCTCTGGATCTACAAAACATAACTCTGTATTCCTCTCGTACCATTTTTCAATTACCTGGCGCATACTGAAAATTTGATCTTGACAGCCCATCTGTGGTCTGAAACCACACTGGTTTTAAACCAGCTTACTCTCAACCACTGATCACACCCCTCTTCGAAAATGCCAGTGAACACCTTGCCTGGTATACTGACTGATGTAATACCTCAATAGTTGTTGCATTCCTTCCCATTCCCTTGCTTATAGATAGGTGCATACACTGCTTTCCTCCAACCAGAATGTATCTTACTAACATTCCATGACAATCTTATTATTCTTGCCTTCCCTTTTCAGGTCTAATATTGCCTATTCCTGCAGCTTTATGACAGTGGAATTTAATTACCATCTTTTCCACTTACTCAGGCATAATTTCACCAACATAATTGTGCTCCTTGTTGTGAGCTCGGGGTTTCCTTTGATGTCAGTAGAAACATTTCCTGTTACGCTGAGAAGATATCCAAAATAGTTCCCACCTGTCCAGTTATTTCCTGGGATCTACTGTGAGTTCACCTGATTAAAAAAAAAAAAAAAAATCATTTCCCCTTTCCCTCTCTTTCAAAGATTATTACTGTTCACTTGAACTAGCCTCTCCAGGTCATTACCAAAATTTTCCCAGAACTTCTTCTCATATTCAATAATTTATTATTTATGGCCTTATGCTTAAAGAATATATTCCTAACTGCTAAACCGATACCAGCACAGAAGTCCAGAAAATGCTTCCCATTCCTTCCTAGTAGCTTCCATTTCTTCCCCACATTTACCCACCTGTTTCCACCTCTTGCATTGAAATCACCCATTATCACTATCATGTCCTTGCTGTTGACTCTGATAATGGTTCACTCAGTGCTTCATAAAACGTGTCAACTTCATCCTCAGCTGCACTCTCACATGGTGAGTAGACTGAGAAAATTCTTGTCCCGATTCCCCCAGCAGCTAAATCTGCCCTCAACATTCGCTTATTTACTTTCCTGTACAGAAACTCTGTTGCATGCAATAGTATTCCTTATGAACAGTCCTACCTCACACACTGTCCTTCCCTTTTTAACACCTGTTGAGAATAAAATTGTCGGCCCTGCAGTGTAGGGATAGCGTGCCTGTCTTACCCGGAGGCCCCGGGTTCGATTCCCGGCCAGGTCAGGGATTTTTATCTGGAGCTGAGGGCTGGTTCGAGGTCCACTCAGCTTACGTGATTACAATTTAGTAGCTATCTGATGGTGAGATGGTGGCCCCAGTTTGGAGAGCCAAGAATAACGGCCATGATGATTTGTCGTGCTGACCACACAGCACCTCATAATCTGCAGGCTTTCGGGATGAGCAGCGGTCGCTTGGTAGGCCAAGGTCCTTCGGGGCTGTTGCGCCATGAGGTTTGGTTTTAAGAATAAATTCCCTTATCTCTTTTGTTAAATCCCCTTATTTGAACATCATTAACTCTTACACATCCAGACATATCCTTGCTGACTCAGTTCTACTTTCTTTTGCCCATTAGCTCCATGTACATCGATAGCTCTTCATTGAAATCCATTTCATTCGTTGTCTTTGCTAAGTTGTTTCCAAGGTGTCTCGTGCCTGTCAAATGGAAATGAGACTCCGTTACTCCTATAGGTCCGAAACTTGCTTAAAATGTCCTGAGCTCAGTAAATTCTGTGAAGGACTGGGAGAGATGGCTGTGCGGTTAGGGCCACACAGCTGTAAGCTTGCATCCTGGAGATAGTAGGTTCGAAGCTAGTGTCAGCAGTCCTGAAGATTGTTTTCTGTGGTTTGCCATTTTCACTGCAGGCAAATGTTGGGACTGTACCTTAATTAGGGTCACGGCCGCTTCCTTCCCATTCCTAGGTCTTTCCTCTCCCATCATCGCCATAAGATCAGTCTGTGTCGGTGCTACGTAAAACACATTGTACAAATAAAGAAAAAACATTCTGTGAAGTAGGATGCTACCGTACTTCTGCATATTCCCAATGTAGATCCCTCCTCTAATGGGTTAGGGGCCACTGGTATATTGTATAGTCCTAGCCGCCTGGGCACAAGGAGGGCCATGGCCTCGAGTTGCCCACTCCCATTCCATAGCAACTGGTATCTCTACTCTCAGGACCACTTCCTAGGCCATTCAGTTATTGCACATTGTTCATGAACTAGGACATCACTACAAGTAGCCTACACCACAAAACACTGGATATTTTTATACTTACTAATTTTTAGTAGGTTTCTTTGAACCTAATGCCAGGGGAATTGTATTCTATTTTTATTACTGTGTTTCTACTGGTAGGAACATTTCTAGGTTTCTATGAAGACAAATTATTTTCACTGTGACTTCCCCAAATTCTCCAAACTGCTGAACAGGAATATTGTAGTGTTCTTGTTTTTTGAGATTATGTTATGGGTCTTCTAACAGTCTATTGATACATGAAATTCTTTATCAGAATTTGTAAAATTATAGGTAGTTTCTGTACATATATCTGTATTTATCTGTACATTAATGAAGGTTCTTTATATCCTCTTATTGAAAGATGTTTCTTTAAAAATATTACAGATGGAAATGACACACCTCAGAAAAGGCACAAGAGACATAAACACAAAAAGCATAAGAAAAAGAAGCAGGAAGAAAGTGAAAGTTCTGTTGATCTGTCACTGGAAGAAGTAGATCCAAGTAAGGGACTTATGCGATTTGGTGGGAAGATAAAAATCAAGATAGGAAGAGATGAGAAAAGGTTAGTAATAATTAATTACTCTTCAATAGTGCAGGTTTGATGCACTTCGAAGTTGTGAATTAAGCTAGAAAAGGAAAAGCGTAGATAGGACAGGATTCCCAGTGACCTGAAAAGTCAGGGATTGTCAGGGAAGTCTTAAAAATTGGCGTATGTCAGGGAAAGTCAGGGAAGTTGACTCAAATTTGTTATGTGTCAGGTAATTCATACTGATGGCAAACTGCAACCTGTGAATCCACTGAAGCGAAGAAAAGTGATGAATTGATGAGGTAAGTTGAATTTTATTTAAAAAAATTAAACTTGTACATGTTTTGGACTATGGCAGCATTAAAACAAGATGAGTTTGTTTAAATGCTGAACAGTATGTGGCGGCTCTGTCCCTACCATGCTGTACAAGTATATTTTTATCCCGACAAGGTATCTTTACATTCCTGAGATAAAAGTATTTGTGCTTTGATATAGTTTTTTTTTTTGTGTGTGCTACTTGCTTTACGTCGCGCCGGCACAGATAGGTCTTATGGCGACGACTGTATAGTTTTTGTGTACAATTAACATGCTTTTCTTTTGTTTCAGGTTAAGCCTATGCATTGGATAAGATGACAAGAAAAAAAAAAAAAAAAACTTTCATCTATCAGTGGCTGGATTCAACCCTTAATCCAGACTTTGTAGATTGGCTCACTGATGTACCGGACAATAAATTAGAATCCTACTGTTATGTGTGCAGAAATAAGTTTGAACTCAGCAGTGTGGGGTGCCAGGCATTTCATTCACATTGAACTGGACCAAAACACACACAGCTTCAGAATATTAAATCAAGACAGCCATCATTGTCATAATTTATTTTTGTCAAACCTAGCGCTAGTTCAACAGAATTAAGAAGTGTAGCTACTAGTTCAACAGAAACAAGACGTGTAGACATTGGACATGAATCTCTTCATAATGCCGTTGTCAAACCATGTGTTAGTTCAACGGAAACAGTAAAGACTGAGGCAAGGATAGAAAGTGGAAAGTCGGTACACTGTGCTACTTCTTATTTTAATAAAGATGAAGTAGCCAAAGCAGAAATTTTATGGGCGTTCAAAGTTGTTGCTAGTAAATACAAGAGGAGTTCATGTGCAGATATACGTGACATTTAAACTTTCGTTCCGAGATAGTGCAATTGCATCGAAATGCACCTTTTGTGAAAGCAAGTGTTTCTACGTGATTAATCATGGTATTGCACCACATTTCAGTGAGTTATTAACAAGCAATTTGAAAACTTGTGAGGACTATGTAGTTTCTTTTGATGAGTCACTCAATAAGGTAACACAACAAGGACAAATGGATCTCATTGTCAGATTTTTTTGATACCAACAGTCATAAAGTGGTTTCTAGATATTGGAACAGTGTTTTTCTGGGTCGTGCTACTGCCCAAGATCTGCTGCAGAAATTTAATCATGGACTGCAACCTCTTCAAAGGAAAAACTTATTGCAGGTCTCAGTCGATGGGCCTAATAAGAATTTGAGCTTTCTCAGGAAGCTTGAAGTGCAAATGGAGACAGAAAATCCTGATGGGAAAAAGTTATTGAACCTGGGAGTGTGTGATTAGCATGTCATCAATGGAGCTATTAAAACAGGTTTAATGACTGTAAATTGGGAGCGTAACTCATTCCTGGGTAACATGTATTTTTTATTCAAAGACTCACCAGCTCGCCGAGCCCAGTTCACTGCAGTGACTGGTAGTACAGTGTTCCCACTGAAGTATTGTACAGTACGAAGGCTTGAAAATGTTCATTGTCTGGAATGAGCCTTAGAAGTATTTCACCATATCAAGGCATATGTTGCAAATGCTAAGTTGCCAGAAAGTAAGTTCTGTAAAAATATTAAAGAACAAATCCAAGACCCTTTAATAAAATGCAAACTAACATTTTTCAAAACCATTTCTTTGGAATGTGAGCCTTTTCTCAGACGATTTCAAAGTAACAAACCGCTTGCTCCATTTTTGTACTCCCATCTGAATGAACTATTAAGAAGTTTGATGAATTTCTTTGTCAAGTGTAGTAAAATGGCAAATGCCATTGATATTAGGAGTGTGATTTTGCTTGATCTCCAGGTCCTAACAAACTTAATTGAGGTAGGTAAAGTTGATGTTGGATTTAGTACGAAAAAGGTACTTAAAGAACTAAAATTGTCAGAGAGAGAAATTCTTGGTTTTAAACATGAATGTCAGAAAATATTAGTGGCAGTTGTGACAAAACCGTTGGATAAGAGTTCTTTAAAGTATAGATTAGTGAAAGGTCTTACAAGTTTGAACCCACATATAATATATCAGTAACAAAGTCTTGGTCAGACCCGAATGGAATATGTCTTGGAAGTGTTGCATGAAGCTAACAGAATAACTGAAAATGTGGCCGATAGGGCTAAAACACAATACATTTCTCTGTGTTGTGAGTGAAAGGAAGCTTTGGAAACTAAATTCAAAGAATATATCTCAATATCTGATGATATTTTCTTCACTGACATTTTAGCAGAAAACAAACAGTGTAATGAACTTTGGCATGTAATAAAGCTTTGTCTTATACTGTCTCATGGAAATGCTGTAGTGGAGAGTGGCTTTTCTATAAATAAATCAGTGTTGGTTGAAAACATGCATGAGGAGTCAATTATTGCACAAAGATAAGTGTATGATTCCATTTTGTACTATGGAGGTGTCAGATGCGTACCAGTTAATCATAGAATGTTGTTATCTGTGAGATGTGCTCATAAGAAATACCAGGATTATTTGGAGAAGACACGCCTGAAGGTCAAAGAAGAGGACAGAAAAAAAGCTGAGAAGTGATGAAATAAGAAGTTGGAAAATGGGAAAAAAGTTAAAAGAATGCAGTCACAAGAATGTAAAGCCAGAATTGAAGATAAAATATGCCTACTTGAAAGCACAAGAAATGTTTGTAATTTTGTTGTGCTGCATTTTTTTTAACATTGTTACCAACATTGTGTGTTCATTGGTAATTTTAATAGTAATACTTTCATTATTCAGGTATAAATAAAATCTATGAACATTTATTATTATCTGGCAGATCATTATTAAATTGTATGTACTTTACTGTTCCAAATGTTGTATTTCCTTTTTGAGTAATAAATATTGTGTACGGGTGTGTATTGGACAGCAAATGGGGGGTGGAGGAGGCTGTTAAAAATTGCACAAATGCCAAATTTTTGTCAGGGAAATACAATATTTTGGTCAGGGAAATTAGTTTGACTTTCTGGCTGGGAACGCTGTAGGGCGAATACCTCACCCGAGTAAGGATACAGGAAGGAGTCTCCCTCATTCTAACTCAGATATATGTACTGTTCTACTGACAGTGTAATTACTTACTCCTATGGAAGAACTGCCGTATATGGATTAGTTCCACATCTCCACACACGTAAATTAACTACAGAAATTCATCTAAATGACACTATAACTACCTTTCCATCTCCATACATTCCAGCCCACACAGCATTTCATTTTTGCAAGTTTTTTCACTGCTAAAACTACTTGCCTCTATCCTGAATTGGTAGATCCCAAAATTGTGTGTCAGCTTATTCTCAAGTTTGTGACAGACCCATTCATTAAATAATCTCAACTTGACCATCAAAGTTTTCACTACCCACCCCTTCCCCATTATTCTTTCTTTCACTAGGACATTGTTTTGAAATATTCTTCCCTTTTGTCCCTATCTATTCCATTTCCAACTTCATTTATTTCCTATGGCAGTGGTCCACACAGTTTGTGTGTATGTGTGTGTGTGTGTGTGTGGGGGGGGGGGCATGCCCCTTTGAGAGCGTGGAGAGTAATCTAGGGGAGCCATCTAAGATTGTACGTTCATTTGGCAATGCAAACTTCATTTCATTTTTGAACAATTATTCGTATCCTCAGATTCTCAGTACAGTAAGGCAGGTAGGAGGATCTTCCACTCCTATTCGAAAGTTGTATACTTTAATGGGAACCCATTACTTAGCTCAGAATTTTGCAAGTGCTGACCAGAAAGGCTGGCAATTGGACCCTGCATGAGTTTGGAGATAAGGTGCTTTCACGCATCTTTGACAACAGCAATTACGCCTGTGCCCTTTCAGATCCAAAACCACCATCTATTTTGCCAACTTCCACCCATTGTTGCTTAATGACAGTAAGCCACTTCACAATGTTACCTCCACTATCTTGCTACAGTACGAGAACAGGTTCTTCTTTCTTAGCTTGAAACATATAAGTCTGTGTAAGTACACTCTGTTGTACAGATGGATTTCTGTGCATTCTGAGTAGGAGTAGTTAACCATTTTAGTTGTAAATGTATTGTTATAAACATGGATAAATGTAAGATTCCTAGAAAGTATGCTACAGTTCCTAAGAAAGCACTAAGGATATCCTTTTATTTTTTCATTATTTTTCAGTCTTCTTTACGTCGCCCTGGCACAGATAGGTCTTATGGGGACGGTGGGATAGGAAATGTCTGGAAGCAGGAAGGAAGTGACCGTGGCTTTAATTACGGTACAGGTCCAGCATTTGCCTAGTATGAAAATGGGAAACCACGGAAAACCATTTTGAGGTCTGCCGACAGTGAGGTTTGAACCCACTATCTCCTGAATCTTACTTAATTAGAAAATCTATGCCACTACACATTATTGGTGAGAAATTACTTATTTGTACAGCCATAAAGATGTATGTGATCATGTACGGAGAAAAGTATGGCGAGAGTTTGAAGACGTTACAGCTGTTAGGAGACAACGAATAATATGTCTGAGTTGCAATATTTGTAATATTAAATCTTCAGTGCCATGTTTAAGTAATAATACAGGATCATTTTCCACAAAATTAGTAAAATTTAATGTGTTTTTGAGTATTGTTTAGTTCAGTGTAGGTGAGGTTTCTGGATTTGCTCTTTCCTTCAACAAGTGTATTATTTTATGAACACACAAAAATATGCCCTTTTTATGTTGCATCTGTTTGGTCATCTGTTTATTATTATACAGGCCACTGCTATTACTATTATTAACAGAAGTTCTTGTGAGCTGGATTTTTGTGGTGTATGTGTTGTGGGAGGGGGGGCATGAACAGTGAGGGGCAAGAAATTTTATGCTCCAGGAGGGGGGTGCGACATTAAATGTTTGCGGAGGATTGCCCTGTGGTCTCTCTCTTAGGGTGGCTGACAATATCTCCCTTCTCCATTTTCTTTACATTGCCAGATTTTTGGTTACCTGGCTTCAGGAGGGCATAACAGTAGCAGTTTTGACAATATCCATTCTGAATGGTTCATTGGCTAGCTCTGGTGAGGTGTAATAAAGATGCAGCTAGACATGGTAGCTTGAGATTGGGGCATTGAGATTTTTTGTGGCAGATGAGCACAGACCTTTCATGACGTGCTTTGTCTTCAGAAGACTTGTGCCATTGTGGTCAATTTTTTTCTGGGTAACTGTTCATGCTGTCAGAAAGGGCAAATACCTATAAATTAAATTTTGTACACCGAGCTCGATAGCTGCAGTCGCTTAAGTGCGGGCAGTATCCAGTATTCGGGAGATAGTAGGTTCGAACCCCACTGTCGGCAGCCCTGAAAATGGTTTTCCGTGGTTTCCCATTTTCACACCAGGCAAATGCTGGGGCTGTACCTTAATTAAGGCCACGGCCGCTTCCTTCCCACTCCCAGGCCTTCCCTGTCCCATCGTCGCCATAAGACCTTTCTGTGTCGGTGCGACGTAAAGCAAGTAGCAAAAAAAAAAAAAAAAAAAAAAAAAAATAGTTTGTACTATTCGCATAAGTTTTCTTGAGCGGTTGGCTTCCTAGTTCCAACTCAATAGTGCTATTCCATCAGCATCGTATGCAGGCTAGCAACATTGAAATGTGCTTTCGCTGCCCCAACATCTTTTAGTTTCCTACAAAGCTTTCAGTCTTGCCATGCTTTTCATACTGGTATATTGTGTTTTCATGTTAATTATTGCTTGTATTCTCTTGTTTACTTGAAGTGATTGAGTTGGATAATTATTATGACTGAAACAACACCAACTGCATCACATGTACCTCATCAGCTCAACCTCCTTCTCAGAAAGGTACTCATACAACTGTGCACAGCGAAGGCAGAAAAATAATTCCAAAACTCTGCACTAAATGGGATAGGGTGGTTAGCTCCGTGCTTGTTCGCCTTTGCCCCCAGTGGCTAACATGTTACACATTTTTAGTATAGGCTAAGTGAACAGCAAGGCCATGTGCCTCTCCAGAAGTGGAAATCTTGTTTCTTAATTTTTCGACCCTGTGACTGAATGTCGCTGTTAAAAATCCAAGTTGGCCTTGTCAAATCTATAAAAAAAATGTATTTAATCTATATCACGTTTCAAGAACTTCTCTTATTCTCTTCCTCAGCGGTCAAACATTCCGCCAAATAATTTTTGGACTTGATATCTAACCTCCTCACAACACATTCTAATGGAATTATGATTGAAGTACAAAAAATGTCATCTACATAAAATATTTAAAATTACCTTACTCTAAATAATTTATAATTAAAATACAAGACTTGTCCATTAAATAAAATATTAAAAATATTAAAAATTACCTGAAATAAGGTATAATTAAAATACCAGACCTGTCAACTAAATAAAATATTTAAAGTTACATAAAAACTACAATTTTTCATAAAATAAGCATGTCTTTCTACTTAAAATAATAATGTATGTATGTTGGGTATTCATGCTGAAGGCTCGTTTGATCCTCTACAGCTCCATCAACAGCTGTCATAGATAGCCTAGGTGTCACTGAAGAGGCATACTAGGGAAATGAGGAGTGAGGCAGTTTCCCATTGCTTTCCTCACTGAGCCAGTAGTTGCTATTACATATCATTCTGCCAAGTCCACTGAAATGCATGCACCAACCGACCATATGAGTGATATTTTCACACCATTCATGACAGGGACTGGCTACATAAGGAACGGTATTACTAGAATCGCTCATATTTTGGTCAGATTGTCAAAGCCAAGGATGAGACTGAGACAGGTCAATGAAAGTAGCAAATTTATTCTGGCCCATACCAGAAGACATAGTGCACTGTAAACTCTACATCCTGCCAGCAAAGGCAAAAAAAATTCTAATAATATCACTAAAAACCAAAATTTGCATCTAATTTAAATTTTTATTTCAGCTCCTTATGTTTGAACAACTTATTTCAAATGACGAACAGAGACATTAATGTACGAAAGGTAACAACCAGGAAATTACCTAAGATTAAAGTGTGGGAACTACAGCAGATTGGAAAGAGGTCTGACTATCAGGACCATATAAGAGGACATCTGGCTGCAGAAGAAGTGGAGAATGTTGAATTAGAGTGGACAAGATTTAAAAACACCTTGATAAAAGAAGCAATAGAGGTTTGTGGGAAAACAAGTGTAAGAGTAAGGGAAAAAGAGACACCCTGGTGGAATGAAAGAGTAAGATCCTCAATAAAGGAAAGGGACATAGCACAAAAAGCACGAGATGTTTCAAGAACTTCTCTTATTCTCTTCCTCAGTGGTCAAACATTCTGCCAAATAATCTGGGGAATCATTTTGATCACCTGTTGAAAAGGACACATGCAGATCAGAGAATAAAAGAACCAGCTGTTGAAACCTGCACAGAGGAACCTCCCATTACATGGGCAGAAACAGAAGCAGCCCTTAAGAAGATGCCGCAAGGGAAATCCCCAGGAATCAATGAAATCAGAACGGGCATGATTAAAGCAGCAGGAGAACAGGGTTTACAGTGGCTACACAGAGTGTTCAGTGCAGTTTGGAAAGATGACAAGATACCTACTGATTGGAACAAGAGTGTCATTATCCCTCTGTTTAAGAAAGGAAATCACTGAAAATGCTCCAAGTACCAGTGAATAACACTCCTTTCTCATGGGCTTAAGACTCTTGAGAAAATCTTAGAGAGCAGATTGCGAGTCATCTTAGAGCCACACTTTGAAGAGGAACAGGATGGCTTCAGGCCTAACAGGTCCACAGCAGACCTAATCTTCAGTGTCCTTATGTTAATGGAAAAATATTGGGGAAAAGGCAAAGATCTGTTTACAGTTTTCTTTGATATTGAGAAGGCATATGCCAGCATTGCAAGAGAGAAGATATGGGAATGCCTGAGAAAAGCGAATGTGCCAGACTGGTGAGGAAAGGTTAGATGCTGTATGAGAACTGTACCAGTTGTGTGCAATTGGGTGACGGACGTTCATCCTGCTTCCAGACCAAAAGTGGAGTCCAGCAAGGCAGTGCACTATCCCCATTATTGTTTATCACCGTCATGGATGACATAATGAAGAACATGAAGAAAATCTCTGGTGAACTAAATGCAATGGCTTTCGCTGATGATGTTATGGTCTGGGGAGAAACTGAGGAACAAGTACGGTTGAGACTCGATAAATGGAAGGTTAAGTTCCAGGTGTTCAATCTCAAAATAAGCGAACCCAAAACAGCAGTAATGATGGCAATAAACAGAGAGGGACGATCAGCGAACATCATTCTAAGAAACCATCCACTACAAAATGTGGAAAGCTTTACATTCCTCGTCAGTGTAATATCTCGAGATACACTAGCCACAAAGGAGGTGGCAAATAGAGTGCAGAAGAGCTCTCACTTTTACCAGCAAGTACGAACACTTGTCTGGGATCCCAAGGTACCAGCAAAATCAAAGCTAATGATGTTCAATCAGTACTTCATACAAATCTTAACCTATGGTATTGAAACCTGCACCCTTACTAAGAAAGATTCATTAAGGTTGCAGGTTGCAAACACTATTAAACAAGGAATGTGTAAGGTACATGTGTTATGACTTACTTGACTTAATTCCTGTTGTTCCTTGTGGAACATAGGGCATCAACAAAGCATCTCATGTGATCCCGTTGCTAGCCAACCTCTTCACATCTCTCCAGGTCTTGCCTTCTTCCATTGCCTCCATGCGTACAGATCTTCGCCACGTTTGTTTGGGCCTTCCTCTCCTCCTTTTACCCTGCAGGTTCCAATCCAGTGCCTCTCTCTCAACGGCTTCATTCCCTTTCCTCAACGTATGCCCTATCCATTTCCATTTCCGTTGTTTTATCTGTATAGCCTTCTCTGTTTCACCCGTCCTTCTCCATAGTTCATGAATGGAGATTACTTCCGGCCAGTAGATGTTTAGAATCTTCCTTAAACAGCGGTTGACAAAGGTCTGCAACTTGGAGGTAATCACTTTAGTCACTTTCCAGGTCTCGGACCCATATAGTAGAATAGCCTTGACATTATTTCGGAAAATGCAAAGTTTGGTCCTGATAAATATTTTGTTGTTCTTCCATACTGGATAGAGCCGAACAAAGGCACCATTTGCTTTTTGTATACGTTGAGAGATATCCTGTACTCCTCCTCCATCTTTGGTAACTACACTGCCCAAATAGGTGAAACTATCCACATCCTCTATAGGTTCATCACTGAAAACAAATGTGTCTAGTTTGTTGGTGTTCATCCTTAGGGCCTTGGTCTTCTTTGAGTTGATCGTTAGTCCCACCTTTTTTCCTCCTTTTATCAGGTCTTCAATCTTTGTTTGCATTTCACCATGTGCCTCAGACAGGAGACACACATCGTCAGCGAAGTCTAGGTCTTCTAACTTATTAGCCAATTCCCACTGGATACCACGTTTCACATTTTGCATTACATTCCACATTACCGGATCAATCACCACCAGGAACATGGTTGGCGAGAGGATACAACCTTGACATACTCCTGAATGTACAGATATAGGCTCAGATACACGGCCCTCATGAATGACTGCATGTATAATCACGGTATGTTTCTTGAATGAGGTTGGTAATTTGTGATGGCACTCCATACCGCTTCACTTCCTTCCACATAGCTTCTCTGTTGATCGAATCAAAAGCTTTTTTGAAGTCGATGAACACTGCATAGAGGGCGAGATGACTACGCAGCACACTGCTCCAGAATTATCCTAAAGGTGTTTATTTGGTCTACACACAAGCAATTCGATCGAAAGCCTGCCTGTTGTCGTCGGAGCCTCAAGTTGATATACTTCTTAATTCTGTTCAGCAGAACCCTGATGAAGACTCTACTAGGGATTGAAAGAAGTGTAATGCCCCTCCAGTTGTTACATTTTGACGTATCCCCCTTCTTTGGTAACTTCACCAGCAACCCACATCTCCAATCTGTCGGCATTTCTCCATTATTACATGTAATTAATCTCATGATTAGGCCCGTATTGAAATTAGCTATAATATGCTTTGTTTTTGACTGGACGGTTTTTCTGTATCTGCTTCCTTGCCAGAACTCGGATGATGGTATAGAGTTCTCTAACATTTCCCTTTCTGGCTGCCTCCTCTGCTTGTTGAGATAGGTCATCTATCCATTTCCTTTGATCTGTCCTCACACTTCTCTTTACTTCATTATCCTTCGCAGCATATTTGGATTGCAATTCTACCTTCCTTGCTCATGTCTTACATGCGTTCATTACTTCCTTTATCTCTTTCCTTTGTCTGATAATTTCCCATGTCTGGTCAGTCATCCAGTCTTTTTTCCTCCTGTCCTTAAAACCCAGGATATTTTCACTTACGTCAGTAAATACAGATGTAGTTTTTCCTCAATAGTTTCATCCTCCACCTCAGTGAGTGCTTGGAATCGATTCTTTAGTTCTATCCTGAAGGCTTCTTTCACATTTCTGTCATCCCTTAGCTTTCCAACATCATATTGCTTCCTTGTCTGCTCTATCCTTCTGTTTTGTGCTGGGATCTTCATTCTAAAGGTAGCCACAAGACGGTGATCACTACCAATGTCCGCACCTTTTCTGTTCCTCACATCCAACAATGAACTCCTCCACCTTCGTCCAATAGCCACATGGTCTATCTGGTTTTCTGTCCTATGATCCGATGATACCCATGTCACCTTATAGCAGTCTTTATGTGGAAATATAGTACCACCAATAACCAAATCTTGGCTTGCACAGAAGTCCACAAACAGCTGTCCATTCTGATTTCATTCTCCAAACCATGCCTTCCCATAATATGTTCAAGTCCTTCATTGTCCTGTCCCATTTTTGCATTCAAATCTCCTCCAACTAGGATGATATCCTTCCTTTTCTGTTTCTTAACCATTCTGTTAAGATGTCCATCGAACGCCTGTTTGTCTTCTTCCTCCGCCGACTCCATAGGTGCATAGTATACTATCAACATGTTCCTAATATTGGTCTTAAAATGTACCACTATTATCCTTTCCGTCACTGGGTACCACTCAATAAGGCTCCTCTTGGCCTCCTTATCCATTAATATACCCACACATCCATAACTCGCTCCGTCGTCCTCAGGTCTTCCAGAGGATACAAATGTAGCTTCATCATGGGTTGCCAATTCCCCAAACTCACTTCATCTCACCTTACTCAAACCTAGGATGTTCAGGCCATAACTCCTCATACATGCCACAGTGCCACTGCCTGTTATAGCCTTCCACTTTCCTGCAGAGTCCTCACATTCCACAGCCCAATTTTCGTTAGCCTTTTCAAGCCAAAGGTCGTCATTTTCTGATTAGTCCGGTTTCTCATTGTTGATGTTTCTGTAATAAGGTAATTTAAGGTTGTGCGAGTTATTGGCCCACAGCACCTGAGCTTGGTGGTGGGGCTGCCTCCTATGCCTCCAAGCCTGCTGTTTTCTGTTGGGGTAGTCTCCCTTAGCCTTTGAAGATTGTTATTAGTAGAATACTGTGTACCCCTTGCGGGTGGGGACGCACAAGTAGAATACACCCGCGGTATCCCCTGCCTGTCGTAAGAGGTGACTAAAAGGGGCGACCAAGGGATGCTGGTATTAGAACCATGAAACTACTATTGATTAGTACCATCATGTGGGGAACACCATGGGTCACCTTTATTTACGAGTAGTACCACTATATTTGGTACACAATAGGTTTGTGATTAGTAGCAGCAGAGAGTGGTTCCCCTGTGGGTTTCCCGTACCCGTGATTAGTACCATTGTGAGAAACACCACGGGTCTGGGCGTTGCCAGTGAGTTGTACCACTATATGAGTGACACCGTGGGTCTGTGTTGCCTGTGATTAGTACCCACTATGTGAGGAACACCACGGGGCCCGTGGGACCGGCACCCGTGCCTAGTACACCTAGGTGAGGAAACTCATCGGTTTGCGTTGGCTATGAGTGGCGCCATTGTGTGAGAAACACCATAGGTCTGCGTTACCTGTACGAAGTACAATACTTATGATTAGTACCATCTTGTGTGGAACACTGTGAGTCTTCGCTACTTTTGATTAGTACCCCAACATAACAAATAGCATGGTTCCACTTTACTCGCGACATGTACCATTCTGTGGGGCCTTAGACGTGGATTTTGCACCCCTTTAGACATCAAGCATCCTCGATTCAGGATTCTGCTTTATGAGTGGTCCCTTGGTCAGTAATAAATTATATATAATCCCTTTTTGAGTTGAACCCACTAATTTTTTGTTTGCTCGTTTTTTTTTTTTTTTTTTGTTTTTTTTTTTTTGCTTCATGTCCATCCATTCTTTCTTCATGACGATTCTTTTTCCTTTTGGTCAGTGGATGATTTTGAATTTTTTGTTGTCATTTCATTTCGTACCATTAGGGGCCGATGACCTCGATGTTAGGCCCCTTTAAACCACAAGCATCATCATCATCAGTACTGTGTAGGAGGGATACTGACTGGACGGTGATTGGGGATTTAAATGAGACTATGGAGTGGATATGAGGGAAACTGGGAGTGAAATTTCTAGATCCTATCGGGTGGGTAGGAGATAGGGATCTGCGCTCAGATGGCCTTCGCTTAAGCCCCAGTGGTACGTGTAAGTTAGGAAATTTGTTTGGAAGGTTAATAGGGAGGTACATTCAGGGAAACGAGGTGGTCTAGGGAGTGGTGTTAAGGATACAGAGATCTGGAAATAAAGTAGGGATCACATAAAAATATTAGTGTTTAACTGTAGAAGTATTGTAAGGAAAGGAACAGAATGAACTAATTTAATATATATTTACCAGATATTGTAATAGGAGTTGAATCATGGCTGAGAAATGACATAATGGATGCAGAAATGTTCTCACGGAACTGGAGAGTGTATCGTAGAGATAGGATAGGAATGGTGGTAGGGGGAGTATTCATTCTTGTGAAAGAAGAATTTGTAAGCTACGAAAAAGTTAAAGATGAGAAAAATGAAATTCTAGGTGTAATGCTTATTTCTAAAGATAATAGGCAACTTGATGTCTTTAGAGTGTACAGATCGGGAAAGGGTAGTGCTGTCACGGATTCAGAATTATTTGATAAGATAATCAGCTATGTGGGAAACGACACGGAAAGGAATGTGATTGTAGCAGGAGATCTGAATTTACCAAACGACAATTGGGAAGGAAATGCGAACGACAGGAAGCATGACCAACAAATGGCAAATAAGCTAATATGGGAAGGACAGCTGATTCAGAAAGTGATGGGACCAACTAGAGGGAAAAATATCCTGGATGTAGTGCTGGTAAAACCAGATGAACTCTATAGAGAAACCGAAGTGATAGGTGGCATCAGTGATCATGAAGCTGTTTTTGTCGTAGTTAAAAATAAGTGTGATAGAAAGGAAGGTCTTAAAAGTAGGACTAATAGGCAGTACCACATGGCTGATAAAGCAGGCATGAGGCAGTTTCTAGAAAGTAACTATGATCGATGGAAAACGGTAAATAAAAATGTAAACAGACTCTGGGATGGGTTTAAGGCAATTGTTGAGGAATGTGAAAACAGGTTTGTACCTTTAAAGATGGTAAGGAATGATAAAGACCTACCTTATTATGATAGAGAAGTAAAGAGACTAAGACGGAGGTGCACATTGGAAAGAAATAGAGTTAGAAATTACTGTGGAAGTAAGGAGAAATTGAAGGTACAGACTAGGAAATTGAATCTAGCAAAGAAGGCAGCTAAGGATAACATGATGGCAAGCATAATTGGCAGTCATACAAATATTAGTGAAAAATGGAAGTGTATTGTATAGGTATCTTAAGGCAGAAACAGGTTCCAAGAAGGACATTCCAGGAATAGTTAATGATCAAGGGGAGTGTGTATGTGAGGATCTTCAAAAGGCAGAAGTATTCAGTCAGCAGTATGTAAAGATTGTTGGTTACAAGGATATCCAGATGGAGGAGGAGACTAATGCTAAAGAAGTATTAAAATTTACTTATGATAACAATGACATTTACAATAAGATAAAAAAGTTGAAAACTAGAAAAGCAATTTCTGAGGACATACTAAAGACAATGGGTTGGGATATAGTACCATATCTGAAGTATTTATTTGATTATTGTTTGGCTGAAGGAGCTGTACCAAATGAATGGAGAGTTGTTATAGTAACCCCTGTGTATAAAGGAAAGGGTGATAGACATAAAGCTGAAAATTACAGGCCAGTAAGTTTGACATGCGTTGAATATAAGCTTTGGGAAGGCATTCTTTCTGATTATATTAGACATGTTTGCGAAATTAATAACTGGTTTGATAGAAGGCAGTTCGGTTTTAGGAAAGGTTATTCAACTGAAACTCAACTTGTAGGATTCCAGCAAGATATAGCAGATATCTTGGATTCATTAGGTCAAATAGACTGTATTGCGATTGACCTGTCTAAAGCATTTGATGGGGTGGATCATGGGAGACTACTGGCAAAAATGAGTGCAATTGGACTAGACAAAAGAGTGACTGAATGGGTTGCTATATTTCTAGAAAATAGATCTCAGAGAATTAGAGTAGGTGAAGCTTCATCTGACCCTGTAATAATTAAGAGGGGAATTCCTTAAGGTAGTATTATTGGACCTTTATGTTTTCTTATATATATATATAAATAAGTAAACAAGTGAAATCAGAGGTAAGGCTTTTTGCGGATGATGTTATTCTGTATAGAGTAATAAATAAGTTACAAAATTGTGAGCAACTGCCATGTGACCTTGATAATGTTGAGAGATGGACAGCAGGCAATGGTATGTTGATAAACGGGGTTAAAAGTCAGGTTGTGAGTTTCACAAATAGGGAAAGTCCTCTCTGTTTTAATTACTGCGTTGATGGGGTGAAAGTTCCTTTTGGGGATCATTGTAAATATCTAGGTGTTAGTATAAGGAAAGATCTCCATTGGGGTAATCATATATAAATTGGATTGTAAATAAAGGGTACGGATCTCAGCACGTGGTTATGAGGCTGTTGAGGGGTTGTAGTAAGGATGTAAAGGAGAGGGCATATAAGTCTCTGGTAAGGCCCCGACTAGAGTATGGTTCCAGTGTATGGGACCTTCACCAGGATTACCTGATTCAAGAACTGGAAAAAGTCCAAAGAAAAGCAGCTCTATTTGTTCGGGGTGATTTCTGACAAAGGAGTAGCGTTACAAAAATGTTGCAAAGTTTGGGCTGGGAAGAATTGGGAGAAAGAAGACCAGCTGCCCGTCTAAGTGGTATGTTACATGTAACAGGTCTTAACCTTGAGATGATTACAAAGGCAGAGGATGCTTGTAACCAAGCGAAATATGTCTCTGTAAAGTAGTGTTATAGCAGTATGAATTTCTAACAACATAAAATCAATTGTATTGAAAAGGTGGAATAGAAAAATAAAAAATAAAAAATTGTAAGCATATTATAAGTGGTATGTTCCGAGCTGTCAGCGGAGAGATGGCGTGGAATGACATTAGTAGACGAATAAGTTTTAGTGGCATCTTTAAAAGTAGGAAAGATCACAATATTAAGATAAAGTTGGAATTCAAGAGGACAAATTTGGGCAAATATTCATTTATAGCAAGGGGGGTTAGGGATTGAAATAACTTACCAAAAGAGATGTTCAATAAATTTCCAATTTCTTTGAAATCTTTTAAGAAAAGGCTAGGAAAACAACAGATAGGGAATCTGCCACCCGGGCGACTGCCCTTAGTACAGATCAGTATTGATTGATTGATTGATTGACTGATTGATTGATTGATTGATTGATTGATTGATTGATTGATTGATTGATTGATTGATTGATTGTTCCCTCTTCACCACAAGGTAGTGGTTTTCCTCTTTATTTTACCCCAAGAGGAAGGGTTGCCACCTCCGCCAACTTTGCCGTATCAAAGGTCTCCTTCTCCGCCTCAGTTGCCGTTAAGGACTTCACCAGAGCCCCGTTGGCCGTTACTTTTCAGGGTTCTGTAAGGCCTTCACAGGTGCCGTAGCGGTCCTGGGGCACACAAGGTCCCCGCTGTACTTTACCCTTACAGGCTATCCCCTACTTCGTACCGTTGCCCGTCCCCCACAACCTGGACTAGGGGTTTGACTTATAGGGGACACATATAGTGTAATATTTATATTGAACTTGTGTGTTTGACAGACTGAAAAACTTTTAAGTTACTTTTTTAAAAATATGCGAGCCAGTTTCAAACTTATTCTTGTGTCCTACAAATCTGAAAAAAATCAGATCCACGATATAATGATATGAAAAGAAGACGTTAATCTAGAATAATGTCAGACTTTCTGTCAGACACACAGTATGGGGATTTCTCTAGTCCCTTCATAGAAATGTTTTCCATATTGACGTGTAACTATCCTTCTTGTATTTTCATTAATCTGTCTAAGCAGCTCTGATATTCCAAATTATGCTTTGCTGCAACCACAAGGAACCTTTCTCATTGGGCAGCATTGCAAGTGCCCATTTGATCACTCAAGAACAAAATGCTTAGGGCTTGACTTCTACTATAGTACCCATTTGGTATGCATACACGTACAGTAGTAAGCATCATGAGATGGAACTTCATCTGATTTTAAAATCCATCTTACAATAGTTTGTCTGCAATTTACGTTGTTCCACACAGCACCAACCCAGAAGAATATAATGTCTATTATTCTGGGCTGTGAAAACATCAATTTATTTTTTTCACTTACATTTTTTGACCTGAATAATCATTAATGGTCTAAATGTGTCTTCATTTCGTTCACTTTTCTTCCAGTGATAAGTCAAAAGAAAGAAGTGGTACAAAAAGTGGAGACAGAATGGTCCAGAGTGGCAGTGTTCCCAAGACTATCCAGAAAAAGAAGAAGGGCAAAGGCAAGGACAGTGGCACCTCTAGTGAAGAGGAAAGATGGTTAGACGCTATTGAATCCGGTAAACTTGAAGAAGTATGTTTAATTGTTACTGTGATTCATGATCATTATAAATTATTGTTTATTGGTTCAAAGGCCTTGATATGTGAAATTCTGTTAATTTTTCAATGTCTGTATAATATATTTTTGGGCTGATAAGTAGAGTTTCCCAGTCTCTGAAGTGAATCAACAATGCAGCATATTATTTTGTACTTCATAAGCAAACTGTATTCAGTCTATGTACTATGAATTACACAGTTTAAAATAAAAATGATATTTATAACTGGTTTATCATCATCAGGATTAGGTTCAAGATCTGTTCTGTGTTCATTGGGTGGCACAATAGTTGAGTGGCATTGTCACTGTCTTCTCACTAAGGTGAGCATGGGTAGAATTCTACTCATTGCATGTGGGATTTATTAAATGACAAGTTACATCTCTGAGGTTTGGGTTCCATGTAAAACTGGAGCTTCCATGATCATGATTTCAACAGTGGTTTGAAACTGCAAGCTTGCTTGCTTTTTTTCTTTCCTGTAATGTTCAGCTGCTTCTCTCAGCACTGGACAGCAAATAAATGCCACGTTTATTATCTTGGTCTTTAAATAAGCAGTCATTATTCTATCTGGCACAGGAGTGCACTCCATACCACTCCTTTTAGCACATCTGCAAAGATTTATTCCAGTGCTTCTTCAAATCTTCCAAGATAGTGAAGGATGAATTCATTTGAACTTAGTATATCTCCAAAATGATGCCATATTTCTTTATAATGTCTGACATCTCTTTTGGAGTCTATCCTTGTTAAAATAGGCTTGTAGGTTTAGTTAGTGCATAAATTTCAGTAGCCTTGGCAGATATATGTAATGGTACCTTCTGGTTCACTATGGAAAGCTACAGAGAAATTTATTACTCTTCATTTTTCTTGTATGTCTTTGAGTTTTCCGTGGCAGTTGATGTAAGAACTGTTGGTTTTCTAACCAGCCTTTGGACTTGTACATACATGCTCTTCAGTCGTCACCAGTGACTTTACAGTTGTGTTGATTGTTATGGGCAAGCTAAAAACAAAATCCTTAATTATTTTAGGGAAATGAAGCAAACAACCTTCCAGTTCACTAGCATTATTAGAGAGACGGTTGTATGGAGATGAGTGGGAAAAGAAAAAAAAAAAAAAAAAAAGAAGGTTTGATGAAAAAGTTAATTCCTCAAGTGCATGAATATTAAATCTGTAGGGTTGTATGAAGAAGTTGTGCTTTATACTTTGTAGCATAATTTTACTCTTATGAACAGATGATAGGAAGATCCGTCCCTTCACTTCTCCTGTGTTTACCTTACTTTCTTAGTCTTCTTCTTCTCATTAACACATTTTTCCCTCTTAACATTTCATAAATTCGAAGTTGCGATTCTTATCGCATTAAATCTATATAAAAATACCTCACTTATCATGTCACAAATTTTTACTATTACTGCTTAGTACGATCACATTTTTCCTACCCCTGGAAATGTTATTTGCCATCCCCTATGGAAGGAACGTGATTTCCAACTTGAGTAAGAAGCCTCGCCGCAGTTGCGTGATAAGGGGAAAAGGCCTTGAATTCTTGAACTTCACAGCAGTAGCGTAGCCAGGAATTCAGTTGGGGGGGGGGGGGAGGGCGTTCATCAAGAATTTCATTTTGATAGGTGTCCAAACTTCCAGAGTTTAGTAATCTTCTTCTTCTGCTTCCACCCCCCCCCCCCCCCCGTTTTTCCCCACATCTATGGGGTCGCGGGTGCGAACTGTGCTGCACATGTGGATTTGGCCCTGTTTTACGGCCGGATATACTTCCTGATGCCAACCCTATATGGAGGGATTTAATCACTGTTGTGTGTTTCTTTGGTAGTTGGTAGTGTAGTATGTCGTCTGAATATGAAGAGGAAAGTGTTGGGACCAACACCTAGTCCCCGAGCCAGAAGAATTAATCAAACGTCATTAAAATCCCCTACCCGGCCGGGAATCGAATGCAGGACCCTCTGAATCGAAGGCCTCAACACTGATCATTCAGCCAATGAGTCGGACTCCAGAAGCTAATATTAATATACGTTATATATAAAATGCTTAATAAAAGTAGATTCGTTAAAACTCCTGGGGTGTCTGGACTCCTTGGACGACAATGCCCCCCACCCTCGGTTACCTCTGTTACTCCCATCTCAACATAACTGCGGCATTTCATATATTCCGAGTACAAGTGAAATGAATGCAAGGATAAACAGTGTGAGTAAAGATGCAATATTCTTGTTTAGAATAAATACGGTAATGTTATTATAATAATGGTCATGTGATAAGCAATAAAGAAGTGGCATTTTATAAAAATAATGCGGCAAAGAAACACACACACACGTCGAATACAGGTTTCTCGCCCTTCTTGTCCATGAGTAGATGATGAAGCCAAGAGAATGATGGCCCACAGTGACTCATTATTTCGACATTATAAACAAACCCTAGATGACACAGACTTCGAATCTTACCGCATCGTAAAACATCGCACAAAACAGTTCATCAGAAATAAGAAATGTATATATTTCCAGAATTTAGCTAAGAACTTAAATTCTAATCGCGCATGGGACCAACTTAGAGCTCTGGGAATAGGAAAACATCAACAGAGACAAACGACTTTTGACATTCCACTTGACAAACTGAACGATTACCTTAGTAGAATAAATATTCAACCTACCCCTAATTAACTGCACCGACTCACCGCCCTCCCCTCCAGCCAATCCACCATTCACATTTCACAGTGTCACAGAAAATCAGGTTGAAAAGGCTTTGCATTCCATTAAATCAAAGGCTACAGGTGTAGATGATATTCCTATTACTTTTATACATAACATTATGGGTTCTATCCTGCCTATACTACTGACGCACATACTGAACTACTGTTTACTAAACGGAAATTTCCCTACTATCTGGAAAACAGCCAATATTATACCGGTACCTAAGAGTTTAAACCCACAATCACTCTCTGACTATCGTCCTATGTCTATACTTCCTGCACTTTCTAAAGCCTTTGAACGTTTAGTATACGAGCAAGTTCTGGAATACCTAAATCAAAATGCTCTTTTGGACCCTTTGCAATCTGTATTTAAAAAGGGTCACAGTACCGCGACAGCACTTTTGAAGGTTACTGAAGATATTAGAAATGCTATGGACAAACAACTGCTCACTATGCTTATCCTTCTTGACTTCAGTAGCGCCTTTGACACTATAGTAATTCCGACTATGATAAAGAAAATGAAACTGCTAAATTTCGACCTGGCTGCGCTAAAGGTTTTTAGTTCTTTCTTGAGTAACCATCAACAGCGTGTAATAGTAAACGACAAGGCCTCTAAATGGAAAATGAAACTTAGTGTTGCCTCCCAGGGCAGTATTCCAGGGCCTCTAATTTTCTGTATTTATATCAATGACATACCATCTGTGACAGGAAGTAACTCACACCACCTCTATGCTGACGATCTTCAAATGTATTGACATTGCAAGACAAGACTTCCAACGACTCAATATATATGCACAACGAAGCTTAAACTAAACTGCACAAAATCTCAGGCAAACATAATTGGATCACAAAAATTACTGCGCTGCTCAAACAATATCGCAATCCCGCCTATCCTACTGAATGGTAACATTATTGCCTACAGTAAAACGGTTAAAAATCTCGGCGTAATGATGAATGAAACAGTTGATTGGTCTGATTACACAAAAGAAATACGTAAAAAGATTTCTGGAGTGCTTCATCCTCTTAAACAGCAGAGGGATGTATTTCCATTTGAGTTACAGGCCAAACTCATACAGATACTCATTCTCCCTTCTTGATTATTGTGACGTCGTTTTAGTTGACATGACAGGTGCATAATTATATGGTTTGGCATAATAGCAGGCTTCATAGCCTGAGCCCCGCCATGTACAGAAAGACATTAATAAATAAATAAATAAACTTCAACGAGCACTGAATTCCTGTCTGCGATGTATTTACAATATCGGGTACGATGTTCATATCACCCCATACTATCAGGCTGTCTCATGGCTGATGTCTGATAAACGTCGGCTGCTACACACATTAACGATGGTGTTTAGAATGGTAACTGAAAGTCAATATAATACACTCATTGAATTATAAAATAATCATGAGGTGTCTTAAAAAATGGCTTTAATAACTGAACATGTTTCGTTCGGCATTGCGAACATCATCAACCGTTAGTACAAAGGCTAAGGTCAGGGCCCTGAATTTAAGTGATTAAAATTGTTAAAAGAATAACAATTATCCTCAATACGGTTCCATTGTGAGATTAATTACATGTAACTGAAAGTCAGCCGCTGTATATTTCTTCTAAATTCATCTTTTTATCATCATTTCACAACTTAAATACACGTTCTAGATTCATTCTTTCTATTCCACTGCACCCCACAAATAAAGTTAATAGATCCTTTGTGGTGGCTTTCCCCAGATTATGGGAATTCCCTGCCAGCTCAGGTCAGAGAAGCTAGATTTGTTAAAATCACGATTTAAGGTCACCTGCCGAGACTACCTACTGAGGACAGCTGACTTAATGGTTGAATATGAATGTGTGCGTGCCTGAGGATTAGTCATTTTTAAGAGTTTTTAATTTTGATTAGTTTTAGTATTAATTTAGTTAGTAATATACTTAACTTTATTTTCAATTCTATTAATTTATGTAGTTTTAACTATTTTAAGTATCTCTGTATTTTATTTAATATTCTGATTAGTATGTGCTTAAGTATACGAGAGGGCCTAGAGCCCTAACTTCACCACTGTACAGAAGGCACTAATAAGTAAGTAAGTAAGTAAGTAAACAAACAAACAAACAAACAAACAAACAAACAGACAAACAAATCGTATGGGTATATATATTTTGTTAGTTGGTAAAAAAAAAATTTCACGTCACAACATATGCTAGGTAGGGTTTACTTTGCCCTCGCTGTTAGGGACGCGCAGCTGTTAGCTTGCATATGGGAGATAGTGGATTCGAACCCCACTGTCGGCAGCCCTGAAAATGGCTCCCCGTGTTTTCCCATTTTCACACCAAGCAAAGGCTGTACCTTAATTAAGGTCACGGCCGCCTCCTTCCCACTCCTAGGCCTTTCCTATCCCACCGTCTGCATAAGACCTATCTGTGTCGGTGCGACGTAAAGCAAATTGTTCATCAGTTTCCCTCGCAAGCCTGGGATACAGAATACAGTAGTACCGTATATAGTTACAGTTTTGTGATGCTAATATTCGTATGTATAATTTTTATTAATGCGCCATAACCAACGACATGGAGCTGTTGCCATTTCAACACCGTTTTAAGGGCCACCGACCCAAGCCGGGATTTGAACCTGCGAACTCGGACTCAGAAGGACAGCGACTCAACCAACTGAGCCACATGAAAAGGAGGCGTTTGTGATTGTTATAAATTGATGCCGTTAGTATTTTTACAAAGGTTTTATGAGGAGCATTTACTACGGTGCACGTTTTCCAACTGTCCTAATTGCACGAGGCCGGACAGAAGAGCTAGCTGGAAGCTAAAGAGCCTTGCAGGGGTGTCACTTCTTTCTCTCTTCACTTTTCCAAACCAAACTCCATGGCGTAACAGTCCCGAAGGGCCATCGCCTACCATGCGACCGCTGTTCAGCCCGGAGGCCTGCAGATTACGAATTGTCGTGTGGTCAGCACGATGAATCCTCTCCTCCGTTATTCTTGGCTTTCTAGACCGGAGCCGCCATCTCACCGTCAGATAGCTCCTCAATTATAAACACGTGGGCTGAGTGTACCTCGAACCAGACCTCAGATCCAGGTAAAAATCCCTGGCCTGCCCGGGAATCGATCCCGGGGCCTCCGGTAAGAGGCAGGCACGCTACCCCTACACCACGGGGCCGGCTGGTTACTTTTAGGTTCCTTACTTTATAATTTGACTTAAGGCATCCTGCATTTGATTTGATTCCCGGCACTGACAAAGTTAAGAAAGGCATGGGATGGGGAAGACACAACCTTGTTTGTGGGTGCAGTAGAATTGGCCTTGAATCTCCCGTAATCGAAATATCTAAGACCTGGAAGGTAGTCACCTTCATGGGGTGTAGTACCAATGTGGTTCCTTTTATTAAGAAGACAAATTAAATGAAAATTCTACTTCCACACAAACAAAGAACGATATTACCAATTTTACGAACAGTTTCAATAGTACAGCCGGTTTATGTTAAGAGTACAGAAGCTATGATTGTACATGGCAACAATCAAAACCATCAATATTTACTGAAGATCCGTCACCGCACTCGGTAGGGCCAGCTATTTTTCATATCCACCGGGCGAGTTGGCCGTGCTGTTAGGGGCGCACAGCTGTGTGCTTGCATCCGGGAGATCCCACTGTCGGCAGCCCTAAAGATGTATCTCCGTGGTTTCCCATTTTCACACCAGGCCTTAATTGAGGTCACGGCCTCTTCCTTCCCACTCTTAGCCCTTTCCTTTCCCATCGTCGCCATAAGACCTACGGTGCAACGTAAAGCCAATTCTAAATAAAAAATAAAATATCTTTTCACAATCTGTTCCAAAGAAAAGTTGTATCCACGCTAGTGGCCTCGGCCACTGAAATTATTTTATGGATGCACCACTGCATCCACTCACCATTTAATGTACAAGGTAAACCCGAAGAATGGTTGGATACTCAAAATACACCACCATAAATGACGCGGTTATGGCTCTAAAGTATAAAGAAAGGTAAGGGACGGGATCTAGTGTTTTAGGTAGAATCTATGTGAATACAACGTGACTTTCCATTTAAAAAATGTTTCATGCATCGACTGCGATTCAAGCCTGGGCCGTCCTGATGAGAAGATAGAACAATTGGAACTGAATTATCATGCCTGCCAATTACAAAATATTTACCCGCACTTTTGATGGTGCAATTTGAGGTTCCAATCAGTCACCGGGCATTTGACAAAATATATAGGCCTACATATCGAACTTAGGCACACATCCGTGATTGTCTTGCTACTGTTAGAATTAAAAAACAAACTTTTTCATAACTTACCGGGGATGTACATAGTTTTGGCTTCTCAGTGACGAAATGGCCCTCTTCAAAAAAATTTATTATATGGCACAAAATGGGGAACTGACGTAGGCCTACAGCTCAAAATCCTGACACAGTCCTCCCAACGCTGCAACTTAAACACAGCACATCTCTCAACCGCGGTACAACCCGAGGATCCCTAGGATGTTGTTGTTTCCTAGAACAGATGTGCAAAATCTGACACTATGTTGTAAGCTTGCAGCTGTTTCTGGCCGTGGTCCCAGTTATCTCGGTGGTCACGTTCCGTTCCCCAACTGAGTAATCCCTTGGTAATTGCCCTTTCCCTGTCTGGCTCCATGGCTAAATGGTTAGCGTGCTGGCCTTTGGCCACAGGGGTCCCGGATTCGATTCCCGGCAGGGTCGGGAATTTTAAACTTAATTGGTTAATTTCGCTGGCAGGGGGGCTGGGTGTATGTGTCATCTTCACCATCATTTCATTCTCATTACGACGCGTGGGTTGCTTACAGGCGTCAAATCAAAAGACCTGCATCTGGCGAGCCGAACTTGTCCTCGGAACCTCCGGCACTAAAAGCCATACGCCAGTTCATTTTTTTTCTTTTGCCCTTTTCCTCATGTCTTGACATTTGTCAACACATGGTTACATTCCCAATACTGAGGCCTCTACAGGGAAATATTCCAGCGCATCACAATCCTAAGCGTTTTCCTTTCATTCAAGCAGTACAAATGTGGAGAATTATGATTAGACCTATTGAGCCTTGGTAGTAGATTCTTTGTTGCTACATTAATTTAACATTTTGGCGTAAGTTTTTAAGTTGTTCGTATCGTACGAAAAAACGGCTGATCGTCGCTCTAGTTTCAGGAAATATTTTTTTGGGGGGGGGTCTGGCCCCACTGGGCCCCCCCCTTGGCTACGCCAGTGCTTCACAGGATAAATTGCACTTTCGGGGAGCAAGCCATTAGCCTCAGAAATGCTCAGTTTTGCTTGCTGGTTAGCAGTGAAACTGCAGAATAATACGAGTCTGTGCTTGTATTTCGTATTCCATTCAGAAGTTAGAAATGTATTTTGTGTTTAGTTGTACAGTGAATGGTAGCGAATATTTGTCATGCGATAGCCTACATCTGGAACATAATTGTGTGAATTTGACCAGCGTGGTGCATATTTGTCTTGTGATAGCCTAATTATGGATACGGAAATGGTCGTGAAATTACTTACTAACAAAGACAAAATTAAAGTCTGTCAGAAAGTCGACTGACATCCACATTTTCAAGCGCACAGAATTGGCATGAATGTTGAAACTTGCACCTTCCAATTTCGACTCGATCACTCAAATTGATCTTGGTCAGTCAAAGTTTTGTTTGATTCAAAGTGGATGCCAAAGTCATTCTGTTGCAGTTGCACATGGTCGTGTATAACCTCCAATTCATTGTCTAAGTGTGTGACCAGAAAAATAATGTTTAATAACCAAATGGTCCAAAATAAAAGGCTTCTACTAACATTTGTTTTAGAGAGAATGTGATCTGCAATAATACTTTGATATTTTTATGGGACCCGTTCAAATGTTACCATATTTGTTGTTTGGTATTTTTTTAACTTCTTTAAGTGCACTATTTTTTTATAAGCCCCAGCAAAATAAGTTTTCATATTTGTTCTCTTGTGTTTTTAACACCTTTTAATACTCTCTTCTCATAGTGTTTTCACTGTACTTGCAGATATACGATGTAAATTCCCATTATATCAGAAAAATCGTATCTAGTGTTTCCATATCCCCGTTGGATAGTTTTTATTCGTGCATTCAGTAGTATGTCTTCTCGCTTAACACGTTCTTTTTCCTTGTCCCCTGCAGAAACTTCTAAATGAGGTTTTACTGTACCAGTATATAGTAATAAAATGTGTTTACTTCTTCACCACACACTTACATTGATACTAAAAGTTTTATAGTTAAAAGCACACTAAAACAATAACTAATTTGAATATTTATAAAATTATTAATGAAATGTAAGAAGAGTTCAAAATAGGTCTTGTATGTACAACAAACTTAACCTAATCCAGTTACAAAAGCATAGTAAAATAAGAGTCTTTAGTAAATGAACTAACTTGAATAATTATAAAATGAGTAATGAAATCCAAGAAGAATCCAAAATCAGAATTTTATGTACATTAACAAACAACTTAAACTAGTTACAAAAACATAGAAAGGTAGTTTTTCTTACAAAATTGTACAAAATTATTTTAATCCTCCTAGTCAATACTGTATATTTTATGTCCAATTAAGACGAATGCTGACCCAATGCCGAGTCGAAACATGTCTATTTATGTGTGAAGTTTCGTCTTAATTGGACTTGAAATATATAGTATTGACTAGGAGGATTATAATAGTTTTGTACAATTTTGTAAGAAGTTCAACCGTCAATACGGATTTAACATGAGATTCATAGTATGTAATAGAAAGGTAGTTAACAAATTAAATGAACTAATTTCAATGATTATAAAATTAATTAAATTATTAAGTCTATTTAATCTATTAAGAGTCCACAGTCATTGTTAAACTTATATGCACAGTAACAGACTTGACCTAATCCAGTTTAAAAATATACTTCAAATTGAAGTATAAAAACATAGTTTTCGAAACTTTTGAACTTGTCAAACGAGTGTGTCTTTCTGTCATAGTATGACCCTGCTTTAAGAACAATAATATCCTTTTGCAATGTAAAACAAAGACCTTACTTAGTGGAGTGCATTGTTCTGTCAGTAACTTTAATTGCAGTTCGGAATATGAAGCATCTATTAACGAGTGATGGCTCATCTCCAGGGTAATGTCTGGCGGAGTGTTTCTATTGAGGCGATGGGATAAAGAGAGCACCATCACTGTTTTGAAGCATCGATGTATCTGACACGTACGGAACGACTGGAGTTTCTGTTCACATGATACAACACAAAGCAATCTCACAGCTTCGAAACAGTGAAGCAGTGTTGTGTCGAGGCATCGAGACAGCTGATTGCGCCATCTCAGTGTTTCAAAGCATACACACTCTAGCCAACTCTACCTGATAATCCTACCTTGGTTATATTTATCATCCTAAACTAAATTAGAAATCACATTTACTCCTTTTATTAACATTAGCATGCAATGTTTCTGAATGCATTCTGAAGACATTAACGTACTATCAATATTCCTTCATGAATCCAATTAGATGAATTAAATACCAATATTCGCAGATTAACATAGTCCACAAAACATTACTAGGCACTCACATATCAACTACTTTAATGAAATTATAACTAAGCTGACAATGTTGGACATAAATATACTTCAAACGCAGTCATAAATTTGAGTAAGCAGTCTATCAAAATGTAAATATTCTCCAATGTCCTTTCATAAGTGGAATTTCTGACATTTTAAATAATCTAAAATAGCACAAGGAAACTATATTCTAGTAATACTAAACACTGCAAACAAAAGAAAAGTAATAAAAATTCCACTCATTGACATATGTTGAAGTCCTTTCATGACATCAGGTGAAGACTGCATATTATTTTCCTTGTCCTCAAACTCAGACATAGTCATCCTAGTGTTGTTTGGCTGCACACAAATATCCATGAGAGAGTTTTATAAATAGGTTTCTGAAAATTAAAAAAAAAAAAAACAAAAAAAAAAAAAACAATGTTAACAATTTGGATAATCACAGGTAAATTATTCAATTTTGCAGCAATTAACAAAATTTCCATCCACTTAATTCTTAGTATACGGTCTATATCTTTCTCAATTTTGGCCTAATAGTAGACCAAAATTACTTGTAGACTGTTATATTTTTCAATTAATGTATATCAGTATATGTTCCCAAACATCTTGCATCTGTCTATGTTCAATGGTTTTTATATAATGAATACAATAATATATATTTCTCCAATAACTAGAACAAGTGAATACACATTGACAGTTATACCTTCATTTCTAGTCAAGTTAGTGCTTTCCCACAACCATATGATTTCTGTCATCACGGAATAGTAAATTACATTTCACTGTATCTAAAATGGCAGCCATTTTGTCAGACCTAAATCATAACAAAATGAACGGTTTCATACCTTTCCTGTTTAGTTTGAATTTTTTCTTTCTGAAGGATGAACAACCCCTTATAAAATCACTTATAAATGGAACCTTTCATTTTGTTATAATCTATACAGTGCAATACAATACTAAGCAAATTTTAAGTCATTATAACATTATGTATCTTTCTTCTGGTATGCTTGAGCATTCGGCTCTAGTTGTCTTACTCACCTCTTCATGTCTATGATATTCGTGATATTGGGCATTCTCAGCTCCATGACAATCTGTAGTGGTCTCGTCTATTTTCACAAGGATAGAAATTCCTTCTGCGATACATATTTTCGTCATCCCTGTAATTTTGCTTACAAATTTAGATCCCTTTCATTCTGATATCTCCTTTCAAAATGACTATTCCTTTCTAAATCTTTGTTTGACATCACATGAGCTAAACGTTAACTTGGTCAAACCACTCTCACATTCATATGCATGGTTGTTCCATCAATTTGCCGCAACATAACTTCCACTTGCACTGCCGTTTGTATATTAGCTGGAGTTATATACGCTGAATATTGGGTGGAAGCTGCTTTTCAATTGCTCTTAATAACTCTGATTCACTTGGAGGTGAATCTAATTATTTTGTCTTGTGGAATTGGAAAGTAAAATAATCGGCATAGTGGGTTGGACTAGCAGGTGAATATCTTTTAAAGTATAATTCCACTCATAAGCTTTGTTGCATTTCCAAACTCCAGCATTTCTCTAAAAATGCAGTTTTAAAACCTTGAAAATACTCAAATACATAACGGAATGCTGAAAAGCCAATCAACGGCCCTGCTCCAAATGTCGCTTCATTGGAACTTTGGTCTCTCGAAAATATTATTCCGTCTCACGAATGAAAGCCTACATTACCGTTAATTTTTTTTTGTTTATCCTTGGGTGGTTTTATTATGTTGATTATTTGCAGATTACTCATATTTCATTTTCCACATTCGCTCATTCTATTACTCCCTTCATGTAGTACTGTCCGATTGTTGCTGTTATGAATTTGACTTTCAACCTGTCACTTGCATTTGGTTACTGAGAAGTTTAATGACTTTGTATTTTCATGACTAATCTTTAAATTTTGAATCTCACTCTGCAGTGATTATATAATTTCGGACATTCAGTCTATTTGGCTTGTCACCAGTTGACAGTTGTACCTTCATTTCTAGTCAAGTTAATGTTTTCCCATACCACATGATTTCTGTTACCACAGAATAATAAATCATTATCTTACATTTCACTATATCTAAGTGGCAGCCATCTTGTTGGAACTAAATCATAACAAAATGTAACAATATATAGGCGAATAATCCCAGCATATATTTCTTGGTGTAAAGTTGGGTGCAGTAATATTTGCATCAAGGTTGATACAGTGCTCCTGGCATACAGACATCTGGAAGTTGGTATTTTCCTGCCCACTGTGTTGGCAAATCCTATCCTATCACAAGCAAGAAGCATATCGCATACACATCATGTCCCTTGTGTGGTGTCTGTTTAAGTAGTAGCACGTGTTTAAGATGGCTTGTGTGAGTTGATTACGTCTAAAGTAAAGCTCCATATTATTGTAGAGGTGGAGCAAATTGGTAATTGCGATGCAGGAAGAAAGTACAACGTGGGTGACAGCTGCGTAAGTGAGTGGAGGAAGAATAGTTTGTCTTGACCAGACAAACTGTAACTGCCTGGCAAAGTTTCTGGAAATCGAAAACAAGATAGGCGAATATGGGACTGAAAAGAGACAGTCTGAATTTGTGGGCACATGTGAAATGCACCTGAAAGCTATAGCAGTAGCAAGAGAGTGTTGTAAGGCTAGCTGTGGATAACCATTGTGTGTTTTTGATCAAAATAACATAAGTTTTCATAGGAAGAATAGCACTGTGGAGTGTTTTTTAGCCAATTTCAAAGAAAAGACTGAATTTATATAGGTATGTTATTGATTTGCATGATAGAAATTCATATTTACTCTCGCAAATTGGTAATGCAGTTCAGATGCCAGTATATTTTGAAATGCTGCTGGACTATACTAATGTCTGGCTGAGTGGCTCAGATGGTTGAGGCACTGGCCTTATGACCCCTACTTGGCAGGTTCAAACCTGCCTCAGTCTGATGGTATTTGAAGGTGCTCAGATACGTCAGCCTCGTGCTTGTAGATTTACTGGCGCATAAAAGAAGTCCTGCGAGACTAAATTCTGGCACATCGGCAACTACAAATACCGTAAAAGTAGTTGGTGAGATGTAAAGCCAATAACATTGTTGTTGTTGTTGTTGTTGTTGTTGTGGTGGTGGTGGTGGTCGTCGTCAAAGGCTTTGCACAAGTCAATAAAAAGACCTCCACTGCAAAGACCAGAGTCCAGATTTTGTTGTAATGTCTGCACTACATCAACTTGATTTTTCTAGAAACCCATACTGTTTATTGGAAAAAATATTATATTCTAAGAATTTCAGAAGTCTTGTTTGCCATTTCTAGTACCTTTTCCAATCCCAAGAGAATGGAAACCGGTCTGTACTTGCCAGATTCATCTTTACTGCCACCTTTCTATATAAGGACTACCCTGACTATTTTTAGGCTATCAGGCTCATAACCATTAGCTAGTGGTAAGTTAATTAGTACCATTATGGGAGTTGCTCAAACTTCTTAGCATTTCTTTACAAAGTAAATGCCAAAAATATCACCATTATTAAAAGTTGAATTATTTAAGCTGTCTATGTAATGTGAATCTTCCTCAACGTAGACTGGTTAGAAAAATAAAGAATTGCTTATATTTTTAATATGGGCTGTAACTTTATCAGTATAAGGAATCTTTTTGTTTAGCTCTTCGCTACTGAGGTATAATAAGTATTAACCTTTTCGCTTTCAAGGCAATGATCTATCAGTACCCACGTGTCCTCCGAAAACTGTTGTGGTAACAATTCGTCGTTACCTGCCTTTTAAATTATTATTTCATTATTTATACACCAGATAGCAGCATTTTTGCACAGAATAAGAAAAGCACAGTTTTAACTTACATTATACTCCGCAGGAATTGCCGAATATCCGTATTTATAGGTATTCTTAAAGTCTGAAACATGTGCCCACTGGAGTTCTGTCTCTCGTTTACATCGTGGTTGATGGCAAGTTTGCGTGCATTTCTCTTTGTTTCTGTTCGTGATTATATAGTGAAATTAAGCAGTATCATAGGCAATATATTTAGTTTACTTGTTATCTCATTATTTAAATACTTTTCTTAGGTAATTAGGTGGATAATGTTAGTGAAGGGTTATAGTTCATTTAGGTTAGGCCTAGTTTTTTGTTGTGTGCAACAGGGCGAAGAGAGTTTATTTAGTTGACGATATCACTGAATATCTTGATTCAAGTGATGATGTTTCTTTATCCAAATCAGAAAGTGTAGGTGGTGGTGATGATGATGATGATGATGATGATGATGATGATGATGATGATGATCCAGCAACACCAGACACTGATGTTTGTGTGGATAGCGATTTGGAGGACGAAGATTATCACGATATCTTGGCCCCAGCGCAGCCCATCCCACTTCCTCATCAGTATCAGGAACTGACAAGACCTAAGCATATGCCACCAACTTCCCCCCTCCATTTCATATTTCAATTTGTTCTTTACCGCCATTCTTTTAAATCTGTTTGTCTCACACGGGAGTTACCACAACTTGCGATCGCAATTGCAGTGATTTGTGGTTTGTATGAATATGTTTGAGGTGCTGATTACAACACTGTATAACTTAAGTGCCATCGCCAATTACACCGTAAGTTACGAAGATTCGCTATTCCGCTCAAAGTAGACCATATCGAACGTGATATCTTGGCTTTAGTAACTTTAGACACCGTAAACGTTTTCTCTAGCTACTTTAGTTATTTTACGTGTATGCCATGGTCGGCATACACCGCACCGTGTCCAAGGTCACCTGATACAGTTGCTGATGTGAGATCTTGGGGAACCAGACAGACATTCCGCATAAGAGCAAGGAAGCTAGTATAATAGGGCCCTCCGTCTGTGTTGTATCTGCTTCAGCCGTTCATAAAGTTCCTTCTGGGTGTTTCCAATTTTGTAGTGAGTCACTGTCACCGTAGTAGTGTGATAATGAATCCTGCCAATATAGTGAGTATACCAAGGGCACTAGGAAAGTTTTGTAATGTGATTGAATGCTTTAGACTTTTTCAAAATAATTACCACCACACTCAATACACTTCTCCGTACGTCAAAACCAGTCACTGAACCAACTCTGCCACTTTTCTTCGGTTACATTTTCACACTCTTGATCCCATGCTGCCAGAAGCTCCTTGTCGGATGCAAAATGCCGCCCTTTCAACTTCATCTTCACTTCTGGGAAGAGTGCAAAGTCACATAGGGCAAGATCAGGACTGTATGGAGGGTGATCAAGCACAGTCAACCCTGATCTGGCAAGAAAATCTATTGTTACATTGGCACGATGTGCTGGAGCATTGTTGTGATGCAAGAGCCAAGTGTTGAGCCATGAGCTTGGACGGAGCTGCTGAAGAGCCTGGATGACCTTAGGCAGAAAAGTCTCGCTGTACCACTTCGCAGTAACTGTCCTTTTTGTTTCTACCACAACCCGAGTCAGGATGCCCCGTTTAGTGAAGAATACTGCAGACATCCTTTTCTTCACTGACCTTGACTTTTGCACAGTCACAGGAGTGCCCTCATCTTCAAACAGCCACACCTTGTTCTGGGATTTTGTTGGGACGTTGTAATAATAAAGCCAAGTTTCGTCACCTGTAATGATGCTATTGATGTTACGCAAAGTCCCATTTTCAAACTGTCTTAGCATTTTTCGGCACCATTTCACTCGATGTGCCCTTTGTTCCTCTGAAAGTGAATGGGGTACCCAAAGGGAACAAACCTTTCTAACATGGAGATGGTTGTGTAGAATTGAATGAATAGCTGGTGCAAGGCTGTGGAGGGTCTCTTCTACCTGCCGATATGTCAACCGCCTCTCTTGCTGCAACATTTTCCTCACAGCTTCAATGTTTTCCTCAGTCACTGATTCAGACGGTCGCCCAGAACGAGGATCGTCTTCAACCCCAAAATTTCCCCTCTGGAACTCTTTGTACCAGCGGAAAATTGTTGTCCGATGTGGACAGTCTCTCCCCAGCACAAGAGTCATTTCCTCCAGGCACTGGTCAACAGTTAATCCACGAGCAAAATTGTAGCTGATAATTGTGCTAGGGGCCGATAACCTTCGATGTTAGGCCCCTTAAAAAAACAGTCATCATCATCATCATCATAATTGTGCGATATTCACCTTTAGACAATTGCTTTCATTCCCACTGCTTGGTAACAACTGGTGTGAAGGTCGTGCCTTGCTGTCTTCTAGACCTGTTTTCACCCCTCTTTTCATCCCTCACCATAACAGGGGTGTACAGCCAATTGTTTTTGTGTATTGCAAAACTTTCCTAGTGCCCTTTGTAATTGTAAGCCATTACAAACACAAACGAAGATCCAGAGAAATTACAGTAAGTGAGTGAAATGCACTTCCAAACTTTCAAAATTTGAAACTTGTGACTTTGTTTCCAAATTTGTTATTTTTTAACATCAAATCCTGTTGGTTTAGAGACATGACTTACTTGCAGTGCTAATAAGTGATGTATACTCAACAAGTTTACAACCTTTCATGTTGATATCTTTATTTGTGTGCCTTCCATGTAATTTTAAAAGACATATGCGCATAGTGGGGTAAATATGACTGACAATGCATGTTATAAATCTCATTCCGTAGTAACGGTTATCACTTTGTAAATAAAAAAGTCTTTTATATAATCCTCCTTTTCAATTAAAAAAAACCCACCTATATTAGATGGGACAATATCTACACATTTCAGCCTATCTAAAGACCATCCTCAGTCGAAGCTCAAATATTACATTTATGCGAACAAATAAAAACACTGATGAAGTGTGTGGAATTAAAATACAATTACCATTATTGACATATTCAAAACCTGTTGAGGTAGAAAATTCCTCTTGACTAAAAACTCGTTTGGTTGACAAAAATCTAGCTAATCCTTTTAAAAGTGGAACACTGTGTTGCACAGTGTAGTGAGACCGTCAATAAAGGGAATAATGAGTGCGCTTCATCTGCAATGGGAAAAAGAAAGGAATGAATGGATGAAACAAAAATACAAAATATTGCGTGAAAACTCAATCAACTTGTTGGTCTCACGTCACTATTGACACTAAGCATGTGTTTAGCTGACAGCGGGTCAGAGCTGATGTGATTGGGTGTCGAAGAGGAAATGGGAAGGAGAAGGTGTAAGGTACAGGAGAGGGATATTGAGTGAAGGGCAGGTCTAGTTTTGGAACGTCGACGGTGAAACTAGTTTTTATTAACAAATTGTTGACAGATGAGTGGTACAAAGGTATCTAGTAAAACATTTTTCTTCTCATTGATTTCATTTGGATTGTGTGAGGAATTGTTGTATTGGTCAATGTCACTATAAATATTCTCAAGTATATTGAGTAAGGGACCTTTCTGTTCATAATGTAAAATCTTTAAATCCTGGTCAATTGTTGCGGTTATACTTCAAGGTGTTAAGATGTTCGGTGTATCTTATATTGAAACTACGGCCTGTTTGTCCTACGTACGTTGAAAAACAAGATTGGCACTTTAATTTGTATACCCCAGAGTTCGTTAATTTAGTGTTGTCATTGACGGTATGGAAATTAAAAGCTATTTTAGCATTGGTGTGAGTGGTCTTGAAAGCTAATTTTAACTTGTGCTTTTTAAAAAATGTTATAAATTGGATATATGTATTATTATTGAATGTAAATGTGGTAAAATTCTCTTTAGGGGGAGGTTCTTTTTCCAAGGTGGTCTTGGGTTTACTTCTAAATTTATTAAGAATTTTGTTCACGAGGGCTTTATCGAAACCATTACATTCAGCTATTGTATAATTGGTGTTGATTTCTTTCTTAAAATTCTTACGAGATAAAGGAACAGTAAGTGCTCTGAAAATCATGCTATTAAAAGCCGCCTTCTTTTGCATCCCCGGGTGTAGAGAAGTCTGATAAATTGTGTTGTTTGAGTGGGCTTCCTGTAAATATCAAAGGAAAGGGTTGTTGTTATGATTGCGAGGAATAGTTAGATCGAGATAATTAAGAGAGTTATTGTTTTCGGACTCTATCCTGATCTTTATGAGGGTCAAAGCTATAAAGTAATTCAAGTACTGTATTGCTATCTATAGTATGAGAATCTAGGACAGAGTCGGCCAACTGGCTGGGGTGTGGTGTAAGAGGGACCGTGTGACGTCGGAGAGCCCGTGTGACATATGAGCGCAGAAGGTGGGGAGTCGCTGTCGTAGAGTGAGACGAAGAGACAGTAGTAGTAAACACGTTCAGTGCTTTACGAAGTGGTGGGTTGGTACAGTACAGTACATAAGTATGGATGAACCGGGCACATCACGGTGCGACAAGCTACCTACCCCTCCGATCTTTTTATCTTTGTGGGAAGATCTATATTTATTTGTTGAAAATTATAGGAATGCTACAGCTAAATGTTTAGTTTGTAGAAAAGAGCTACAGTATGTAAAAAGATATAATTTACAACGCCACTACAGTTTGTGTCATGCTGCAGATTATGATTGATATCAAGGCGAGGAAAGGGTACGTGTAATTACAGAACGAAAAGGTAAATTAAATAACCCTGTCGAGCATTCGATCAGTGAGTCAGCAGTTCGACTGAGTTATAAAATTTCATATTTAATTGCAAAGAAACTTAAACCGTTCAGTGATGGTGAATTCGTAAAGGAATGTTTAATTCTAGCAGCTGAGGAGTTTTGTTCAAATATCATTGAAGAGTTCGAAGCTACCGGCTTGTCCGCGCATACAGTGTCGAGAAGAATTCAAAACCTATTTGATGATGTCCACCTACAATTATTAGAACTGACTAAAAGCTTCCGGGCATACTCCTTAGCAATTGACGAGAGCACAGATATTTCTGACACGGCCCAACTAGCCGTGTTCATACGAGGGGTTGACGAAAATCTTACAATTTGGGAGGAACTACTGGATTTAGTGCCTATGAAGAATACGACGAAAGGCATTGACATTTTCAACTGCACTGTAAGTGTTGTTGGAAATGCTTCCTTGCCATGGTTCAAACTAGTTTCAATAGCAACAGATGGTGCACCTTCTATGGTAGGACGCAATTCTGGAGTAGTTGGGCTCATAATACAAAAAATGAAGACTCTTAATATAGCTCACACACTTGTTCCAATTCACTGTATCATACATTTAGAAAATCTGTGTGCGAAAAGCATTGAACTGAACAATGTAATGACTGCAGTGGTTAGAATTACTAACCTCATAAGATCAAGGGCCTTACGTCATCGGCAATTCAAGGAATTTCTAGCAGAAAGTGACAGTGAACTTGGTGATTTGCCTTATCATTGTGCTGTTCGCTGGCTTAGTCGAGGCAAAGTACTCGATGCGTTTTTTCAACTACGACAAGATATAGCTACATTTATGGAGCAACAAAATGTGCCAGTCCCCGAACTACAAGATCGCAGGTGGATTTGTGACCTCGCATTTCTTGCAGATTTAACAGGTCGTTTGAACATTCTGAATGTTTCTCTCCAGGGAAAGGGTTTAATAATTACAGAAATGTTTGATAGAGTGAAATCGTTAAAATTAAAATTGTGTCTGTGGGAGCGTCAGTTCATGAACAGAACTATTCCACATTTTCAAAAACTGCTTACAGTGTTTGAATGTGCTACGGCTGAGGATATTGATAGGTATGTCAAAATCATAAAAAACCTTTATTTGGAATTTGATTCTAGATTTAACAATTTGGAGTGTCTGGAAACTGATTTTCAACTTTTAGCCACGCCATATTCCGTTGTTGCAGATGACGTTGATCCAGACCTACAATTAGAGTTAATAGATTTACAGTGTGATAGAGAACTAAGAGATAAATTTGTCACAAAAAAAGTTTCCCCGATTCCATAGGTTTGCAGCAAGAATGTTGAGTATTTTTGGTTCTACGTATGCCTGTGAACAACTCTTTTCTATTTTAAAAACAACTAAACCTAAACAGAGAAGCCAGTTGTCAGATCACAATTTGAAGTGTGCTCTTAAACTTAGTGTTTCTCAAACATTAACTCCTAATATTGAAAAACTAGTCCACGAAAAAAGACTACAAAAATCACGGAAACCCACGAGTGGCAACTGATTATCGACATCATGAGGTAAAACATATGTTTTGAGTTTACAGATTAATCTTTGTACTATTTTTGTTGTAAAACTGTACTGTTTCTTACTATTAGCACTCTTTTTACAGTGCATGATATTGTAAAACAGCAATTTTTTGTTCAATATTGGTTCCGAAGATGCACCGACAGAAAACAAGTTTAGTTTGTATATATAGAAATAAACTTGCTTTATAACTCTTACGTTACAATAAAATATGTAGAGAGAAATATGTACTACACATACCGCATTGTACCTGCAGTCCTTGGACCTCCCCTTACGAATGACGTGTTTCCCCTCGCCCCTCTAGCCTTCACTTCTCAGTTACAGTACTAAGTACATCGTTTCGCTGCCCGAGCAGAGTGTGTGACGTGTTACCTGACATCACACGTACACGCAGTTGGCTGCCCCTGATCTAGGATAATGAAAGTGTCATCGACGTAGCGTGTCCAGTGTTTGAAACTGTTAATTTTGCCTATGATATGAGTCTGTTCAAGAAAATCAGTGTAAATGTCAGCGAGGATTCCCATGGGAAGACCCTTTTCTGTTGGTATACATTATTGTTATAAATGAAGAAATTATTATTTAATGTGAATTTGAGAATCTGGATAAACTCGTCTATCTCACCTACACTCAATTTGCTAAATTTGGAAAGATTAGTTTTTACTAATTGTTGTTATTTGTTTGCATAAATGTAATACATTGGAACCTTGGATTGCGAGCATAATTCGTTCCGGCAACATGCTTGTAATCCAAAGCACTCGTATATCAAAGCAAGTTTTCCCATAAGAAACAATTGAAACGCGGATGATTCGTCCACAGCACAAAAATATTTATTCGAATACCATTTCTAAAACAAAATATAATGTAAAACAAATTAAAGTGCACTTTTTCTTACAATAGAATTATTGTTGGTGTGAGGGAGACGAGAGATGACATGAGAAGAGTTACTGTGTATCACAAATTTCACTAACGGAATCACTGCTGTCTGTTGGCTCACTGGAATTGTTTTCTTTTCGTGCAACTTTAACGATGAACCTGTCCAATGACTGTTGCTTTTGCCTCTTTTTGAGGATTTCACAAAAATGTGGCATTGCATTGTCACAGAACTGATTCCTCACTCGCAGTGCTACAGCCTTATTCGGCTGGTGACTTTCTACAAAATTTTGCACTGTTTCCCACATTTTGCACTTCTCCCGAATCTCAGTTGAAGTCAGAGATTCCATTGACTTTTCCTCCTCCTCTTCCCCGGACGAGATCTCCATAACCTCCTCCTGTTGTTCGCGATGTAGGTCCATCAGTTCGTTGGTGGTCAGTTCCTGGCTATGTTCTTCCACCAGCTCATGAGTGTCCACGTGATTCACCTCCAGCCCCATAGTCTTCCCTAAGGACACAATTTCATCGACAATCGGCGGCTCATTGTCACCAACAATCCCCTCAAAGTCACGTCCAAGAACACAGTCAGGCCACAGCTTTCCCCAAGTGGAAGTGAGTGTTCTCTTGGTGACTCCATCCCAGGCTTTATCGATGTTCTTCAGGCAGTTCACGATGCGGAAATGATTGCTCTCAAACTCTCGAAGGGTAAGGTTTGTTATTCGGTCACTTCGAAGCATCGCTGAAATAGTGCTTTGGTATATAGCTTCTTGAAGTTCGAAATGACTTGCTGATCCATAGGCTGGAGTAGTGTTGGGAGGAAGCAACTTAACTTTAATGAACTTTAATTCCTCCAAAAAGACGTCCTCAAGGTCTCAAGGCCTGGAGGATGAACAGGAGCATTGTCCATAACCAGCAAGACTGAGCGGCAAATTATTTTCTGAAAGGTATTTCTTCACTACAGGACCAAAAATCTCATTCATCCATTCAACAAACGAACAGGGGAGGGGAAAATGTAGGCACACATGATGCTCGTATTGCGGAACCTCACTTGCTTATCAAGTTAAAATTTATTAAAAATGTTTGCTCGTCTTCCAAAACACTCCTAGACCAAGTTACTCGCATTCAGAGGTTTCACTGTATTTAATCTTCTACTGAGGATGGCCTTTTTAAGATAGGCTGAAACATATATCGATATTGTCTCATCTAATATAGATAGTTTTTTGTATTGAAAAGAAGGATATATAAGACATTTTTATTTGTAAAGTGGCTGACAGTTTTCACTTTCAGTACTTCGATATTCTTGGAGTTATTGTTAGAATGCTTATTACCCTTGAGAACCTCATTAATAACACCCCAGATCTGTTTCGGTTTATTTTGACTGTGTTCAAATTTAGAACTGGAGTAGTCATGTTCAAGATTCCTTTTTAATTTTGTGACATCATTGCAGATCATTTTATGATCTTTAATTGTTTGTAGTGACACCAAGGGCAGGAGACTTTTCTTGTAAAGCTGGTCTTTTCTTTTTATTGACAAAATTAATTGATCATTAACCCAAGGCTGAGGAGGAATTGACTTTCTGTCTGCAATGAGTTAACTGGAATTAGAACAATGCTTTACAGCCTCTGAAATGGTATCTGTAAAATAAGTATATGCATCTTCATTGTTATGATCTTCAAATTTAAAGGATACATACTTCAAAAAATTTAACAGTTATTTATAGTCTACTTTGGACTTGGATATACTATGAGAATTTAGGCTATCTAATGGAATTTCCTTCATACCAAAAATGTCTAAATTCAACATATTGTGATCACTTAAATCTGGAAAAATATTACAACTCCTGTATGTGTGAGTATCAGCATTTGTAAAAATATGGTCAAGTAATGTTTTAGTACAACGAGATACTCTCATAGGAAGTTCTCGGTTGCAAAGCTTAAAGTTGTTACATAGGAGTAAATGCAGGTATTGAAGACTAACTTTCTCTCATAACATATCTATATTGGCATCCCTGACTAACAGACAATTTTTACCAGTGGTTAAAGATAAAACCGAATCCGAAATCCTCGAAGTTCCATTATATTGCCATTTTTTGGGTTATATACACCAGTGATATTCAGATTAAATGTATTACTTGCGATATTTACTAAAATTATACTGTTGTATCTTCCATTACATAGAGAACTTTGGCATTAAAGTTAGCACTTACCTATATTGCTACCCCTCTCCCAATCCCAAATTTCTTAACAGCATGATTATGTAATATTTACTATCTTTATTCTTAAGCCAGGATTCAGAAACTACAATTACTTCTGGCTATTTGGTAGGATAGAATTGAAAAACTGTTGCTATCCTGATATTATTAGAGTGTGAGTAAGGAAAATCATTGGGCAGGGGGGGGGGAGAGGGGGAGCAACATATTTTATATAGCCATTGCAAGTCACAATTACCTGTACTTGAATTAGTCAATGTTAATATGGGCATTTTCTGAACTTGTATGCTGTGGTCCAAATGAGCTTTATGGCTCCCATTGTTTCACCTGATACTGCATCCTGCATTTTCAAGGATCCACTCTCTTTTGAGCTAGTCTGTGGTTTGCTCCTCTGACCAATCATTGTGTGTGTATTATTATGTTCCTATGTGAAGGTTCATGTTTTACAATTCCATGCTAGAATAGATTTGATGTGTATCCTCAATCTTCAAAATAGAATTTTTGTGCAATAGTATATTGAATTTTTGGCTTACTTTTTGATACCTTAATCACTTTTTCACCTTTACTGTAAACAACTTCTCACTAGGATTCATAGTCTCTGGAATTATGAAAATACTTTAGTATCGAAGTTTGAGATCTTAAATTTGGATAAACTGCCTATACCTTTTATGAAAATGTGACCTCGATGTCATCTGCCTTCAGTCATTTTCAGATTTAATTTATAGAAAATGTAAAGATATCATAGTTATCTAATTATCCTTATTTTTATTCAAGGTTGATGATGAATTGAAGAAGATCAAACCAAAGGATCCAAAACTGATGACTGCCAGGCAACGAGCAATGTTTGAGAGGAAAACTGATAAGGAACCAAGTCCTGGTGGAGAGCAGCTCTTGGCCTTGCCATCCGGTAGGGAATAAATGTGTACATTTTCTTGACCTTGTGAAAAAGGAAATTAAGGTGCATTTTTTAAACTTTGTAATAATAGCTCTTTTCCTAAGAAGGAGATTGCTCATCTAACAATTTCCAGCTTGTCTTACAGGATTGAGTAACTTTCCTACATTTAATCTTTAATAAATAATAATCATCATCATCATCATCATCATCTGCAGTTTCCAGCTGTTGGCCAGGTCTGCTTGGAACATGAGCCTCTCCATCTTCTCTTGTCTTCCCACCACTTCTCCCTTGTCACTCTTGCCCAGTCCTCTCCTCTTCTCTGTACACACTCTTCCACTCCTTTTATTTACCTGTCTCTTGGTTTTCCTCTCAGTTGTTTTCCTGTTATCTCCATTTCATGCATCCTTCTTGGTATCCTTTCCTCTGTCATTCTCTTCATGTATCCATATATTTAAGCCTAGATGCCTCTATCCTGTTCTGTGGCGACTCTTCTTTTACTGTATCTCTAACCTTCTCGTTTCTCAACTTATTAATTCTTGTCACTCCTATCCTGCTTCTCAGAAATCTCATTTCACTTGCCTGTATCCTCTCTGCCTCATTGCCCATGTTTCTGCTGCATACATCAGAATAGGTACATAGTACGTCCTGTATTTCACTCTTTTGCTTCTCTGAGGGGCATCCTTGCACCAAACCAGGCTTCTGACACTTTTTCTGCTCCTGCTTGCCTTCCACACTCGGATTATTTCCTTATCATTTCTTCCACTTTCCTCTGTGATACTTCCCAGGTACTTGAAACTCCCTACCTTCCTAAGCTGTTCCTCTCTAAGCATTATCTCTCTTGTAGGTCTCTCCTTCTTTTGCTCTTTATGGCATTAAATTTAATTCCAAATTGTTTCACCTCCTCTTCTCATGCATCTGACTGTTCCTGGATATCCTTTCCCTTTTATCCCCAGACTAGCAAGTCATCTGAAAACATCATCACTTTCATTTTCCCTTCCCCAGTAAGAGTTTTTATTACTCTGAAATTTCAATTGAGTATTTAATTGACAGAGGTGGCAAATGAAAAATAACTTGAAACCTGAACAGTATAAATGTGTTTTCTTTCAGCTATATATATATATATATTCATTCTTCTTCTTCTTCTCTAGCTGTTTATGTACCCATAAAACGGGCATTTCTGAGCTCACTCAGGGTCGGCTTGTCTGATTCGGAAAGAGTATGTCAAACGTTTTTGTACAGATCTAACAGCACTTCACTTTTCCTGAAGGCAGCCTCAGCAGTTAGTTTCCATGTTGCCTTAGGATGCCCTCTTCCTCTCTTTGGTCCTTTAACTTTCAAATATACCGTATTTCACGGCATAATCGTCGCCACCGCGTAATCGTCGCATCCTTTATTTTCAATACAAAAATCGGACTTTAAACCTTTAATTACATAATCGTCGCACGTCCAAATTTTGTTCACTAATCTGGTTAAAAGGTAAATGGAACTGCAACATAAGTTGCACATGAATGCGCAATTTAAATACGTGTATGGTTTATGGGCAATTTGGCAACACAGTCACGTTTGCGACATGTTGCACAACGTATAAATAAATAATACCGGTATATGTACGACGCATGGCTTACCGGTAGACTATCGGCAGTTTGACAACGTGGTCGCGAGACAGTGTACTATTTATTCACCACCTACATATTATGCTTACCGGTAGGCTATCGGCAGTTTGACAACGTGGTCGCGAGACAGTGTACTATTTATTCACCACCTACATATTATGAGTTCCCATTTGAAATACGTAAGGCTGTAAGTTATCGCTTATCGGCAACGTCGCCAGGAAATACCGGCTAGGTAGGTTGAATGGACCTCGAACCAGCCCTCAGATACAGGTAAAATTCCCTGACCCGGCCGTGAATTGAACCCGAGGCCTCCGTGTAAGGCTCCATGGGGCCGGCTCCTGTGTTATTGCGCACGAAGTGAAATCCAAGACGATAACGTAGATTTCCACGGAATTATTCAGCCGAATTATTTACGATGTCTCAGTTGTCATCGCTAAACTCTTATCTTACTACTACGTCATAAGTGTCCGGGCATGGGATGAAAACTTTTATCCAAGCAGTCAAGATAATTATTATCCAATGCTATTAAAGTTTTATTTTATAAACTCGTCAGTAATGTAATGTAAAATCATCAATAACTGGAAAGAAATATTAACCTAATTACCGTATGTTTAAAAGAAATTGAAAAAAATGAATGTTTGTTACTGACGTCTCGGAATACAGTCAACTATACAGTAGATCTACACCGCGCTAGCTAGAGCTCCGGTTTGCGAGCTTTGCGCATGCGCAGTAGTGTGTCGCAACCAACGAGCTAAACTGATAAATTGTTGCATGCTTCCTTGCTGCCTAACAGTATTGGCTGCTCTGGAATGGACAGATCACAGATGCATTTATTTGTTTCAGATTTACGTGATTACTGTAGACATGTGTGCGTGAGAATTTAAGTTTTTAATTTGTGTTTTGGGTGTTTGCAGAAATAATTTGTTTTAATAGTGAACAATTACGGAAAGTCATTTATATCGCAAAACATTAACGTGTGAAGCATTTATAAGCGATTATGGGTAAATATAGAAACTATTCTGCGGGCTTCAAGCTAAGCGTAATTGCCTTCGCTGAACAACACGGGAACAGAGCTGCAGAAAGAAAATTTTCTGTGAGTGAAAAGTTGGTGCGTGACTGGCGGAAAGTAAAAAAACAAGCTAAAAAGCACAAACCCTTCTAGACGCGCGTTTAGAGGTCCTAAAACAGAGAAGTTTCCTATAATTGACGAAGAAGTGTTTAGGTACGTCAGTGAAATACGTAACAATGGCTGCAGTGTATCATATGAAATGTTACAAATTAAGGGACAGGAGGTAGCGCGCAAACACAACATACCGGTAACTCAGTTTAAGGCGACTCGTGGGTGGATTAAGGGGTTCATGCGACGACACAATCTGTCAGTGCGAAGGAGAACAACACTAAGCCAAAAGTTGCCTGCTGATTACACGGACAAGATTGTAAATTTTCATCGATTTGTCATACGTTTGCGCAAGGAAACTTCGTACTTGCTTTCTCAAATCGGTAATGCCGATCAGACTCCAATCTTTTTTGATATGCCTCGCAACAGCACTATTGCGCTAAAAGGATCACGGAGTGTATTAATGAAAACTAGCGGTAGTGAGAAGATGCGATGCACGGCAATGCTAGCCATTACAGCTGACGGGAGAAAGTTGCCGCCTTACATCATTTTCAAGGGGAAAACGATGCCTAAGAATATGCACTAGAGTACTAGACGGTTCCGAAGGTGACGCAGTGTGGCAGGGAGACGAATAATCTGATACTGGTATTAACAGAGGTGAGGACGGCGCATCAGATAGCGAAACCTGCGATAGCGACACCGAAGATTTGGAATAAATTGCGTACCGGTAAGTCCGCATTTCGCAACAAAGTGATAATTTTTTGCAAGTGTAATATTTTAACTTTAATACTCAAATTAATGACAAATTAACTTAATACGTTCATTTTTATTTTCAGGTTGGAAAAACGTTCGCCGAATTGTTGCGAAAAATTATGAATTTTGTTTTAGACTATTTTAATTATTTTGATGTATAAACGCGAGTATTACGTGCATCTTAAATTTGTATCAAATACAATTTAGTTATAAATACATTTTTTGAGTAATACAAATACTGGTATTAAATATTCATCGTATAATGGTCGCACCCTACAATTTTTTTCGAAAATTTTGGTATAAAAAGTGCGACGATTATGCCGTGAAATACGGTATATTATATTTACTCGTGTGTTAGACCCCCCCTTTTCCCCCCCACTTTTAGAACCAAAAAAATGTGTGCAGTGAACACATGGCATCTAGGCTATAAATTATACATGTAAACATTCTACATTATTCTTTAACAAACTTATGAATGTATTTGCGTTACTCTGGCTATTTTCATAGGAGGACAGTATTTCTAAATGTAAAAAGACAATAAATGGTGAACACAACTTTTAGGGATTTGCGTTCTCGTAGGAGATTTAAGATGGATTGTCGAAATCACTTTCTGAATACTTCTAGCTGACTTTTCGATGTGTGTAGTGTGAATGAGTGCGTGATTGAGCATATTTTCATAAACATTAGATATATATTTGCTAGTTATAGGTTTTTTTTCAGTGTTTCCGTCTCTTATTATCACTAGTGTTAGTTTTATATTTATTATCATGTACACTTAGATTGTCGTGTTGTACATTCATAATCGGTTTTTATTACAATCTCCAAATTTTCTATTAGTACCATATTATTTTAAAAATATTTGTTGTATTTAAATATTATATGTACGTTAATTATTTTAAATATTGTGGTTAAGTGTAAGAGAGGGCCTTGAGCCCTAACTTCGTCACGAATAAAGAAGAATTACTTACTTACTTACTTACTTACCTATAAAGTAAATATAGTCAGTTTTCGTTACTCATATCACATCATTTGTTTCATCTCATCAATTCCTCTGATGAGGTTGATGTCAGGAAGGACAGTGTAAAACAAAAGCTAAAGGTTTCCAACTATTCAGTACTGTTGTAACCTTAAAAAAGTTACATATATTTGTTGAAACTAGTTTCAGTCTTACAGGAGACCATCATCAGTCAAAATCAAAGTAAAGGCAAGACAGATAAATAAATAAATAAACAAACAAACAAACAAACAAACAAACAAATGTATGTGTGCAGTGAACACATGGCATCTAGGCTATTTATTAATAAATAAATAAATAAATTAATTAATTAATTAATTAATTTAAGACAAGTAAAGATTTTAAAAACACTCATCACAATCACATGTCCTGTGCAAGCTCTCACCTTTCCACCAACTGGAGCTGAGTGAAGGTGAGAGCTTGCACGGCACATGCGATTGTGATGAGTGTTTTGGTTTGTTTGTTTGTTTGTTTGTTTGTTTGTTTGTTTGTTTGTTTGTTTGTTTTTTGTTTGTTTGTTTGTTTGTTTGTTTCTTTCTTTCTTTCTTTCTTTGGTATGACTTAAACTAGTTTCATCAACAAATATATGTAACTTTTTTAAGGTTACAACAACAGTATTGAATTGGTGGAATCCTTTATCCTTTGTTTTCAAAAAATCAAATCAAAATCTCTTTATTTGCAAATGAGGTGTCTACCTCTGTGGCAAATGGTACACTAAAATACATTATTGTCGAGTACTAAATATTAAATTAACAAGGGAAGAAAATTTTCCTATAATACAATATTATACAATTTACGCTAACAATTTTTTCTATTAAACACACAGCTCATCCTTAATAAATTTATATTGTTTACAAAATTCTACTTATAATATCTCCTGTACTACTTACAAATATAGTCAACTGATATACAGTATGTGGAACTACGTCAAAAGATACTATACAGCTGGTATAAGATTAAAATTTACATTGCATTTACTTACTTTTTTTTTTTACCCATTGTGGAACCTAAGTAGCATAACAACCTGCTGCGTTTTAACCAGAGCCCCTTTTACCACCACTTTTCAGAGTTCCTGAAGGGCCTTCACAGCTACCGTAGCAGTCCCAGGGCCCTCAAAGTCCCCACTGTACTTCACCCCTACAGGCAGTCCCCTACTTTGGCTGTCCAAACTCTTTAGACCAGGGGATGGAATTAATTTATTCACACATTTTTTATTTACATTAACCTGCACTGGTCGAATGCCCTCTTAACATTTCATTTATTTTCTGTGTTCCTGTTTATTCTCCTCTTGAATATCTGTACAGATTTTGGAAAAAGATCAAACACTACCCCTGGTAAACTGTTCCACTCCTTCACACCCTTCCCAATGAATGAAAATTTACCCCAATCGCTTCTGCTAAAATTCCTTCTAATTTTATATTTGTGGTCAGTCCTGCCGATATAATTATTTTTCAACTGAAGCCACTCACGGATATCTCCCCATGCTACTTCTCCTGTATAGGCTCTATATAATCCTATAAGTCTAGTTTTCTCCCTTCTCTTACTTAAAGTTTCCCACCCTAGTTCCTTTAACATTTCTGATACACTACTCTTTCTCCTGAAATCCCCTGTTACAAATCTTGCTGGTTTCCTCTGCACACTTTCTATTTCTTTTATTAGGTATTCTTGGTGAGGATCCCAAACACTGTTTGCATATTCCAATAATGGACGAACCATACTGAAGTAACTTTTCTCTTTTAATTCTTTGTTGCATCCTTTAAGTAGCCTCATTATGACATGCAACGATCTGTATGCTTTCCCAACAATGTCGTCCACATGACCCTTCCAGTGCAAATTACTTTCAAATCTCACACCTAAGTATTTGCACTTGCCATCTTTTGGGATAACTACCTTTTAAAACTCCTGTTTGTAAATGTTGTAACAGTTGATTTGCCTCCATTAGCCTTCATATTATTCTCTTCAACCCATTGTTGGATACTCTCAAGGTCCCTTTGTAATTCTGAACAGTCCTCAATGGTATTTATTTCCCTATAAACAATTATGTCATTTGCATACAATCTTATTTTTGATGTTATATTATTCCCTAAATCATTTACGTATATTAAGAAAAGTAACGGACCGATTATACTACCCTGTGCAATTCCCTTCCAAACTTTCTCTTCCTGCGATACATTATTTCCAACTTTGACTTTCTGAACCCTTGAATTTAGAAATGTTTTTATCCAACGTGTAACCCTTACGTCCAATCCTATTCCCTCCAATTTCTTTAATAATATTCCATGTTCCACTATATCGAAGGCTTTGGAAAGATCTATGGTCATGCAATCTAACTGGCCTCCTGAATCCAATTGATCTGATATGTCCTGCTGAAATCCCACCAGTTGTGCCTCACAAGAAAATTTTCTAAATCCATACTGGCTCCTCATGAACCAATTTTTATCATCACATATCCCTCTGATGTACTTTGATATTAAACTCTCCAGTATTTTACAAACTATACTGGTCAGGCTGATTGGTCTGTAGTTCTCTGGTTTCCTTTTATCACCCCTTCCTTTATAAATTGGTATTATTATAGATTCCTTCCATTCCTTTGGTATTACACTATTATTTACGACATAGTCAAAGAGAAATTTTAAATAAGGCACTATGTACCACCCCATTGTCTTTAACACCTCCCCAGTAATTTGATCACTTCCTGCTGATTTTCCTTGCTGAAGCAGTTGGATTTCTCTGAAAATATCTTTTACACTATATTGCTCTTCAATATGGATTGATATGAAATTTATTACCTGTGATGGTCAGGAAGGGCATACGGTCGTAAAAACTCGCTACGAAAATTAGTCCCATTTCATACTTGAACCCATAGAAAAAAGGGATAAGGGTATCGTATTATCATATTTATGCAATATTAATACAAAAGAACTTAATGGCCAGTTATTTGTCTTTGTCAGTTGAGCAGTAGGCCTACCACACAGTAAACCTGATCACTGCTTTCATTTGAATTATTGTGTTGTGCTGCTATCTTCCCTGCTACCTGCATGTCGTCATTCCAAATGACGTAATGTTTACTGCCATCTTGTCAACCATGCACTGCCATCAAGAGCATTCGAGGTCCCGTCTTTTTTTAACTTTTAAAAATTAGTTTCATTCCCGACTATAGAGGCCAAAGAGTGAGAATCCATTCCCAAATGGTTTCTCAAGATGGTCTCTGACATTCTCAGTTGGTGCATGTGTAGCAGAAGCCACTCCTGAATAAAGCCATGTTGTAGAAAGCATGCCAAATCACCAGCTGATTTAGCATATTTTACGAGTTGTACTTCCGAATGTATAACATGGTGACTGGAAGCATTCTTTGGATAACTGTTGCTGTTGAAAGACAGATCCTTACTTTTAAGTATATTTCATGCTAGTTCTCTACTTTTATCAAATCAGGATTTACCTAAACAGCTGTAAATGAGATAAGAGAGACCGCATTGTTTAGGTTAGGAATGCTATCAAGTGCTCGGATAGTATCAGAAGTTCCACGATGGAAAGAATAAAAATAAATAACAGGAAAGTTTGCCGCATTTATGAATACCTACAGGTGTGGCAGTAATGTGTTTTACTATCATAATGTTTAATTTTGGATGATCGTTGTCTCCATTTTTTTATTAACACGTGGTATGTTTTGTTTGGTGTCTCCGGAAATCGTTAAAAGTGGGAATGTAAAATCACTATTATTATTATTATTATTATTATTATTATTATTATTATTATTATTATTAGGTACGTTGGGGAGTACAACAGTTGTTATGATTGGATTGTTTTTATCACATTTTAAACCTACTTCTCTCCAAAAAATACCCATATTGGCCCGAGTTATGAGATATTGAAACGATCACTTCATTAATGATCTCACCTGCTATATTAATAGCAACAACCATGAATATTTCTTAACTAAAGTAGGCATAAACTCATTTCCTCATCTCGAGGTGGTGCAGCTCTTTTTAGACACGCCCCCAGTAGAGGGCAGTTACATGTACCATATTTGCCGCATATCAAGCTTCCTGCCATTTGTAAGTCTCTGGCAGTACGGTACCAGGAATCGCACTCAAGCTCCCAAGAACAGTAGCTAATTGTGCTAACTATTATGCTGGCGGACATTCTTAACTACAAAACAGACATATATATATACATGACTGATGCGTGTTTGCAATGCGCGTGTCGAACATGAAATTATTCACATATTTATGCAACATCATCAGAGTTGTAGTAGGCCTACGCTACGGAGGTTGACATTTCTTAACTACGAAACACAGATGTACTGCATGACTTTGACATGTGTTTTCATTGCGTGGGTTGTACAGACGGAACTATTCACAAATTTGTGTGATGTTATAAGAACTGTAGTAAGGCTTGTACCTGTTTCGAAGTGGAATTGTTGTTGTTCTCTGACGAATTACATTGGGGGATCCTTGTATGCGAGATTAATTTTTTTCATTTTCTTCGTCTCAAAAACCAGGGGTGTCTAATACATGAGGGGTTCTAATGCATCAGTAAATATGGTAGATGGAAATTTTAGTGCAATTAACCCATTAAAATAAAATGTTAGAATGGGTTGTGTGCAGTGGTATATTTAAGGAGGGGTTATCAGGCTGAAGCTTGATCCTGCTTGGAATCTCTAAGGTAAAATAAATTTTACTTAAATTTTGTCAACAATTTTAGAACTTAACCCATTAATGCCTGAATTATTTTTTGTTAATTTATTTTTGTTTTTTACATTATTATGATTAAGGCCCAGATGTTCATGACATAAAGGATATTAAAAAATGCACTTAGAAATGGAAAAGAATAATGTTTAAAAATCCTTCAGAAAATAATAGGTTAGACATTAGGCCTTTTATTTGGAGGCTGCTTGAAGACAAAGAATATACAATGCCTTGAATATTGATTACTAAAGAAATAGGCCTAGTTTGAAAAGAACTCTATATAATTAAAGGCAATTTGTGAAATTAAAGTCTACAAAAATATTTAATAATTATAAAAAACAATTTGAGAAATTAATTTCTACAAAATTTAAAATATAAATATGTTTCAGAAAACAAAAATTTGAAAGAACAAGAATAAGACTGCTTAATTATATGTTCTTTTAATTCACCTTAGTCTGAATTGCACTGAATTACAAATGTCATTTTCAAGTTCTGGACAGTGAAGAATCTGTAATTATCTGCCAACAAGCTTTTATGCCCTGAAAAACTGCGTTCACTTGAAATGGGGAAGATCGTTGGCTGTTAAATCTCTCTCTATTCCATCCATGGAGTAGTTTTTGCTGCAGCGTACACCTGAGATTTGACACAAAGTTTCATATCCGTACTGTTGTCTAGTATTTTTTTCAGTTTAAATGCAATAGCTGTAGCAATTTTACCATGGGTGTTGTTAATATCAGACTCCAGTTGTTTAATTAGTAAAGTGGAATCTACCATTGCCTCACCTTTCTTTTCCAGTGAGATGATAATTCTTGTCAATAATGCATAGTTCAACTTAATAAATACCAAACTGCCCCCCATGTTTGGTTCAGAAAGCATACAGTATCTTGAGCAATCTGTATTGAAACAGCTTCTTCACAGACAAAACCCTGTACTATTTTTTTCACCACCTGTGAATTTTCTCAATGATACAAGCACGCATTTAACCACATGCCCCAGTGTGTGATTCTGGGTTGTGGTGGTGAAGCGATGTCTGGAGTTTCTGCTCTGAATTGTGTAACTTGTGAAGGGACTAAAAAAAACCTCTTTATCGTTCACCACAAGCCCGTCTATGTTAGGATAATATGCTTGCACTGCTTCACAGACCCTATGTAGGCCATGCGCTAGGCACGTGGCATGTATCATATTAGCGTGCAGCGCTTTCAATGAATTACCTACTCATACTATGTATGGTGCTGCGTCACTTAAAAAAAAAAAAGCACATTATCATGTTTTATGCCATCAGACCATAGGGAAAACATAGCACCGTCATACAATTTGGATATCGTCTAGTAATCGGCCTTTTCTAACACTTCGGCAGTCAATAAAATTATTTCACCCGGTCTATCCAATTCCAGTCACAATGTTGGCTACATAGCGCCCCACAGCATCAGTTGTCTCATTGATAGAAAGACACACCCTTATCCCACATATGAAAAAAAAATCTAGAGCCCATTTCCAGTCATTTGACCTGGTCAGTAACGGAATGAATGAAGCCCCCATCTAGTAGCGAGGATAGGAATTATGCCGGCTGCCGAAGCCTGTCATATTCTTCTACCCTGTAAGTATTGCACCTTATTTTATTTCTTGTTTCTTCGTAGCACTGTAAATAATTTTTACGTAAGTTGACTCGTCTGGTATTTGTTTCTCCAAAAATGCACATAATTTTGGATTAGTGAGTTTAAGGCCCGGTTTCACAGTTTGAGTTTAAGCCGAAGCTTTAGTAGCCACGCACGCTGCTTAAGCAAGGCTTACTCTTTGGCTTAAACACTACGAGTTTCACAGTAGGGGGACCATGTGCAGCTTTACTAAGCTGAACATCTCCGAAGTTGGCAATGCTTGCGCATGCGCAATGATTCAATTCTCATCTTTGTTTACATCCGTAGCCTATGATTGATTGACTTGTAGGTTATACATCGTTTATCAGCCAAGATAATTTAGAAAAATGAACGGAAAATGTGATTCCAATAATAGTATCAAAAATAAATTTTAAAAAAGGTCACTCGCCCGTCCTGCTGACACGTATTACCACTACAGTCTGAAATGACCATAACTTCTGAACCATTCATGCAAATAATGTCCTGACAAGGTTATTGTAATCCTTATAAAATACTGGAGGAGGTCAAACAATTTATTTCGATGAGGAATTCGAGGGTAATATCGAAATATTTATTTAATGTTAAGGAGTTATTTTTTTACCGCTGAGTATAGCATAAAATCGCTTCTAGAGGGCAAACGGTTGGAAATAGGTATATACCATCGTGGACTTTTTTGTAGAGGTTTCTATGCTCTACAATTCGTACACTTACACTTGGGGGTCTATCGTTTATGGTTCACGCAGCGTAAGCCACGAAAGCAAGTGACCGACCGACATTTTTGTATATCGGAACACGGAAACTGTATTTAACGAGCTTCGAAATATATTCAGAAATATAAGTTATTTAATGTTAATGTTATTGGTTTTACGTCTCACTAACTATGAATTTGAGTACCTTCACCACAGGACTGAGACAGGATCGAACCTGCGAAGTTGGGCTATAAGAAGGCCAGCGCTCTACCATCTGAACTGAATCCTTAGCTTAAACCTCAGTTGCATACAGCTTAAGCCAGTCACAGTTAAGCTCGGCTTACCACTTGCACTCCCCACTGTGAAACTCGTCCAGAGTTTAAGCTCCCGCTTAAGCCCGATCCAAGGCTTAAGCGTATACTGGCAACCAGGAATGAGTTAGCTCGAAAATGTATAATGTCCAATAACGGACCATTTATATTGGTATTATAAATTTACTCATTCGGAACAATTATTTCTGATTCCCTATGGGAATCAACATCTACATCATATACTGTGAAACCGGGCCTAAGTAGTGGAATATTTGCTGACACTAACACATCGCATAAATCCTTTCTAAACTGTGAGGACTTGGATGTCAAAGCAACAGTAGGTAGCAAGCATTGAACTGCAGCTTTCTTTGATGAATGCTCAAGAGCATGCACATACTTCTTGCGACCAGTATGCTGTGTCACAGTAAACCATCTTTCAGCCGATACTTTGGTTTCCCACAGCTTACAATATAGTATACTTCAGTCAGTAGAAAACATACTATCATCAAACTCGGCTACTATTTAGACATGATATAGGCTTTTTGGCTTATGCCGTGTCAAGAAAATAAGGTGGAATTCTTTAAGTTTCTTTTAAATGAACTGACACTTGTGGTTTAATTTTAGACATTTTTCAAATTTGTATTTGAATGTTACCAAGTACTGCATTCTATAAACTGTGTGCAACTGAGGCAATACTGTTCACGGAAAATCCAGACCTTCCACTTCCACCCTAACCTGTACAGCTGTAGGTGTCAGCAAAGTCTCACTGATTGCAGTAAACATTCCAGACATTCCAGTCCCCAAATAACTTGTTTCCTACCGGGTGAGTTGGCCGTGCGGTTAGGAGCTTGCAGCAGTGAGCTTGCATCCGAGAGATAGTGGGTTCGAACCCCACTGTCGGCAGTCCTGAAGATGGTTTTCCGTGGTTTCCCCATTTTCACACCAGGCAAATGCTGCGGCTGTACCTTAAGGCCACGGCTGCTTCCTTCCCACTCCTAGCCCTTTTCTGTCCCATCGTTGCCACAAGACCCGTCTGTGTCAGTGCGTCATAAAGCAACATAAAAAGAAGAACAGTGACAGCTGTCAGCCGCTTGTGAGTGCGAAAGGATTGCTCCGCTGCCGATTATGTTTGCCATCATGTTATCCTTAGCTGATTTTTTTTCGCTGAATTCAATTTCCTAGTGAGCTTCTTCAATCTCTCCTTGCTCCTGCAACCATTCCTAACTCCATTTCTTTCTAATCTACACTTCTTCTTAATCTCTTTACTTTCCTGTTATAAGGTAAATGGGTCCTTACCATTCCTTACCACATCTAAAGCTACATACCTGTTTTCACACACCTCAACAATATTGTTGTAAACCCATCCTATGTGCTGTTTACATTTTTATTTATCATTTTTCATTGATCGTAATTTTCCCCATTTCCCTCTTATTAGCCACTAGCAAGATACCCGTGCTTCGCTACGGTATTATACTGAAATTTATAATTGAATGCTTATTGTTTTAGATATATAATCTGCCGAAATTCACGATCTGACTCGTTTTTTGCGAGAATCCACCAAAATTCCCGATCTGACTCGTTTTCTATTAGATTACGGCACGTTTCCTCCCATTTTCAATCTTCCTTTCCAGCAATCTATTTCGTACTTCCCGGGCTAGGCTCAGGTATTCCTCCCGGTCAGTTCGGTCCGTAAATCTTTGCCATCTCTTCCTATAAACATTTTTAATGTGGATAAAATCCTTCAGAAGATACGGCGTGGTGTCATATCGGGTGCCTTGGCGGCACTGAACCCGCGGCTGGACTGCATTCTTAGTCATTACCCATCCAGGAGCCGTTTCTAGCGCGGTCCGCACATTTGACGACGGTTCGGAACATTATTATTATTATTATTATTATTATTATTATTATTATGTGTTTCTGGAATGAATGATGACAGGGAGAACGGGAGTATCCGGAGAAAAACCTGTCCCGCCTCCGTTTTGTCCAGCACGAATGTCACATGGAGTGACCGGGATTTGAACCACGGAACCCAGCTGTGAGAGGTCGGCGCGCTGCCGCCTGAGCTACGGAGGTTCCTTATAAGTACATTAAGGACAGTAAAATCAATTGGTCTCACCTCCTTTTACACCCCAATGCCGTTAAGTTTATTTACAGCCAACCCCCCCCCCCCACAAAAAAAAATTAAAAGAAGGCGTGTTTCTTTAAGTTTAAGGGAGATTCCAAACACCAATGTTCACGTCTATTACCTCCAGTTTTGAGATATATGTATCCCCATAAAAATAATTCACTTTTTTCACTTCATTTCACACTGCTCCCCCCTCCCCCTAAGTGAATTTTGCCGCAAAAAGTACTTGTTTGTTTAATAGTAAAGGATCTTCTAAATACCAATTATCGCGACTCTAACTTCTTCAGTTTTTTATTTATGTGTCGACATGAAAGGAATTCAACTCCTTTACACTCCCGCCCCCAAAAATGGTTTCCCCCCAAAACGCGTGTTTCTTTACTTTTAAAGCAGATTGCAAATATCAAATTTCACGTCTATAACATCTTCATTTTTGAGATATCAGTAGCCTAATTAAAAGGATTCAACACCATTTTCAGTCACTTTTACCCCCTCTCCACCCAAGTGGTATTTCCGAAAACTAAAAATACACGTTTCTTTATGTTTAATAGAGATAAAAAATACCATTTTTCACTTCTGTAACATGTTAAGTTTTTTAGATTTACCGTAAAAGTTCTCATTTAAAAATTTCACCCCTTTTGAGTTCCCCTTAAGTGGAGTTTCCAAAAACAAATCACCTATGTTTCTTTACATTTACAGGAGATTCAAAACACCCACTTTTTACCTCTGTAACATTTTATGTTTCCAAGATATTCTGTAGATATAGTCTTTCAAAAAATTCACCCCAATTTGTCACTCCTATTTAACCGCCATTAATTGGATTTTCCAAAACAAAAAAAATACGTGTTTCTTTATTTTTAAAGGAGATCCCTTATACAAATTTTCAGTTCTGTAATATCCTCCGTTTCTGAGATATATGTATCCTCATTAAAGGCATTCAACCCATTTTTCACCCTTTTACACCCCTCCTATTGGGATTTACAGGAAACAAAAAAATACGCGTTTCTTTATTTTTATAGGAGATTCTAACTACCAATTGTTACATCTGTAAATTTTAAAGTTTTAAGATGTAGACACACTCATTTTAAAAAATCCCCCCCTTTTCACCCCCCAATATTTGGATTTTCCAAAAACGAAAAAATGTGTGTTGCTTTACATTTAAAGTAGATCCCAAATACCAATTTTCAGGTCTGTAATATCTTCAGGTTCTGAAATATAAGTAGCCTCATTAAAGGCATTCAACCCATTATTCACCCTTTTACAGCCTTCCTTTTGGGATTTTCCAAAAACAAAAAAATACATGTTTCTTTATTTTTAAAGGAGATTCTAAATACCAATTTTCACATCTGTAAACTTTTAAAATTTTCATATGTAGATACACTCATTTTAAAAATTCACACCCATTTTCACCCCCACCCCCCATTACTTGGATTTTCCAAAAACGAAAAATACCTGTTTCTTTATTATTTTTAAGTAGATCCCAAATACCAATTTTTAGGTCTGTAATATCTTCAGGTTCTGAAATATAATTAGTCTCATTAAAGGTATTTAACATATTTTCACCCTTTTCCACCCTTCCTATTGGGATTTTCCGAAAAGAAAAATATACGTGTTTCTTTATTTTTAAAGGAGATTCTAAATACTAATTTTTACATCTATAAACTTTAAAAGTTTTGTTATATATATAGATACACTAATTTTAGAAATTCACCCCTTCTCACCCCCTATTAATTAGATTTTCCAAAAACAAAAAATATGTGGTTCTTTATTATTAAAGGAGATACAAAACACCAATTTTCAGGTCTGTGACATCTTCAGTTTCTGAGATATAAGTATCCTCATTAAATGCATTCAACCCTTTTTTCACCCCTTTCCTCCTTTCCTATTAGGATTTTCCAAAAACAAAAAAATAAGTGTTTCTTTATTTTTAATGAAGATTCTAAATACCAATTTTTACATCTGTAAACTTTCAACGTTTTGAGATATAGATACACTCATTTTAAAATTTCACCCCGCTTTTCACCCCCTTAGCGACAGAATATCCAAAAATCCTCTCTTAGCGAGCACCTACATCTTAATATGAATGTATATCCAAAATTTCATTTCATTATGTCCAGTAGTTTTGGCTCGGCGATGATGAATCAATCAGTCAGTCAGTCAGTCAGGACAAGCTATTTTATATATATAGATATGGTATTGCCTAATAATCCTACTTTTATGACATTCCTTTCTAACATTTATTTTTAACTCTGACAAAGACAGCTTCATGATCACTTATACCATCAATTACTTCAGTTTCCCTGTAGAGCTCATCTGGTTTTATCAGCACCGCGTCTAGAATATTTTTCCCTCTAGTTGGTTCCAACACTTTTTGATTCAGCTGTCCTTCCCATAATGAATTATTCACCATTTGTTGGTCATGCTTTCTGTTGTTTGCATTCCCTTCCCAGTTAACATTAGGCAGGTTCAGATCATTGCTACAGTAACGTTCCTTTCTGTCTCATTCCCCAGATAGCCGATTATCTTATCAAATAATTCTGCATCAGCGTCAGCCTCCAGCCTTGCCAGGTCTGTACAACCCAAAAACATCAAGTGGCCTACTATCTTTAGAGATTAGTCTTACACCTATAATTTCATGTTCATCATTTTAAAATTTTTCATAGCTTACAAATTCTTTTTTTCACCAGTATAAAAACTCCGCCTCCTTTTGTTCCTAAGCTGTCTCTACGATAAACACTTCAGTTCATTGAGAAAATTTTTGCATCCATAACATCACTTCTCAGCCATGATTCAGTTCCTGATATAGTGTCTATTAAATATATATCTATCAAATTACTTAATTCTCCTCCTTTCTTTACAATATTTCTACATTTCAACGTTAACAATTTTATGTCATCCTTACTTGACTTCATGCTTCCTCTACGGTCAACACCGCTCCCTGGTCTACTCCATTTCCCTGAATGAACCTCCCTATAACTCTTCTAAACAAACCCCCTAACTTATATGTACCCTTGCGGTTCATGTGAAGGCCACCCAGGGGTGGACCCACAAGGGCGAGGGGGGAATGGGGAGAAGTTCTCCCCACGAAATTGGTCAGATGAAAATAGAAACAAATTAAATTATTATTTTTACTATGTGTTTTAATGTTGCACTAACAATTGCAGTTTTTGTTGACGATGGGAAAAGAGAGGGTCAGTACTGGGAAGGTAGTGACAGTGGTAGTAATTAGGATACATGGTGTGAAAATGGGAAAGCGCGGAAAACCATTTTAGGAGTGGCGACGATGAGCCTCGAACTCATCATCTCCTGAAAGCAGGAGCATGTGAGATTTTCGAAATGGTCAATCATGTCTCTGTGGTTCGGATGACACATAAAACTATTGGTCTCGTGACTTATGATCACAAGATTTAGAATCATGTTCAACTTCAAACTCACCTGCTTTTATCATTTGCTTCCATTATGATTTTTTATTATTTTCTTACGCTCATGATGCTTAGTGGCTAATATGGCTCGAGTTTTGGTTTAAAACATAGATTCAAATTCAAATATGTCTGCTTTCTGTAAATGCAGAATTTTTAACCCATTGCCTTGCAATGACGGATAATTCTGTCATTGTCCGCAGGTTCCCATAAATGCAGTGACGGAAATTTCCGTCCACTCTCTTTATTGCTTTTGTTAAGGTTTCCATGGATACATATCGATATTTATTTTTAATCCCAAAATGTCTACGAGGTAATCGTATTTCAGCTATCTTTGCCCTTCAGCTATGTATTTTGCCGCCAAAGAGTCTAAATATGATCAAATTGCCGCGTAAAGCTTTGGTGAAGGTAAAGTCAACGTCATGGCCGAGTCGGATGAAGCTCGAATATTACGTTTTTTTTTGGAGGAAAGCGATGTCAGTGATGGTTTGCTGATGAAAGTGATACTGAATTACCTTCCAGTGATGTTAGCATTAGTAGTTCCGAAGAACTAGATGACATTATTGGAGAAAATGAAGACGGGGACGCAGGTGAACATGTGCATAACCTAGAAGACTGGAAGTGGACACAAACAGACAATGTACCAAATAATATGCGGTGTATTATAGATGGAGAACTGAACTCTGTGGTAGCAAGAAGATTAGGTGAGAATCCAGGGAAGGCTGAAGTGCTAGGTGAGTTTCTGACTGACGAATTCTGGGAACTTGTAAAGAATGAAACTAATGCTAATGCGGCAAAATGTCTTCGCAGTATTGAAAGTAACCCTACAAAAAAAGAAAACTTATGATGAGGAGAATTGGTTTCCTGTGACAGAGGATGAACTGAAGGCTCATTTTGCATTATGTATATTGATGTCTCAGACTAAAAAGTCTTCGGTTCATGAATACTCAACTAAGAGAAGGGTTAGAGAAACGCCAATATTTTCAGAAACCATGTCCCATAGACGTTTCAGTATCATATCTAGATATTTGCATTTTGCTCCAGATTCTCCAGAAACCCAGTGTGATAAGCTCCGGAAAGTTAGACCTCTTTTGCAGCTACTGTTGGACAAGTTTCAGAAGTTGTACATGCCTGGAAAAAGAATAAGTATTGGTGATGATGAAGTTCAGGGGGCGTTTGGCATTCGTTCAATTCAACCCTTCAAAAAGAGCACGTTTCGGTATAAAATTCAATAAAGTCTGCTGCTCTGACATTAGCTTTTGCCAGATTTTGTGGAAACTAAAAACAAAAGGGGCTAACTTGTTCTGAAACCAAACACAGGTTGTGGACTACAATTCTGGAATGGGTGGTGTTGATTCACATGACCAACGCCTTGCATCATACCCCCTAATGAGACGATATGCCAAAGGGTATAAGAAAATATGCTTGTATGTGCTCGACATGGCAGTGCAAAATGCTAGCGTCGTTCATCACATGCTGAATCCTGGAGAAAGGAGGCACAGCTTTTCCAGTTTCAGGGTTGATGTTGCGGAGCAAATTTTGGACGGTATGGTTCTGCCTCTTTATCGAACCAGAGGCCGACCCAGTGCAGGAAGTACACCAGCGAGGTTACAAGGAAAACATTGCGGTCAATTCCGTGTCAAAATAATAGCAACAGCAAGCAAGGCATCTCCATCCAGAAGGTGCAACGTCTGCTATGACCGCAGAGGAAAGAACACCAAGGGAAACAACAGGGGTGAATCCCGTTATGAGTGTGATAAGTGTAGGGTGGCACTACATGTAGAAGAGTGTTTTAAGATCTACCACACTGTGTTGAACTATTGTTAAAATGTGAACTGTGTTTCAATGTGTTAACTTGCTGTAGCAAAAGTGTTCTCTTTTAAGCTAGATTAAATCTCAATCAATGTATATTTATTTTCAATCATCAATCAATACTGATCTGCATTTAGGGCAGTCGCCCAGGTGGCAGATTCCCTATCTGTTGCTTTCCTAGCCTTTTCCGAAATGATTTCAAAGAAATTGGAAATTTATTGAACATCTCCCTTGGTAAGTTATTCCAATCCCTAACTCCCCTTCCTATAAATGAATATTTGCCCCAGTTTGTCCTCTTGAATTCCAACTTTATCTTCATATTGTGATCTTTCCTACTTTTATAAACGCCATTCAAACTTATTCGTCTACTAATGTCATTCCACGCCATCTCTCCGCTGACAGCTCGGAACATACCACTTAGTCGAGCAGCTCTTCTTCTTTCTCTCAATTCTTCCCAACCCAAACATTGCAACATTTTTGTAACGCTACTCTTTTGTCGGAAATCACTCAGAACAAATTGAGCTGCTTTTCTTTGGATTTTTTCCAGTTCTTGAATCAGGTAATCCTGGTGAGGGTCCCATACACTGGAACCATACTCTAGTTGGGGTCTTACCAGAGACTTATATGCACTCTCCTTTACATCCTGACTACAACCCCTAAACACCCTCATAACCACGTGCAGAGATCGGTACCCTTTATTTACAATCCCATTTATGTGATTACCCCAGTGAAGATCTTTCCTTATATTAACACCTAGATACTTACAATGATCCCCAAAAGGAACTTTCACCCCATCAACGCAGTAATTAAAACTGAGAGGACTTTTCCTATTTGTGAAACTCACAACCTGACTTTTAGGCCCGTTTATCAACATACAATTGCCTGCTGTCCATCTCACAACATTTTCGAGGTCACGCTGCAGTTGCTCACAATCTTGTAACTTATTTATTACTCTATAGAGAATAACATCATCCGCAAAAAGCCTTACCTCCGATTCCACTCCTTTACTCATATCATTTATATATATAAGAAAACATAAAGGTCCGATAACACTGCCCTGAGGAACTCCCCTCTCAACTATTACAGGGTCAGACAAAACTTCACCTACTCTAACTCTCTGAGATCTATTTTCTAGAAATATAGCAACCCATTCAGTCACTCTTTTGTCTAGTCCAATTGCACTCATTTTTGCCAGTAGTTTCCCATGATCTACCCTATCGAATGCTTTAGACAGGTCAATCGCGATACAGTCCATTTGACCTCCAGAATCCAAGATATCTGCTATATCTTGCTGGAATCTTACAAGTTGAGCTTCAGTGGAATAACCTTTCCTAAAACCGAATTGCCTTCTATCAAACCAGTTATTAATTTCACAAACATGTCTAATGTAATCAGAAAGAATGCCTTCCCAAAGCTTACATACAATGCATGTCAAACTTACTGGCCTGTAATTTTCAGCTTTATGTCTATCACCCTTTCCTTTATACACAGGGGCTACTATAGCAACTCTCCATTCATCTGGTATAGCTCCTTCGACCAAACAATTATCAAATAAGTACTTGAGATATGGTACTATATCCCAACCCATTGTCTTTAGTATATCCCCAGAAATCTGACCAATTCCAGCCGCTTTTCTAGTTTTCAACTTTTGTATCTTATTGTAAATGTCATTGTTATCATATGTAAATTTTATTACTTCTTTGGCCTTAGTCTCCTCCTCTATCTCAACATTATCCTTGTAACCAACAATCTTTACATACTGACTGAATACTTCTGCCTTTTGAAGATCCTCACATACACACTCCTCTTGTTCATTAATTATTCCTGGAATGTCCTTCTTGGAACCTGTTTCTGCCATAAAATACCTATACATACCCTTCCATTTTTCACTAAAATTTGTATGACTGCCAATTATGCTTGCCATCATGTTATCCTTAGCTGCCTTCTTTGCTAGATTCAATTTTCTAGTAAGTTCCTTCAATTTCTCCTTACTTCCACAGCCATTTCTAACTCTATTTCTTTCCAGTCTGCACCTCCTTCTTAGTCTCTTTATTTCTCTATTATAATAAGGTGGGTCCTTACCATTCCTTACCACCCTTAAACGTACAAACCTGTTTTCGCATTCCTCAACAATTTCTTTAAACCCATCCCAGAGTCTGTTTACATTTTTATTTACCGTTTTCCACCGATCATAGTTACTTTTTAGAAACTGCCTCATGCCTGCTTTATCAGCCATATGGTACTGCCCAACAGTCCTACTTTTAAGACCTTCCTTTCTATCACAATTATTTTTAACTACCACAAAAACAGCTTCATGATCACTAATACCATCTGTTACTTCAGTTTCCAAGAAAAATTGCAGTTCAATGGGTTAAGGGTGCTGTCACAAATTGTTTAAACATTTTGAAAGGATCCGAAACATTTTCGTAGCTTTTCATGTTGGAAGGAAATTCTTATTAACCTTTGAATATATATTTATTGTTTTATAGGTTTAAATGTTAAGAGTCACTAAAAGCAGCAATTCCGCTTAATAATATTGAAGAAGAACAAATTAGGCCTACTGTATATCGCCTAAGAAAGGTGTTAATTTAATTATGAGGTGTGATATCATTGTTCAAATTCCCCTATTTATTTTCATTACACTCTCGTGGCTGTTTCATGTCTGAACGGCAAGTTATCGGTCTTTAACTCTGGTCGTGGGTTCAAGCCTCATGATTGCATGTAACATTTGTACTGGATAAAATACAGATCGGACAGGCATTCAGGGGGATCTCTGGTTTCCCCGTATTCCTTTCATTGTAGTGATGCTCCATTTATTCATTTATCATTCACTCAGAGGTGTATGACGAGCCTCCCCAGCCGGCACGTTCCTCTTCCTTGATGTTAGTTGATACTTCCTCACCCAACCAGGTCAGTGTTCATCCCAGAAATTTTCGTCAGCCGAGTGGCAGGAACGAGTAGTCGGGCGGGCGGTACTACGTAAAAATTATCAATTTATTCCCCTCAGGATATTAACAATACCAGACAAGTAAACATTAACCTCAAAATTGAACTATTTTAGTGTTATCATTAACAAGACATAGCAAGAGTAATTTGAACTTCTAAGTGTTCTACTGCTCGTTCATATTCATGTAACACCAGGAACCATTCGGTTGCTGTGCAGTGCCATATGAGTTTGTGACGTCATGCAGAATCTAATGCTCACATATGATTCTATGCCAATACAGACTTTGTTCACGCACGACACTACGTGATAGTCAAGCTAAACATTTAAACTCCGATGTAATAGAGACAATTATGCTGACAATAATGAAAATTTATCATTTAAATAAACAGCTTTACAGTATTTACGTTTTAATTTAGGGCACCCAATGACTCGAATATGTATTAATATTATTTAATTTGCACATATCTAGGTTATATTAGCTGGGTGATATCTAAAAATGGCAGACTGGTGGGCACATTAAAATGGTCCTATGGAGAACACTGCAGGTACTTCACTAGATTAGTGGTAGAGTGTCTGTCACTGGATCCTAAGATCGTGGGTTCAAAACCGGCATAAGTAGTCTATTTCTCTTCTTTTGCATCTTCTTCCCGCGGCCCTTCCTAAGTGGGGTCTGCCTTCTTGCAATTCGCCCTCCATTTTACCTGGTCTCCACAGCATCCACAGTATCAACACCCTCGACTCTTGTGTCTTCCCTCAGAGAGTCCATCCACTGCTTTATGGGTCGGCCTCGAGCATAAGCGCTCGCTTCGCGATAGATTCTGCATTAGTTCTGGCCACGTGACCATTCCACCTAAGTTTTGTCTCTCTCATTTTGTCGAAAATCAGGGAAAGTCCTCTTAGTTCTTAGTGTGGTCTAGTCACATGACTTCCGGCGTCAATCTATGCATGTGCATTGCCATTACGTACAGGCTCTTCTTGTGTCTCTTTGTCGCCGGCAAATATTCCATCCCATACAGTATCACTGGGCAAACGACTTTGTGGTAGATCATCAATTTGAGACACATCGGGATCTGGCACTCACAAAGGACACCACCCATGACTTGATGCCACTTCAACCAGGCGGTGTTAACTTGTGCTCGAGCGTCTACAAGTGTGTCACTGTCAGCTGTCTTGCAGGAGGTAAGCTAACGTAACGCAGATGTTTTTGGTCGTGGAATGTCGTCGACCAATATTGTCCCATTTGTCTGGGTGTTGCAATCCAGGTACTCTGCTTATGCAAGATTTAGCCGGAATCCAAGTGTTTCCAGCCTTGTTTTGCACTGGGTAGCCTCTTTCATGAGTCGCTAGCCAGCAAAACGTCATATGCATAGAGAAGGTTCCATGGATGGGGTGTTTTCAAGTCCGGGATTACTGTGTCTGTGCAGAGGATGAACAGGAGTAGTGACAGGGCAGATCTTTGATGAACTTGCCCTCAAATGTAAAAAGGTGCTGTGAAATCAGCTGCACATTGGACAGAGCTTGTAGAATTATGGTAGAGGAACTGAACCCAACAGACATATTTCTCCGAGACACCACTGTATGGAGCGAATACCAGATGAGTTCATGGGGGATCCGGTCAAATGCCTTTTCTAAATCTAGAAAGGCCATATGGCTCTTTTATCTGTTCTCTCCATGCCTGTCTGCCGGCAAATGGACAGCATAGATAGGATCTGTTGTTCTGCGGCCTGTAACAAAGCCACATTGGTTTGATGAGAGACAGTATTGATGCTTCTAGACATGCATCAATCACCCGCTCGAAGATTTTCAGGGTGTGGCAGAGAAGAGGAGACAAATTGGGAGGTAGATGTTGCATGTAGTAACATCACCCTTGTCTTTTCAGATTGGCGAGGTGATACTGGTGTTCCAGGTGGGTGGTGTGGCATTCTCTTCAATCCATTTCTTGAACAATTTTGTTAGAAATTCAGTTCCACATTGTCCATCTCCTTCCAAATTTCAACAGGGATATCATTGGGTTCAGTTGCTTTGCTGTTTTTAATTGCGTGGATGGCAGCTGCAACCTCGGCATGCGTAGTGGTTGTAACTGCACTCTGCACTGGATTGGCTGTGGAGATAGTTGAATGTGGAAACTCCTCATTACAAATGACAGTGAAGTGTTCACGCCATTGTCAAAGTATATCCGCTGGGTTTCGAATGAGCTTTCCATGCTCGTTGATGTGGATGATATGACCAATATCTTCAGTGGCATAATGTTGAGATGTAGTGATTCTATAGATAACATTGGCTCCTCTGGGTTAATCTAATTATTCATAGAAGTCATGAAAGTAATTGTGCTTGGTGGTTGCTACAGTTCATTTGGTGACAGATTTCAGTTCCCTGTAGTGGTTCATATTGGAGTCAGTTCTTGTTGTTGATCTTCTTGGACTCCATTGCGCGCTGGACCTCATCATTCCATTGCTAGACTTGTTTGTCCACAAAATGCTTCCTTTGTTTTTTCAGTCCTACCATTTATTTCACACTCGATCAAATTTGTGCTTCTATCACACCCCGTGTGTCCTTCACAGGGCAGTCAGTATTCAGGAGGGTAAAGATGGTGTCCATTAGCACTGTTATTTTGACATGAAGCTTCCAAGAACTTGATGCATTCTGTGATGGTGACAGTTCAGACAGGTGGGCAAAGTGAAGCTGAAATTCAAGAACCAGGCATCTGTACTGAGGAACGATGTCTGACGGTATCACTTTACAGTCATTGACTATCCTGATAACCTTCCTCTTCACCACCCAGTAATCGATTCGCAACTTGTGACGACCTCTGCTGTATGTGATAATGTGGGACAGGTGTTTCTTGAAGAACGTATTTCATTTTGCCAAGTTGAATTCCAAGATGTCGACCAGCTTTGTTACACCTGCCAAACCCGAATCCATGATGTACTAATTTGAAACCATCTCTTGAGTAGCCTACATGGCTGTTGAGGTCTCCACCAATTAACAGATGTCTGCTGGCATCAATAGAGTGTATGCATGACACTATTTCTGTCCAGAATCCATCATGTTCCTCCAATTGGTATCCTACCTGTGCTCTATAACAAGAGACGATGCGTATTGTTGTTGACCTGGTGACAACTGGAATGATATAGATGTTGATTCCCATAGGGAACCTGAAATATTATATTGACAACTGGAATGTCGGTCAAACGATCGTATATATGGTCTACGTAGGGTGAAGTTATCTCACAATCTCTCAGAGATGGAAATTTCAGCAGGATGTTGTGTCACAGTATAAGAGCTTGTATCCTCCACCAATATCACAGGTTTTTGCACCTTTCCACTTCGTCTGCCCCATACAGGCAATGTCTACCCGTCGTAGGTTGAGTAATTTGGTCAACTCGCGACTGCGTCCAGTCTTTGTTCCATTGTTAATCGTCGCAATTTGAGTAATTTTGCCTCACTTCTTTAACCTGCTCCGGCCTTGGGCATGTTGCCTCGCACATTTCTCACACCTGTTGGGCAACACCGGATTGCTGAAGGGTACAAAAAATGAAATTTAAAAATACTCACCATTCCATGTGGAATGATGTCGGCACATTAAAGGTCTCTGGTGGTACACTTGGCGTCCACCCATCAAAATTCATTAAAAACTCAGCCATAGGTCGCCCAGTAGGGTTTTCGTTCACTGTTGCTATCTGGCAGAGTAAAACAGAACATCAAATTTGGCATGCTGGGAGCTTAGATGGCGTCACCTCAATGTGTTAGCACCTGGTGGCTGAGGCCTATCAGTAATTATTTTACTTGAAAAATGCCACTAGGTCTGAAATCTATATCTCCAAATAATGCATATTGATTGACTAATTAATTGATTTACTTTCTGGTGTCTAGAAGCACTTTAACACTTTCAGAGTGTAAGGTTGTTTGTACTCCTTGGATCCTCCCCTGAGGCCATCTGAGTATAGATCCCCATCTCCTACCCACCCATTAGGATCTACAAATTGCACTCCCAATTTCCTACATACCCATTCCATATCATTTAAATCCCCAATTACACTCCATTCAGTATCTCTCCTACACAGTATCCCACTGATAACAATCTCTGCTTCCTTAAACTTCTTCTATGCTGCAGTAACCATATTCCAAACATCCCCAACTATGTTGGTACCTATTCCTGCTTGCCCACCCTCATTAGATCCCCTCCACTCCTTGTTTCCCTTAACTTCCCTAATGCCTGCAGAACTCACTTCCTCCTCCCTTTTCTCCTTCTCACTACTCTGTTCCACCTTCTTCCTATCCTCTGCTTTATGTTTCCCTTTCTTACAGATCCCTTTCCTCTTGCCCCGCCCCTATTCTGTAACACTTCCCTGATCTGAATCTTCCCTCCGCTGATCTACATGCACTGACTCCTACCAATTCTTCACAGATACCTCTCCTGGGCCTACTCCCGGAGGAAAACCTTTAACCCTCATCCTTGACCTTAAGACATTACTCCATCTGTCTTCTACAACATCTCCCCTTCCTTCCCCTCCCTCTTGCCTACCTTCCATATCCTGTACATTGATTGAGAGAGATCTATCTTCGTTCCTGTCCCCCGTTACAAGTCTGATTATCTTCCTCAAACTTGCTATCTCTTCCCTCATCGTCCTTACTTCCAGCTCACACCCACAGTCCTTACACCTGCCTCTCTCAGCCATTCTTTTATCGCTTCAAAGAAATGTGAAATACATGGAAATAACAACAGAAGTAAAATAGTGTATTCTTTGAATAGAAGTAGGTATACATTTCAGATGAAGAAAAAGATTTCAGGATGATAATGCAATCAGGAAACAAACTGTTAGAATAACTACACTACAATTATACTAGGTAAACTTATCCTGATTACAAAATACTGGAAATAAAATGCTAACTTTTTTTTTTTTTTTTTTGCTAGGGGCTTTACGTCGCACCGACACAGATAGGTCTTATGGCGACGATAAAAATGCTAACTATAGAAATGTACAAATACACTAAATACGTATAATTATGGACCTCCTCCTCCTTGTTGTTCATTCCTTATCATTACGGTCAATTCTAATGTTATCTGCAAAGTGCAGGAATCTACAGATTTGAAGAAATCTGTCTTCTGTTTGTCTGAGAAACTTCCAGTTTCTTCATATCATTCGAATACCAGAAGTACCTTTTAGGAGGCAAGTTATTGTAGACACTAACATATAGAATGGCAGTGAAGCAAGGTATTTCTTCTGCTTTATCTGTTGGTCCTGAAAATTCATAAATAATGCATAGCGTCTGCTTTTCTCCACCAAATGTTCTATGAATTACTGGCCAGTAAACAATTTAAAAATTTCAATTACTGATTTGTGTTCATATCTTGAATAATCTGGAATGGGGAATGCAGTAGGTTTATCATTGTCAAAATCAGCTTCTTTCTTCCATCCCTTTTGAATAACATTTTCATATGCTGGGTTTAGATGTAATTTCAGGTCCAGCTACCTCTTCTGTGGGTTGCTGTACCGATGGGCTGTACTCGTTTTGCTTTACTCCTATTCTTTAGCTGTTGGAAAACTTTTTGTTTCATCATTAGCCAGTAATTGACAATACGTCAGGTTTTTCGCTAATCCACCTTCATCCTAATTTCCAGAATCCTCATCTGTGTCTGAATTTGGTACCGAAGGCTCAAAAAACACATCACCCTCAATATCACCACTGTAAATGATGTCCATTGCTTCAGCAAGCAAGAAAACTGACTCCTAAAACAATATAGCAAAATATGTATCATACTGAGTATAAATGCCTAGCGTTACCGTTTGATAAACTTGAAATAAGGAATCCATAACTTCACATGATTTTAGTAAAATCATTTGTCACTATCATGGAAGATATATTGCACTATACAATAATTATACTACCAAAAATTAGGCCATGTAATAAAAATACACTCACTTGAAACAGATGTCCATTTTCCTCCACATTCACTTATGGCAATTTTTAAATTGTCTGTATCTTATTATTGTAACAAATATGACAATGACCGCTACACTGTCGTAAATTCAGTTGCTTTACAGAGTGATAAGCAGTGGTACAGTCCTTTAGCATAACTTTAATAATATGTTATGTGTGTTACTATATGGCAGCATTAGGCGTTAATGGATTAAGAATTATTATGCAGTGCATTATAGAATATCAAATACCCGAGCTAGTTGGCTGTGTGATTAGGGTCGTGCAGCTGTGAGCTTGCATTTTAGGGATAGTGGGTTCGAATCCCACTGCCGGCAGCCCTCAAGATGGTTTTCCTTAGTTTAATTATTTAATGTTATTGGAGTAAGAAATATCGGGAAAAAAGGAATTGGGGAAAGAGATTGATCCCAAAAAATCTCTAAATGACCAGGAAACAAGTGCAACACTTCAGTTGATAGTAAAACCCATGTTTCTGCACCATCTGTGCATTAGCCCTGGTTACTCCCCCCTCCCACCTTAGTTTTCTCAATGCCCTTTCAGCTTCTGAGATCCGTGTCCTGTATGACTGCGTGTAGTGTGTAATTAGGAAACATCCAGTGCACTAGGAGGAGTGAAAATAAGCAAGAGAGAAAGTTTTACGGCATTCTTCAAGTTGAATATGTTGGAATACACTGCAGAAAATGGAGTGAGAGTGGCGAGTCGTGAACTTGAAGTGCAGCCATGTATGATTCGTTGTTGGCGTAACCAGAGAGGCAAATTATAGAAAGCATCTAATTTCTTCCGCAGTGTGGAGATAGGGAAATACGAAAATATTTGATGAAAGTCAGTTGGTATTAGAACCAGATATTTCATATTTCAGGCAGTTGCCATATGATGGAATTGCATCTCTGAGCAGCCTTGAATTTCACACAGTACTGTGCAGCTGTGGAGCAATGCTTAGTCGTGTGACCAGTCAGCTGATGTAATGCAGGAGGGGGCTGATACGTAACTTTTTAAATATGCTAATATCACTTTTTCCGGAAATAAAGTAAATAACTATTTTGCGTGTTGATTTAAACACTCTAGATGTTCCTTTTTTAAACCATGTCAACCCAACCTCTACTATGTGAAATTTTTGAACCTGAAAATTAGGATTAAAAAAGGGGATGTTATCGATGAGTAAACAATTACAGGTCATTGTGGGAAGAGGGAGCAATAGAAAGAGTAGTTGGAGTGTGCTGTACAAGCACTTGCCATATCCGCCTGTCTTCATACATTTTCTGCTCCAAAACATCTTCCCATCGGAGGCCTCTCACCTCTGCATCTATCCAGGGTTTCCTTGGCCTTCTTCCTTGGACAGTATGATGAAAGTATTTTCTGGCAGGTCTTAAATTTCAAGCAGCCCTGTGTGGCTGTGGAGCAGCGCTAAGTTGTGACCATGTGACATGCTGGGTCACCTTAATTTTAACCCTTAGAGTGCCAAGGAGCGCAATCCTGATCCTCCCGACTCCTGCTAAAATTGTCGGGAGCGCAATTGCGCTCTTCTCGCTAGTGCCTTAATAAACACTAATTACTGAGTATTGTTTCGTTGATGGGTGGAAAAACTAGGGTAATAGAGGCACAGAATTTTCATTATTGCATTCAGATTGTCACTACGTTTGCTTGTTCCGATTTTATGGCTGCTTGAACTTGGTGTATGTTTTATGAAGTGCCGCTGTGTAGCTAGTGAAAATGGCAGCAACGCATGATGCTGACTGTGATGTGTTCGTGAACGATGACGAGTTAGTGGAGTATTTGAACATTTCACCCTTTAATGGGAGTGATTCTGATAATAATGACTCGGACAGTGACAGTAGTGAGGTTATGGTGGGAACTGCGTAAGTAAGTGCTGCGAATATATCTGAGAGCTTGGAGGATTCCGAACTTAGTGATGGAGCAAATTACGGTCGTGAGAATGAGGATAACAATGATGATGTTGGTGATAGCAGTAATGCTTCCCAAAGATCTGTGTTTCGGGAGGTTTTGTAGGAAGTGATACTCGTTATCACCCTGCACCTGTCTGCATGGAAAATCCAGGTCCAAAGCATGTCCCGCCTTGCAACGCAAAACCTATGTCGTATTTTTATCTCTTCTTTACACAGGCTCTGTGGCAGTTAATGGTGGCAGAAACTAATAGATATGCTACTCAATTCTTGAGGTCAGCACAACAATTGAAGCCTAATTCCTGCGTAAAGCAGTGGCGGCCTGTCACTCTAAAGGAAATAAAAGTTTTTATCGCTGTATTGTTAGAGACGGAAATTGCACGCAGACCAACAATATCTTCATACTGGAACTCTGATTCTTGATTCATCCCATGGTTTTCAAAAATGTTCTCAAAGAACAGATTCTAGCTAATACTGAAATTCTTCCACTTTGTGAATAATGATTCGTTGTTTATACCAGGCCATGAGAAATATGACCCATGTGCTCACTTCAGTCCTCTTGTGGATCACACCAACAATTTGGTCAGACACCATGACACAATTGTGATAAACAGATATAACTTGAAAACAATATTCTCTCACCAATGGGTAAATAAAACAAGTATTGAGCTCAAATTATTGTTGTTGTTGTTATTATTATTATTATTATTATTATTATTATTATTATTATTACTACGAGGGTCAAGTCATAAGTCGTGGCAACTATTTTATTTTTCTCGCGAACAGGAGACAAAGTGCAAACTTGATACCAAACATGTGATTCATAGGCATGTACTCTAGTAAACAATGACTACAGCAGAATTCAGGCAACAGAAATAATCGTATCTGAAGTGAGAACATCAAAGCGCAAGGATTTCGTATGCCATTTAGTGCTGTTTCCATTTCAAGCCATGTTAATGGGGGTTGGTTTTTCTGGATTTCATCTATTCTACATTTGGTGATGGTGTTGTCTCCATCTCCATTTAACAACATGCTGAAGTATCTCTTCATTTCATCTCTGATCCCTTCCTCTATTCTTATGAACATACAGTCATTTGTTTCCAGTGCAAGGATGTTTCCATATTCATTTATTTTACTTTTTACTACTATATATAGTAGTCCTTGGTAGTCTTCCTCTATACTGGTAGTAAAATCATCCCAGCTTTTCTCCTTGGATTAGTCGTTTTATGGCCAACTTCTGGTTCCAATATTCCTGAGCTCGCTTTTCAATTTCTAGAGATGGGCCAAGGTATCTGTGCAATCGTATGATGTCATAGGCCTCCACTATGACTGATCGTAAAAACATCGGTTAAGATTTCAATGAGCCGGTACATGTCTGAGCTGACAGCCACCTGCTGTCTTGCTTCGCTTAGCCTCTCCACACATTCCATTCCTCACCGCCCTCCACCACACGTGACTGACTACAGTTGTGTTATGCCGGAAGGTGAGTTAAGATTGTCAGACATAATTTGGAATGTTTTAAAATAACAAAGATGATTTCATTAATGAACAAATAAACAATAAATAATGGCTGTAACAAAACCCTGCTTAATACACACAAATTAATAATGAATAAAATGTGATCGTCATCACCATTACATTAAGACTGGTCAAGAACTGAACTTATTCTAACACAATCTGGCATTCATTTAGTGTTCATGGTGTGGCAGAGAAAAATCTAGCACAAAATGTGAATAACCAAAATGAAGAGAAAAATTGTGCAAAACTTATTTGAACCTCCGAACGTAATAAAGTTTATAGATAAACCTGAAAACAATAAGTCTGCTAGTTTGAATGTTATACAGTCAGCCCCCTGTTTTCAGCATCAGTGCCTTCATGCTTAGTTTTTCTGACACAGCGTTTAGACACTCCCATTGCTTTTAAAATTCTTGCTAGAGCTGACTGCAGTGGCTTCTTTTTCCGTGAACTTTGCCATTTTATAAATTATCTCCCTTCCTTGTGCATGTGGCCTTTTCTTTTTTTACTTTTGAGTTCACAGGTGGCACTGTCTTAAATATAATTAATATTGCAGTCATTAAATCTTTTACCGAACCTACACTGAATGACTGTACTTCTAACACTGTCGTAACATTATAAGAGGACTTCATCGTTCATAGAGGTTAGCTATAAAGAGGTGTATTTAACATTGTTATGTAAACACAGTCTCCCTATTTTTCTTTCAGCTACAAATTAACCATTTGTTAATATTATTAGTGAAGCAGGATGAACAAATTTCACTTCCTCATCCCCTTGGGAAACAGTCGTTTCAACAAAGCTACAGTTACCAGGCATGGTGAAGTCTGTTGTCTGTCAACAAGCGCTGGCTCATTCTGGGATAAAGTTCCGCTGTGAGATGAGAACGATGAAAAAGGCCGGCAGAGTGATCACTCAGAGACGTACTGAAATAGAAAGGATTGTACAGTAGCAGAGGTGGTAGACTATTCCACGCATGCACAGAATCTCTCTGTCTCTTTCTTCCCTCAGTTTTCTCCCTTCCACAATAACCATTATGGGTTGCACAGTTACCTAGGTCTAATTCTACCTCATTTCTTTTATTGCCATCTTCACTTGGTCATTTCACAAAGGTGTTCCCTTCTCTGTCGGTGTTGGACTTATTTTCTCCCAGGCTTCCTCAGCTTCCTTTACAAGAGTTTCTTTGATTAGGGTCCATTCACCTTTTACCCCTCTAATCACATTTTTGGGTAATTCTGTTGTCATCCTTGCTTGGTAATTATTTTTCTTCTCTTGAGTCCTCGAACAGCCAGGTCTATCTTTGGCATTTTCTTGCTCATAGCTTTGGGGACATACACACTTTTAGGATTGGCTATTAATAGCCGATGATCGCTATCTGGACTCTCATTGGATATGACTTTAACATCACAAACCTACCAGCCAGCTTGGCCATCACTGGTGATGTAGTCTTATCACAGTCTTGAGTTTTACATCCCAACTGTATCTTGTTATTTTATTTTGTGTCAGGTCAGGAGCAATTCTGGTACCATATGTGACAGTAGACTGTAATATCTTTGACTGTTTGGCCGAAGGTCAGGCAGACAATACCAAACCTGACAAACTATGGGAGAACCAATGGCTAAGGGCAGAGGAGGTCTTCCTTAGGAGGCCTGATGAAACCTTTGTGTAGGAAATGACACATAAATTCATGAAAGTGCTGCTTCCTTGTAGATATGACAGGAGACTGCAAAGGCTAAGGGAGAATACCCTGACAGCAAGTCAACTGCACTGAAGTAATTGAATGTTGTTTTCAAAACTAGAACAAGCTTCTTCATACACTGCTATCTGCAAATATATGTCCTCTCCCCTCATCAGTCCAATTTCTTATACTGTATATCCATTTCTTCTCAGCCCAAATGAGCTCTTTTCAGGATATAGGGTTGCCATATATCATGGATTTGTGTAAGAAGGACTTGGATGCCAAAAAGGCAAAAATCTGCAGTATTTTATTGTTTTTATTTTTAAATTTTGGAATTCAACTTTCAGTAATTTAAGTTTGCCACCAAAATATCTAAAAATCATCATAAACAGAGAGGTGTATCCTTGATCATGAAGGTACATGTTACTCTTTATCATCACTGTAGCTATATTGCCAATGATTGTGTTTTTGAAGAACAGTATTCCAAACTGTTCAAAGTTGCAGCGTATTATTTCTTTCTTCCTGGATATAATGCAAATGTGGAGAAGGTTTCTTTTCTTATGTCTGCCCAATGGACGGAAGAGAGGAACAGATCTCTATCAACTGTAAATGGAATGCTGCAAGTACAATACTATATGAAACATAAACGTCGTAGCAAGTTTCATAGGCTTATTGAAAATATAACCATGTCCCTTTCTCCTATTCTTGGGTCTGAGAAGTACGAGTGGTATACCAATTCTTAGGGCATTATAGGTACACCTTCTTGTAGTAATAAATGTTCTTGTCATTAAATGAAGTAGATACTGTATGAGGAGTTGCCCTTACCTTTGAACTTGAAGAGCACGAGATTGAACGCAGAGCATGTACGGCACATTAAATTGGTGCAGGTACAGGGAGTGAGAGGCTTTTATTCTGAATGAAGTTCATATCTTTTAAAACTGTTGGTTCATTATGCAAAGTCAAGATCATATCACCTCGGTAGAATTGTAGATAGCTTGGGCACTATGTTCTTCCGTCCTGCTGCTGGCGATGTCCCGCGTTGCACCGCTACTCCTCCCATCCTTATCATGGAACATCTCTCGCTGGACCATGTATCAAACCCCCAGGGGCATCTCTGGATGGTCTCAAGTTTCTAGAAATTCTAGACGTTCCGGAAGGTCTCGAGGTCTAGAAGTTCAAGTTGCAGGGTATGCTTACTTGGAATGATGTGCGAACACACACATAAGTCCTCTGGACTTGGTGGACAGACAAGTAATGAGCTGTAATTTGGAAATGACTTTTACTGTTCCCATGAAGGGATTTAAAATAAAAAAATGCTGGTACATCGTGCTGAATGTGAATGAAATCAAACATTTGATACTTCTTTAATGTGAATTGCACTGGTCTCTGACTTGAGACAAAATTAAAGAAATAAATAATATTCTTACAGCTGAATGTTAATGAAATCGAGCCCGTACATGTCCTAACATAACTTGCACTTGACTCGTACCATGAGATTGTTTGCACAAAAAAAAAAAAAAAAAAGGTAAACTGGCTCTTTAAATCTTAGAAGTATTGAGGATGCCAGTACTCGTAGAGTCCTAATATGTTCTAAGATCACTTTGATTTTATTTATGGTCCTTTAAGGGAGGCTGGGACTGAGTTTTTGGTGAAAAAAGTAAAAATTATCGATTTTTCAATTTGTGCATATTATTGTAGGACGGACTCCTGCGGATCATTTGGCGGTGGTATTTTTCGGGTTCCGCTATTTTTAAAGTACTAGCGCGACATTTAAATGTCCGCTTGAGTCCCTATCCACTAGCTTTTACTTCCGAAAATGTGTTTTTTTCATATATACATTTTCAGGTATTTAAAATGTTCCAGCTGAACCAATTTGGTTTCAGATTACATGAGAATTTCATGGGTTGTTAACACCTGTATTGTCTTGATATTAACAGAAGGAAGTTTTTATAATGTTGATACTTTAAAAGATAGTAGCCTTCAAAGCATTATTTTTTTATCATAATTTGAGAAAAACATAAACACATAAAACACATTTTTTCCTCTCATTCATGGACAACATATGCAGACTTTCTCTCTGTCAAAATTATTTCCATTCCTTGAAGTGCCTGTACACCAGATTTCAATGTGATATTTGAACTAACTGTTCAGCTGGAGCATTTTTTATGCTTATCGATTTTTAAAAATTTTAAAAATGAAGTGTTAATTTCTCAGAAAGTTCTGTTGCTATTTTCCTGAAAATTGGTATATGGTCTTCTTCTACCATTGGGAGACCTCAGACCAAATTTCATTCAATTCTATCAGTAATTATAAATAAATTCAGTCCTAACTTCCCTTAAAGGGTTTATTATTGGAAATGAACATTGCTAGAATTACTGAATGCTGTAGAAATGTTATATATAGATTTATTTATAAACGACAAGTTATTTGCCTGATTGTAGATGATTCAATAAAACAATATATACAACAAGTACACCTTAAATAAATAACACTGCAGGGCTGAGTGGCTCAGACGGTTAAGGCGCTGGCCTTCTAAACCCAAGTTGGCAGGTTCGATCCTGGCTCAGTCCGGTGGTATTTGAAGGTGCTCAAATACGACAGCCCCGTGTCGGTAGATTTACTGGCATGTAAAAGAACTCCTGCAGGACAAAATTCTGGCACCTCGGCGTCTCCGAAGACCTTTAAAAAAAAGTAGTTAGTGGGACGTAAAACAAATAACATTATTATTATTATTATTATTATTATTATTATTATTATTATTATTATTATTATTATTATTATTATTATAAATAACACTAATTCCTAAAATAATAACCAAGTTTAAACTAAACCTAGAGACGTTTATATATACATATTTACAGCACCTTGAATGAATAAATAAATGAAGATGAATCTTCTTAAATAATCGGCATGATTAAACTACATGAATGAAAACCTACAACCTGTTTTCCAGTCAATGACCGGGTCAGGGATGTAATGAATGAAGCAGATATAGGCTATTAGTACGATGGGGTCACCACTCCCAAAGTGATTTATTAATGAGTGATAGATGCTATGAAATGAGAATGGAGAGTGTTGCTGGAATGAAAGATGACAGGGAAAACCGGAGTACCCAGAGAAAAACCTGTCTCGCCTCTGCTTTGTCCAGCACAAATCTCACATGGAGTGACCACGGTATCCAATGGTGAGAAGCCGACGTGCTGCCGTCTGAGCCACGGAGACTCCATTAAACTACATCTAGAGACTTTTATATACACACATTTACATATACAGAGAGTACCAGTACTTTAAATTCATGAGGTATTTAAGGCACATCTAATTTTAGACGGGGGTGAGTGAAAAAGATCCACTGATTCACCCACCTCATTGAGTGCTTTTAGTGCCCTCAGCAGTCATGAGTTTGCCCGAGCCAAAGTTCTCGCTTTAGGCAGATGGAAAATATACCTCTGCCACCGAGCTCGATAGCTGCAGTCGCTTAAGTGCGGCCAGTATCCAGTATTCGGGAGATAGTAGGTTCGAACCCCACTGTCGGCAGCCCTGAAAATGGTTTTCCGTGGTTTCCCATTTTCACACCAGGCAAATGCTGGGGCTGTACCTTAATTAAGGCCACGGCCGCTTCCTTCCCACTCGTAGCCCTTTCCTGTCCCATCGTCACCATAAGACCTATCTGTGTCGGTGCGACGTAAAGCAACTAGCAAAAAAAAAAATGTACCTCTGCCTAGTATTGAGTCGAGAAACATGTAATGGAATCAACTCCAATAATGTTGAGCAGTCCACTCCATTCGTCAGTCATATAAAGAAAGAGGGAATTGGTACATCTGCAGCGTGAGTGCAATGTCCTCATACTCATAGTCTCACAAAAAGACTTGTAATCAGACAAAGAGAGAGAAATACCCAAACCTTTGTAGCTGATCCGTTTCATGAACCTTATTTGGACTCTTTCCAAGCTTTGTATTAGTGCTTCAGATCCCACTCATGACAATTTTTCACATGGCTGTCTCGGGCTGAGTGGCTCAGACGGTTAAGGCGCTGGCTTCCTGAGCCAAAGTTGGCAGGTTCTAACCTGACTCAGTCCTGTGGAAATTGAAGGTGCTAAAATATGTTAGTCCCATGTCGTTAGATTTGCTGGCACGTAAAAGAACTGCCACTGGACAAAGTTCCGGCACCTCTGTGTCTCTGCAAACCTTAAAAGTAGTTAGTGCGACATAAAAACAGTAACATTGTTATTATTATTATTATTATTATTATTATTATTATTATTATTATTATTATTATTATTATTATTATTATTATTATTTATTATTATTTATTATTTATTATGACATGGCTGTAGTAAAAAAACTACAAAAGATTTGTGGATTTAAAGTTGTGAATCAAAGTACCTTCAGTACAATGATTTTTTTTTTTAAATTGTGCTTTTACTTCTGGTTGGACATGGGATTACCTTAATCCTATCTTTGTACAGGTTACAAAGAGAAGGTGATGACTGCTGAAGCCTTACAGAAAGCTGCTCTGAAGTCACAGAAAAGGAAACAACTTGCTGATGAGAAGAGAGAGAAAGATATGGTATGTATTTTTTTAATATTCCTTTTTTTGTGGGGTGATGTATTTTGGATGGAGATTAATTCGCCATTGGTATCGTTGTTAAGTAGCTCCTAACAAAAACATTCCTTATTAAGAAAAGTTTTTTGGTTTAAGACTCAAACTTTTCAAACTCCAGGTATTCTCAAATGAGTATATGAGTCACATGTTTTTTGCTTCGTTACATGATGATTCACCCATCGTGTCACGTGGAGGAGTGGGGGAAGTGCGTTCTGTCTGGCGTGTTAGTCCGCGCCTCGCTGCGATACCGGTCGCGTCACAGGCAGTGTTAGGCGCATCCTAGCCTCGATACCTTTGGTGTCACAGTTTTTGTGCATTCCGCATTGGTGTAATGTTTTAGTGAAAAGTGTCACAGTGAAGTTGTAATGGCTAATAGGCCTAGTGAAACTGTTATTTTCAGCTGGATTGAAGAAGAGGGCGATGTATTTACTGATGTTAACGACCAAGGCTTTGCTTCTGACTGTCTAAGTGATGCTCCTACTGAACATTCGACGCATCAAACTGATACAGAGCAATTCATTGATTCGGAAAGTGATATTGATACAGAACTGACACCCAAATTCTTCAGCCTATACCATTCACATTTTCAATGCAGTCACCTGGGATTTTTGCACCCGAAAGAACCACAGTGCAGCCCTCGAGACAACGGAAAAGCTTGAAACGTCCATCCACCACAGCCATAACGCAGCCTTCTGGACTTCAGTACATTGGAAAGTATAAATATACCAAATGGTACGTACACAAACAAACAAATAATAAAGGAAAAACTATAAGCCAAAATATAGTTAGTAAATTACAAGGTGTCAAAAGTAATGCAAAAAATTGTAAAACAGTTGTAGATTGTTGGAAAGTTTTTTTTTTCCTAATGAAACAATCAGTGACATTGTTTCATTCACAAATATCCAGCTCTCTGAAATGACCAGTTCTTATAAAAATGGTGAAAAGGCCTGTCCACAAACCAATGTTGATGAACTGTTAGCTTTTTTTGGTGTTATATATATGTTGGGTCTGAAAAAAGGCAATTATCTAAACACATCAGAAATGTGGGAAACTAGTGGTACAGCTCCCGAGATTTTCAGAGGAGTCATGAGTGAAAAATTATTTCACCAGTTGTACTCAGCTGTTCGGTTTGATGACAAACGTACTTGAAATGCTCGTACGATAATTGACAACCTGGCCCCTATTAGACAAATTTTTGATAGTTTCGTCAGTAGTTGTAGTTCAAGCTATTACACCTGGACAATACGTAATTATTGATGAAATGCTCGAAGGTTTCTGAAGAAGATGTAAATTCTGTCAGTATATTAGTAACAAACCAGACAAATACGGAATTAAAATCTATGCCTTGGTTGATGCCAGGACCTTTTTTTACTGTAAATTTTTCCCGGTAACCAACCAGCTAGAAGCCCCTACGCTACAGACAGTTCTGCATCCGCTGTTGTGAAGAGACTAATTCAACCAATTGGCAAGTCAGGAAGGAACATCACTATGGACAATTACTATACATCTGTTCCACTTGCCAATGACCTTTTTACTCACCATAGAATGACAATAGTTGGCACAGTAAGAAAAAACAAACCTCAATTGCCACCAGACTTTTTGAATGTCCAGAACACACCCGTTGGAAGTAGCATGTTTGCATTCGGCAAAGAACCTAACAGTACGCTATTAGTTTCATACGTTTCCAAGAAAAATAAAAATGTTCTTATGCTGTCCACTTTACATAATGATGGCACCATCGACCCAGCTACCGGAGATGTCAACAAGCCAGAGGTCATTACATTTTATAACTTTATGAAAGGTCGAGTTGATGTTGTTGACAGGAAGAAAAAGGACTGCAGCATGAAGAGGGTAAACAACAGATGGCCTGTAGCAGTCTTCTGCGGTCTTTTGGATCTGGATACTGTCAATGCCCAGATTATTTAATTCTCTAATACAGGAGATTTGATTCCACGAAGAAAATACATCACAAATCTTGCCCTGGAAATTGTAAAGCCACATCTGTTGAGACATGCTTCATTCGATGTTCTGTCAGTTGGTCTCAGAAATTCCATCAAAAATATCCTTGGCCAAGAACTTCCCATCAGAAATGCGACACCAGCAGCTCCAGGTAATTATTGCTAAAAGTTTTCACTTCTCCATTTTTATAAAAATCTAATTGAACACTTTGTAAAACTTGTTTATAATCATTACCAAAGAAAAAACTAGGGTATTTACACTTTTTCAGACGTTCCCGGGCGGAAACCAAGATGTGCCTACTGCCCTGTCCGAGAAAAACTATTTACGTCAGCTCGCTGTGATGCGTGCAGACGCTCAATATGCAAAGAGCACACTAGACTAACAAAAGTAGTTTGCAGTGAATGTTTTTCGCAGTAAGTTGAAAGAAATGGGTGAACAGGACAATGATAGAAAATAAAGAGGTTTACAAACCATGATAAAATTTGTTTTCTACTGTAATATGTATTTGTAATGCCAAGGATTTTTTTCCTTTTCATAATATTTAGTACTAGTTATGTAGATTTATATAAATATAAAGGGCTAACATAAAACCAGTCTGATAAAACAAAATTATAATTATCTTCTAAAAAGAACGACAACAGTGTACAAGTTGAAATTGTAGTCGCAAATATTTAGGTAATAAACAATTGCTGATATATACAAATATGTAAGTATATACATATGCAGTATGTATACCTAGATACATATTACATAACTAAAAACTAGTATAATTTATTCAAACTGCCAAGAGAGCCCGTATAAGAACTAATATCATATACCACGCTGGTGTTAGGAAGCGCCTATACACGCTACCTCTCACGTAAGTGAGGACAACGCTACCAATGGCGGGTTAAGTGAGCTTGTTCTTTGAACTAACAGACCTTGAGCTCAATCTTGTTCATTATTTAAAATGTATATAGGAAAATTGCTTGCAGGGAGTTCTGTCCAAAACAATTTCCTAAAAGCACGTGCAAGACTGGAATTCATATAATGGACTAATTTAAAATAGGGTTGTTTGCTATAAAAACTATTCACATTCACAATCACTTGCATAACTATCTGCGTGGACACTTAATGAATCATAATCATTATACATTTTCTGAATATCGTCCAGAATATTGGTGCCACTAAGAAATGATTTACAAATATCTATAACGCCTTTCTCTTGGTCCATATTTTTGCCACCTCTAACCTTTATATTTAGTCAGGTATGAACTAAGAGGAAGATATCACTCCCTCGTGCTGGTGTGACAAGCCTCCCACAGTGACAGCGAGTGAGCTTCATTTAAAATAAACAGTGAATAAAATACCCACCCTAGATAACGATGTTGTTCATTTTATTTGTAATGTGCTGTTTACATAGGGTAACGTTTTCCATGTCCTTCTGTATGGTTTCAAAGGCTGGATGCTCAGCTCTTTGCTGGTGAGGCGGATTGAAGCTTTCAAAAATGACTTTTTTTTTTTTTTTTTTTTTTTTTGCTAGGGGCTTTACGTCGCACCGACACAGATAGGTCTTATGGCGACGATGGGATAGGAAAGGCCTAGGAGGTGGAAGGAAGCGGCCGTGGCCTTAATTAAGGTACAGCCCCAGCATTTGCCTGGTGTGAAAATGGGAAACCACGGAAAACCAAAAATGACTTGTACAGAAGAATGCTTCAAATATCCTGAGTAGAAAGGAAGACCAAAGAGTAAGTCTTCAACATGTTAAATAAGAAAAAGGTGCTTCCAACAACCATCAAGGAGTGAAAGCTCAGTTACATCTGGAACATCATGAGAGTTGAGCGATGTGAACTTCTCCAACTCGTCATCGAGGGGAAAATTGAAGGACGATGATGTATGGGGAGACAGAGAAATTTCTGGCTTAAAAGTTTGTGCCGCTGGTATTGACGATGGTATATGTACCCATAAAATTAGGTTTTCTACAAAAAAGATCATATTATGAATTTCTTTGTAACTCTAATTGTTCTTCATGCAGTTACGCTTTTATGTGTTAAAGCATGCATTCCAGACCTAAAACTAATCAGCAATGACATTACACTGAGTGACTGTTGTTAGTTGAAATATGCTCTGTCTCTGCTGCTGCCACTCATCTCTGCTAGATGATAACACTGCTACAATTGTTCAAAACTAATATTGAGTACAGCAGGTAGTGGGTTTAAGAACCTACCACCTGTATATGGCAGTGTCATAAAGTTATGGAGAATGATAACGGCTATGAGCGATTGCGCAAGATGGCTGCTATACATAGGCTCTTATGGAGAAAGACGCCGGCCATGGACGATTGCACAAGATGGCAGCTATACATCGGCCTTTATGGAAAAAGATGATGGCCAAGGGCACTTGTGCAAGATGGCGGCTATACACAAGCTACTGTTTCTTACCATAACAGCACATCTTTCTCTTCATATTTCATTATCATTAATCTGTATCTCATGATCATTAACCCAATCCAAATGAATCCAATTCAAGTCAGATAAAGTATAGTTCCCTTTCATTTTAGTCTGGCTCTGCAGCCTTCCTCATCCATCACCATTTCCAGTCCAGATACTTTCACTTTGTTCTATTTTGAAGAATTGTGGTAGTTTATAACTCAGTGTGAATCTATTTGTTATGAAGTTAGATTTTTTTTTTTAATAGGGTTTGGTTATTCATAAATTTGACAAAGTTAATATTGTATGAAAAATTAGTCTCTCAAGTAAAGATTTGTGCTCCTTTATTACTGCCCTGGCCACCTTGACCTATAATATGATGTGCTTTGTAAAACGTTTGGTTCTCTATAACATACATATTGTGAGACTGAATGAGTTGGCTACACAGTTTGGGTCACGTAGCTTTAAGCATGCATTTGGGAGATAGTTGGTTCGAACCCCACACACGGCAGCTCTGAGGATGGTTCCCTGTATTCCCAATTTCATATCGGCAAAATAATGGGGCTGTACCTTAATTAAGACCATGGTCACTTCCTTACCAGTCTGTGCCCTGTGCTATCCCATCATCGCCATAAGATCTCTGCAGTGTCAGTGCGACATAAAAGCAAAAAACCAACAACATCTTACTGTCACTATGTATGAAACAGACTGGTTTGGATAATATGAGTTGTGTCTACCACTAATTGTGTGTAAATATATATATATTCTTTTTATGTTTCAGAAAAAGACAATGGATCGATTGTTAAAGAAACAGGAATCTAAGGGTGGTAAAAGCAGCAAGGTGCGCTCACTTCGAACACAAGTACCTCGTGCAACTTATAAAATCAGTGATGCTGGTGTTACTGTTTCTCTGCCAGTTGGATATGATTATCCTCTGAAACCTCAGAAGATTTCAGAGTAAGTTATTACTACCAAACACCTGTATTATTTCAAAATATACATATAAATGAGTAACAATGGGATTTATGTTTGTTTCAGAACCAGCCTAAGCAGTCCAGTGATGTGTGGTATAATTGGTTGTAGAAATAGGAAGCGATATAACTGCCCAACTACTGGAATACCTTTATGCAGCCTTTCATGCTTTCGTAAGAAAAGTGAAATCATATTGTTGTAACTCACTGAAAATCAGTTAGAGGTTCCCTCCATTGGATATTTTAGTGCCTGAATTGTTTTGCTCAAGCAATGCTCTTCATACGATCTGTGTGTTGATTTTTTTATGGGGGAAACAAAATATATGTACTTATTCGAAATGGTTATGTTTCAAAGAAGATGAAAGGTTAAACATAACTTCAACGTGTAATTAGTTGTTGCAGGGTCATACAGTATTACCTCCTCCAAGTTAGTGAGAAGATATTAGAATGATGTGTGCTGGTATGTAAAAAATTAATGCAGTATATGAGCTGCCACCTTTGTTAATTTGGCAGTATAATCTTGGAAAGCTTTCTCCTGACTTTCTTTCTCCTTTCTTTAGTTTTCTCTTACAGTATTATCCTGAATTCCAAACAACTTGGTGAAGAAAATATTTTGGATAAACTATTAAAATTATGTGGATTCCTGCTGTAAAACTTATTTTACTTCTAAACAAATTGTAGAGAAAAAAACATTTAGGTGCCTGTCAGTAGAAAGGTGGTAAGTGTCAAAGTTGGACCAGAAGGAGAGTGAGTATCATAAAACTTCATTCAGTTATTAACCGGGGTCCTGTTTCATAAAACATTTTTCACTAATATTATTAGTAAGAAACCAATAATATTAACTAATTATTATATTTCATTGAATTATTAGCTAATAATATTTGTAATTAGTTTGAGTCAAAATTATTAGTAGATATTCCTAATAATATTAGTAAATTGTTTCATAGACAACATAACTAATAAAAGTTACTCATATTATTGGGATTATCCCCATGAGTGTACTTTGACTCATAATCCATATTATTAGTGAAATCAAAATGAGTGGTATTTTAATATTTTGGCATAAAATTGTGAAGATCACTGAAATGGTTGACTCTTATTCAAATAATAATAATACCAATATAAATGGTCCGTTATTGGACATTATAAATTTTCCAGCTAGCTCATTCTTGGTTGCCAGCGTTTCGCCCTCGTGTGCTAGGGTGGGCTCATCAGTTGGTACCTAGCACACCTACCAATACGCTGGCTAGTGCATACCGTGGAGGCCACTGCGTAGGCTAACTGGAGCCACCGGCAGTGCCAATGCACTAAGAGACTTTGTCTCATCACTAAAAATTGATGCCTGCTTGGCCATCAGATGATATAGATGTTGATTCCCATAGGGAATCTGAAATATTTGTCCTGAATGAGCAAATTTATAATACCAATATAAATGGTCCGTTATTGGACATTATAAATTTTCCAGCTAGCTCATTCTTGGTTGCCAGCGTTTCGCCCTCGTGTGCTAGGGTGGGCTCATCAGTTGGTACCTAGCACACCTACCAATACACTGGCTAGTGCATACCGTGGAGGCCACTGCGTAGGCTAACTGGAGCCACCGGCAGTGCCAATGCACTAAGAGACTTTGTCTCATCACTAAAAATTGATGCCTGCTTGGCCATCAGATGATATAGATGTTGATTCCCATAGGGAATCTGAAATATTTGTCCTGAATGAGCAAATTTATAATACCAATATAAATGGTCCGTTATTGGACATTATAAATTTTCCAGCTAGCTCATTCTTGGTTGCCAGCGTTTTGCCCTCGTGTGCTCGGGTGGGCTCATCAGTTGGTACCTAGCACACCTACCAATACGCTGGCTAGTGCATACCGTGGAGGAATGAGCTAGCTGGAAAATTTATAATGTCCAATAACGGACCATTTATATTGGTATTATAAATTTACTCATTCAGGACAAATATTTCAGATTCCCTATGGGAATCAACATCTATATCATCTGATGGCCAAGCAGGCATCAATTTTTAGTGATGAAACAAAGTCTCTTAGTGCATTGGCACTGCCGGTGGCTCCAGTTAGCCTACGCAGTGGCCTCCACGGTATGCACTAGCCAGCGTATTGGTAGGTGTGCTAGGTACCAACTGATGAGCCCACCCTAGCACACGAGGGCGAAACGTTGGCAACCAAGAATGAGCTAGCTGGAAAATTTATAATGTCCAATAACGGACCATTTATATTGGTATTATAAATTTGCTCATTCAGGACAAATATTTCAGATTCCCTATGGGAATCAACATCTATATCATCTTATTCAAATAGCAGTGAGCAAGTGTATATTCACTGTCCAAGAAATTTTAGACCAAGAACAGCCTGCACTGGTATGGAAAAGAAAAACATATGAGTACAATGAGAGATTTAGTTTAGATTACAGATAGGATAGGTAATATCTTACAATGTCTCACTGCAAGGAATGAAGCACTAACCTCAAAATAGCAGCTTCAGATTGCACTCCACTGGTTAGGGAATGGCGCATAGTATCATTGTTTTTGTAATATGCACGGTATTTCCAAAGTCACGGCCTGCAGAGTTGTGACTGCAATAGGTGACATCCTTCTTCAGGATGTATATTGGTTGGCTGACTATGGTGAAGTATTTGCCACATTCACTGAACTTGGCAGTATTCCTTTAGTTTGTGAATACTCGATGGAATGCTCAAAATTGATGCATCAGCTGAGTATGAACCAGTATTTCATCGTTGCCGGGACAAAACCTCCTATGTGATAATATTTTTGGAGATATACTGACCCGCAGCACATACATTATGAAGAGCGAGAATGCCTTGACAATATTCACACAATATTGCACCTTAGATGACAGAACCTACCTGCCAAAGTTCCAAGCTAAAATATTTCACATAGGAGGTTTTGTCCCGGCAGCGACGATTTGTTGATTAATATGGGAAACATTCCTTGAATGTAATGCTCATATATGGACCAAATTTAGAATTCTACCATGTTTGTATGAAAGATAGGAAACTTAAAAGGGTCCACCTTTTCAATACAAAAATGTTATAGTTTATTTACAACATATATTTACACTTGGAACTAGTTTCGACGCTGTTTGGCGTCATCTTCAGCCAAAATGTGGGAAATAGGCTAGCATGTAGACATTTATATTACACAAGGCGTTACATTAAACAATACACATCTTACGAGGAGATAAAAACAGGGACGAATATAGAAACAAATGAATCGTTAAGAAAGCAAAAGTTATAAATATTAAAAATAACCTTAACCACACATCTTGCAGTGCGAAAATATTCGCCTTGAATGATTCCTGAAATACAAAACGCACGCGCACACACTTCTGAAGAGCCAGCAGGCAGGAAACAGTAAGGTGAAACCTTAAGAGTTCTTCTGAGAAGAGTTCATCATTTTTTTATGTTCCGACTAACTAATGAAGTCTCCCTTGAGTTCCTGATAAACATACACAACAGGAAATTCTCCTTCACTCTCAACAATAGCTATAAAGACCAACAGTAAATTGTATTTTAAATACTGTGGAGAGACATGAAAGCATGATCTTGAACATGATATAACTTCTTCATTTAACCACCTATTGAAAGTCTTTCTCTATATTACATAGCTTCATTAACCCTCTACTGCATACTGTTGCCATTAGGCAACAAATAACTTTTCACCTGTGTAAATGGATAAATATTATAGACAGAGGTAGTTTTACGGCACACCTTCAACTGTACAGTCAATTAAACACACATCCCAGTGATGCCTTGTTTTTTTTTACATAACCTAAGACAAAACAGCCCTACAGCCGAAGGTACTCCTTCCACCCCGTCAACATCCACGCGAACCAACCACCGTTTATTTTACGTGGGCCCTCCCCATCATATTACCACAGGCTTCTGGAGTACCTCTGGCTCAACCTCAAAGACATTACCGACCTACGGTCGTACAGTAGGCAGTAATGTTCGGTCTTTGAATGTTAAAAGCTTAGCGTAAAATCGTGGAAAATCGTATATATATTCCAGTATGGCAATCCACATCACATACGAGTGTTAGGCTATTAGGCCCAGTTAAGAATTGCTGGTATATCTAAACCACTGAGCGTATGTTGAATATTAAAGCTTGAAATTTTCTTCACCAAACGGAATGAAAAATAATTCATGCAGTCGAGGGTTAACACCACCATTCTGTACATGCACAAAATAATCTTGTAATCTTCACAGGTTCGGTATTCAGCTCGACAAGAATATAAAATTGGTATTAAGGAATACGTTTTCTGAGAGTTTGGAGGTTGACTGTGCCAGTATTTGTGGTGTATTGTTGCAGCGTTACGTGTAGGGTGGGGGCAGGTTTCTATGATTATTATTGCGGGACATAAGGCGGTAAAGCTATGGCGCGAGATGAAGAGGAACAGAGCGTGTTGGATAGTTTAGGTCTGGGGAGCGGCCATTGTTGGATTAGGAGGGGAGAGGGAAGGAGCGGTAGGGGAGGAGGAGTGGACAAACTAGTACACCAAAAACACAGTGACAGTGGTATATCAAGGGTTGATGAACAACTGTTTTCTTGTGAAAAAGTGGACATTGACATCTGACAGTGTTTTTATCATATGAGAAACAGGAAGTATGCATATTGCATACTTAAGATCTAAATACTTTGCACATATATCCAGACAAAAACACGCTTGCAGACTAAATCCCTTCATTTGTAAATATTCATCCGTGAAGTTTCAATGAAATTGTAATATAACTAGATTTACAGTGTTTATTTAAATTATTTAAACTTCTTTTGCTTCTCCTGTACATTTTATAATTTGAAATTACATTGTTAATACTTGGAGCTATCGATATGTGTGCAAGTTTTCATACTACCTGGAAGACCAAAATGACATTGAAACAGAATACATTATAAAATATATTTGTTTTATTGATTTTATTTATCTGTGTATTTTCTTTGACTGACCATAACATTGTGCACTTACAAGCACAAATTATTATCAGAAGTAACATTTGTCTGTCAAAGCATCCTTGTGCAGCTAAACAAAGAGGGGGAGTGAAATTAAGAAGACAAATATTGCTCATTGTGGCATATTTCACCTTTCTTGTAGAAATCCTCTTGAAGGTAGCACCTATACTATATCCTTTAGCTGTTACTATTTACAAGATTCTTTGGACTTAAACTTCTAATATGTAATTCTCTGCAACTACAGGCACCATTCTACAGAATTTTTTTTTATTATTTTAGTATCATAAACCTGCCTGAAGTCTGATGGGGTTTTTGAGTCATACTATGAAAAGTGTATTCTTACATGATGGCTATCATCTTCAAATGTCTGTAATTTTGAATCTATTTCTGAAGGTGTTTTAACAGCTTATGAAACCTGTTTTAAAATCCTTTTTTAGTTCCTCTGTAATTGTGAATATTAATTTGTCATATTTTAAAAATGTGTATTTTCTTTAACTGACCATAACATTGTGCACTTAAAAGCACAAATTATTATCAGAAGTAACATTTGTCTGTCAAAGCATCCTTGTGCAGCTAAACAAACAGTGGAGGGAAATTAAGGAGACAAATATAGCTCATTGTGACATATTTCACCTTTCTTCTGGAAATCCTCTTTCACTATATAATTGAGCAAAGCTGAAGATATTGCCTTTTGTTAATACATAATGTTTTTGTGAATAAGCACATAGCAATAATTTTGTAAATAAAGTATGTTTTTGATTATGCTTTTTCTTTCTTCTTTTTTTTAAAAAAATACAAAATCCTTGTATCTGACATTTTAAGATTGTGCATCTGTTTATCATTACATAGTGCTGACCTTTCGACATGAGCAGGTTGATGACCTAGATGTTGAGCCCCTTAAAGCAACATTTAACAGATTCTACTTTAGATCAGGTTAAATTTTAATCATATAACCGTGTTCATTATTGTCTTGTCCATCATATTTGCTGGGCTGAGTGGCTCAGACAGTCCGGTGGTATTTGAAGGTGTTCAAATACTTCAGCCTCATGTCGGTAGATTTACTGGCACATAAAAGAACTCCTGCAGGACTAAATTCCAGCACCTCAGTATCTTCAAAAACTGTAAAAGTAGTTAGTGGGATGTGAAGTAAATAACATTATTTTCTGCCATAGATTTCATCTTTAAATATAGCTAACTAGCAGTTACCCGCGGCTTTGCTCGTGTCGATTATGTAATTCGATAAAAGGAATTGTTCCTCGGCACTGTACTAAGACATTATTTGAAAATCCCTAAAGTATAAAAACTCACCGAAAAATAGAATTTCATTTACCCCAAAAACTCTTTGTAAACCATGTTTGAGATGTTGCCTTTTGGGGCTAAAACTACCATGCGACACAGAACTGTACATGTGAGAAACAGTCTTGTCTCAAGTCGAAAAAATACATGTTTCTTTATTTTTAAAGGAGATTCCAAATATCAATTTCCATGTCGGTAACATTTTCATTTTTTGGCATATAAGTATCCTCATAAAAAATAATTCAACTCAGTTTTCAATTTCCATTCACCCTTGTTAAGTGCCTTTTCCGGAAACAAAAATGTACCTGTTCCTGTATTGTTAAAGGACTTATCAAATACCAAGTTTCTTATGTCTTGCATGTTAAGTTCTTGACATACACTGTTAATATACTGGTACTTATTTTAAAAATTCACCCACTTTTTCAATCCATTTCAGCCCCTTAAATAGATTTTCCAAAAGCAAAAAAATGTGTGTTTCATTATTTTTAAAGGAGAGTCCAAATACCAGTTTTTCACGCCTGTACATCTGTAACACCTTCAGTTTTTGAGATAAAAGTATTCTCATGAATATAATTCAAATTTTTCTTCAATTCTTTCCACTCCTCTCCCCCCAAAAGTGAACTTTCAGAAAACAAAAAGTACACGTTTCTTTATTTTGAAAGGAAATTCAAAATACCAACTATCACGTCTGTGACAGCTTCAGTTTTTAAGATATAAGTATCCTCATGCACGGAATTCAACTCTTTCTTTACTTATTTTCAAACCGCCTTAATTCTATTTTCCAAAAACAAAAAAGACGTGTTTCTTTATTTTTAAGGGAGATTCCAGATACCAATTTTCACGTCTGTAACATCGTTAGTTTTTGAGATATAAACATTCTCGTACAAAGAAATCAACTAATTTTTCAATTCATTCACGCCCTCCCCCTGTAAGTGGATTTTCCGAAGACTAAAGAATAGGTATTTTGTTACCGGTACTTTGAAGGAAGATTCCAAATACAAATTATCATGTCTGTAACATCTTCAGTTTGTAAGATGTAAGTATCCTCATAAAAAGAATTCAACTTCTTTTTTAAGCCGCCCCCCGACCCTCGCCCGTTAATTTGATAACCTCCCACCCCCGCCTCAAAAATGCATGTTTTCATTATTTTTGAAGGAGATTCCAAATACCACTTTTCATGTCTGTAACCTTCAGTTTTTTAGATATAAGTTTCTCCATAAAAATAATTCAATTTTTTCACTTCCTTTTACTCCCCCACTTAAGTGCATTTTCCGAAAACAAAAAAAATATGTTTATTTATAAAGGAGTTTCCAAATACTAATTGTCACGACTGTAACATTTTCAGTCTTTGAGATATGTGTATCCTCATAAAAAGAACTGAACTCCTTTTTAACCCCCCAACTTGATTTCCGACCCTTCTCAAAGTGCGCGTTTCTTGGTTTTTAAAGGAGATTCCATATACCAATTTTCAAATCTGTAATGTCTTTAGTTTTTGAGATATAAGTATCCTCATAAAAATAATACAGTTCATTTTTCTCCCCTCCCCCACACGTTAACTTCATCCCCACCCCCATAACAATACGTGTTTCATTATTTTTAAAGGAGATTACAAATACCAAATTTCACGTCTGTAACCTTCAGTTTTTGAGATATAAGTTTCTCCATAAAATAGTTCAATGTTTTTCACTTCATTTCACATTCCCCCTTAAGTGAATTTTCCGAAAACAAAAAAATGTGTTGATCTTTATATATAAAGGATCTTCCAAATACCATTTATCATGACTGTAACATCCTCAGTTTTTGAGATATATTTATCCTCATAAAAGAAATTCAACTCCTCCCCCCTCCCAAGTTGATTTTCCACGAAAAATATGCGATTCTTTATTTTTAAAAGACATTTCACTTACCTGTTTTAATGTCGGTAATATCTTTAGATTTTTAGATATAATTACCCCCATACATAGAATTCAATTAATTTTTCAATTCTTTCACCCCATTAAGTGGATTTTCCATAAACGAAAGAATCCGTTTTTCTTTATTTTTAAAGGAGATTCCAAATACCTATTTTTATTTCTGCAGCATCTTTAGTTTCTGAGATATAAACATCCTCATACAAAGAATTCAACTCATTTTTCAATTCCTTCGCCTCCTTTAAATGGATTTTCCGAGAAAAAGAAATGCGTATTTCTTTATTTTTAAAGAAGACTCCAAATACCAATTTTCACGTCTGTAACATCTTCAGTTTTGAGATATCACTATCTAATTAAAAATTTCAACTCCTTTTTCAGTCCTTTTTACTCCTCCCCCTCATGTGGTTTCTTCCTAAAACAAAAAGTAGATGTTGCTTTATTTTTAAAAGATTAAAAATACAAATTTTGCCATCTGTAACATGTTAAGTTTTTGAGATGTTCTGTAGATATGCCCATTTTAAATGTTCACCCACTTTTGCAGTTTCCTGTAAGTAGATTTTCCGAAAACCGATTATCTATGTTTCATTACTTTTAGAGGAGATTCCAAGTACCAGTTTTCAAGTCTGTAACATGTTATAAATTCCACCCTGTTTGTCACTCCCGTTCACCTCCTATTCATTGGATTTTTCAAAAACAAAAAAAATACGTGTTTCTTTATTTTTAAAGAAGATTCCAAATACCAATCTTTCCCCCTTTGTTCACCTCCCTTAATGGGATTTTGCATAAACAAAAAACACGTGTTCCTTTATTTTTAAAGGAGATCTCGAATACCAAGTTTTACGTCTGTAAACTTTTAAGTTTTTGAGATATAGATATCCTCATTTAAAAATTTCGCCTCCCCTTTCACCCCCTTTGGGACGGAATACATAAAAACCCTTCCTTATTGAGCACCTATACTCTAATATAAATGAATCCTCAAAATTCTATTTCTTTATGTCCAGTAGTTTTGGCTCGGCGATGAATCAGCCATTCAGTCAGTCAGTCAGTCAGTCAGTCAGTCAGTCAGTCAGTCAGGATATATTACTTTATATATATATAGATTACATGTTGCATGCATCAAGAAAGTGGGGAATAATCGACTAAAAATATAATATTTAGTAGCAAGATCGAGAATAATGGTTTTGCTGAATATGTTGCATCTCATGCATAAAATGCTTTCCATGCATCCAAAAGATATATGAGAAACATGGAAAATCATATAGAAACATATTGTGACCACCAAATTAAAATAAGGTATCGTTTTAGTCGGTGAGGAAAGCAACGGGAAACTACCTCAATCCTCATTTCCCTAATACGCCTCTTCAGTGACGCCTAGGCTATTTATGACAGCTGTTGGCAGAGCTGCAGAGGATCAAACCAGCCTTCGGGCTGAATACCCAACATACACAACATCGTTTTAGTAAAGTGAGTTATGAGTATTCTTGTTCCTTTGGTTGAGAGAGAGTGAATATAACCAAAAACAGTATAGATTAATACGCGGCACTGAGCGAGATATCGAGGGACAGCTACTGGAGTTCACTCTAGCGGATAGACCTGAACAGTACTGATTCTCTCATAAGAGCACGTGTATTTTTGTGTGAAGTTTTTGGTGTTATTTATGCGTTCTCAGTGAGTTGACATAAATAAATAGTAGTGTGCGTCATTCCTTGATATCTCCTCTCAACATGAGGGGAAAGGTATGTGCTGTGTTTGGCTGCAGTAATTACGAAGTAGAGAAAAATGCGCGGTCGTTCTTCAGGTTCCCTCGTGACAAGAACATGTAAGTAATATTGTGTTTGCATATATATTCTTCCAGTGACAGAGATTTTTTATAGTACTTCATAATCTTCTGACCTTCTCGACCCATATTTTAACTGGCATAAAATGTAATACGCATATTTCATTCTATAGTGCAGCAGTTAACCTTCAATACCGATGTGTAGGTGTGATCTGTGGGTTTTGAAATGTCACAGAAGTGATTTGGATAAGGTGTACAAGAAAGAAGGGACGTTACGCTTGTATAAGAATTATAAGATCTGTTCAGATCATTTTCAAGCCAGCGACTTTAAAAATCCTCGACTATACAGCCAAGGGAATGTTACATTTTTACTCTAATTGTACGTAAATATTCCTCAAAGCATCACTATCGACAACATTTTCATACTTTTCTTTCTTTTATCTTCTCAGATTAAAGCCGGGATTTTATAGATTTTCTTTCTGTTAGTAGACTTCATGTTAAGAGGAAAATTGTCCAGCTATTAAATGTTAATTCATTGCATCATATGTGTAAGGAATGTGCCGATATTTTTATTGACAAATGTCTTAATGTGATGATACAATGTTTTTAAATGAGGAAAAAAGACAAATCCAACCGTAAGAATTCAGGCAGGAATGCTAAAGCTAAAAAAGTAATGCATAAATGAAAGATCAAGCCATTTCACAGCAGTCCATTCACACCTTGTTTATATGTCTAATTTCAGTCTTTGAATAATAACCTTTTAAATAATTCTTCATTCATTTATCCAGAATTACTTTAGCAACTTCGAAGCTAATATATCAATAACACTTTATTTCTAGACGTAATTTATTTATCCATTTCCGTATATACATTTCCATTGATATTTGAATTTAGCGCGATTTGTTCAGGTCAAGTCACTAGGAGCGCCACCGTCGAATTGTCTCCCATTTTAGCAAGGCTAAATCCGTAAGTGTCGCGTATTATCTCTACAGTATTTGATATAACCTCCAGCGGACTCCCTATCTCACCATTAATGAAGATATTAATTGCTTTGAGATTTTATGCCACCTCTTCATTTTAGGTGAATATTATCAAGTTTCTGTTATTATTATTATTATTATTATTATTATTATTATTATTATTATTGTTATTATTATTATTATTATTGGTTCATGTTTGTGGGTTACTGTAGTCACGTCCTAATTCGTGAACCATGGGCAACGGCTGAGTGGCTTAGAAAGTGGTCCTGAGAGTCGGGATACCAGTTGCTATGGAATGGGAGTGGACATCTCGGACATATTCTGAATCGTGGCCCTCCTTGTGCTCAGGCGGCTAAGACTATAAAATTCACCGGTGGTCATTAACCCGTTAGAGGAGAGATCCTCACTTTGACTATGTGCTAGTAGGGTAGCATCCTGCTTCATGAATTTACCGAGCTCAGAACTTTTTAAGCAAGCCTCGGACCTATGGGAGTAATGGAGTTCCACTCCCATTTGACAGGCGAGGGACTCCTTGGAAACAACTTGGCGAACGAAACGGAATTCGATGGGGAGCTATCAATATTAATGGGGCTTATGGAAGAAAGAAGGTAGAACAGGCAGGGTCAGCAAAGAGGATGCATCTGGATGTGCTAGGAGTAAGTGATATTCGGGTAAGGGGAGATAATGAGGAAGATATAGGAGATTATAAAGTGTACTTGACGGGTGTTAAAAAGGGAAGGGCAGAGTCTGGGGTAGGGCTCTTTATCTGGAATACCATTGCACCCAACATAGTTTCGGTTAGGCACGTAAATGAGCGAATGATGTGGGTAGATGTGTCAGTTGGAGGAATTAGGACAAGAATTGTGTCCGTGTATTCACCATGTGAGGGTGCAGATGAGGATGAAGTTGACAAGTTTTATGAAGCATTGAGTGACATCGTGGTCAGGGTCAACAGCAAGGATAGAATAGTGCTAATGTGCGATTTCAATGCGAGAGTTGGGAATAGAACTCAAGGGTACGAAAGGGTGATTGGTAAATGTGGAGAAGATATGGAAGCTAATGGGAATGGGAAGCGTTTGCTGGACTTCTGTGCTAGTATGGGTTTAGCTTTTACGAATACATTCTTCAAGTATAAGGCTATTCACCGCTACACATGGGAGGCTAGGGGTACCAGATCCATAATAGACTATATGTTAACAGACTTTGAATTCAGGAAATCTGTTAGGAATGTGCGAGTTTTTCGCGGATTTTTCGATGATACAGACCACTATCTGATCTGTAGTGAACTAAGTATCTCTAGGCCTAGGGTAGATAAAGTGAAATCTGTCTGCAAACGAATAAGGGTCGAAAATCTGCAGGACGAGGAAATTAGACGGGAGTACATGGATATGATTAGTGAGAAGTTTCGAACAGTAGACAGTAAGCAGGTTCAGGATATAGAAAGTGAATGGGTGGCATACAGGGATGCTGTAGTAGAAACAGCAAGGGAATGCCTAGAAACAACTGTGTGTAAAGATGGGAAAAGTCGAACATCTTGGTTGAAATGAAGTGAGAGCAGCCTGTAAACGTAAAAAGATGACTTATCAGAAATGGCTCCAAACAAGGGCAAAGGCAGACAGGGATTTGTACGTAGATGAAAGAAACAGAGCGAAAGAAATAGTTGTTGAATCCAAAAAGAAGTCATGGGAAGATTTTGGTAATAATCTGGAAAGGCTAGGTCAAGCAGCAGGGAAACCTTTCTGGACAGTAAAAAAGAATCTTAGGAAGGGAGGGAAAAAGGAAATGAACAGTGTTTTGAGTAATTCAGGTGAACTCATAGTAGATCCCAGGGTATCACTGGAGAGGTGGAGGGAATATTTTGAAAATCTTCTAATTGTAAAAGGAAATCATCCTGGTGGTGTTGCAAACAGCCAAGCCCATGGGGAGGAGGAAAATGATGTTGGTGAAATTATGCTTGAGGAAGTGGAAAGGAAGGTAAAAAAAACTCCATTGTCATAAGGCAGCAGGAATAGATGAAATTAGACCTGAAATGGTGAAGTATAGTGGGAAGGCAGGGATGAAATGGCTTCGTAGAGTAGTTAAATTAGCGTGGAGTGTTGGTAAGGTACCTTCAGATTGGACAAAAGCAGTAATTGCACCTGTCTATAAGCAAGGGAACAGGAAGGATTGCAACAACTATCGAGGTATCTCATTGATTAGTATACCAGGCAAAGTATTCACTGGCATCTTGGAAGGGAGGGTGCGATCAGTCGTTGAGAGGAAGTTGGATGAAAACCAGTATGATTTCAGACTACAGAGAAGCTGTTAGGGTCAGATTTTCAGTATTCGCCAGGTAATTGAAAAATGCTACGAGAAGAATAGGCAGTTGTGTTTATGTTTCGTAGATCTAGAGAAAGCATATGACAGGGTATCGAGGGGAAAGATGTTTACTATACTGGGGGACTATGGAATTGAAGGTAGATTATTAAAATCAATCAAAGGCATTTATGTTGACAATTGGGCTTCAGTGAGAATTGATGGTAGAATGAGTTCTTGGTTCAGGGTACTTACAGGGGTTAGCCAAGGCTGTAATCTTTCACCTTTGCCGTCCGTAGTTTACATGGATCATCTGCTGAAAGGTATAAAATAGCAGGGAGGGATTCAGTTAGGTGGAAATGTAGTAAGCAGTTTGACCTATGCTGACGACTTGGTCTTAATGGCAGACTGTGCCGAAAGCCTGCAGTCTAATATATTGGAACTTGAAAATAGGTGCAATGAGTATGGTATGAAAATTAGCCTCTCGAAGACTAAATTGATGTCAGTAGGTAAGAAATTCAACAGAATCGAATTGCGGATTGGTGATACAAAGCTAGAACAGGTTGATAATTTCAAGTATTTAGGTTGTATGTTCTCCCAGGATGGTAATATAGTAAGTGAGATTGAATCAAGGTGTAGTAAAGCTAACGGAGTAAGCCCGCAGTTGCGATCAGCAGTATTCTGTAAGAAGTAAGTCAGCTCCCAGACGAAACTATCTTTACAACGGTCTGTTTTCAGACCAACTTTGCTTTACGGGAGCGAAAGGAGGGTGGACTCAGGATATCCTATTCATAAGTTAGAAGTAACAGACATGAAAGTAGCAAGAATGATTGCTGATACAAACAGGTGGGAACAATGGCAGGAGGGTACTCGGAATGAGGAGATAAAGGCTAATTTAGGAATGAACTCGATGGATGAAGTTGTACGCATAAACCGGCTTCGGTGGTGGGGTCATGTGAGGCGAATGGAGGAGGAGAGGTTACCTAGGAGAATAATGGACTCTACTATGGAGGGTAAGAGTTCGACTCATTGGCTGAATGGTCAGCGTTGAGGCCTTCGGTTCAGAGGGTCCCGGGTTCGATTCCCGGCCGGGTCGGGGATTTTAATCGTCTCTGATTAATTCTTCTAGCCCGGGGACTGGGTGTTTGTGTTTGTCCCAACACTTTCCTCTTCATATTCACACAACACACTACACTACCAACTACCACAGAAACACGCAATAGTGATTACATCCCTTCATATAGGGTTGGCGTCAGGAAGGGCATCCGGCCGTAAAACGGGGCCAATTCCACATGTGCGACACAGTTCGCACCCGCGACCCCACAGGTGTGGGATAAGCGGTAGAAAAAGAAGAAAGAACTATGGAGGGTAAGAGAAGTAGAGGGAGACCAAGACGACGATGGTTAGACTCTGTTTCTAACGATTTAAAGATAAGAGATATAGAACTAAATGAGGCCGTTGCAAATCGAGGATTGTGGCGACGTTTAGTAAATTCTCAGAGGCTTGCAGACTGAACGCTGAAAGGCATAACAGTCTATAATGATTATGTATGTATATTATTATTATTATTATTATTATTATTATTATTATTATTATTATTATTAATACTTGGCTTAATTATTTGGAAACATGTTATCATGGAGGCCTATTGAATAATAAATAACAATATTGACTTATCTGAAAAATGAACTTAAAAATAACATTACATTATTACCATTTATTTTCAGTTGGTTTGTGCTGATTTATATTAATTTAGCCAACCAACGGTCTGTCAGATGATATCAGAAGTTTCTGAAATCATGGCATACGACATAACTATCTCAAGATGGCGGAACGCTGTTAGTGCTGTGTGTGTGTGCTCCCAATTTTCGATCATTAGCAGGTGTAATAAAGGCGTAATTCGTTACGAAAATAATGAATTTCAACTTTAAAAAGTGTGTGTTGTTTATTTCACGACATCACTCTGTGCTATGCGGTGGATTTTTGCAAATATAAACAAAATTTAAGAATGGGAAGAGACAAGAGGAATGCGGCCAGGCGGGGAACCAGGACCGAGACGGAGCCTGCAGCCGGCAGCGGTAGTGAAGCTACCCTAGCGGACAGCATTGTTCAGCAGGTAAGGGAAGCTCTACAGTCGTAAGACATTCTCTCGGCTATCGTTGAGACAATAACTAGGCCGTGGCTGAACAATTCAAGGCCACCCTAGACTTCAACACTGAGATTATCAATGAACTTAAAATTGATATTAAAAATAGGGAAATTGAACTGAATGCAGTGCAGGATGAACTCAAAAGGAGTACAGATGCTCTTGAGCAATATCAACGTAGAGGAAGTGAGCGTGTGTTCGGAATTCCCGAATCACCTAATGAGAATACGGATGAACTTTCAGTCAGGTTGTTTAAAGATAAACTTGGCCTTGACATTGCCGTGCTGGATATTGATAGGTCTCACCGTGTTGGCAGGCCGGGGCTAGCAGTGAAACGCCCTATAATAGTGAAATTTGTAAGCTATAGGAAAAGGGAGGAAGTCTTCCGTAACAAGCGCAGATTAGCAGGCACTGGAATCACTATCAGGGAGGACCCGACTGCGGCTCGCACTCTCATATTAAAGGCGACTGTAGATAAATTTGGAGTGAGAAATGTCTGGACCATACAGGGATGCATTGTTGTAAAAAGAGTGGAAACCAGACAACATAACAACAATGGATGAACTGAACGCTCTCAAATAAATGAACTATACCATAGTGTAGTATCTCACCCTGTGTCTGTAGATTCTACTGTAAAATAGCTTTCTAGTTTCTCAACTGTTTCTTCCAATGTGATTTCTTCATTTGTAACAAATTCGTAAAATGATCGTATAGCATTCACAAGTCTTCCGTACAAACTCTTTCTCTTCTACTTATTTCTGAAATGCTCGCGGCTGGTGCACTTAAAGCCTGGGAGTACAGCACCTTAGCAAAACCCTACTCTAGACTAACTCTTCAACTGTATATTAGTGTAATTTTATTATTATTATTATTATTATTATTATTATTATTATTATTATTATTATTATTATTATTATTATTATTATTACTTATTTGTCTATTGAAATGTTCAAACATACGCTATGTGTATTTCATTATCTGCGTGTGTCTGTCAGTGTGTGTGTGCTATCAGTGTTTGTTCCAGGGATGTGTCACCTACCGTTTAATAAACATGTCAGCAGCTGGTGTCCTTGAAACTACTGTTACGGTAGATGAGGCATTCCTTAATGTCATTGATCCGAGTGTATTCCAAGACGAAAACAACCCTCGTGTACATTCACCAACTGTACTCAACCCTCAGCCTACTGAACTGCTATTGAAACAATCTCTGTCTCAGTTCTCGCGAAGTCTACAGTGTTGCCATATCAATTCTCTCTCACTCCTCAGTCACATAGATGAAGTTCGTTCGATAATATCAACCTGTAACATACATATTATGTGTATTACTGAAACCTGGTTATCCGATAAAATTAGCTCTACCCTTGTAAATCTAGAAGGATATACTCTCTATCGGTATGATCGCACTGCCAGACGCGGTGGTGGTGTAGCAGTATATTGTAGAGATGATATTAAATGTAGAATAATTATCAAATCATCATCTGGCATCACTCCACATACGGAATATATGTTTGCTGAGACCATAATTAACCGTGAAAAATTATTGATAGGAGTTGTCTATAAACCACCGAATGTTACTAATATCTCTGACCTTGAATCTGACCTTCTCAAACTAGTACCTACTACCTACTTCTTGGTGACTTTAACTCAAATATCTTAGCCCCGAATGGCAAATCAGAACGAATCAGCAACCTACTTACCTCCGTCGACATGACGATCTTACCGCTTGATGCAACTAATCATGTTCATACACTTAAATATACAAGCCATACTGGAATTGACCTCCTACTTACAAATAACCCGCATAAAGTTCTTAAGTACGGTCAATTTCCCGTACCTGGCATCTCAACTCATGACTTAATTTACCTGTGCTACTCTCTGCGTGTACCAAAATACAAAGATAAATACATTAGTTATAGGGATCTGAAAAGTATCGATCTACAACAACTCCAAAATGATGCGTACAGTTTACCTTGGGAAGATATAAAGCAGTTGCAGGACACAGACATGAAAGCGAGAAGATTTAACTCTCTACTCATAGGACTATATGGCAACCATGCTCCAGTTAGGCAAGCTAGAGTCACTCGCTCGCCTGCACCTTGGTTAACAAGCGATATAAAAGCAACAATGGTTCGCCGTGACGCAATGTTCCGCCCATACAAGGAAACAAATAATGAACTAGATTTCGAACAGTATCGTCTTTTACGTAACAGAACAAAGCAATTAATTCGCAATAGCAAATTTAATCACATTAAAAATGTAACAAGGAACTTAAATGCACGTGAAACCTGGAACGAGCTTCGAGCTATGGGTGTTGGAAAATGCAAAGATCCACATATGCCAACTATATCTCTCGATACACTTAACTCTCACTTCGTAACTAACCCAATAAAGGAATCTCAACCTCAAAATCATATCAATCTAAATAAAAGAATCAGTGACCCGACAGAAAACGAAAATAATTTCTCTTTTCACTCTGTCAGTGTAAATGATGTAAAGCGTATTTTGAATTCAGTTAAGTCACAAGCTAAAGGAGCAGATAACATCGCAATAGGCTTTATAAAAAACATTATTGGCGTGGTACTACCAATTATTACCCACATTGTAAACCACTGTCTCACCACAGGAACGTTTCCAACTGCATGGAAGGATGCTCTAGTAACCCCAATATTAAAGCATACCGGTACCACAGCAAATGCGCCATCTGATTACCGGCCTATTTCAATTCTTCCCCCTCTCTCGAAAGTTCTTGAACGAGTTGTACACGAGCAGCTAGTAGAATTCTTAACCAGACATTCTCTTTTTGACCCATTGCAATCTGGTTTCAGAAAGGGGCACAGTACTACGACTGCACTTCTTCGGGTAACAGATGACATAAAACTAGCAATGAACAAACGGCAGGTGACGATACTGACACTCCTTGACTTTAGTAGTGTGTTCGACACGGTAAATATAGACATACTATTATCCAAGCTACGCTCTCTGCATATCGGCCCGATAGCCCTTAATTTTTTTAAGTCGTACCTTACAAATCGTCGCCAGTGCGTAGTGGTAAACAATCAAAGATCCCAATAGGCTGTAAAATCATCCGGTGTCCCTCAAGGGTCTGTTCTAGGGCCCTTACTGTTAGTCTCGCATATTCATGACATATCTTCCACACTTCAGTATTGCAACTACCACTTATATGCTGATGATATGCAGATATACAAACACACCACTACAAACAATTTACATGAAGCAGTTCAGCATATTAATTCGGATATTGAAAGGCTTACCGCCCATGCTAAAAACAACCATTTACTCCTAAATCCTCGTAAAACACAAAGTATTATCATAGGAAACTCTAAATTATTACATGTAATAGGCAGTATCAATCCTCATTCAATCATAATCAATGATATTGCTGTACCGTACCTTAAAAATGTAACTAGTCTTGGAATCTCCATCAATGAGAATCTGACTTGGAATGAACACGTAACAAATGTATGTAGATAGGTCCATGCAGCTCTATATCCCCTGAAACGTCACAAGAATCCTTTTCCTCAAAAACTTATATTAAAATTAATCCAAGCACTACTATTCCCAATTTTAGACTACTGTGATACGGTACTAGTCAATCTAAATGCTGAACAAGCTTTGAGACTTCAGCGAGCACAAAACTCATGCATACGATATGCCTTCCAACTGCGACATGACGCTCATGTTACACCATATTTCAAAACATTGGAATGGCTACGCATAAATGAACGAAGGAATTTTCACCTAATGACACTTGTTTACCAAGTGCTCTCGACGAATACTCCTACTTACCTCTCTTCTAATTTTCGTTTCCTTTCCTCATCCCATGAAATTAGTACCCGTTCTGGTTCCCTACTTGAAATTCCACTAAGTCGAACGAATTCCTACAATCTTTCCTTTTTAGTCACCGCATCGAGACTACACTGCCAATGGACATTCGGCACCTTACTTCCTCTCATAAATTCAAATTTGCCTGCAGAAAGTTTTCCTGGGAACATAAAACTGAGCTGTGTGAGTCATTGTGAGTGTTGTGTGAATGGGTTTTCTTCTTCTTCTTCTTCTTCTTCTTCTTCTTCTTCTTCTTCTTCTTCTTCTTCTTCTTATTTGTATTAGTATTGTCACATTAATTGCTGTACTGATATGTAGACCTAACTTAGTCTTAGAATTATCTGTCCGTAGTATTATTTCTTTTTAGACTTTCTATGTCCTTTCATGTTTACATTTTAAAATTTTGTTTATAGTGGTTAAGTGTAAGAGAGGGCCGTGAGCCCTAACTTCGCCACAAATGTAAGTCAGGAATAAATAAATAAATAAATAAATAAATAAATAAATAAATAAATAATAAAATGGTACATCAAATTTGCTACAGACCAGCATATATTGAATGGAATAAAAGTTCAGTTTTTAAAAAAGGTGGCTTTCCAGGTATCTTAGGTTTTCTTGGGGTTGGAACTCATCACTATTGAAAGTCCTGGATGGAGCAATGCTGAAGTATTCCGAAAAGCAAAAAAGATAACATTTTCCCTAAATGTACCGATAGGTGAAGGATCTTCAATATAGTTGCGAGATGGCAACGTTTTTTAAGACATTGGTATTTGAGTGGGGTTTAAGTGAGGGGCACATACCTGAACATTAACTAGGTGGCATTGACTATTCTCAACATGATTACATTCACACCGGTTACACAACTAACTACTCGTGGAGAAATAAACTACAACACTGCCGATAAGAGAACTAGGAGTGCCGTTAAAAGGACCATCGGAAGATAAGGTTTCTGTGCCTATACTTAGAACTACAAAATAAATTGAGAAATATCACTATGATAATATTACAGCTTGTGCAGTTTTATACAGCATAGGAATACAAGCTGGAGATCTCTGGGAAGCAGAGGAGTTGGAGGAAGGATGGGAAATTATCGAAGTTCCCATTGTACGTTTTGCTGAAAATGTTACCAGCAACGTAATCGGACAAAATTTTATAGACAGGCATTTCAATCATTAAATTACTGCACTTCCATTACTTACATCAACATTTAAAATTCCAACTCACGTTTCTTGCCATTTCTATATTGTCTTGCTAATTCCACTTGAATTTTGAGCAATTTACATTTCAGTGACTGTTCTTCTCTTCTCATTTCTCGTATTTGTTTTTCTAGTTTTAATTATTTACTTATTCTTAATGGCGCCCCTGAAGAAATTATTATTATTATTTTCTTTTTTTCTGCCATTTCTAATTTTTGAAAAATATAAATTTCCATTTTATAGTTATGAAATGATTGTGTGTGCCATTTAATACAATACCCATGTTATAAAATGTACTTAATTCAATACGTATTGAAAAATTTACCTGGTGTGCTTCGTAGCTGTGTTTGTTGCCATTGGTGTAATCCAGAAGCAGAGAATTCTTTGAAAATATTATTTTAAAAAATTAGCTTATCATACATGGTATAATTATTGTAACTGAACAGAAACTGTTTTATTTATCAAATTTTTGAATTTCATTTTACTGTTTTACTGGCATATCAGTATTTTGATCCAGCAAGCAAATATGTACATCTTTAAAATAAACTATATTTATCCTTTAATCAGTGACGTGAGGTCTCGCAGATTCCCAAGGAGAAAAATGTCATCTGGGCTTCTTTAATTAAATCTTGTTATCTTCTTATCTGTGTCAACATATGGTATTTCACACCCTAAGTTTGGAAAATTCAGTGGCCTTGATTAGCTCACTACGTTCGGTTGAATTTATCAAGTGGATTGCAAGACTTCACATCACCAGGTATGAGGGTGTTTTTGTCATTGTACGTTCAGTACTTGGCGTAAGTAAAATGTCACAACTTGTTGGTCCATCACAGTGATGAAGATCTACAGATCCTGAGGACGAGAAGGACATTGTCCTATCAATAAGTACTACACAAGTAAAGTTATATAGAATTACATTTCCGATCATTTGTCTTATACATTTTTACCACACCGGCTATGGTAACAGAGATATTCATTAATTTGTATTTTTGTTGCTAAGTCCATATCAACGCCGAGACACAAGAAAATGGGTAAGCAGAATTTAATGAAAATCGGTATGTAGGGTCAGGAAATAAGAGTCTACAGTGTAGACTATAAGTAATTTTATTCACCACGGATGAAATAGTAGTTTAGGGGAAGGTGCCTAAAATTTAACTTTCAAATGCCTATGTTATTGTTCCTATCAAAAAGTATTACATAACAAAAGTTATAGAAAATAAAATTTCCGATCATTTATGTTTTATTCATTTTAACCATTCCGCCGATGATAAGAGTGGTGTTTCAGAGTCGGAAGAAAACTAAATGCGAAGGCCTACAATATTGAAAGCTTAAAAATTGATCAACAATAACATTACATTGACCACTGTTTGTTGTGATGTTCTTTATCTCTTCTGCTGCCGCTCATCTCCGATAGATGGGATTACTGCTGCGTACCGAGTATAACAGCCTGCCTGAATGGCGGGAAGTAGCCGGGGAGTTAGATAACTCTGTTCTTTAGCATGCCATTCCTCTGATTCATAAATTTTCTGATGCTACTGGTACGTAACACACTGGTCCATCATAGTATTCCAGCTATTTGATCCCTACTCTGAGGCAATAATCGGAATTAGTAGTGTACGCACTTAACAGAATAAGGGCACAGGAATTTTCACGGCTGTGTGCGGCCTGGTCATTCTAGCCCTTGAACTTTGGACTGATAGATAGGCAGCGTAGTACTGTTCGTTAAAAGTGAGAAAATGTGTGGTTTTTCATTTGATTATTTCATATGATGTTGTTGCTTGAGTCATCAGTCCATAGACTGGCTTGATGCAGCCCTCCATGCCACCCTATCCTGTGCTAACCTCTTCATTTCTACGTAACTATTGCATCCTACATCTGCTCTAATCTGCTTGTCATATTCATACCTTGGTCTACCCCTACCAGTCTTACCACCTGCACTTCTTCAAAAACCAACTGAACAAATCCTGGATATCTTAAGATGTGTCCTATCATTCTGTCTCTTCTTCTCGTCAAATTTAGCCAAATCGATCTCCTCTCACCAATTCGATTCAGTATCTCTTCATTCGTGAGTCGATCTATCCATCTCACCTTCAGCATTCTTCTGTAACACCACATTTCAAAAGCTTCCGTTCTCTTCCTTTCTGAGCTAGTTATCGTCCATATTTCACTTCCATACAATGCCACGCTCCAAACGAAAGTCTTCAAAAACATCTTTCTAATTCCTATATCAATGTTTGAAGTGAGCAAATTTCTTTTCTTAAGAAAACTCTTCCTTGCTTGTGCTAGTTTGCATTTTATGTCCTCCTTACTTCAGCCATCGTTAGTTATTTTACTACTCAAATAAAAATATTCATCTACTTCCTTTAAGACTTCATTTCCTAATCTAATATTACCTGCATCATCTGCCTTCGTTCGACTGCACTCCATTACTTTTGTTTTGGACTTATTAATTTTCATCTTGTACTCCTTACCCAAGACTTCGTCCATACCATTCAGTAGCTTCTCGAGATCTTCTGAGGTCTCAGATAAAATAACAATATCATTGGCAAATTTCAAGGTTTTGATTTCCTCTCCTTGGATTGTGATTCCCTTTCCAAATTTCTCTTTGATTTCCTTACTGCCTGTTCTATGTAAACATTGAAAAGGAGGGGGACAAACTGCAGCCTTGCCTCACTCCTTTCTGGATTGCTGCTTCTTTTTCAAAGCCCTCGATTCTCATCATAGCGTTGCTTTTAATCGCCGCATTCCTGCTGACGTCATTGTTATGACCTATGTTGCTTTCAGTTGGGAAAACCACTAAGACAGTCTTTCTGAGGATGTAAAAAGGCAGGTGGAGAGTAAGTTTCTGCCATTATAATGAAAACTTCTCAACTTGTTTGTTACTAATGGTAGGCAAGAAGGCCTACCATTATAATGAACATTCACTAACCCAGTCTTCATATGAGAAAAGACGTATGGTGATTTCCTCGTCGCATTTCTGGAATAATGTTAAGAGCTATGCAATTTAATAAATCTTACTCACAACGTGTACACTACCTAACATAGAATTCTGTTTAAAATCTAGAATTCTGTAGCGAAGCACGGGTACATCAGCTACTACGTCGTCTCTCTCGGTCATGGCCATTCATCAACGGTTGCTAATTTCAGATGACCGCCAGTCATAAGACTTTGTACCGGGAACAGCGGTACGGAACTATGTCTCCACGGTTAAAATGTAAAACTTGGCGCTACGTGCCGGCCCAGCAGCGTAAGTCAGCCAGAAACAGCGAGCAACCTGTGTGTGTGTGACGTGGAGTGGGTTGACGTCACAGCCTGCCTCCCCGTGACATAGAGAGAGCCTACGTCAGTATGGAATGTTTCAAAAGTTTCTTCGGCTAATAACCTTCATCACAGTAATAGCTGGATAAAATTAACCACATCTTCATGTAGCCCCGTATTTTATCTCCATTCCTACAAGGTTTCGTAAAAATCCGGCAAGAGACTACAAAGTTGTTGAGCGACATGTAAAGGCATATTTTGGCTTGGATCGTGTATAAATTGAAAGCTGCTTCCCTCAGCAGAACAGTGTGTGTCACAGTGTGTGTCACAGTGTGTGTGTGTGGAGTTTGTGCGGCGAGCAGCGGGCGGTCGGCTCGTGGGGACCGCGACGCTCCGCGAATGATAGTCTCATTTCGCCGAGGTAAAGACTTAAACTCCACCAGTGGCGTGCGGGGGTTTTGAAAAGTGGGTATGCTGTCCAAAATAGGACGTACTCATTACCGAACGTAGGAAGTGCAATTTAACGTACGTCATATAAAAGAATGTAATCAAGCTGTAACCATATAGACTCAAGTGTAATCTGATGAAAATTGTAAGATTTCTAACCAGAGCGTACGGTATCATGTCAAATCATTGGCTTTTCAGGAAATACTAAAAAACTAGTGACATCACATCTGTAGATTTAAAAATCGATATGTATTTTAAAGCTGCAATTAACTTAGTGAGATGTATTCTTCTTCTTTAGCCGTCGTCTCCAAACGGAGGTAGACGATCCACACGGCCAGCTCCGATCTTGACGTTGCAGCCATGCCATGTGGATTTATTGGAATATCACTCAGGATCTTTAATGCAGTGGTTTCCCGTTGCCTTCTGCATCCTAATGCCGTTCAACAAACTGGTTCCTCTGCCTTTGGGAACAATTTCTTGTCCCCAGGACAATAGAGTGCCCTTACCCCTACCCGCTCATCCACTCTCAAAGAGACTGTTGGCACTTGGTATAGGGGATCTCCTTATACCGGGAGATAATTGGTCCCTTCATTCGTTAGCCGCCTGCATATAAAATATTATCAGTTGTAATCGAGCTTGTGAAGCGAGAGGTTGTATTGTGCAGTGAGTGCTGAGTGAGAAGTATGAATATTGCTATAGAGCAATATCGCGCGGCCATAGGTCGATGGCACGGGCGAGTGAAGTGTGTGTGTACGCCAAGTGATAAGGTGCATGGGCTTGAGGGATTTATGATGGTAGCAGCAGTGGTGGCAATTCTTCTGATAATAGGAGGCATAGAAATGAACCCTGGACCAACGGGTTCATTGAGCTGGGAGGACATAGATAAGATTAGAGAAATAGTCAGAGATGCTTGCCAGTGTGAGCAAACGAGGGAGTTAATTCGCGAGCTGAGGAATGATATGACAGAAATGAAAGACTGTATAAAAGAAGAGAGAAGAATTATGACAGAAAAGGTGGTGGAAAACTCTAGGGAAATAGAATTATTGAAGTCGAATATGAAGGAGATGGAAGGAGAAACTGATAAATTAAAGTGGCAACAGAAAATGACTATCCAAGACGCTAAGAGGAAAAATATTTTCATATACGGCATCCCAAAGAAGGAAAAGGAGGATTTGAATGATCTAACGAATAAAGTGTTGGATATCATAAATAACCACATAAAGATAAATCGTAAAGGAGAAGATATTGATGAAATCTATAGGCTGGGGAGAGTCAAAGGGAAAAGACCTATTAAGGTGAAGTTGATTTCTGCTTTGAAGGAGAACAAAATTATCCTCAATGGGAAGAACTTGAAAGGAGAAAGGATTTGGGTAAGACGAGATATGGATAAAGAGACAATCATGGAACAGAGAGTCTTGCGATTTCACCTAGTAAAAGCTAGGAACTATGGACTAAAAGCATACATAAGAGGCAAACGTCTTATAGTAGGTGACAGTAACTGGTCAATTGCACAGCTACGAGAAATGGATAGACAGTTGAGTTCATCACATCAGGAAGTGCAACGGCCTGTAGAGGAAGGAATGTGCCAGTCAGCTGCCTGCACAGTGGCTGATAACGTACAATCTGATGACAACAGCGATCTGCATACTCTACAGAGGAACAGAAGACGGCAGAGTGACGAACACCTAGTGGAGGAGGATGGACAACCAGCTGACAGCCGAGTCGACACAAATCCAGGAAGTAGCGGCACACCTGATGACAGAACCAAGACTCTGGCTGGGAAAGGTAAATCCTTGAGTGTAATAGACTTATGGATTAGAAAGGGCAAAGGACAGAAAGACAATTTAGAAAAAGAAATAGTTACTTCACCAGAGGGTAGTATTATAGAACTGGAGAAAAAGAGAATAACTAGAAGTAAGACAAGCAACTCGTCTGAGAGTAAAAGTAAAAAATAACTAGAATGGAATATTGGTATGGTCAACATTGAAGGTTTCTTGAGCAAGTTAGGTAATGAACAGGTGAAATTGTTAATGTCAGAAATGCACATCATTACCTTTGTTGAGAGTTGGATAACACCGGGATATGAAGTACATATTGAAGGTTTTAAAACGTATAGTAAGGCAAGGGGCAGGAATGCTCGTAAAGGTAGATATCCCGGTGGTATTCTAACCTTGATAAGGGAAGAAATAAGGGAGAAAATTGAAATAATAGAAACAGATATTGAAGAAATACTTTGGGTGAAAACAAGGGTAAAACAGAACAGGGAGGTTAATCTATGTTTCGGTTTTGTATACAATCCTCCTGAGGACTCGACATTGGCAAACAAGGAATTCTTCACAGAATTAGCACTAGAAGTAAACAGATTAAGGAATATATATGAAGACATAGGTATTGTAATAATGGGGGACTTTAATGCGAGGATTGCAGACTTAAAACCAATTTATAGTAAAGAGGCTGAGGAAATAATAATTAGAAAAAGAATTAGTCAAGATAAAGTTTGCAATAACTATGGTGGAAAACTGTTAGAATTATGTGGTACAGAAGAACTCTATATTTTAAATGGGTGGTGGCCAGGAGATGAATTGGGTAATTTAACGTTTATAACAGAAATGGGTGGTAGTGCAATTGACCTAGTATTATGTTCTAGAGAGGCATTACCACTCGTTAAGAGGATAAATGTTAAAGGTTGGGGAGAATCGCTTCACTTACCCATAATTATTAATATGGTAAGCACGGAAGAGAATACTGGGGGGAATTATACAAATAATATTAAAGAGAGGCCAGTGACAAAATATATATGGAGAGAAGACCTCAGCGCAGAATTCAAGGAATATTTTGAAGGTAGATCCTTTGAAATGATCAAGATAGGAATAAAGTCCGCTATGGAAGATAATAAAATAGACGAGGCGATAAAGGTATTAGAAAACTCAATACTGATGGCAGGACATAAGATGCGGGCTCGGGAGGTAAGAATACAAAGAAATAGTGGGTGGTACAATGAAGAATGCAGAAAAAAAATCAGAAGTTATGAAAGCCCTAGACACATTTAGGAAAATAGGCGGGCAGGAACCAAGAATTGCATTCTGTAGCAAAAGAAGAGAGTATAAAGAATTATTGGTAAGAACTAAAGTTTTGTGGCAGAAGAAACAAACTGACAACTAAAACAGAGAGGCTCTGAATAATAATACTAAGAAGGTATGGCTTAAAATAAATCAAATTTGTAAGGATAGAAAAAATATAACCCAGGTAAATATAAGCCATAGAGAATGGATAAATTACTTTAGTAAATTATTAAATGGTGAAGATAGTTGGAAACAGAATGTTCAGAAGAGGGTAATCTCGAGAGGATTGCGGTGCTCCCTGCCCGATTTAGATAAGGAAATTTCAGCCGCTGAAGTAAAAGAAATATTAGAGAAAGGGAGGAAAGGGAAAGCAGGAGCAATTTCAGGAATAAACAATGAATTCTGGAAGGAAGCAAGCAAAAATAGCTTTATCCTTGCTAGTATAGTCAAAATATTTAACAAGATCTTCGAGGGAGCTATATTCCCTAAATCATGGCAAGAAGGTATCATCTGTCCTGTATACAAGAATCGTGGAGAGAGATTTAACCAAAGTAACTATAGAGGGATTACGTTGCTAGATTCTTTAAGCAAGATATACACAGGGATATTGGCAAAAAGATTAATGAATTGGGCAGAGGAGTACTCGATCGTGTCGAGATTACAAGCAGGATTCAGAAAGGGAATGAGGACTAGTGACAATATAATGGTAGTTAAAACAATATTAGATAAATATATCAGAAAGAAAAGAGGCAAGTTGTACATTACCGTAATTGATTTAGAAAAGTCTTTTGATTCGGTGAGTAGAAAAGCTGTTGGCCATAAGTTGTGGCAGATCGGAGTATCAGCTAAAATTATAAGAGCAATTGATAATATATATTCGGAATTTAAATGTTCAGTCAAAGTTAAGAATGGTTTAGTAGTGGGAGAGATAACTTCTAAAGTGGGCCTTAAACAAGGGTGTAAACTGTCCCCCATATTATTTTTATTGTTTATTAACGATATTTTCCACTCGAAAGAATATGATAAAGGAGCTTCTCCATATCTTGAGTGCCAAGATATTCCAGGCCTAATCTTTGCGGACGATATCATTCTACTTGCATTAACACCCAGCAAGATGCAAAATAGTATTAATGAGGTAGAGAACTACTGCAAAGAGTGGAATTTAAAGGTTAACCCACAGAAAACCAGAGTAATGATCTGTAAAATGGGTGTTAAGTATTCTAAGAGTGAACAGTGATGGATGGGAAGGACAAAGTTAGAAGTGGTAAAAAAAATCGAATACTTAGGGACGATTATAAGTAGTAATGGAAACTGGTCTGACCAAATAAAAAGATCCAAAATGAGGGGAATAAGTGCCTTGGCTGCTAGCAAAATATTAGATAAAAAGATGCCCAACGTAGAATACAAAATCCAGGAAAACATATTTAATGCAATAGTTAAAGCTAAAGTACTGTATGGATCAGAAATTTGGGGAGTAGATCAGGGAATTGTAGCTTTAGATGTAATCGTTAGCAAATTTGCCAAAATAATTATGGGACTACCTAACTGTACTGCAAACAGTGGAGTAAGAATGATGTATGAAGGGGTGAGTATGCGAGCTGAGATTGCTAAGCGAATAGTCAAGTATTGGTTAAGATTAAAGACTGGGGGAAGTGGTGAAATATTAGGCTTAGCCTACCATCACCAAATGAAGCATTTAAACGAAGGCTATTGGGTGGATGGGGTGAAGAAGCTTCTAGAGTACATAGGAATGGGATCATACTGGGTGACTAATATTGAAAGGGATGACAGGAGATTGCATAAGAAAGTATTTCAAAGAGCGAAAGATATAGACAAACAATTAGGACAGAATGCAATAGTAAGAGAACACTAATAGAATTTTGTAAAATAAGTGAGAATATGACAATAAGGACACAAATGTTAACAAAAAGGGTAATGAGAGGGATAATCTGGTGGCTGGTAGGAGTGTATAAAATAAAGCTTTAAGAGAAAAAATGACGAAAATAAATGTATTTTATGTAATTCAAATATGGAAGTGGCTCATTTGATTAAGGACTGCAAAGAAACATTAGAGAGAAATACATAGAAAGGAAAGAATTGGATAAAATTCTAAATGAAAATTAACTGTACACACTCTCTAGTCTATTAAGCAGAGAATGGAAGAAACCGGGAAAGGTAGCCAAATTATTTAATATTATGAGAGGTATTTGGGAAAAAAATGTAAAGAAAACAGAGATAATTACATGTAGCTACGTTCAAAGATATATGTAAGCAACTATTAATGAATATGTCTGTGGTAGTATATTATAACTGAATATGGTACAAGTTACAAGTAAGTGACAGTTCGAAACTGAACAGAACCAGTGACATGTGATAGTGATGGATGCGATGATCGGACGGCCTCTCCCCCGTAGTGGTGGTCATCCTTGGATGGAGGGGGAGGGGGTGATGTCCGTTCATTGTTTTCAATCGGTCGTGTGAAATTAATATATTCGATTTATTCACAGATATGGAACATTATATAGTATAACTCACTAATAAGTAAGGGCGACAATAATTATAAGTTTAGTATTATGTTTCGTTTTTTTTATATTTGTTCAGTTGTGTCTCTTTGTTCCTTAGATATTGTATATTTCTAATTAGTAGATTCAATTCATTGATATGTAAGCCGTACTGTATACCTTCTACTGAGATTGTTGGTTGTTTGTCTGCCCGTTTTATTTTATTTTGGTTTTATTTTAGTTTGGTTTTGTTAGTTTGTTTGTTTTTGGCTGCTGACATACAGTAGAGTTGGAAGAGGGCGGGATAGGCCTGACCTATCTCAAGTTAAAGTGTTGATTCGGTACGTCTGCACATGTAAAGTAGAGTAAAGTAGTGAATAGTGTTAGGTTAGAGGAAGTAGGTTGTCAATGAGACAGTGAAAGATGAGCCGAGTTATGGAATCCGTCTCGGCAGTGAAATACAGGTGTGACAGCCTACATGTAGAGCTAGGCAATCCGCATACATGTGAGTTGTTACAGGAAGGAGTGGTGAGGAAATAACATTGACAGCTTAGAGGGTCTATGAGATATCGGTTTCCGAGCCTCATGAGACATGTCTGGTCGTGACATCCCAGGGAAGGGTGGTAGCAGTTCCTCACCAGGGGTGATGTAGCGGCCAGACAGATTTAGGATAGATTTAGTATATATTCATGTAGTAAAGTAGTTAGTTTAATTAGGTGGTGTGTTGCATGTGGAGCTGGCGATCCGCCCATGTGCAAGATGCTACAAAGTAGATTTAGAAGTAGTTAAGTAATATATTCATGTAGTAAAGTAGTTAGTTTAGTTAGGTGGTGTGTTGCATGTGGAGCTGGCGATCCGCCCATGTGCAAGATGCTACAAAGTAGATTTAGAAATAGTTAAGTAGTATATTCATGTAGTAAAGTAGTTAGTTTAGTTAGGTGGTGTGTTGCATGTGGAGCTGGCGATCCGCCCATGTGCAAGATGCTACAAAGTAGATTTAGAAGTAGTTAAGTAGTATATTCATGTAGTAAAGTAGTTAGTTTAGTTAGGTGGTGTGTTGCATGTGGAACTGGCGATCCGCCCATGTGCAAGATGCTACAAGGTAGATTTAGAAGTAGTTAAGTAGTAAGTAGTTAGTGCCTAGCTATAAACAGTTTGTGAGTGTTTATTTTATTGGTACATTGTAACTGGGCGAAAGCCTGTTATGTTCAGTTCAATTTTAAAAAAATATATAAAATATTATTTTAGACCAAAACTAATAATATAAAAATATTATTTTTATATGCAGTCGTTGCCCCCTCTCTACCGCGGGGAGTTGAATGTCAGGATTTCACCGTCATTGAAACAAGGACCAAATGGCATTTCCTTGTTTCTCTGGTTCTTTAGAGAGGAGTGAGATGTATGGGAATAGCTTATTTATTTCCAATGACAGTGCATAATCCGTAAAAAACGAAAACAAGCGTGTTCATTGTTGGTTTTTTGTCTGATAATTGTTATTTTATTCAGTTTTCTACATCAAAGTGCATAGATTAGTAGAAATCACGTATATTTCATGAATTACATGTCACTATTATGTTAAAAATCTCCTTGGCCTCTTATGTATGTATCAGAAAACTCTCTGACCTGTTACACTTTTCACCCTTCAGCCTGGAAGCCGACTTGAAGTACCTCTGACACTGATGCAACAGCATCATTCATATTACATTGTACAGATAGGCCTATCTCAAAATTGATAGTAACTTACTTGCTACGTTTTTGTCAGAAGTTCTTATACTGTCCTCTGTATGCTCCACTACTAACAAAACTATGCATTAAGTTCCTCCGCAAGATTTTTTGTTGCTTTCAGTCTACTTGAAGGTGAAATCTAGTCGTCTCTCTCGTTTTGTGAATGTTGTGATGACATCATCATAAAATGTCTCTGTGCTTTCCAGTTAGTGAAGAACTTCCTTTTCTATGGACGGAACTGCCAAGTCCGAAATTCGCTCTTGATTCTGTGTTGACCTATGATAAGTCTTAATCCTTTTGAGAGCTGAAAACGATCTTTCAACTAACGCTGTTGTGCTTGCAACAGTTACTAAAAGTAAACCCAACTTGTACACTTCAGACAGTGCTGTATTTAATTGTTTGCTTTTCAGGGAACACACTAACTGATGAGGGTGTTGACAATCAAATTCGTCAAACTAATACAGCATGGTAAATTCATTCTTCAACCGGATAAAATCAAACAAGTCTTTATAGGACAGTTAAAGATTTTCAAAGGCAGAATGAGGAAAATTACCTTAGTACGTTTCATACTTCAGAGGATCCAACAAGGATGTAAACTGTTATTGGTCTAATGACTCGAATCATTCGTCTAATTGTACAATAATATTGTAAAAAATAGAGTGGTATAGGAATTTCCTTGGAATTATCGGATCTTCTTCCCGACATTGTCGTTTAGTTGGTGGAGAGTCTTCGACACCATGATAGACCAGAGTCTCGGCCCAAGTTACGTCGCACTTATTCCCGAGGTTTAGTATCTCTCTTTTGATATCCTGAACATTCTGGGAGCAATATAGGACGTCTAAATTCTTGGATTGAAGGACTTTGAAAAGGATATAAGTGAAGGTAAGAATATTGCTAAAAATCAGTAACAAAAAGGAAGTTTCAATGCTAGTTAGAAATTTCATGAGACCTTGTGCTGATTCTACTGTATACTGCCCCAGTTTGAGCTTTCATCTAAAACACTCCGAAGGAATTCAAGGAATGAAGTGCAATGTCCTTTCACTATGTGAACAAGACGAGATGAAAAACTCCACCGTGATGGAGTAATTTTAGGCATCCTCTTTGCTGTAAATTCTTTCAGTTCATGAGATGGTTTAGAGGATTTGTGGAAAAATGTTCCTAATCGCATTAAGGTCTGAACAATATTTTACATTCCTTGACACAGGAAATTGACGGTGACAAAATCAGATTAAGCTTGGATAAATATGGCCTTCGGAAAGAGTTCGTGTACTTTGGTTCTTAATCCACTTGTGTGGCTGGCCATCACACCTGCTCCATCGAACGTTTGTGCAACCAACCTGTAGTTTAAGTCAAACTCAGTAACAATGTTTTTCAGATGTTCAAGCAAACCACTGGCTGTTCGATCTGCGCTAACATCAATGAAATAAATTTGCCTTTCGTGAACTTTACCACTTTCAGAATCAACGTATCTCAGACTGGTTGATAGTTGAGACAAATTCATAATGTCTGGAGTCTCGTCAAGAAGAAGGGCAACAAAAATAGCGTGTTTTATTTCTGACTTCACTTTTTCCAAAACTACATCACTGACAGCCCTTATTAAATCATGTTCTATCCGGTTTGAAGTTCCGCGAAACACGGCCGATGCTTCTAGGTGTGTACTTAACGTCGCATCGTAAGTGGCGTGTTAAGTTCAATGGACCCAAATAAGCACACCTGTTCAAAGGATCTTCACCCTCAAAATGTCCTCGCAATGGTAATTCGTGAGTAGCTAAAAACCACAACATCAATCAATCTCTTGAACACCTCTGTGTTTCTCCGGACGGTTTCATTATATTGTACAGTGCTTGCAGGCAATTGAGCACCAAGCTTAATATCATTTCGAGCTTTTACTAACGTTCTCAGCTGTAACAGTGCAGAAATGCGCGACTACGATCTCTCATGCTTTTGAATGGCACTGTGCAAGTTACTCAGGTTATCATAACCAGTGTGGGACCACACAGTTCCGTCTCTTGCAATGAGTAAACATGGCCAGAAAAACAGTTTATTAAATTTCGAACTTCCAGCAATCCATTCTGTTTTACTATACTGTGAAGTTTGGGAACGACGAACGTACTCTTGATTTTTGTTTTTATGCGTTTTTAAGGTTGGACATATCTGGAGAAGGTTTTCCAGATTGAACAATGTCTAGTTTCTCACATAAGCTCCTAAAACAAAACTATTTTTCCAACAGTTGTTCAATCACACAAGCTGAGTTAGCCGTCGTAAATATTACGATACCGTAGTTGAAAGACTTTCGTGTGGAGCGTGGCATTGTATGGAAGTGAAACATGGACGGTAACTAGCTCAGAAAGAAAGAGAATAGAAGCTTTGGAAATGTGGTGTTACAGGAGAATGCTGAAGGTGAGATGGGTAGATCGAATCACAAATGAAGAGATACTGAATCGAATTGGCGAGAGGAGATCGATTTGGCTAAATTTGACGAGAAGAAGAGATAGAATGATAGGACACATCTTAAGACACCCAGGAATTGTTCAGTTGGTTTTTGAAGGAAGTGTAGGTGTTAAGAACGGTAGGGGTATACCATGGTATGAATATGGCAAGCAGATTAGAGCAGATGTAGGATGCAGTAGTTACGCAGAAATGAAAAGGTTAGTAAGGATAGGGTGACATGAAGGGCTGCATCAAACCAGTCTATGGACTGATGACTCAAACAACAACAACAACAACAACAACAACAACAGTTGAAAGTAAGAAGAAATTATATTTCACTTAATACTTCTACATAAATACACATGTACGCACTCACGACACAGGCTAATTATAAACACTGTCTACATTTCATGTTATTATTATGAAAATAATTAGAATGTATGCTCCTACAAACACGTCACATGCTCTACTATAACACTGGTACCTACTAGTAGGCACATTTTTCTCACATTGTTAAATTTAAGTAAAATCTAATGTTCAATTCTAAAAGGCACTGGATATTCGTACTTTTAAGAAGTTCTTCGCTAATGTCAGTTGTCACTCGCAAGAGCTGTTTCTGCAATAAGCTAAATCACAGTAAATAAGACACTGCTGCACCATGCACTCGAGCCGGGCAGCGTTGAGTTGTCGGCTTACGAAGCTCGCATACTGGCAAGGTTACTACGCATGCGTCACCTTGAACTCAACGCTAGGCGAGCCAAGCGGTAGGTGTGTCGCGTACCCTCGCTACAGCAGAAATTCGCACTGCAGAATTTGATGCTACATACTGCAGAAAACCATACTGCAGCAATTGAGTAATTACAAAAAATATTTTCAACTGACAAGATAAACTTAATTGTTACACTTACAGTTGCGTTAGTTTGTTTACTTTGTATCTCATATCCAACGGGTAAGCCGGGCTTAGCCTGCATACCCACAATGCACGCTACTGAACTCCACAGTACTGAGTTCGGACTTAAAAGAATGTCAACGCTACGCGAGTTATAATCACATATCGCCGAGTTCAAGACTCAAACTCCACATTTGAACTTATAAATATTTCAGCGAGTTGCAAGTGATAATTTTATTTCGCCGAGTTCCCGCGATTCACGAGTGATAGAATCTAGCCTCAGTTAAGATTGATTTAAACTTTAATGGTGATTTATTCGGACAGATGTTTCAAACTTACATTTCTTAAAAGTGTTCATAACCCATGATTGATGAAACAATCCGAACAGTGATAAATTGTGAACGACATTCGCATTGCAAACTAATTGAAATATTTCGCAAATTTTGTGTGTCAGAACTCTTCAGACTGTGACAAGTGATTAATTGATGAATTAACTTCAATCTATGACTGTCTTCGGACTTATAGAAATCGTGAGATTTTCCAATATCTCGTGTATTCAGAGTAGACATTGGACTGTGATTAGTTTCAATCCGTGTACTACGCATTTAATCTGTGCAGACCTTGAACTGTGAGTTAACGATAGACTGTGAATTACATATTCGAACTTTGCATTCATGGTAGATATTGAACCGTGTTAAGACATGAATTACATATTCGAACTTTACATTCATGGTAGAAATTAGACTGTGTTTAAGGTGTACATTTACCACAAATTAAACTGTTTATTTATGACTAGTAATGAACTGTGCATTTAAACTGTGAGTTTTCAATAGACAGTATTTTCTTTTGTGTGATCAAACCACGGACTGTGGAAGAGTGAGACCTATTTCATTTAATTTCAAATTAATGAACCAAATTGGTTTACAAGTGAAACATTTTCTTTTTCAGTGACTGAGTTAACATTGCACGTAACCCTAAGATAATATTTCGCGTGTGATAATTTCAAGCTGTTTCAAGTATCACATTTTCTTTAGTCAATTTTATTGAAGTTTGATTACGTCACACTATGAGTGATTCTTTGTTCAACATTCAAATCCGTTACTCAAGAAACTCTTACCGTGTCCCAGGTGCTAATGTGTACAGTCATAAGTCATTCCCCGTGCAACCAAATATCATGCTCACATTACTACGTTATCCCGATCTTCTGGACGTCGTATGGATATTCCAGAACTTCTAGAATTTCCATCGTGAGAGAAATCGTGGTTCCTGTGGTGCCGAGAGGAGACTGAAGGCAGTACGAGGAGGGCAGCCGGATATCGAGTACATCCCCAGGACGAGGAAAGAACCATTTCCTGCATATCTGCTGTATGAAGGTGATATGATTTGAACTTTGTTAATAAATTCAGAATTTTAAAAAAGCACTTAAGAATCATTTCAAGAAACCCCTCTCCCTCTGTAAGCATTGCAATCAGAACGGTACATGCCCTGCGCCTAACTCATGCTCGTCAAAGTACCATATTTACTGTTACAAAATAATCTGCATGATTGCTAGGTAACATGGTCTGGCCTTCCATCCATACTTCACATGACAGCCTGCACACACGGTTGCTAGGTTACACTTCCCTCACACATTTTGTGTCGCTAATTTCAAAACTCAATTTTTCAAAGGGCCCACAATCATAAAGCATTTTATGTCAAAATATTGGAATTCTGCACACCATTCGGTTGAAGGATATATATATATATATATTCAATTTTCTTAATGTCACACAGATAGGTTTTATAGCGACAATGGGATAGGAAATGGCTAGGTGTTGGAAGGAATCAACTGTGGCCCTGATTCTCTAGCATGTTCCTTGTGTGAAAATGGGAAACCACGGAAGACCATTTGAGGGCTGCTGACAGTGTGGTTCGAACCCAATGTCCCCCGAATGCAAGCTGACGGCTACGTGACCCAAACCGCGCACCAACTCGCTCGGTTTTGAATGTTAATATTAATTATATGATAACAGGTTAATAGTATTTACCTTCATTGTCAGTTGTAGGTGCTTTGGTAATGTCACTTCTTCTGCTCGACGTTGGCTGAGAATCAATCTTACCAAATAAATAAACATTTATTTGGAACTCATCATAACAACATAATTTTTCTGAAGTATGAAAAATATTATGTTTATGAGGTAGAGGATTCTGTAATTCTAGCAGGCAAAATTCCTTTATATAGTTGAACTAGCAAGATACCCGTGCTTCGCTACGGTATTACAATGAAATTTATAATTGAATGCTTAACGTTTTATATATAATCCGCCGAAATATGCGATCTAACTCGTTTTCTGAGAGAATCCCCTAAAATTCGTATCTGACTCGTTTTCTGAGAGATTACGGCAAAGTTCCTCCCATTTGTCAATCTTTCTTTCCAGCAATCGATTTCGTACTTCCCGGGCTAGGTCCAGGTAATCCACCCGGTCAGTTGGGTCCCTAAATCTTTGCCATCTTTTCCTATAAGCATTTTTAATATGGATCAAATCCTTGAGGAGATCCTGCTGGTGTCGTCTTGGGTGCCTTGGCGGTACTGAAGCTGCGGCCGGACTGCAGTCGTACGGTAGTCATTACCCGGCCAAGGCACGTTTCCAGCGTGGCCCGCACATTTTGAGTTCGGTCCAGAACATAATAATAATAATAATAATAATAATAATAATAATAATAATAATAATAATAATATGATGATGATAATGATGATGATTTACCCCCTCAAAAAAGGCGTGTTTCTTTATGTTTAAAGAAGATTAAAAATACCGATGTTATTATTATTATTATTATTATTATTATTATTATTATTATTATTATTATTATTATTATTATTATTATTATTATTATTATTATTATTATTATTATTATTATTATTATTATTGATGGTCTGGAACCCAAATCAAGATGCAAGACTGCTACTTGGCGGTAAATTACATCTGCAGCTAGTGTCAATGCTGACAATTTGACCAGCAAAATCGTCGTGCGTAGGCAAGTGCTTGAGATTTCTGGCGATACGAATAATATACTTCCGTGCATTATTGATCTCATTATAGAGGTGAACAATTGCACGGTCATTATCATTCCCATCGTTTATTTCAAATTTGTTTACATTTTTATTTATATGCCAAGAGAATCTACTGTAATCTAACTTTATGTTCTCCAAAGGAAAATACGGTTCTTGGAAACGAACCCAGGAAAGATTAAAAATGATAATTTTATGATCAGAATAAGTAGGCTTACATTACGACAGTAAAATCAATTGGTCTCGAATCCTTTTTCACCCCACCGCCGTTAAGTTGATTTACCCCACCTCCCGAAAAGAAGGCGTGTTTCCTTATGTTTAAAGGAGATTCCAAATACCAATGTTCACGTCTGTTACCTTCAGTTCTGAGATATAAGTATCCCCATAAAAAGAATTCACTTTCTTTCACTTCCTTTCATACTCCCGCCTCTTAAGTGAATTTCCCCTTAAAAATACTTGTTTCTTTAACAGTAAAGGATCTTCTAAATATCAATTATCACGACTCTAACATCTTCAGTTTTTGAGATGTGTGTCCTCATAAAAGGAATTCAACTCCTTTTCACCCCCGCCCCCCAAGATAATTTCCCTCAAAACGCTTTTTCTTTGTTTTTAAAGGAGATCCAATTACCAATTTTCACGTCGGTAACAACGTTAGTGTTTATTAGATGTAAGTATCCTAATACAATTAATTCAATTAATTTTTCAATTCATTCATCCCCCCTTCGTCATTGCATTTTCGGACAATACGTGTTTCTTTAATTTTAAAGCAGATTCCAAATACCAATTTTCATGTCTGCAAATTCTTTAGTTTTTGAGATAATAGTATCCTCATACAAATAATTCAACGAATTTTTCAATTTCTCTCCCCCCTTAAGGTGGATTTCCGAAAACAAAAAATACGTATTCCTTTATTTTTAAAGGAGATTCCAAATACCTAATTTCACGTCTATAACATCTTCAGCTTTTGAGATATCAGTATCCCAATTAAAAGAATTCAACCCCATTTTCAGTCACTTTTACCCCTCCACCCAAGTGGTTTTTCAGAAAACAAAAAATACACGTTTCTTTATTTTTAAAGAGTACTATTTTTCACTTCGCTAACATGTTAAGTGTGTGAGATAAACTGTAGAAATGCTCATTTTAGAATTTCACCCCCTTTTTAGTTCCCCTTAAGTGGAGTTTCCAAAAACAAATCACCTATGTTTCTTTTCTTTTACAGGAGATTACAAATACCAATTTTACGTCTCTAATATTTAACATTTCTGAGAAATACTAAGATATGGTCTTTCTAAAAATTCACCCCATTTGTCACTCCTTTTAACCCCCATTAATTGGATTTTCCGAAAACAAAAAATATATGTTCTTTATTTTCAAACGAGATCCCAAATACCAATTTTCAGGTCTGTAATATAATCTGTTTCTGAGATATAAGTATCCTCATTTAAGGCATTCAACCACTTTTTCACCCTTTTTCACCCCTCCTACTGGAATTTTCCGTAATCCAAAGAAATGTGTTTCTTTATTTTTAAAGCCGATCCTAAACACCAATTTTTACATCTGTACACTTCAACAGTTTTACACTCGTTTTAAAAATTCACCCCCTTTTCACCCCCACTGACTGGATTTTCAAAAACAAAAAACACACGTTTCTTTATTTTTGAAGGAGATCCCAAATACCAATTTTCAGGTCTGTAATATCCTCATTTTCTGAGATATAAGTATCCTCATTAACGACATTTAATCCCTTTTTAATCCTTTTACATCCTTGCTATTGGGATTTTCCGAAAACCAAAAATAGCTTTTCCTTATTTTTAAAGGAGATTCTAAATACAAATTTTTACATCTGTAAACTTTAAAAGTTTTGAGATATAGATATACTCATTTTTAAAATTCACCCCCTTTTCACCCCCATTAATTGGATTTTCCAAAAACAAAAAATACAGGTTTCTTTATTTTTAAACGAGATCCCAAATACCAATTTTCAGGTCTGTAATAGCTTCAGTTTCTGAGATATAAGTATCCTCATTTAAGGCATTCAACCCCTTATCACCCCTCCTACTGGGATTTTCCGAAAACAAAAAGTGTTTATTTTTAAAGGAGGTTCTAAATAGCAATGTTTACATCTGTAAACTAAAAGTTTTGAGATATAGATACACTCATTTTAAAAATTCACCCTCTTTTTCACCCTCCCATTAATTGGATTTTCCAAAAACAAAAAATACGTGTTTCTTTATTTTTAAAGGAGATCCCAGATACCAATTTTCAGGTCTGTAATATCTTCAATTTCTGAGATATAAACATCCTCATTAAAGACATTCAACCACGTTTTCACCTTTTATCAACCCTTCTATTGGGATTTTCCAAAAACAAAAAAATACGTGTTTCCTTATTTTTAAAGAAGAGTGTAAATACCAATTTTTACATCTGGAAAATTTCAATGTTTTGAGTTATAGATACACTCATTTTAAAATTTCACCCCTTAGCGTCGGAATATCCAAAAATTCTCTCTTAGCGAGCACCTACATCTTAATATGAATGTATCCCCAAAATCTCATTTCTTTATGTCCAGCAGTTTTAGCTCGGCGATGATGAATCAGTCAGTCAGGACAAGTTATTTTTTATATATACTCTGACTGACAGAGCAAATGCAACACCAAGAAGGAGTGGTTCGAAAGGGATGAAAGTTGGGGAAAAAACAGAGACGGCACGGACGAATAATTGATGTTTATTTCAAACCGATATGCAGGTTACACAATGCGCACGGCATCGACTCAGTAGGATGTAGGACCACCGCGAGCGGCGATGCACGCAGAAACACGTCGAGGTACAGAGTCAATAAGAGTGCGGATGGTGTCCTGAGGGATGGTTCTCCATTCTCTGTCAACCATTTGCCACAGTTGGTCGTCCGTACGAGGCTGGGGCAGAGTTTGCAAACGGCGTCCAATGAGATCCCACACGTGTTCGATTGGTGAGAGATCCGGAGAGTACGCTGGCCACGGAAGCATCTGTACACCTCGTAGAGCCTGTTGGGAGATGCGAGCAGTGTGTGGGCGGGCATTATCCTACTGAAACAGAGCATTGGGCAGCCCCTGAAGGTACGGGAGTGCCACCGGCCGCAGCACATGCTGCACGTAGCGGTGGGCATTTAACGTGCCTTGAATACGCACTAGAGGTGACGTGGAATCATACGCAATAGCGCCCCAAACCATGACGCCGCGTTGTCTAGCGGTAGGGCGCTCCACAGTTACTGCCGGATTTGACCTTTCTCCACGCCGACGCCACACTCGTCTGCGGTGACTATCACTGACAGAACAGAAACGTGACTCATCGGAGAACACGACGTTCCGCCATTCCCTCATCCAAGTCGCTCTAGCCCGGCACCATGCCAGGCGTGCACGTCTATGCTGTGGAGTCAATGGTAGTCTTCTGAGCGGACGCCGGGAGTGCAGGCCTCCTTCAACCAATCGACGGGAAATTGTTCTGGTCGATATTGGAACAGCCAGGGTGTCTTGCACATGCTGAAGAATGGCGGTTGACGTGGCGTGCGGGGCTGCCACCGCTTGGCGGCGGATGCGCCGATCCTCGCGTGCTGACGTCACTCGGTCTGCGCCTGGACCTCTCGCACGTGCCACATGTCCCTGCGCCAACCATCTTCGCCACAGGCGCTGCACCGTGGACACATCCCTATGGGTATCGGCTACGATTTGACGAAGCGACCAACCTGCCCTTCTCAGCCCGATCACCATACCCCTCGTAAAGTCGTCTGTCTGCTGGAAATGCATCCGTTGACGGCGGCCTGGCATTTTTAGCTATACACGTATCCTTTGGCACACGACAACACGTTCTACAATGACTGTCGGCTGAGAAATCACGGTACGAAGTGGGCCATTCGCCAACGCCGTGTCCCATGTATCGTTCGCTACGTGCGCAGCACAGCGGCGCATTTCACATCATGAGCATACCTCAGTGACGTCAGTCTACCCTGCAATTGGCATAAAGTTCTGACCACTCCTTCTTGGTGTTGCATTTGCTCTGTCAGTCAGTGTAGATTTCACAGTTATTAAAACTAAAACATGTTTCAGAAATAGAAAGGTAGATTTTACTGAGTGGATTCGGCAGCCCCCCCCCCCCCGATAGGTCCTACCTGTGACAAGAAATATCTTGAACTTGGATTAAAATCATAACGTGGAGCAAAGTCTCTGATAAATGTGTTATGGAGTGAAAAATTGAATCAAACTTCTAATAGTTTTTAATATTTCATTAAAAGAATTATACATTAATACATCACATTCTCTCCTTCAGTACTCTCTGGAACGAGAACATCATCTACTAACACATATGCTCCTGACTGATTCTTGGTCAACATCAGCATACCGCTTTAATAATATCTTTCATTTTTGTGTCAATACTGCAGCAGGAATCCATACCAGGATTATTTCCTGCCGAAGTTTCAGGTAGTGGACCTCCTCCAGTATTCTTTTTTTTTGCTAGTGGCTTTATGTCGCACCTACACAGTTAGGTCTTATGACGACGATGGGATAGGAAAGCCCTAGGAGTGGGAAGGAAGCGGCCGTGGCCTTAATTAAGGTACAGCCCCAGCATTTGCCTGGTGTGAAAATGGGAAATCGCGGAAAACCATCTTCAGGGCTGCCGACAGTGGGATTCGAACCGACTATCTCCCGGATGCAAGCTCACAGCCGCGCACCCCTAACAGGACGGCCAACTCGCCCGGTCCTCCAGTATTCATGATGGCTCTTTTCTCTGCAGCCACCTACTCCTTTCTGCAAGATTTAATGTTCTCCCACATTTTTTCAATTGTGCAACATCCTTCTAAAGGAAGAACATTTTAAAAATAAAATATAATTCAATATCTATGTAAAGAGTAGAAATATATTGTGTGTAATCTGCTCGCATCTAAAGCTCGGTCCACCCATAAGAACTGTTCTTAATCTATATCAGTGCAACAAAGCTACGTTACCATGAATGGTAATATTTCATCAGTTATGTAGATAAAAGAGGCAGACAGAATTGTCCGGGTGGCTTGTTCTTGGTCAAAACATATTGTTTTCCATTTTATTGGGGAAGTAATTACTATAACATAAGAACTGTGGATGTATTTGTCAAACCATTAGACGTGTTGTAATGCTAAGTATTTTACAATTGAAGAAATTTTTGTATAGGTTTGAGTACCTGGATAACTATTAAATTAAGAATATAATTTAGACTGTAATATTTACCTAGGCATTCTTGGAGTTTGCATTATATTCCACAGGAAGTTTCTCTTAAACCATTGTTTTCTTCTGCAGAGAAACAGCATCGGTGTGCTTGTTTTCCATTATATTCATTTATTTGACACAAGTTCTTACAGGTGCCATATCTCCGGCTAGCTGTATTGCTTTCCTTAAGGCATTCTGATGACCAAATATATATGCGCAAAAATAAAAGTATGATATTCCAACCTCAAAAGTGGTAATAAATGGCGCGTAAAGTCTTTCAACATACGTAACACAATAGGTCATTTCACTACACAGTAGTCAGAACTATCCAATCAAGGAATCATGAACATAATGTACAGCGTTGCCACATCTCCAGCATATTCTTATTGTATAAATATTTGTACGCTTCAAGTGTTGTCTATGAAATGTAAACTCATATAAGTGACTCCTTACTGTAAGTGATCCCTTATTACTTAAGGGTTCCACTTATGTATAGGTGTTGTCTAAGAATTCGGCCCTCTACCTTGTACGGAACAGGGGTGAGAAATGTATTACCTGTGCTGGGCATGCTATTAAAATTGTGTAATGGCTCTTATTTGTTTATGGACTTTATTTGTATTCTATTTTATCACTTGTTCCTGTTCCACACTTACTGCCCATTATCATATACAGTAATAATGTTACAGGTTTAAATAACAAATCATTTTTTTGCGTTCATTACTTTAGCTATTCTATTTGTCATTCATATCAGCGGTTCTCCAACTGATGTCCACGAAGCATTAGAGTACTTCTTTCTATAAACCCTGGCATGTCATGGCTAGTAAGTGAAATACAGTTCTCCCATTACTTCAGAAATTAAAATTAATAAGTAATGTTGCATCATCATGTATTGTCAGTTATTGCTAATATTAACACATTAGATATTGTACATACTTTTTGAATGTAATATGATAGTTATGGTTAATACTACTCCGTAAGGATGTACTCCATGAATAGAAAATTCAGAAAACATGAATTTATTTGTTTGTAGTTTCAAGCTGTGAAAACCAGTGAAGTTGAACATTAAAAAATGATTTTAAACTTGGAAGTTAATTCTTGGGGGTCCACTTCTGCAAAAGATCTTCAAAGGAGTCCATATCCATACGCTTAAGAGCAAATATACTTGACCCTTTTTCCTAGCATTGAATGTTTCTCATGGAAATGTGATTTATTTATTATTATATTTTTTGCTGTACGTCGCATCGAGGCAGAGAGGTCTTATAGCAACGATGGGATAGGAAAGGGCTAGTATTCGGTTGGAAGCGACTCTGGCCCTAATTAAAGTACAGCTCCAGCATTTGCCTGGTGTGAGAGGGGAAACCACGGAAAACCATCTTCAGGGCTACCGACAGTGGGGTTCGAACCTACTATCTCCTGAATGCAAACTGACAACTACATGACCCAAACCATGCAGCCATTTGTTCAATAAATGAGCTTGAAGGTGTTGAAAAGTCTTCTGTTGTGAACAAAAATTCTAACTAGAATACTGCTGTGTAATCATGTACTCCAATGAAAAGAAAATTTCAGAAAATATCAATGTATTTATAGTTTCAAGCTGTGAGCATTTTTATATAAACTGAGAGAGAACTTAAAAATAAATACCAGGCTAGGAAACACATTTGAATTTAATCCCGACCCAGTGTATAGCATTTATGTGTGCTTAAACTCAACTGATTTATGTTGATGGGTCTACTAGCATCATATTCAAGCACAATTACAATTCTGATAGGACTATGGTGGTTAAAAAGCATAGTTAAAATAAATTATCGTCATTGTTGTTACTATTCATATAAGTATTTTAACAATACTCGTCTAGCAAGAACTCACTGGCAATATTACCCTATTCTAATCTTTTCGAGGGAAGTAATTTCAGAAAAGAGGAAGTAGGTTGACACTGGAGAAGGCAGGGCTGTTAGACTTTTTGTTGCCAACCTAAATTGTTTTTCCTATATGGGTCATATTTTCTGAGCTCAAGTGTACATACAAGATCTCCAAATTCATCCTGGAAGATGAAACCAAGATTGTTATTATACGAGGGTTGGGGAAAAAGTCATGGCAACTATTTTTTTCTTGAAGATACCAGTCCGGTTAGAAAATGTGACATGTACAGACAAAAGGACAAGGTGTTAACTAAATATATGGACAATGAATAGCACTGAAATATCGTAACACACTAATTTATTCTGGTAGTATACAGGGCAATATGGCCTTCGCGGTGCAAAAGAATGACAACACAGTACACATAAGGTTCACATGACAAACCTGGGCCTAAGGACCCTCAAAGTATCCCGTGCTACTGACACCACACGCTGCCAACGATGTGAGAGGCGCTGAATACCATCTGCCTCAGCATTTGCCGCACCATGTGTGAATCGGGTCACCTGCTGGCGCACAGCATTAGTAATGTCCTCTCGTGTTGCAAACCGCCTACCACGTAGTGGTTCCTTAATCTTTCGAATGAGATCAAAGTCACAGGGCGAAATGTCGGGAGAGTACGGTGGGTGCTCCAATTCTTCCCATCCCCAACATCACAGTAGCTGCCCTACACACTCTGCTTTATGTGGTTTTGCATTGTCGTGCAGGATTGTCGCACTGTCCACAATATCCGGACGTTTCTCCCGAATGCCACGTCATACCTGTCGCACCAGGAAGTCCCTGTAGTACTGTGCGGTCACTGTTCTGCCATGTGGAACAAAGTGACAAACAATGACACCTCTGACGTCATACGCGACGATCACCATAAATTTGACTGGGGAAGGATTCTGACGGACCTTCTGCCTCCTTTGTGATCCCGCATGTCACCACTCCACGGACCTACATTTCAGTTCTGTTTCGTATGCCCTGGACCAAAATTCATCGATGGCGATTATTCGTGACAAGAATTGATCGCCGTCCTGTTGCCAGCGTGCAAGGTGGTCGGAGCATATTGCATACCGCACCCACCTTTGAACCTCCGTCAGTGTAATGTGTACCCACCGCGATGCGATTTTGCGCAGTTGCAGCTCATTACGCAATATCCTGTGGACAATGCTTTTCTCGATGCCACTTGCCCTCTCTAACTTCTGTAACGTCCATTGTCTGCCTTCATCCAGGAGGCGCTCGATGACGGCACGTGCCACGTCGGTCCGCACACTGACAGGTCGTCCCGAACGTTGCTCATCACTGGTTGACACATGTCCTTGCTGAAACTTTCCTACCCACCGTGCTACTGTACGGTATGGTAGAGTATTATTCCCAAGGGCGTCCAATAATTCACTGTGACATTCCGCCGCATTTCTCCCTCGGAGAACGGCTATTTTGATGTAAGCGCGCTGCTCAACACGGGTTATTTCCATCTCGCACGACACACACCAACTGACTGATTTCACAGCACTTGCTGCGCTACTATGAGCTATCACAGAGACATCTGTTGTTCTGCATACACGCTATACCTGCAGAACTTCCACACGACACATATACGTTTGTGATCCATTCACATATCTACAAGAAAAAAATAAGTTGCCATGACCTTTGCCTCAATCCTCGTATATAGAGCAATATAAAGTCTTCTTCTGCTACTGAAACTGTAGTTGTGTTTGAAATCTTCGGACTTTCCTTTTGTTTAATAAGGGCCTATCAGCATTGCTCTGGATGTACTATAGCCTATAGGCTTATTGCACAGCCATCTTTAGACTTTCTATGAAAATGGTTTTTTGTAGTGGCCCTTGTAGCAATTATTATGTTCTTTGTGAGAGACACACACACATTGTGTCCAGGATTCCATTTAATGTATAGATTCCTGAATTATCTGGCCCAGCATACATTGCTGTCCCTTCCATGAAGCTATCACCAGGCATTAATGGATTTTTTCTCTATCCTTTCATCAAATGCATAACACTGATGTCCAGATAAACTCTCAGCCAAGTCTTCAAACCATAAGAAATCTCTTAAATGTAGTTCGGAATGGGATAATGAACTATAAAAGCCACTTACTTGGCCCACATCAAAATTCACAGCCTGAAAAATCTAGCAACGCTGTTCAAAATCTTTTTTAGGATAGTCCTCCAAAGAACTACCATGAATTCTGTTTCCAAAGTACTGACATTCATTAACAGTGCAGCCTCATTTTGTGTTTGCCACCTTTGCACTTTGACACTGGGGCTGATTATCTAGTTGTTTGACCCCTTAAAATAACAAATCACCGAACTCGATAGGTATATTGCAAGTTATGAATCTCATTATTGGTCCAAACTGAGCAACATATATTTTTTACTTACAATGTTATATGAAATATCCACCTTTTCAATACAACATAGTTTTTATTCTACATTAAAGAACTAACTTCAATCTTCAAATTGAAGCTACAGGATTCTAACATTTATTGTCAACCAAATTGAGAAGTCCCCTATTCGAACCTCCACAGTGACAAGCTGCATGTTACACCACAATTTCAGCAACACAGGCAACTCAATAGACCCGACAATATTTTACAAATACACTTGCTAAAGTTAAATTCAGAAGGTGACACCTAGATTCAACAACATTTCTAACGGGAGCACAAGAATAGTGACTTTCAAGAATTTGTATTCAATCAACTTTGAAATAATACGCCCTTTGAACATTAAAGACTGCAGAATTAAACCAGTCAATGTCTTTTATTAGGATATAATCATAACAATTGGTTTTATTTAATGTTTTTCAAGTGCAAACTTAAGTTTTTAACAGTATAATTATAGGCATTTTTCACTGTGATAACTCAAGTTCGACAATATTCTAATGGGAGCACGAAAATTGTGACTTCAAGATTACGTATTCAATCAATCAAGGAATAACACACCAGTGGACAGTAAAGACTGCGCAATTAAACCAGCCAAAGTCTTTTTAAAAATTATGAACGTAGCAATTTGGTTTTAATCAGTGTTTACTTTTAACAGAATAAATGTACTTATGATCATTATTTTGCATACTCCACCAGCCGTAATGACAAAAAAAAATAGTTAGATGTCTACATATATCATATAGTTACAAAAAACATATTTTTAAACAACTTCCAAGGTAGCATTTAATTTTAAAGATTTTATAAGGATACAAATACCCAGAATCCTGGATATTTTGATTCATTGAGTTAAGAAACATAGCTGATGATGCCCAAAATATGGGCGAAACATGTCTTATAATAAAATAGTAACAATGTAAAGTTTTTAAATGAAGAATAAAATCTATATTGTATTGAAAAGGTAGATATTTCAAATAAAAGTTTTAAGTAAAAAAATTGACATCTGTAGTCGGTGCAGCCAGTATCCAGTTATCGGGAGATAGCGGGTTCGAACCCCACTGTTGCCAGCCCTAAATATGATTTTCCGTGGTTTCCCACTTTCATCATACCAGGAGGGGCTGTACATTAATTATGGCCACGGCTGCTTCCTTCCCATTCCTAGCCCTTTCCTGTCCAAGTGTTGCCATAACACCTATCTGTGTCGGTGCGGCTTAAAAACGTCAATATAAATTATAACACTATAAACATTGGTATCCATAGAAATACACACTATTATAAAGGTATGTTTATAGTGTTATAATTTACTGTATATTGAAATTGCAGTGTGTTTGACAGGCTGAAAAGTTTTTGTTTACATTTAACTAAGTCAACACTGAAAAATATGGCTCCATTCTTAACAGAAAATAAATTAAAAAGTCATCATTTTATCATTAAAATTAATCCTGAAACTAGAATAATTCTTTGCCAATCTTGTAGCAAAGCGTGACGTATGTCATGATGAGCAGAAGATGTTTTTCTCAGATTGAGGAGGTTTAGCTTTGTGCTTTTGACAAAGAATTTTCCATTGGTGCACAGATACTATGAAAAAGTTGGGAGTTCTTGGAGCAAGTCAAAAGGATACCACATTTGTGCAACTGTTAGGAGCACACGAACCCACACGATTAAATGTGCTGTACATGGAACCTAGTCAGCTTGAGGAGTAAGTTATTTTATTCTGCCTTGAACTTCTGAGTATAACCAAGCAAGTTGACCATGCGGTTTGGGTCACTTAGCAGTGAGCTTGCGTTTGGGAGATAGTGGGTTCAGACTCCACTGTTGGCAGCCCTGATGTTCCCATTTTAATACCCTAATTAAGGTCACGGTCGCTTCCTTCCAAACCCTAGCCCTTTCATGTCCCATCGTGGCTATAAGACAATGTAAATCAAATCACAAAAAGAGAAAACATCCATGTTTATTCCAGATTTTTTTGGAGCATTGTCATAAGACTCATCTCCCCAGTTTGAAGTGTTGGTGTTGCATTCCTTTATAATATTTAAAATTGCATTATATTTGTAGTCCTATGCATTTTCCACATTTGGCAAGAAGCAGAGAAAAATGTTCAACAAAAATTCCGTTGGCATTCATATAATATGTTTGGGAAAGGGAGTGAATAAAATACCAAAGAATTCGTAAAAAAATAAAAAATAAATAAATAGTAGTTCTATGAATTAAGGATATTGAAAAGCAACAAGTTGTGTGTAAAACTAAGAGGTCACTGGGAGAATTTTGTAATGTAATTGTAAGAATGAGGACTATAATAAATAATATAACAAAAAGGGAAATGAGGGGAATAATATGGTGGTTGACAGGGGTACATAAAGATAATACATACAGACATAATAGGGATGGTAAAAAAAGAAAATCTCTAAAGAAAAGAACATTTCTAAAAAATGGGATGGGAACATCTTGCAAGAGACTTTTTAGAGACAAGGGAAATAAGGGAGAAATTTAAGGATGAAGAGTATATGACGGAAATTGACACTGAAACTCAGTTTTATACTGTTGCAAAGTTATTGAACAGAGAGTGGATGCACTGGGAAGAGTTGCAAAATTATTCTTATTTATTAAGGGAATGTGAGGAAGTAAATTAATTGAGGAAAGAATTGGTACATGCTACTTAGCGACAGAATTATGCCTAAGGTAACCTAGGAAATAAAACTTTGTTGAAATCTAGAGGAGTTAGGTACAATTACAGTTATAGCTTAATTAATTTACTATCATATTCTAATCAAATTGCATGTTTTGTTAATATAATACTAATATTAATTTGTGATATCAGACGAGTATGGAAGAACTGAAGATGACGGCTGTGGTGATCCTCACCTTGGGAGGTTGCATTTCAGGGGTACCCAATGGACATCTGTGGCATGTCTGAGAAGTTTAATTCCTTTATGTCCATTTCTTACAATAATGTTTCTAACAATCACTTCAGGTCATGCTTTTCCTGTTCAGTTTTTACATTCTAAATCACATATAATGTCTTATGATATTGTAAGCTGGTCTACATGAGATATATCTGGTACAGTGTCGACATTAGTATGGAAATGCTGAGCTTGTAGCTACACAATTTCTTTAACACTAGATTTACTGCAGCAGTCAAAAGGACCATTTTTAGTTTTATTTCCTATATCAGTCTTATTATTCGGTTAGGACATTCAAATTTTTTGGTGACGATGATTTTAAGTGTACTTTTTGGCATATAGCTTCAAATACCCTTAACTCATCTGTAGTTGGTGCTACGAGATCATATACATACTTTTACCAGACGTTCATTTTGACCGCTATTGCAGTAGCTACATATCAAACTTTTGTGGCATCCTTTTAGAGTGAGAAATCATTGTAACAAACAGTGATTGAGTACTTACTTTCCAGAGGATCAAAACATAGAACATGATGCGAGTACATAGACAAGAAAATATACCGGTACCTAGTTTGTATTTGATTCAAAGGTGTGCAGTCATAACAAGCAGTCTATCGTCGTGTTCACTAATAACAATCATTCAATCTAGACTTTTCAGTTATTTGTAGTTACTCCAAAGAAACTTGGTCTCACGTCGTCTGCCGATAGATGCTGAAATTCTTAACCATTTACATGACATTTCCCCATCACAATCAGGCGATGAAGCTGGGAGTGATTTAGACCTCCACAATTGAGAAGCTTTGCAAATGTAAATATTTCAGATAGTTATTCTGGTAGCGTGGATCTTGTAGAATCATCATGTAAAAATGAAATCACACAGCAGCCTTCGACCTCAAAGGTTAGGGGGTCATCAACAAAATGGCAGCGCAGTAACGCCAGCAGAACAGCTGATGACAAAGGTAAGCCTACTTGACATTAGCCATCTTGTACTTACGTCATTCTGTGTGCATTGTAAGTAAGTTTGTTTCTACATTTTGCAGGTGAAGGACACACTAAGGCAGATAATGAAACCACTGACAAAAGGCATGATATACACTGTAGAAAGCCGAGAATTTGCTGTGGTCAGTCACATACGGCAATGGATAGCATGTGGCATTTGGCGTGGAAAGGATTGTTTTGAGAGGAACAGTGTGGATTTACGTTGATCTACAAAGTGTACCTGACCATCGAGGACAGCAAAATATACTTGGAGAAATCCCAGGTCCGACAGGACAGGCAAAATGCCACATTGAAGAAAGTTGTCCTGCTAGTACTTGGCGTATTTTTATTGATGAATCCCTGCTGCTCCACATCAATCGATGTACTGAGGTTAGAGACGTGAAGTTCTGAACAATCCTGAATGGACACTTTCTCTGGAAGAATTGAATGGTTTCGTTGGTCTGTTATATGCTTGTGGAACTTATGAGCTGTGGTCTCATAAATGGCATCCCAGAGTTTTCTCCCAAACTATGACACAAAACCTTTTCCTGGAAATCATGATGTTTCTCCAATTCTCTGAAATATCTACGCACGATAGATTTGTGCTTGTATCTGTTGTATGGGATAAATTTATTTCAAACTGTACTATTTGCTACATGTAAAAATGTAGCCATGAATGAACAGCTCTTTCCATCGAAAGCCAGATGCCCGTTTAAGCAGTATACGGCCAATCAACCAGACAGGTTTGGTATTAAATTTTGGCTGGCTGTTAGTGTAGAAGCCCAATATGTTGTAAACATTTTTTTCTATCTTGGGAAAAATGAAACGCGACCCACTGTTCAAACTTTGCATAGTCGAATCACATTATTATGACCACTGGTTAGTATGCAGAGTAACCACCCTTCGCAGCATGGGGAGCAGCTAGACTTGTTGACAATGACTCACTCTGATGCCGATAGGTTTCGACGTGTATCTGGAACCTTGCTGCCTGCCGTGCATTCTTCAACTGTTGAAGGGTGCATTGTGCAGGAGACATACTTTGAACACGATGATCGGTGTGGTACGACAGATGTTCAAATTTATATCAGGGCTGTTTGGGGCCCAAGGAAGAAGAACTTTCAAATCTTGATTTTTGTCCTTCCAGTCATGTGCGGACACTTCAAGCCCTGTGCAGACACTTCTAGTCCTGTGGCAAGGTGCAGTATCATGCTGGGAGATTCTGTCCTCCTGAGGAAAGACCACCATCATGTATGGGTGGACATGATCACCAAGGAAAGATGCATAACCAAATTGATCACAAGTGCCTTCCATACAGATGATGGAACCTATAGAATACCATGAGAACATTCCCCAAACCATAATACTGCCCCCACTGCCTTCTGTTCATCCAGCAATGGTAGCAGGGTGTTGGTTCTGTGACGTTTCTCGACAGACACACTGACGTCCATCCGTTCTATACAGTGAAGAATGTGACTCGTTGGAGAAGGCTATGTGCTGCCAGTCAGAAGTGGTCCAGTCACCATACTGTCCAGCCATTTCCAGTTGTTTTTGTTGATACACCTGTGTTAGTATGGGTTCAGTCTCCCTCCATCTAATCCAGAGCCCCAGTCACAGAAGGGTTTGTCGAACTAGTGTGGTGTGGCGGGTGTTCCCTGATTCGTTTGGATGGTGAACTGTTCCACTGAAGCGAGTCGGTTGGCCTTCGCGCACCATAATAGTTAACGTTTACCTCGGACATCATTGGTGTGTGGAGCTCCGCACTTTTCCACAGCGGTTATTCTCGATGGTACCATTCGTCCACTCATGATACGTCTTTACCACAGAGGCATATGATCAGTTCACAAATGTCGCTGTTTCCAAATGCTGCCTCTTTGGTTCCAAAGCCGGTTGTCATTCAATTTTGCAACTCGGTTCAATCACTTCTCTTACCCATGACAGCAGGAAGTGCAATGTGTACAGCCAGCCTGTTGGTCACATTATATACCTGTTTCACCAGCCCGTGCCCCAGGACATATGTCACGGCCTACGCACTACAGATGGCACTTCTGACAGATAGTCATAATAATGTGATTTGACTGTGTAAGTCATCATGTAGTATTGCGTCTTGCTGAGTCTTTCATCAATTAGGGAAGAAACATTATTTCTGATAACTTCTTCACTTAACTGAAACTAGCAAAATCATTGAAGAAAAAAGAAAAAAGTATCATAGGCACACTGAACCATGGTTCCTCCCTCCGTAAAGACCAGCAGTGACCCACTGTCCAGGATGGTAGTGTACAAGAATGAAGATGTGACTCTCACGTCCTACCAAGATAAAGATAAAAAGAATGTCCTCATTCTCTATACAGGATGTGCTGATGTAAGCATAAACAAACAGCATCCTAAGAAAAAATAAAACTCTCTACAGTTCTACCAAATTCGGTGTCAATATAGTGGATCAATTGGGCTGTAACTACACGGTAAATTCAATGAGTCAGTGACGGCTAGTGTACGTCTTCTTCAACCTACTATATCTCTGGTATAAGTGCTTATGCATTCTATAATGCAACACCTGGCAAACGATCTTGCACATCCATATACATCTTCTCAGAAAATAATCGTTTCAAACACCATTATGACTGTCAGCTGCAATAAAGGCTGAGCCTACAAAGAGAGTTCACACTGAAAACAGTGACAAGTCGCAGTGTGTAAAGGAAACAAGACAAAGAAAATGTGTGCGACATGTGCCTATACAAGAGAAGAAGCATGGGGAGATATCCGTGAGAGGCTTCAGTTGGAATATAATTATATTGGCTGGACTGACCACAAATATAAAATTAGAAGGAATTTTAGCAGAAGCGATTGGGGTAAATTTTCATTCATTGGGAAGGGTGTGAAGGAGTGGAACAGTTTACCAGGGGTAGTGTTTGATCCTTTTCCAAAATCTGTACAGATATTCAAGAAGAGAATAAACAGCAACAGAGAAAATAAATGAAGTGTTAGCGGGCATTCGACCAGTGCAGGTTATTGTAAATAAAAAAATAAAAAAATTTGTGTGAATAAATAATTCCATCCCCTGGTCTAAGAAGTTTGGACAGCCAAAGTAGGGAACTGCCTGTAGGGGCGAAGTACAGTGGGGACTTCGAGGGCCCTGGGACCGCTACGGTAGCCGTGAAGGCCCTTCAGGAACTCTGAAAAGTGGTGGCGAAGGGGGCTCTGGTTAAGACGCAGCAGGTCGTTATGCCACTTAGATTCCAGAACGGGTTAAAAAAAGTAAATAAGTAAAGAAATGCAATGTAAATATTAATCTTCTACCAGTTGTATAGTATCATTTGAAGTAGTTCCACATACTGTATATCAGTTGACTATATTTGTAAGTAGTACAGAGATATTATAAGTAGAATTTTGTAAACAATATAAATTTATTAAGGATGAGCTGTGTGTTTAATAGAAAACATTGTTAGCGTAAATTGTATAATATTGTATTATAGGAAAATTTTCTTCTCTTGTTAATTTAAAATTTAGTGCTTGACAATAATGTATTTTAGTGTACCATTTGCCACCGAGGTAGATACCTCATTTGCAAATAAAGAGATTTTGATTTGATTTTGATGTAAAAAAGTGTCTATTATAACCAAGCTATATGGGTGTGTGCCTTCTTTTTCTCAGTGGTGTAAGAGTATACAATTACGACCTCCTGATTTTAGGTTAGGGAATGTTCGTGAATGACTATCTTCCGCCTTTGCTGGCAGGACCTAGTGTTTACAGTGCACTATGTCTTCTGGTATGGGCTAGAGCAATTTTGTTACTTTTATTGATCTCAGCTTTATCCTTCGCTTTGACAAAATAAAAGTGACTGAGGTATGAGTGATGCTAGTAATGCAGCCAGTCCCTGCAATGAATGGTGTGAAAATGTTGCTCATAGGGTCGGTTGGTGCTTGCATTTCAGTGGGCTTGGCAGACTGATATGTAATAGCAACTTCTGGCCCGGTGAGTACATTTCGTATCCTCGCCGCTAGATGGGGCTTCATTCATTCCATTCTACAGTGCACGGCCGACTGCATCCCTCGCTGCGCTCCTCATACCGGCCTTCACAATCGCTTGTGAAGCCCAGCATAAAGCTGTAATTGAAAAGTTTCACCGTAATGCCGCTGGAGCGCTGGCCCACTACCCTCTGACAGGAAGATGTATACCGCAAATTACCTCATTTCCAGTTTTATTTATATGGTTTTGCTGTCGTAAATGTTGGCAATGTGTACGTAATGAGGTGCTGGCTTGATATTGAGATCTGATAGTTATGTGCTAGTGAGTTTATTTTTTGTTGTGTAGTGTGGTGATTATATTTTTAAATTGTGTTTACAAATCTCGGAATTTGTGACATTCTTGTGCACCTTTTCGTATTTCGAGCGGAAATTTTATGGAAACAGGAACAAAGTGATTTCTCGCTGTAACTTCGTCCTGAACAAGGATTTTAATTTATGCACTAATTCGTTTCTTAATGGTGTGGTGATTTGCTTTTCTTTAACTGTGTTAGGAAACATTCGAATAAATATTGCTGTGTGCCTTTTTTGTATTCCGAACAGGAAAAAAAAGAGCAAAGGACACCATCATTTCACGAATTCTCTGTAGCCCAAGACAAAACTACGGAGTGGCTAAAAACAGGTAGCACTCTCATCTTCGTTTTCCGTTTATATTTTGGGTATTTACCTTCGTTCGTTCTTTCTTTCTTTCTTTCTTACTCTGTTTACCCCTCCAGGGTTGGCTTTTCTCTCGGACTCAATGAGGGATCCCACCTCTACCACCTCAAGGGTAGGTAGTGTCCTGGAGCGTGACCCTGCGGGTCGGGGGATTCAACTGGGAAAGATGACCAGTACCTCGCCCAGGCGGCCGCAACTTCTATCCTGAACAGGGGCCTTGTGTTGGGATGGGAAGATTGGAAGGCATAGACAAGGAAGAGGGAAGGAAGCAGCCATGGCCTTAAGTTAGTTACCATCCCGGCATTTGCTTGGAGGAGAAGTGGGAAACTACGGAAAACCAATTCGAGGATCTCTGAGGTGAAAATCGTTACACCCTTCTACACAGTTGACCTCCCAAGGCTGAGTGGACCCCGTCCCAGCCTTCGTACCACTTTTGAGATTTTGTGGCAGGGCCAGAAATCGAACCCGGGACTCCGCTAATCACGCTAATCAGGTATTATTACCCATGAATTTTCTTTCATAGAATAATCCTTTAGGCGGTGTCGTATTTGCCATATGACAGCAACACAACACATTTTTATCCAAGATAATCTGAACTTTAACATTTAAATATTGAGAAGTAAGAATCACTACTGCTATGACGGTAAGGCCAACGTATGAATTGTTGTTACCTGAGCAATGGGGCCGATGACCTAGATGTTAGGCCCTTTAGACAACAAGCATCATCATCATCATCGAGCAGAGAACAGTTTAGAGTTTATTTACTCAATATACTTTTCTCTCACTGATTTTTTAAATTTTAAATTCTTCTTCTTCTTCCTCTTTTTTCGCTATTTTTACGTCGCACCGACGCAGATATATATTATGACGCCGGTGGAATAGGAAAGGGAAGTAGGAAGGAACCGGCCGTGGCCTTAATTAAGGTACAGCCTGATGTGAAAATGGGAAACCACGGAAAACCATCTCAGGGCTGCCGACAGTGGGGTTCGAACCCACTATCTCCCGGATGCAAGCTCACAGCTGCACGCCGCGCGGCCAACTTGTTCCACCCTACTGCATTTCAAGTAAAAATTATTGTCTGAATTTAGCACGGCCAACTTGCCCGGTATTTAATATTCTAGTGAAAGGTATGAATGAAATGTAATCTGAAACTACATATGTTACAATTAAAATTTGAACATGTTTGAGTCAAAATATGTATGGTATGCATACAACGAATATGGAAAAAGTAAGACTTCTATGATTTGTCCAGCCCCCTTCCTAAGAGCAGCGCTTGAAGAATTTTAAAACTCTAATTGAACAATGACCCTTAATCTCAAGTGTAACATCAGAAGACAAAAGTATTGTGGTAAGTTCTTCTATGTTTCTAAATGCCATGATAATAAAAACGATTACTATTATTCCTCACAATTAAGGAACGCCTGCTGGACTACTCCATCCTTCGCAGTTAACATTTCACGACGTTATTTTGGCACATATCAATGAAAGTAGCATTTAGGATTAATCATTTTAACAATATTAGTCAATGTAACATACTATTTCAATCCCTAAATTAAGATACATCGGCAATCTGAGACAATATCAGAACGTCAGCTGGACGAGTCATCTCCCCGCAGTTTCATTTCACGACATCATTTTTGCAAATATCAACGAATGTAACCTTTAGGATTAATCATTTTACAGTATTAACCTATGTGACATTCTCCATAACTCTAAATTACGATAAATCGGCAATCAAAGTCAATATATTTTCCATAAAGAAGTATGCATTTCTACCCCAAATAGGTAGGCCGCCAGCGCCACGTGTCGAGCTGTGTAACTACTCCGATTACAGTGCGTGAACCCGATTGTCAAGGCCGGGTGACGCATCAAGTCGGCCGTGCTACAGTGACTCTATATGTACAGTGTGGCCAACCAGTGCTTCATTCTGATTGGCTCCGCCATGTTTTACCCAAATGTCCTTCAGCTGATTTAAACTTGTGTACCGTATTCCGCACAGAGTAAGATCACTCATTATGCAATCTCAGCGAAGTACAGGCTACCTGTTTTAACTTTAATACTACCGAAAATATGTTTAATTAAACACGGAGGATTATTTGGTATTTGTTATGACCATACACGAATTACATCTATAATTAAATACGAACACCTTGCTTACACAAATACTGTATTGAAAGTGCACCCGGGTGAAAGTGTAATGGGGTTTACTGTTCCAATCTGGAGCTAGCTTCAGGTAGTTTTAGTCTCTCATTTTAGATGGTGCTGGTGGTCATTCATAACGTGTAGATAGTTATATACAGGTTCTGTAGATGGCACCCAAGTAAGCATGTAATGAGGGATGTTAATAATTCAAGGCAGTTTGTCTCGAAGTGAAGAATTTCAAGTCTAACCTCAATCAGTGAGCCCTTCTAACAAATTAATTAGTCATATAACGCCAAGCATTGTGGAGATAATATTGCTGGATTGCATCGAATTCGACTTTACCCAATCGATTAACCTTGTCCGAACCAAGACCAACTCAAGACCAACTACAGTATCTCAGACCTTAACCGACCTATCGAAACTGTCCGTAATGGCGGCAGCTGGAGTGCTAACATGCGTTTGTTTTGATTTGTGTAAGCCGTGTTGTTACCAAATATTTACGGAAATTTGTATATTATTAAACGTACATTATACTTATTTATGGTCTTAAGAAGATTATAGATACTCTTTCAGTGCCGTAAGAAGCTGTTTGTTCACAAAGAGCTTGTTTATTCCAACAATGTTGGTGGTGATTAGGTTAATTCTGATTCTCGTGTTCTTCTCCGAAAGGACTTTCTTTATTTTTAGTTACCTATGCAATATGTTTATAGTTCAATGTGCTATGTGCCTGAATGTAAGTAAGACCTCAGTGTTCCCGTTTCCAAAAGACCTAGTATTAAGGCAAAATTGGGTTAAGAGCATTCGTAAGGAAAACTTCGAACCGAATCATAGGACTAATAATGTTGTGTGCATTAATGATTTTATCATTTTTGAAATCAAATGTATTCTGAGGGAAGGCATATACCTATTGAAGATGGTGATCTAATTCCAGTGCCGCGCAAACTTCCGAAGTTAAAACTAATGATGCCTATCCTAGCATTTACCCTATCAACCAACGTACCGTACTACAAAGAAAATTATATCAGTCCCAGAAAGATCCGGAAAATCATGACCAATATTTATGATTTAGAGACTAAATTATTCTTAAACGGTGGTGCAAGAATGGTGTAACTTAATTAATTTTCAACGTTTTACAATGAACATGTGTAAACTAAACCTAACCCCATTTCCCGTGAGTTAACGTGAGGATTATGTTATTTTTTATATAAAATACAATTATGCCATCAATTCTGATGAGTTTTAAGGTGACGAGTGCTTTAGACGGTCACGTTTGTCATACAAATATCGCCTGTACCTACTCAACAATACAAGTGGATTTTGGAGGGTTGAAATTTTGTTGGGGAAATTTGTTTGCGTGTTTTACATAATGGGCTGTGGTTAATGGTGGTGCTGCTTAGTATTTCATGTAAGGTTAATAATGTACTTTCTTGACATCTATATATCGTATTTGCTGACCGGAGATTCATATGTGAAATATTTTTATACTCTGTGTTGTTTCAACCTGACGTTGATACAATAATTCTCCCTTCGTTATTTTCCCCTCTGAAATTTCATTTAGACTTACATTACGCGATAACGCTATTTATGGTGTTTAATTATTCATAATTTGAGTTAGCGGGTTGCATTTCATGAGGTTCATGAGGTTCGACTTGTGATATTTTCTTTAGGTGACTCGGAATAAACATGCATAACCTTTCCCTCAACCTCTCATATCGCACGCCGATGTCCGCCATGTTTTCCCTGCATTTGGGTCTGACATTGTAGTTGGTCTTGACCAACTACAAAATATCAGACCTTAACCGACCTATCGAAACTGTCCATAATGGCGGCAGCTGGAGTGCTAGCATGCGTTCGTTTTGATTTGTGTAAGCCGTGTTGTTACCAAATATTTACGGAAATTTGAATATTATTAATCGTATATTATATTTATTTATAGTCTTAAGAAGGTTACAGATCCTCTTTCAGTGCCGTAAGGAGCTATTTGTTTTCAAAGAGCTTATATATTCCAACAATATCGGTGGTGATAAGGTTAATGTTGATTCTCGTGTTCTTCTCTGAAATTTTATTTTCTTCATTTTTAGTTACCTATGCAATATGTTTATAGTTTAATGTGCTGTGTGCCTGGATGTAAGTAAGAGCTTATGTGTTCCCGTTTCCAAAAGACCTAGTATTAAAACAAAATTGGGTTAAGAGCATTCGTAAGGAAAACCTCGAACCGAATCATAGGACTAACAATGTTGTGTGGATTAATCATTTTATCATTTTTGAAATCAAATGTATTGTTAGGGAAGACATTATATACCCATAGAAGATGGTGATCTAATTCGAGTGCCGCGCAAACTTCCGAAGTTTAAACTAATGATGCCTATCCTAGCATTTGCCTTATCAGCCAACGTACCTTACTACAAATAACATTAAATCAGTCCCAGAAATCATGACTAAAATTTATGATTTAGAGACTAAATTAATTTTAAACGGTGGTGCAAGAATGATGTAATAAATTTCCAACGTTTTCCAATGAACATGCGTAAACTAAACCTAACCCCATTTCCCGTGGAGTGAACATGAGGATTTTGTTCTTTTATATAAAATACAATTATGCCATCAATTCTGGTGAGTTTTAAGCTGACGAGTGCTTTAGATGGTCAAGTGTATTGTACAAATATCGCTTGTACCTACTCAACAATACAGGTGGATTTTGGAGGGTCGAAATTTTGTTGGAGAATTTTTTTTGCGTGTTTTACATAATGGACTGTGGTTAATGGTGGTGTGACATCTATATATCGTATTTGCTGACCGGAGATTCATATGTGAAATATTTTTATACTCTCTGTCTGTTTCAACCTGACGTTGATACAATAATTCTCCCTTCGTTATTTTCCCCTCTGAAATTTCATTTAGACTTACAATACGCTATAACGCTACTTTTGGTGTTTAATTATTCATATTTTGAGTTAGTGAGTTGCATTTCATGACGTTCGACTTGTGATATTTTCTTTAGTTTACTCGAAATAAACATGCATAACCTTTCCCTCAACCTCTCATATCGCACGCCGATGTCCGCCATGTTTATTCTGGATTACGGTCTGATGTAATTGTAGTTGGTCTTGTTCGAACGTACTTCGATCTTAATCGATAGTTCCCATGATGCTACTGTATTTGTGTTGTTTGAATTCCAAGTGCTCATGTGCTTGTGCTGTAAATCTTTGTTCCTTAGAATATTTTATTAGTCGATATATTGTTAGCAAAATCCAGGAAACAACACGTTATGGCTGCCTTTTTAGACATTAAAGGTGCTTATGACAATGTTAATATTCCCATCCTACTCCAGAAAATAAGTACTATGGATTTTCCTTCTACGTTGATTAATATCATAGGACAATTATATACGCATCGATGCGTATGTCTCCCTCAAATCGCCCATCAAAGCAATTGCCGTTCTGTATCCGTTGGGCTTCCACAAGGGGACATTTTAAGTCCGATTATGTATAAGTTGTATACTGCGGATCTTGAAAGAGAAATTGTAAAAACAGCTCGGATACTGCAATATGCCGATGACATAGTAATCTACTGCACTCAGAATACCATAGAAGAATGTCGTCTTACTCTAGGGAAGACTTTAGAAGTCCTGCAGACGTTGATGATACAAAATGGTTTAGAGATAGCACCGTCAAAAAATTCAATTCTCATATTTACCTTAAAACGTATATATAAGTCACCCAGTAGATGCGGTGAAGAGTAAATCTCCGTCAAAGAAACCGTTAAGTATCTTGGAGTAACGATCGATAATAAACTATCCTGGAACATCATATTGCAGAGTGATGTCGCAAAACAGAACAAAAGCTACATGTATTAAGATCCTTAACGAACAGAACCTGGGGAGCTGACCCAGCTATCCTTTTAACTCTATATAAAAACATTATCAGATCTGTTTTTGACTATGGTAGTCAGTTAATGGGTATGGCTTCGGTGGATCAAAAACAGAGACTAGACAAAGTATAGTACAAAGCTGCTAGACTGATTACAGGTTCCATTAATTCGTCTCCTACAAATGTTTTACTAGCTGAAATTACCGAACCACCGTTACATTTACGACGCAAACATGTAACTACTAAATATATTCTCAAGAAAATGGCCAGGTATCATCATCCGATTCTTCCCAAGCTGCAGTTATTATCTGAATATTTTGGAAATGGAACTGTAGTACAAGTCAAATATCCGGCACTCCTGTGGGATTATGTTCAATTTATATATTTACGACCAAACGTTGTTCAAACAAGAACTCACCCTAAGTACTCTATCATGTTTCCTGCGAACATACAATTACCAAATATCATACGTATGAAATTCGACGATTCCAGTATCTCCGAGAATTTAAACAGACTGATAGCAAATAAGTCATTCAAAATTATGTTAGATCAATATAATCAATACATTCCATTTTATACTGATGGATCAAAACATTAAGACACATCCGAAGTAGGAGCCGCTTTTTATTCCCCTCTGCTGCAATTATCCAAACAATTCATCTTACCCAATACGCGTCCATCTACATAGCTGAAATATTTGCAGTTCGTCAAGTGTTAATATATATTAAACATTCTACGATCCAAAAGGCCCTCATATGTAGCGATTCTCTCAGTGTTCTTCAAGCATTGGAAAATCCTACAAAGGCGGACAATTGGTATATAGAAATCCTAAGACAACTATTGTATGATCTAACTATACTAAATCGTTCCGTATTATTTACGTGGGTTCCAGGACATTCTGGCATAACAGGCAATGTCATGGCCGATAAACTGGCCAACGAGGCAGCTGATGGACAAGGCCTACGCTACCATATTGCACTCCCACAAAATGATTTATGGACACTATGTCAGAAACTTATCCGAGAAAAGTGGAACGAACATTGGCGTCAATCTGCACAATTTAAAGGTAAACATTTCTTCAATATTCAAAATACATTGCTATTAAACCATGGTTCGCAAAAGGAAAGTACACTCGACGTCATATCACTACTCTAGTCAGACTTCGCTTGAATCATGCCTGTACACCGGAACATCTGTATCGTTTAAAGATTAAGGATAACAACTTGTGTAATTGTGGTCACTATGTCGGCACTATAAATCATATTTTGTTTCAATGTGATAAATATCCCCGACAGCAACAACATCTCATTTCCACTTTACTATCACTCGGATTTCAACTTCCACTCACTATTTCTTGTTTAGTATACCATCCGACAGTTCGCTTAGCTGAGTTACTGACTAACTTTTTTCACGCATGTAATATCCCGATTTAATCTGGACGATCCTGCCTCCTTTATTTGTGATCTGGTCATGTTTGTCTATAGTAGTAAATCGCCGTGATAGATCACACTGGCGTGAGGATGTTCAACCCTGTGTCCTTGTGCTAAATCCCTGCAACCTAATACATGTAAACTTGTTCTGTTATTCATAGCTGTAGTATTAGACGTCTCGAATATTCCTCATGTCTCCTTCCTACACAACCTCTCCCAATACACTAGTGTGTACTTTCGTTTCCCACTACCCTCAAATCTATCCTTTTTGTAACAGAAACTTTGATTTGTGAAGTTTAAAGCAACCCAGTGACTGGACGTAGTGCGCTGCGCAGAGTTCCAAGAAAAGAAGAAGAAGAATCTTTTTTTCTTGTGCTTGTTTATTTGAAATAAATCTTCGCTAGTCCTCCTGAAATCCTGTATTTCCTGTTTGAGTACACATCAGGGGCTGAAAGCTGAATAGTTCTATTAATGTAGTTCTATATATTTCCTGTCTCAGTGAATTTTGTAATTTTTATTTTCATGTGGTACTTGGATTTTGATGTGATACCTCATTCTCTTGCATACGGTGTGCTGTGCTGTCTTGCTTTCGAAGGGATTTCTAATTTGTTATGATATCAGCTTAGTGTTAATGTGTCAATCATTCATTTGAAGTTAAAGCTCCTTTGAGGTGCGTGGTTATGTTCTCAGTAACATAGTATGCCATACGAACTAGGGGTATCAGATAATTATTTACAACATAGTAAGTACTTGGAAATAAAAATATATGAATTACAATGTATTGGGCATGGAAGCAGTAGAACTGCATTATTATCGCCGTAATTAGGGGAAGGGTAAAGTAGGGGGGAGGAGCTGGAAGCATACCCAGATGTGCGTCACTGCGCCGGATGTCGCTACTCTGCGCTATCTGTTGATAATAGCAGTAAGATAGTGTACAAAATGCACACTGTGGCGCTATCTCTGAAAAGAGACTGAAACTACTAGCGCCGAGTGGCTTGGTACCGAAATTTATCATTGAGTTTCATCTCTATTCTATTATATCCTCTTTGCTCATGATACACTGACATAAAACAACCTCAACAAAGAATAACACAGTTTCTATATAAATGCTGTGGTCGACATGCGCGCATTCTACTGGGATATAACAGTATGATTAGTTTCGAAATGTGTGTGAATTTACGTATTTCTGAGGTCTGAGTTTTGAAGAAAATTACGCCAGGTTGTTGTGCTTATGAATGCAGAAGAAGATCCAGGAAGTGTTTGAAAATGAAATTGGACAATTGCTTGTTTTCCGCTCTGAAAGTAGCACGTTTAAGACGCTCCCAGCAACGAGTAGAGTTGTGTCATGTGTTATAAAGGTAACAATAACAAAATGGGATAGTGATTTTATGGAGGCCAAGGCAGTAAATGTCACATTTCTCCGTTAACATCCGCCTATCGGAAACCTGTACATAACGAAAGTTGTTTAGAATATAATTTTCGATCTTTTATGTTTCGTGCGACTTTACCGTGTAAGGAAAAATAAAAGATTTTCACGAAAAATTCTTTCTCACGAATTTCCAGATATCACCGAAACGTTACAGGAAAGGTTACTCCCGATCATTTATGTCTCATTCATTTTCACCGTATGAGATAGCATGATTGATATATTCTAGAATTCAAGCTTTTATGGCTATTCATCTCTTAAAGGGCGTGTTTATGAGTGCGCCTAGCATTAAGTTGAGTTTTCCCATACTTTATAATGATAACAATAATAGTCTGAATCCGTGGCTGAATAGTCAGCGTGCTGCCCTTCGTTTCAGAGGGTCCCGGGTTCGATACCCGGCCGGTTGGGGTATTTTAATAGCTTGGGCTTGGGAACTGGTCGCTTGTTTGTCCCAACACTCTCCTCTTCATGCTCAGACAACCCACCACACTACAAACCACCGCAGATACACGCAATGGTGATTACATCCCTCCATATTGGGTTAGATGTAGTGAGGAAGAACCGTGTAAAGAGTGTAAAGGAAAAGTTGAGGTAAGAGTTGTGTGTCTCAATAGTGTGTAAGGAAATTTCGATTGTCTATATGTCAAGTGCTAATGTGTGTAAGGGACTGTATCGTATTAGAATACTCCAGTTACTATGAGTGAGTGTCGAGTCAGTTGTTAAATGGCAAGAAGAAGAATCTTAGGTGTAGTTAGAAAGGACTGTGTGTGTCAGTTAGCTGCCTTAACAGAAGACTATGAGTTAAATGTAAAGGTTCGGTGTGCTTTAACTCAGCAAAAGAAAAGAAGTTTTGGAGTGTGTTCCCTTAGCTAACGGCTATCTGAGCTGAGAAAATCAGAGGGTTTGTCTGCATGGGTGATACTAGACCGCTGAGTTACCTATCCGGGGGAGTGTTGGGATAGGTACAAGTAACCTTGAGCAATAATTTTCTTCATGATGGCCTCCTTTGCTACTGGATAGCGTAGAGAGGAGGAGAGAGGAGACGAGAGTGATAGTTGGACATGAGATTGGCAGCTTGTAAGAGGGGCTTTGCTCCCAGATTGCTGGTTTTTCGCGACGGGGGGAAAGGGGGACTTCATTCATGCGGGTACACGTTCCTTAAGATGTAGATTAGCTTTATATACCTGTTTGTTATTGTGGGTTTTTTATACATTTTCTCCAACGAAATGATCTAACTGGGAGAGTTATGTATGGATCAGGAGAAAATGAAGGTACTAAAGGTAAAGGTAACAAGAACACACTTCGGAATTAGTCAGTGGAACATGGTCATATGTGATAATAACAATGAAAATTAAATGAATATTTAAAGCCTACTTCCCGTCATTGGACTGGGTCAGGAATGGAATGAATGAAGGCCCATCTAGTCGCTAGGATAGGAATTGTGCCGGCTCCCGAAGCCTGTCGCACTCCTCTGGGGCGTTAATTAAATGACCGACAAATGAAATGAAATGATTCTGGAGAGTGTTGCTTCAATGAAAGACGAGAGGGAAATCCGGAGTACCTGGATGAAATCCTGCCTTGCCTCTGCTTTGTCCAGCACAAATTTCACATGGAGTGACTGGGATTTTTAGCCATGGGACCCAGCGGTGAGAGGCCGGCCTCTGCCACCTGAGCCACGGAGTCTCCCATTAATAATTGCTCCGGGGTTATCTGTGGAACGCAGAGGTGAAAGATGGTGCTTGTGGGAATGGGTATATCTACTATAGTCAAAGATTAATTTAAAACTTAAAATAAAGGTTATATTTCTTTTCAGATCTTAAATTTTAACAAACCCTTCACTTGGTGGAAGAACAAGTTTTCAGGTACATAGCCATTTTGGTACAACACAGAGAAACCAAGAATTAGTAATTTAAAATCTTGAGCTTCAAGCTCATAATTTACAACTTCCCAACATCACAAATGTTGCGTTTGGTTAGATAGACAAAGAGGGATATCCTCCGGAACACAATTTTCAAGAGCACTTTGCTCCAACGGTTACAAATTACGGCCTTGCAAAGGCACCACTTAATAGTCCACAAATATCTATTACATTACTACAAAAGAGCTTACATGCTCTACAAATTCTACCAAGGAGACAGCGCTCCCGAACTCTTACGGCCTACTCAAGGCAAACCTTAACTATTACATTTGCACAATGCTTTAAAATTTCTGGCCTATCTAGGCACAACTTACATTTGAAGGGATAGTAGCAGTTGTATTTAAGAAGCAATACAGGGGTATAATAATAATAATAATAATAATAATAATAATAATAATAATAATAATAATAATAATAATAATAATAATAATAATAATAATAATAATAATAATAATAATAATATCTCATATTTTATAAGTATGGATCTCGACAGTTGTATAATTTCCCAGCATTTGCCTCGTGTGAAAATCTGAAAACAGGGAAAGCCATCTTCAGGGCTTCCGACAGTGGAGTTCGACCCACCATATCCCGGATGGAAGCTCACAGCTGCGCGCCCCTAACCGCAAGACCAACTTGCTCTAAGCTCTAATGCCGGGCTGAGTAGCTCGGACGACATAGGGTTGGCCTTATGATCCCAACTTGGCAGGTTCGATCCCGGCTCAACTTGGTGGTATGTGAAGGTGCTCGTATACGTCAGTCTCGTGTCCTTAGATTTACTAACATGTAAAATTACCCTTGCGGGACAAAATTCTGGCACCTCGACGTCTCACAAAACCATAATATGTAGTGAGTGGAACATAATATCCATTATTGATATTATCACAGTTATTTTTAGTATTGCCCCCATTATTTCCGACATGCTCAACTGGAGAGCGAGAGTCCCAAGGGTGGACCGCTCGCTGTCTGGCTCCACTTACTTTTAGAGGCAGGGAAAGATACAGGCTAGCGACAATGATACAAAGAGGATTTAAACAACAGGTTTTGATATTTATTTACAAACTAGCACTTGATAACACATGTAACAGATTATAATAATTAAATCCTGATGGTAATTCCAATTAAAAATCTTCTCTGCCAGTTTCCTTAGATACAGCATTATTCCTCTCCAACCTTTCGAAGTTGAATTACGCTCCAGATATAACAAACTAACATTAGCCTACTTTTGGCGTAAAGAAAATATATAAATTTATAATACTATAATTATTTACAGGCTGCAAAATCTCAAATCTCACTGAGCTATCTGGCTCATAAATTATCTCAAGTCATTTTAAATTATCAGGTTTATTCACGATAACATCCAATCCTTCGAAATGAAACTTTAAATTCTTTAAGTAAATGAAATAAATTATGGCGTCATTAGTTCACAAAAATCCACAACAATATTTAATCACGTTTTCCTACTCGTGGGTAAGCATAAATTACATCGTCTCATTCATCAAACATGAGATCCATTGAACTCTACTTAAAAAATCATTTGTAAGAAATATTAGTTAAACATGTCCCTATCAGACTTATTTTCATTAAATTATACTCTCACAATAATTATTACCACGTAAATTCCTTCAATATTTGACTGAACAACACGTGAAGGTAACTATTAGCCTCCGACGCCTCGAAAAATTTAACATTACAAGCTTTACAAAAACAGTGAACTTTGTCCACACGATTGAAATCATACGCACATATTCATCGGTGTCGGGTACCTTAATCTTGCTTCAACGTAATTTTAAAATAAAATTCACTAAAGGTTTAACTTCCAATAAATGAAATCATCTCAAACATATATGTCGATAACCTGGGCCCAACGTGATGAACACGTGGCCACATCAAAACCATATTTCAAAAATATCATAAGTCAATGAAAATCACTACAACTCATACACAACATTCACACAAAGACACACGAAAATTATTTACATTATTTACAGTGAATTATAGACTTTGTATTTTATATTTTGTTTTTACCATCTGCACATGAACTTTCACGATCACAGTATCGGTTAAAAATCCATTTACGACACTAAGAAATGTGCTGAAAATCTGAGTGATCACTTAGTCAGAAATGGTGAAGTTTTCAGAACGTTGGTCATGATAATATCAGCGGTTGATATTTGGAAGAATTGTCCTCTACAGATACGCACATAGTACAGGTCAAACAAAATCAAATCAAAATCTCTTTATTTGCAAAGAGTTGGCAAATGGTACACAAAAACACATTATTGTCAAGTACTAATTTTCAAATTAACAAGAGAAGAAGGAAATTATCCTAGAGTACAATATTATACAATTTACACTATAATTTTTTCAATTAAACACACAGCTCATCCTTAATAAATTTATATTGTTTGCAATATTATACTTATAACATCTCCTGTACTTACAGACACAATCAACTCATATACAGTATGTGGAATTACTTCAAATAATACTATACAACTGGTATAAGATTAAAATTTACATTGCATTTATTTACTTATTTATTTTTTACCCATTTTGGAACCTAAGTAGCATAACGTCCTGCTGCGTCTTAACCAGAGCCCATTTAGCCACCATTTTTTAGAGTTCCTTCACAGCTACCGTAGCCCTCGAAGTCCCAACTGTACTTCACCTCTACAGGCAGTCCCCTACTGTCCAAACTCCATAGACCAGGGGATGGAATTAATTAATTTACACACATTTTTTATTTACAATAACCTACATTGGTCGAATGCCCTCTAACATTTCATTTATTTTCTCTGTTGTTGTTTATTCTCTTCTTGAATATCTGAACAGATTTTGGAAAAGGATCAAACACTACCTTTGGTAAACTGTTCCACTCATTCACGCCCTTCCCAATGAATGAAAATTTACCCCAATCGCTTCTACTAAAATTCCTTCTAATTTCATACTTGTGGTCAGTTCTGCCGATATAATTATTTTCCAACTAAAGCCTCTCACGGATTTCTCTCCATGCTTCTTCTCCTGGATAGGCTCTATATAATCCTATAAGTCTAGTTTTCTCCCTTCTCTTACTTAAAAGTTTCCCACCCTAGTTCCTCTAACACTTCTGATACACTACTGTTTCTCCTGAAATCCCCTGTTACAAAATCTTGCTGCTTTCCTCTGCACACTATCTATTTCTTTTATTAGGTATTCTTGGCGAGGATCCCAAACGCTGTTTGCATATTCCAATAATGGACGAACATTTTTATTTTAATTCTTTGTTGCATCCTTTAAGTAGACTCATTATAACATGTAACGATCTGTCTGCTTTCCCAACAGTGTCATCAACATCAAAATGGCGCCTGCCGGTCGTGTTGCTCCTCAAGCTGTTGAGAATTTTCAGAAATGTAATAGTTTAATGGAAAGTAGTGAGTGCATAAAATTTGCCGACAAGTTTCAGAGCAACAATAGCCCAAAACTTGCTCGAACTGCGCCTTCTAAAGTGTTGGGTTCAAGTATCTGTAGGACAGGGAGATTGCCACTGTTGCTTCTTGTTGTGATTTAGAACAAAGAGAAATTTAACATGTTGGTGTTAAATGTTAATCAGTGGAGACCGGCCTTTAAAATGTTAATCAGTGGAGACCGGCCTTAACATGTTGGTGTTAAATGTTATCAGTGGAGACCGGCCTACAGAGTACAGCAAGGAGAACTAACTATTTAAATGTGCTCAAATGTGCGCTTTCCACTTCATTCATTAGGTATTTGGCTTCACTTTCAAAGCTGCAAGGCATCTCTCTGTTTTCTTTACTCCCTGTAAATTACAAGGAATAAAGAAAGTGTCATCATCGTGTTCATTTGCCTCTTTGTTTCCCTTGCATTTTTTTTTTTTTTTTGTTAAATGTTGATTCGTTGACGGTGTATATCTTGACGTGCAGGAAAGTCGTGGCGCAATTTCTTGAAAATAGGCGAATAGTACTTCGAGTACTAGTTTACAGCGTAACTACCCTTATTCATAATCATTATTTAGTTTATTGAAATTTTGCTTATCACGTGTACATTTATATTCAATTCAAATAAGCAACTGTGGAAAACAACACACTTTATTTTTTGGTTATAGGTAGGACAGAATTCATTTGAATAGTAAATAGTAGTGGAGAAATTCCAATGAGCAGTCTTTGTAATGCTGGACTTCTGTTATTGGACTTTGGTTGGAGAAGGTGAGACATATGTATTTGTCTTGTGTATTTTTCTTGTGGCATTGTGAATTATTTTGCGATTTTATTTATTTAGTTGTTTTAGGATAAGAATGGTTGGCCGGATACTTTTCATGCTATGAAATTTTATGTTGATTCGAGGATCACGAACACCTTCTAAATTAACTAGGTATTATTTTTATTGTCTTTGGTACGCATAAACCGGTTTCGGTGGTTGAGTCATGTGAGGCGAATGGAGGCGGATAAGTTACCCAGGAGAATAACGACTGTGTTACGGAGGGGAAGAGGAGTGGAGGGAGACCAGGACGACGGTGGTTAGACTTGGTTTGTAACGATTTAGAGATAAGAGATATAGAACTAAATGAGGCCACAGAGCTATTTACAAATAGAGGATTGTGGTAGCGTTTAGTAAATTCACAGAGGCTTGCAGGCTGAATGCTGAAAGGCATAGCGGTCTATAATGAAGATGTATGCATGTATTTGTTATTTTAGACTTGAATCATAGGTACAGTATTACAACCCAAGCTAATGTATAAACATTGGAGCATGTTTAGTTGTAACTCTTTGCTCCGAGGATACAGTTATTTATTCCTCTTGTCTGTACAGCAGGGTTTGAAGATGGAACAAATATATGCTGGAAGAAACATATTTATTTCAAATGAAGTAATTTAATCCTATAATCATTAAAAATGCTGCCAGAACTCGAAGGTATAGTAGAAAATGTGTGCGTTACTTTTTTTTTTTTTTTTTTTTACAATTGGCTTTACATCGAACCGACACAGATAGGTCTTATGGTGACTAGGATCAGGAGGGAAGCGGCTGTAGCCTTAATTAAGGTACACGCCCAGCATCTAACTGGTATGGAAATGGGGAAGCTATGGTAAACTATATTCACTGTCTCGCTTGGTGTTTAACTCCTACTTAACTCTATTCTTAATTGACCTCTCATACTTCCTACCTGTTCTCGAGGGTTGTTGTAAATCATTGTAAATGCTTGGTACTTATTTAACATTATTTTGGTGTGGAGACATTGGATTAATTTATGCTTTTCACATGTTATTGCTCAGAAATGTTGATATTTAGTATTTAAATTATTTTACATCCCCCATCAACAACAACAACATGTTAAATGTTAAAAGTGTTAAATGTTAACTGGTGACACCATCAACATGTTAAATATTAAATTCTGTTTCATTTAACATTGTGTCCACACTTAATAAACATGTTAAACTTGACTGTTTACATATAGGTAGTTCATCATATCAGTTTGTGGTAATACATTCAGGTGGTGTCTAGTATTTTCACACAAGGACAATGGACTCAGGTGAGGAGGATTTGGCCTTTGTTATTGCCGCTGTTGCTTCTTGTTATGATTTGGAATTGCAGTTTTATTAGGCACATTTCCTCCCCTCATCCTGCTGATTGCTTCAAAATCAAACCACTTTGAAATATAAACTTCGTCCGCTCCTGCCCCCTGACTTCCAACTTTTCTGATTTTTTTCAATTCTCAACTGTACTGAGAGTGGAGGGACGCTAGGTATTTTTTTTTTCAATGCACTCGCAGGAAGAATATTATAGATAATTTAGAGTTCCTGGAAACTGTCGGCTTTCTTCGCTTTATCTCAGTTTTCCTTTGATGAGACATCCCACAAACAAGGCCTTTCTATTATATCATTAATTATGTCCAGAGTAATCTCCTTGCTCCACTCCATTTCTGACTATAAATTTTAGTATAGTGCAGAGAGAATGACATACGTGTGCGTTCCGGTACTGTATTTGTAGCTTATAACAAAGAGAATAAGTGTTGTAAGTATAATTCTACTTCACGAGAAGGTCGTTTGCCCCGTTTGGCTATCTGTTGACATGGAAACAGCAAGGTTGTCGAAGCTGTGCCGGCATCTCACGAACAAGGAATGACTTGACATGTTTTCCACTTGGAGCGGAAAACACGCCAACATGTTAAGTGTTTACTTCAACATTCTGAGTTAACATGCAAAGTCAATTTAAGACACAATTACAATATACATGTCAATTGTAACATGTTAAATTTAACATGTTGGTGTTAAATGTTAATCAGTGGAGACCAGCCTTAAGGCTCTTGAATTTTTAAATTTTATTTTTTATTGCTTACTTCACAATATTTTCATTTCTCTTACATTGACATCATTCTTGTGTAAGCCTACAGTTATGTGTTCAATAATAAAATGGTTGGTACAAACTTACCAAGTAATCTAACCTGATAATCTAATGTAATATTGCATTAATCTAAACCAAGCAAGTTGGCCGTGCAGTTAGTGCCACGCAGCTGTGAGATTGCATTCAGGAGCTAGTGGGTTCGAACCCTCCTGTCGACAGCCCTGAAGATGGTTTTCCGTGGTTTCTCATTTTCACACCAGGTAAATGCTGGGTCTGTACCTTAATGGTATTAATTTATCCCGTACTACCTTATGTTTGTAAAATTCTAAGGAAGTAGAAATTAATGATATCTTACTTGGAAAGAATATTTTTTTTTCTAGTGGCTTTACGTCGCACCGACACAGACAGGTCTTATGGCGACGATGGAATAGGAAGGGCCTAGGAGTTGGAAGGAAGCGGCCGTGGCCTTAATTAAGGTACAGCCCCAGCATTTGACTGGTGTGAAAATGGGAAACCACGGAAAACCATCTTCAGGGCTGCCGACAGTGGGATTCAAACCCACTATCTCCCAGATGCAAGCTCACAGCTGCGCGTCCTAACCGCACGGCCAACTCGCCTGGTGGAAAGATTGTCAGAGGAGAGATGGGTTCTTTGGGATGTCCAGGAACCCATCATCCCACCCCCAGGAATACATTTACTTTTATAACGTAAAGAAGAGCAATACACACCATTTTCCTTTCCTGAAGTAGCAACTTCCATTCCTTTTTTTTTTTTTTTTTTTTTTTGTTTGCTAGGGGCTTTACGTCGCACTGACACAGATAGGTCTTATGGCGACGATGGGATAGGAAAGGCCTAGGAGTTGGAAGGAAGCGGCCGTGGCCTTAATTAAGGTACAGCCCCAGCATTTGCCTGGTGTGAAAATGGGAAACCATGGAAAACCATCTTCGGGGCTGCCGATAGTGGGATTCGAACCTACTATCTCCCGGATGCAACCTCACAGCTGCGCGCCTCTACGCGCACGGCCAACTCGCCTGGTTCCATTCCTATTGGCCAGCGTAAAGTCGCATGTCCCTGTCAATCATAATAATTAGATTCTATTACCAACCCATGCACAATAAAAGCACAAATAAATATAACATGTAAAGCAAAAGAATGTGAATGCTGGATAAAAATAATGCTATATGAAACATGCCTAACGCTTCGTGGCTTCCAGCCTGGTGCTTGTGACCCCAGACCCCCTTTGCTTGCCCTCATCCATTGGTCTTGTCCAGGCCCTAACCTAACCAGTACAGACCAATGGAGTTTCCACAGGAAGGTAGAGGCCTAACAGACCCCTTTTTCTTGTCCCCATATGACTGGATTCCCAGCTCCATTCTATGGTCTTACTTCCTAAGTACAGGGGTTGGCGGCCTTGTGCACTGCTCCAGTGCATCCGTCAAGAGAAGGCCGCGAGTTGTAAACAAAGGACAGTCATTCTGCGCCTGTGTGTGTGCAGTGAAAGTTTGGTAATGCGGGCGGAATTAAATCACATTCATTTAAGTACTTAAAAAGGGTAATTAGGAGAGTTAATTTAGGCCTATATAGAATTATTCAGTGTACTTGGTTTACTGATGGTAATAAAGTGGAACCTCATATGGTATACCATTAGTAGAAAAAGTAATCCTCACCAAAAATTTCTTTTGACAGGTATTGAACTCCACTGTTGAAGGTATTACACTGTTCTTTAATTGAGGATTTTTTTTTAGGAGGATGGACTTGCTTATTTTAGGTATTATGTTTATTTAATGAAAGAGGAATTTGGGAAGGGAATCGCAATCCAATGAGAGGATATCAAAACCCTGAAATTTGCCAATGATATTATTTTATACGAGACTGCAGGTGATCTGGAGAAGTTACTGAACGGTATGGATGGAATCTTGGGTAAGGAGTACAAGATGAAAATAAATAAGTCCAAAACAAAAGTAATGGAGTGGTGTTGAATGAAGGCAGGTGATGCAGGTAATATTAGATTAGAAAATGAAGTCTTAAAGGAAGTAGACGAATATTGTTCTTTGGGTAGTAAAATAACTTATGATGGCAGAAGAAAGGAGGACATAAAATGCAGACTAGCACAAGCAACGAAGAGCTCTCTTGAAAAAAGAAATTTGCTCACTTCAAACATTGATATAGGAATAAGAAAGTTGTTTTCGAAGACTTTTGTCTGGAGTGTGGCATTGTATGGAAGTGAAACATGGATGATAACTATCTCGGAAAGAAAGAAAATAGAACCTTTTGAAATGTGGTGTTACAGAAGAATATTGAAGGTGATATGGATAGGTCACATCATGAATGAAGAGATACTGAATCGAATTGGTGAGATGAGATTGATTTGGCTAAATTTGTCGAGAAGAAGAGGTAGAATGATAGGACACATGTATCTTAAGACACCCAGGACTTATTATTTCTCAGTTTGATTTTAAACATTAACATCGTATAACAAGTGTGTCTTTTGGTAATGGATGGGACAGTTTGCATGGAATTACCCAACTACACTCGTTGGTACCATAGGCGTCGAGTTTTGGTCTTGAGTACGGGGGCATGTGCTCCCGTGGAGTTGGCACCTATGGTTGGAACTTGTCGATGCTGGTGTCCTGAATTTCATCCTGAACCTTATGGCAACCTTACTATGGGTATTTACAAAACTGTCTTTCTTTTCATACATTTCAAATTTTTGGCCAATACCTTGTTTTTATCTTTGATGGGGGTGCATAGTGATTAGTACTGCCTTTGGTTTCATTTTTTTTGTGAAAGCATCACAGCAAAACTAATAGGATGACTGGCATAGAAGTCTGTGTTTGAGTAGAAAGTGTACTGAAAAGAAGGAAAATGGGCTGCAATTTATTACAATATTTCTAAGCGGGAGTGGGGTGTAGCTGAGGAAGCTCCATGGATTATTTCGAATTGGTTATCAGAACATTTCCACACACTTGAGTACTTTAGGATGATGTTCTTCAATGTTCTAAGTCACTAAAACTAGTAGGCATTAACATTACACTGACTGACGATAGTTCATTAAGGTGTGCTCTGTCTTTTCTGCTGACGTTCATCGCTGCTACCTTGGGCGACTGCCCTAAATACAGATCAGTAGTGATTGATTGATTGATTGATTGCTAGATGTGTTTACTGGCAAAGGGATCATGAATACTGTATAAAACTGTACAAAAACTAACCCATTTATAATGTGTGCACCAGCTAGCCTAATTCATAAATAACAAATATGAAAGTATCAATCAATCAATACTGATCTGCATTTAGGGCAGTTGCCCAGGTGGCAGATTCCCTATCTGTTGATTTCCTAGCCTTTTCCGAAATGATTTCAAAGAAATTGGAAATTTATTGAACTTCTCCCTTGGTAAGTTATTCCAATCCCTAACTCCCCTTCCTATAAATGAATATTTGCCCCAGTTTGTCCTCTTGAATTCTAACTTTATCTTCATATTGTGATCTTTCCTACTTTTATAAATGCCTTTCAAACTTATTCGTCTACTAATGTCATTCCACGCCATCCCTCCGCTGACAGCTCGGAACATACCACTTATAATACCAATATAATGGTCCGTTATTGGACATTATAAATTTTCCAGCTAACTCATTCTTGGTTGCCTGCGTTTCGCCCTCGTGTGCTAAGTTAGGCTCATGCCTGCCTGGCCATCAGATAATACATGTCCAATAACAGACCATTATATTGGTATTATAAATTTACTCATTTGGGACAAATATTTTAAATTCCCTATGGGAATCAACATCTGTATTATCTGATGGCCAGGCAGGCATCAGTTTTTTGGAAATGAGACATAGCTCTCATAGTGCATTGGCACTGCTGGTGGCTTCAAGTAGCCTATGCAGTGGCCTCCACAGTATGCACTAGCCTTGTGTTTTGGGTGGTGTGTTAAGTCCCAACTGATGAGCCTAACTTAGCACACGAGGGCGAAACGCAGGCAACCAAGAATGAGTTAGCTGGAAAATTTATAATGTCCAATAACGGACCATTATATTGGTATTATAAATTTACTCATTCGGGACAAATATTTTAAATTCCCTATGGGAATCAACATCTGTATTATTTACATACCACTTAGTCGAGCAGCTCTTCTTCTTTCTCTCAATTCTTCCCAACCCAAACATTGCAATATTTTTGTAACACTACTCTTTTGTCGGAAATCACTCGGAACAAATCGAGCTGCTTTTCTTTGGATTTTTTCCAGTTCTTGAATCAGGTAATCCTGGTGAGGGTCCCATACACTGGAACCATACTCTAGTTGGGGTCTTACCAGAGACTTACATGCTCTCTCCTTTACATCCTTACTACAACCCCTAAACACCCTCATAGCCATGTGCAGAGATCGGTACCCTTTATTTACAATCCCATTTCTGTGATTACCCCATTGAAGATCTTTCCTTATATTAACACCTAGATACTTACAATGATCCCCAAAAGGAACTTTCACCCCCTCAACGCAGTAATTAAAACTGAGAGGACTTTTCCTATTTGTGAAACTCACAACCTGACTTTTAACCCCGTTTATCAATATACCATTGCCTGCTGTCCATCTCACAACATTTTCGAGATCACGTTGCAGTTGCTCACAATCTTGTAACTTATTTATCACTCTATAGAGAATAACATCATCCGCAAAAAGCCTTACCTCCGATTCCACTCCTTTACTCATATCATTTATATATATAAGAAAACATAAAGGTCCGATAACACTGCCCTGAGGAACTCCCCTCTCAACTATTACAGGGTCAGACAAAACTTCACCTACTCTAACTCTCTGAGATCTATTTTCTAGAAATATAGCAACCCATTCAGTCACTCTTTTGTCTAGCCCAATTGCACTCATTTTTGCCAGTAGTCTCCCATGATCCACCCTATCAAATGCTTTAGACAGGGAGGCATTCCAGATTAAAGTGAGCCTAAGTGTGAAAAAATAATAATTTTTATTTAGTAATATATGTAATGTCTAATGTTAGTAAAAAGTATAAACCTCTGTAAACCTATCTAATTTTGGATTTTTTTCAAATTTTTCCTTTGTTTTCACTACTTTTCAAAACACTGACCATCTTTGTGCTCATATGGTAATATTGGTAACCAAGTTGGCAACACTGTTTTAATTATTTGTTAGCAGCTGATGTGTGTTGTTTTTATGCTGTCTGATTGATACTGAAGAATACTTTGCTGCAACATCATAATTCAAGGTAATTAATCATTATTATTTGTTTCAGTGGTTGTTTTTGATCCTACTGTCATTCTGTAACACCCGTTACCAAAAACAATAAAAAGTTAAATCCACTACTAAACCAAGACACTGATTTCATTCATTTTTTGGGAAGGTGAGGTTATGTTTAAGCCTAATATTATAATATGTAAGAAATTGAAGAATATTTATGTTTAGCTGGTAAAAATAAAGTAACGGGTGTTACAGAAAATACGGCCACGGGTGTTACAAGCAAATGCTAAACAGTAATTCGGGTAATCTGTTTTATTTTAACATACTGTTCCACTGAAAAATGGGCTGTGTACTTTCTGGGAAAGCTTGTAGAGCTAGATTAGAGGTTTATTTCCAGTAAATTTACTTTTTATTTGTTTTTATTTTGGATTTTATGTACTTTAGGCTACTTAAATCGACTGATTGCTTATTTTGTTAAGGGTAGGATTGTTTTATTTTGGCCTAGACCTAGTTTTTGTTTCCTCATACTTCTCATCTCATTAAGTTAACATTATACCTCTGACACTATTTTTATCTTTTTTCAGGAAATGGCACCTATTGATAAGAAGGTTTTGATGAGAGCTTATCGTGAACGACTGAAGGCCAACAAAGATCAATACGAGGCACATCTTCTAAAAGAGAGGCAGCGTGATAAGCAGAGAAGAGAATTAAATAAAATAAAAGAAGAAGAAAATGAACAATTATTAAAAGAAAAACGTAGAAAGGTTCTAGAGAGAGTGAGAAACCACCGTAATAAACTTAAACTGGCTGATTCCACCAAAGAAATCTCTCCGATTGGCAGCTACAAATGCCGACAGTCTTTTGGGAAAGCGGTAAATAGATTAAAGAAGAACTTGCCTGACAGCCCTAGCAAAAAAAGTGCTGTAGTAAAAAAACTTGCACTAGATATTGGATTGAAATTAAAAGAGCATAATAAAATTGTACATTTACCACGTCGGTCCCTATCCGAAGACCACAAGAAGTGTATAATTGATTTTTATATTAGTGATAAGATCAGCAGGCAGGCACCCGGGAAAAATGATGTAAAATCAGTAAAATGTCCAAAAACTGGCAAGCGAGTACATATGCAAGTAAGACATTTGATAATGACAGTGCGAGAGGCCTCTGAGGAGTTTAAACTTGAATATCCTGAGGTTAAAGTAAAGAAATCATTGTTTTTCTCTCTACATCCCAAACATGTATTACCGGTTTCTCAAATGCCGCACAATGTGTGCGTCTGCAAATACCACGCCAATGTAAATTTTTTATTGGAAAGCATCTCAAAAATAAATGCAAATTTTCCAAGAAATCATAAAGAACTTCTAGAATATACATGTTGCAATGTACTAAACGAGAGTTGTATGTTTGAGAAGTGCTTAAAATGTTCAGAAAAAAAAGTGAGCGACCTTGTAATTGATTTTCATGAAGAACAGGAAATCTCCTGGAAGAAATGGACTGATGAGGGAGGAATCCATTTGATTGCTGTCGCTGGGAATGTAAGAGAAGCTGTTAAGGAGCTAGAAAGCAAAATGTCACATTTCAAGTCTCACTGTTATGTGAAAAAAATACAGGAGGATTATTTTGAAGAATCCATGAAAAATCTGAATAAAGAGAAAAATACAGAAACTTATGCTGTTGTACAAATCGACTTCGCTGAAAACTATTCAATTACCTTTCAGGACGAGATTCAGTCAGCCCACTGGAGTCACCACCAAGTAGGCATATTTACATGTTGTGTTTGGTTGCCAAATAATAAAACAAAGTCATATGTTGTGATAAGCAATGACACAAGTCACAGCAAGTTTTGTGTATGGACTTTTCTTGGTAAAGTTGTTAGTGACATTAAAGAGAATTTTCCTTTCGTTGACAAACTAACCATTTTTAGCGATAATTGTGCTTGCCAGTTTAAAAGCAAGTACACCATGTCAGCTCTGTATAAATTGGAAACTGATTTTGAATTGGTCATCGAATGGAACTTTTTCGCATCAAGCCATGGGAAAGGTGCTGTCGATGGCATTGGCGGAACAGTAAAGCGCCATGTATGGACAGCGGTGAAAGGAAACAGACAAGTTCATATAGAATCAGCAAAGATTTCCACGAATATGTTGAGAATAAAGTCACTGGCATTAAAAGCTTTTACGTTGATAAAAGTGAGGTATCACAGAACGAGTCAATTCTCCAAAACTACTGGGAAAAGGTTATCCCGATCCCCAATATTCAGTCAAACCACCATTTTAGAGCGTACGATAATAACCATATTTTGGAAGGGAGAACTTCAACTTCTTTGATGACCAAGGTAGCAGTTTTCCAAGATGTTGAGGATATTATATATTCTCAACCCTCAACTTCTACAACCAGACTTCGTTATGAAGATGTCTATTCAGATTCAGAGTGTTCAAGTTAGGAAGAAATCCTTCAGTCGGAGAAGAAACTAGCCGTGAGTGTTTTTAAAAATCCAGTAGATGTTCACTCTGGAATGTATATACTTGTTGAAGTGCCTTGTGAGCAAGTCAAGGGTCGCAAGTCACAGCAAGGAAAAATGTATCGTTATGCTGCCATATGCCAAGGAAGTGTCGACGATGAGAACTATGTGTCTGTAATGTTCTTAAAATCGCATGGTTCCAATAGTGTTTTTATAGCCAATGATAATGACATCAAACATGTAAGTTTTAATAATATTTTGGGCAAACTCCCCAACCCATCAGTCAAGCCAAAGGGCCTCTTCACAATCCTATACGGGTTCAGTGGAAAAATTGATGTATTTGAGAAATAACACCAAGAGTTATTTCTCAATGTTTTGAGACACAGGATACAAATATAACAAATAAACATACTTAATACTCAAGTCATATGTTTAATAAACAATCATTAGTTGTTTTTATCATTAGTTGAGTATTAGCAATTTATTTAAATTTTGTTTTTTAATTAGTCTAAAGTATCTAAGGGGTAACATTTTTATTTAATTCATGTAAGCATACAAAAATGTTGTTTAAGTTGTGTATTTGTTTGCTGTACAATGTACTGTAACATATAAACATGCTTGGTATTAGTATTTTATTCTGATAAAAAAAAAAAATCCGTAACACCCGTTACCCTTCCTTGTAACACCCGTTACTTTTTATTTATAGCTAAAATCATGCAATAAGTTTTTAATAAACAAAATATTTATACCATGTTGATGGTCATTGTCACAGCTAATATTTATATTTTTTTCATAATTTTGAACTATTATAATTCACAGAGTTTTAAGTAAAACCATGTAAGCCTCAGGAACCATGTCCAATTTAAGTAACACCCGTTACCACTGTAATTTAAATTTTTTATGAAGAATTAAAATAGACAAATAATAATAAAAATATGTGTGATGTTTAAGTATTTTAGTTCTACCGTATCATTCCACATCTGAGGTTTTGACTATATTTACTTTGTTTTATTTAAACATTTTGTGTGTCAGGATGCAACACCCGTTACTATGGAATGCCTGCAGGTCAATCGCGATACAGTCCATTTGACCTCCAGAATCCAAGATATCTGCTATATCTTGCTGGAATCCTACAAGTTGAGCTTCAGTGGAATAATCTTTCCTAAAACCGAATTGCCTTCTATCGAACCAGTTATTAATTTCACAAATATGTCTAATATAATCAGAAAGAATGCTTTCCCAAAGCTTACATACAATGCATGTCAAACTTACTGGCCTGTAATTTTCAGCTTTATGTCTATCACCCTTTCCTTTATACACAGGGGCTACTATAGCAACTCTCCATTCATCTGGTATAGCTCCTCCGACCAAACAATAATCAAATAAGTACTTCAGACATGGTACTATATCCCAACCCATTGTCTTTAGTATATCCCCAGAAATCTGACCAATTCCAGCCGCTTTTCTAGTTTTCAACTTTTGTATCTTATTGTAAATGTCATTGTTATCATATGTAAATTTTATTACTTCTTTGGCCTTAGTCTCCTCTATCTCGACATTATCCTTGAAACCAACAATCTTTACATACTGCTGACTGAATACTTCTGCCTTTTGAAGACCTTCACATACACACTCCCCTTGTTCATTAATTATTCCTGGAATGTCCTTCTTGGAACATGTTTCTGCCTTAAAATACCTATACATACCCTTCCATTTTTCACTAAAATTTGTATGACTGCCAATTATGCTTGCCATCATGTTATCCTTAGCTGCCTTCTTTGCTAGATTCAATTTTCTAGTAAGTTCCTTCAATTTCTCCTTACTTCCACAGCCATTTCTAACTCTCTTTCTTTCCAGTCTGCACCTCCTTAGTCTCTTTATTTCTCTATTATAATAAGGTGGGTCTTTACCATTCCTTACCACCCTTAAAGGTACAAACCTGTTTTCGCATTCCTCAACAATTTCTTTAAACCCATCCCAGAGTCTGTTTACATTTTTATTTACCGTTTTCCACCGATCATAGTTACTTTTTAGAAACTGCCTCATGCCTGCTTTATCAGCCATATGGTACTGCCTAACAGTCCTACTTTTAAGACCTTCCTTTCTATCACATTTATTTTTAACTACCACAAAAACAGCTTCATGATCACTAATACCATCTATTACTTCAGTTTCCCTATAGAGCTCATCTGGTTTTATCAGCACGACATCCAGGATATTTTTCCCTCTGGTTGGTTCCATCACTTTCTGAATCAGCTGTCCTTCCCATATTAACTTATTTTCCATTTGTTGGTCATGCTTCCTGTCGTTCGCATTTCCTTCCCAATTGACATATGGCAAATTCTGATCTCCCGCTACAATCACATTTCTTTCCAGGTCGTTTCCCACATAGCTGACTATCCTATCAAATAATTCCGAATCCGCATCAGTGCTACCCTTTCCCGATCTGTACACTCCAAATATATCAAGTTGCCTATTATCTTTAGAAATGAGCCTTACACCTAGAATTTCATGTGTCTCATCTTTAACTTTTTCGTAGCTTACAAATTCTTCTTTCACCAGAATGAACACTCCCCCTCCCACCATTCTTATCCTATCTACGATACACACTCCAGTGCCGTGAGAAAATTTCTGCATCCATTATATCATTTCTCAGCCATGATTCAACTCCTATTACAATATCTGGTAAATATATATCTATTAAATTACTTAATTCTATTCCTTTCTTTACAATACTTCTACAGTTCAACACTAACAATTTTATGTCATCCCTACTTGATTTCTAGTTCCCTGTTCCCTTATCACCGCTCCCTAGGCCATCCCGTTTCCCTGAATGTACCTCCCTATTACCCTTCCAAACAAATTTCCTAACTTATATGTACCACTGCGGTTTAAATGAAGGCCATCTGAGCGCAGATCCCAATCTCCTACCCACCCATTAGGATCTAGAAACTTCACTCCCAGTTTCCCACGTACCCACTCCATAGTCTCATTTAAATCCCCAAACACCCTCCAGTCAGTATCCCTCCTACACAGTATTCCACTAATAACAATCTCCGCTTTCTTAAACTTCACCCGTACCGGGCGAGTTGGCCGTGCGCGTAGAGGCGCGCGGCTGTGAGCTTGCATCCGGGAGATAGTAGGTTCGAATCCCACTATCGGCAGCCCTGAAGATGGTTTTCCGTGGTTTCCCATTTTCACACCAGGCAAATGCTGGGGCTGTACCTTAATTAAGGCCACGGCCGCTTCCTTCCAACTCCTAGGCCTTTCCTATCCCATCGTCGCCATAAGACCTATCTGTGTCGGTGCGACGTAAAGCCCCTAGCAAAAAAAAAAAAAAAAAAAAACTTCACCCGTGCTGCATTTACCAGATCCCACACATCTCCAACTATGTTGGTACTTATATTAGCTTGCCTTACGTTGTTGGTACCAACGTGAAACACTACCACCTTCTTCTTCCCCTCCTCCCTCTCTTCTACTTTCCTCAATATCTGCCTCAACCTAATTTCTGGATAACATTCTACCCTGGTTCCTTTTCCTCCACACACTTTCCCCATGTGTCTAACGATGGAATGCCCCATGACCAGAGCCTCAACCCTCCCCACCTCATCTGATCCTCTCCCCTCCTGGTCAGCCCTATCTTCTCTCACTGCTGCAGAAGCTACTTCCTCCTCCCTTTTCTCCTTCCCATGACCCTGTTCCACCTGTCTTTTCCTATCCTCTACTCTACATTTCCCTTTCCTACCTTTTCCCTTCCTCCTACTTCCACGCATCTCAGCAACAGTTCCCTGTCCCTCATCTTCCCTCTGTTGTTCTACCTGGAGTGACTCGTACCGATTTCGCACAGACACCTGTCCTGAATTCTGATCCTGAATAGAGCCCTTAGCCTGCAATCTCCTTCCCCTTAGAACATTAGACCACCTGTCTTCTACAACTCCTCCCTTTCCTTCCCCTCCCTCTTGTATACCTACTGTAACCTGTACATTGTTTGAGGGAGTCCTATCTTCCTTCCTGTCTTCTGTGAGAATCCTAATTATCTCACTCAAACTTTCCAACTCCTCCCTCATACCCCTCAATGCCTCACCACACCCACAATAAGTACACTCGCGCTCCTTAGCCATTCTTTACGGGGGGAAAAAAAATTAATTAAAAAATAAAATAACTTATTTGCAAAAAATAAATGAACGAAGGGATATATTGTCTGGGATAGTACACAACAATAAGGTAATTAATATACGACTACAAGTAGTGAAAATGATAGCAGGTTCTAAGTAGTGTGAACAACTGCAGGAGGATACTTGCAGTGTAGAATTAGAAACAAGGTTAAGATCAAATTCAGTAGAATATGATGAGTATTGATGGATGATAAAGGATTGCTTGGGAGAGTAACCCAACTCTGACAGGTCAAAGAACTGGTAGATGTTGGATTTTATGAAATGGTTTTAGGATAGGTGAAGCTAGAGTTGTCAGTAGGGGTGGTGGACTTGCTTTGTACATTTTCTAAGACTTTTGTTGAAAAAACCTATAATGTAATCAGTCTGTGAATTCATTGCATGCAGAAGGGATTAATTGGTTTTAAGGAAGGCAATTCATATTTCTGGGTTAAGTTGATGTGTTTCTGCTGCTGCCTAGGGTTGCCTACTTTCCAGTATTATACGAGAACTCCTGTATTATTCTAAATTTTTGAGCCATAACCCATCTCCCTTTTTTATTTTATTCAGGAGCTCATATCCCGTATTTCACCGACACCAACCTCCAAATTGACATATTTAAGTCTGTCACATCTTTTTTTTTTCTGTGTGAATATTGCACACTGAGTATTGCCATATAATATCAATGTTAGCTTGACCTTCATGAAGAGATAAGACCACAGGTTCCCATTACGTTTAATTGTATTTCCATGTTTGTAATTCATATGCACATGTTCCTAGCTTTGATTGTTGTAATTATCTTCCTTTATCATAGTAATAGTCAAACATATCATGGATGGTCCACCAAAAAACGAAGTGTTTTTTTTCAGAAAAAGTGGGAATAAATTTAAGCATGGATTAATCTTGTAAAAAATAACATTTCAGAGCACATTGCTCATTTAGTAAGCGGGAGTTCAGCATAGCTCATGGTGTCAATTCAGATTGTATACAGCACACCAATACAGGAGGGCACAAAACGAAAATAACAGGAATGAACACATCTTCAATGATCTCCAGCTATTTTCAGGTTCAAGTGAGACTGTAGGTCTGAGTGGTGAGCCCAATAAAATTGTGGTAGGTGAGTTAGTAGTAGTCGTCTATCATACAGTAAGGCATAATCTTGACTATAGTAGCATGGACTGTGCAAATAAATTTATAAGAACATATTTGTGTATTCCAAAGTGGCAAGAAAAAAGCACTGTGGAAGAATGAAAGCAAAGTATATCACAAAAAAAATGTGGTGGTGCCAAGAAGTGTGTGCAACTTTTTAGTTGTACTTCGTGATCCAGAAAAGTGAAACACCTTTTTTTCTTTCCATGGCTACAGACGCATCAAATTGTAAGAACAGAAAATTGTTTCCTGTGGTAATTAGATATTTTCATCATTTTGTTTGTATCAAAAATAAACTTGTATGTTTTGTGGAACAAGCTGATGAGGCAGGTAGTGGTATTCATACGTTGATTAAAAACAGGCTTGAATCACACTCTTTAAATGTTAATAATGTTATGAACTCCATCTGTTTGATTACTCTAATTTATTTCAGGATGGCCTAATAAATGCAAACACACATAATTAAACAGGAATAATTGTAACCAGTATGAATGGCCACACACTAATTACCAGTCTATTTACAAATCTCTCTTCTGTACACACACCCGGGAGTCCCAGCCGATCACTACCTGGGAACGTCTATAATCCTTACTTTCACTTTCCCCCAAGTCCAGTCACCTCGTACATCCACTGTGCGTAGACAGCTGGATTTGAACACAGTGCCCCTGGGTATACAACATATGACTATTCGTTGGTTCGAATCAGTGATAGTCCGGTATTTCACACAATCACATGAAGTGAACAACAGTCAGCAACGGCTCAACAATATCCAACAGCAGGACGATACGACAGCGAATATTAACCCACGTCTAATTATCCTCACATTCACGATAACTGCTTCAATCGCTGATTCCCGGTGGTCCTCAATCCACAGAAGTACACACACACAGTACTCTAAAGCAGTACACAGTCTTCTGTCCCGTACGCCGTCTCCCATGCAGTACTCACTGGACACTCCGACGCCACAACAACAGCTCCTGCTTCAGACCTCGGTGGGACACTAGCGACAGCCAACACCTGTTGCTCTCAGCCCAGCCACCGAACCCCAACTCACTGAGTGTCACACTGGCTCCACCTCGGAGCCCAACTGCCGCTCACTCTAACACTGACTCCCACACACGTAGTCCAACTCTGTCTCCGAGTCCAATACTGACTGACTCTCCGGGGCTCGTCTCCCTTTTTATAGCTCAATATTGATCAATAAATTTCACAATGTCACTGGAGGCAGAACATTCCCATTGAATCTCAAAGAAACTCTCAGGTAAGCCAGCCGCCGAGAACAATACACGGGAAGGCTGGCTGGGAGATTCCAGGTCATCTGAGTCATCAGCCCCCTCCTGGAAATACCTAAAGGAACTACCATGGGGCTGACATGTAACATTGTCCCCCTTCGAGAGCTGATCGCCCTGATCAGTAACCTTCTCAGCTGTTCTTCGGTATGGTGCCCGTCAGTCTTGATGTACTACCTTCATCTTGCACCTTGGCCTCCATCGTACTCAGTAGCTGACATCGTTTATTCCACTTAGAACGTGGCAAGGGCGTTTCCATGTCCTCTGGAGCTTGAAAGACAAGCCTTTCTTCCTTACGAGGTTATGTAGGCAACCTAGGCCGTTCTCAATTTCTGATGGTGTCCCCTCGTCGGTCGTACCATGCCTTCACTTGGTCACTCTCTGTGCGCATACTCTCCCGGACAGCGGCGTGTACATCCTCTGGTCTCCTTGTCAGATCCAGCCAGTACCTATCAGTCAGAGCAGGATGGTCTTCAGATAGGCTGGACTCCCAAATCCACCGGAAGTCGCAACTCTTTCAGACAGTGTCCTTGCTGGAGAAGATACCGTGGCCTCTTGCACTATGGACTGGTAAGCCAGGGGGACCAGGGGAAGGTGACGATCCCTGTCCCTCTGCATTTCTATCCAGGCGTCACGGCTCTAGTTTCCTTCGAACCCCACGGTGATCACTCGGCAGGAAACTTCGTGCTCGGCCTCCCTTCATGAACATTACTCGCAGTCTTCTGGACAAGGTCTACGAGACAGAGCGACCTGCGGAACATGCTTCATCTCACCTGGACCCTCGTCGACATTTCTCTGTCCGCCACCCATCTTCTTCTGGTCATCCTCCACCTTATATTGGTCTTCTTCAGTCTTCTTTCGGCCATCTTCCAGCACCTTCTGTCCTTTTCTGGTTGTCTTCCCTCTTCTTCTGACCATCTTCTCCTGGTGGTCTTCCGACTTCTTCTGGACGTCTTGCATCTCCTTTATCCACCTCTCCCAGCTTTCTACTATCTTCTTCTGGCTTTCTTCCATCTTCCTATAGCCTACATCCAACTTCTCCAACATCATTTTCTGATTTTCTTCCATCTTCTCCAACATCTTTTGTTTTTCTTCCATCTTTTGATTTTCTTCCACCTTCTCCTCCATCTTCATCATCATCATATCGAAGTGTGCATTTAACTGAGCTCCCATTTTCGTGTGGCCTCTGGTCTCAACAAACGATGACAAAAAGATTTATATGAGTGTGCATTCAATGTACACAGATGTTCTGGAATGTTCCTGGTGGCGGTCAAAACCTGCAGTATCTGGTACGCTGATTACAATGATGTATCACACGTGAGGTCTATTCTAACTTCTGACACCATTTATTACGAATATAAAACTCCATCTGTTTGATTACACTAATTTATTTCAGGATGGCCTAATAAATGACACACAAATAATTAAATACAAATAATTCTAACCAGTTATGAATGGCCACACACTAATTACCAGTCTATTTACAAATCTCTCTTCTGTACACACATCCGGGAGTCCCAGGCGGTTACTACCTGGGAACTTTTCACTTTTCCCCAAGTCCAATCACCTTGTACAGCCACTGTGCATAAACAGCTGGACTCGAACACAGTGCCCCTGGCTATACAACACACGACTGTTCGCCGGTTCGAACTCCAATGATAGTCTGGTACTTCACACAATCACATGAAGTGAAGAACAATCAGCAACAGCTCAACAGTATCCAACAGCAGGACGATACGACAGCGAATATTAACCCACGTCCAATTATTCTCACACTCACGATAACTGCTTCAATCGCTTATTCACGGCGATCCTCAATCCACAGAAGTACACACACACACAGTACTCTAAAGCAGTACACAGTCTTCTGTCCCATACACCGTCTCCCATGCAGCTACTCACTGGACACTCCCAACACCACAACAACAGCTCTTGGTTCAGACCTCGGTTGGACACTAGCGACAGCGAACACCTGTCGCCCTCAGCCCAACCACCGAACCCCAGCTCACTGAGTGCCACACCGGCTCCACCTCAGAGTCCAACTGTCGCTCACTCTAACACTGACTCCCACACGGAGTCCAACTCTGACTCCGAGTCCAACACTGACTGACTTTCTGGGGCTCGTCTCCCTTTTTATAGCTCGTGTAATTTGATGGAGAAATTTCACAATGTCACTGGAGGCAGAACATTCCGTTGAACCTTGAAGAAACTCGCAGATAAGCCGGCCACCGAGAACAATACATGGGAAGGCCGGCCCCATCCCATAGGCTGGCTGGGAGATTCCAGGTCGTCTGAGTCACCAGCCCCTTACTGGAAATACCTAAAGGAACTACCACGGGGCTGACACGTAACAATAATATTTCATCGTATTGTACAGACAATGCAAAGGTTAATTATAGAAAAACAAACCTGTGATGAAGTTATGTGATGACAAAATATTAAAAGCAAACTGTGCCTGTCATATAATAAACAGTGGTACTAAACATGCTTGTGATGTGCAGACATGACAATAAGCAGGGCCAGGGTTTTGTTGACCTAAAACTGTTAAAGAAACTTATCTAGAATATGACCACAAAAATCCAGTAAAATGATCCAAGAACTTTAAAAATTGTCTTATAAATTACTAGCAGTTACCTGCGGCTTTGCTGTCATGGATTTCATAAAATAATAAAAGTAATTGTTTCTCGGTACTGTACTAAGACATCTGGAAATCCCTAAAGTATAAACATTCACCGACAAATTGAGTTTCATTTACCCCGGAAACTCTTTGTAAACCACGTTTGTGTTATTGCCTTATGGGGTTAAGATGACCATGCAACATAGAACTGTACATATGAGAAACAGTCTTCTCTCAAATCGAAAAAAGAAAAAAAAATTAAAGGAGATTCCAAATATCTATCTCCACATAACATTTTCAGTTTTTGAGATAGGTTATAAGAATCCCTATAAAAGTAATTCAACCCCTTTATCAGTCCTTCCCATTTTCCGAAAACAAAAAGAAATACATGTTCCTTTACTTTTAAAGGAGATTCCAAATACTAATTTTCGCATCTGTAACATCATCAGTTTGTGAGATATAAGCATCCTCATTAAAAAAATTTCACTTCTCTTCACCCCCCGTTAAGTGCCTTTTCCGAAAACAAAAAGTGCGTGTTCCTGTATTTTTAAAGGAATTTGCAAATACCAAGTTTCATGTCTGTAGCATGTCTGTAGCATGTTAATTTTTTTACATATACTGTAGATATACTGGTACACATTTTCAAAATTCACCCAACTTTTCAATTCTTTTCAACCCCTTAAGTGGATTTTCCGAAAACAAAAAGGTACGTGTTTCTTTATTTTTAAAGGAGGTTCAAAATACAGTACCAACTTTCACGTCTGTAACATCTTCAGTTTTTGAGATATAAGTATCCTCATCAAATGAATTCAACTTCTTTTTCCCTTTTTTCCACCTCCTCTAAGTGGACTTTTCGAAAACAAAAGTATGTATTTCTTTATTTTTAAAGGAGATTCAAATTACCAACTTTCACGTCTATCTTTAGTTTTAGGTATCCTCTTAAACAGAATTCAACTCCTTTTTTACTTATTTTCACAACCCCCCCCCCCAACTCGATTTTCCAAAAACAAACAAGTACGTGTTTATTTTTAAAGGAGATTCCAAATACCAAGTTTCATGTCTGTAACATCTTTAGCTTTTAGAGATATAAGTATCCTCATACATACCATTTAACGAATATTTAAATTCTTTCCCCCCCGTGAGTGGACAAAAGATGATGTGTTTCTTTGTTTTTAAAGGTGATTCCAAATACCAATTTTCACACCTGTAACTTTTTTTTTTTTTGATGGGCTATATAAGTATCCTCACAAAAAGAATTCAACTCCTTTTTCACCCCATCCCCATTAATTTGATCCCCCTCCTAAATGCGTGTTTCTTTATTTTTAAAGGAGATTCCAGACACCAATTTTCATGTCTGTAACCATAAGTTTTTGAGATATAAGTATCCACATAAAAATAATTCTTTTTTTTTTCACTTCCTTTCACACTCCCTCCTTAAGTGAATTTTTTGAAAACAAAAAAATAAGTGTTTATTTATAACGCTTTTAAATACCAATTATCACGACTCTAACATCTTCAGTTTTTTTTAGATATTTGTCCTCACAAAAGGAATTCAATTCCTTTTCACTCCCTCCCCCAAGTTTATTTTCCCCCTAAAATGCACATTTCTTTATTTTAAGGAGGTTCCAAATACCAATTTTCACATCTGTATCAACTTTAGTTTTCATAAGATATAAGTATCCTCATACAAATAATTCAATAAAATTTTCAATTTTTCACTCCCCTTAATTGGATTTTCTAAAATCAAAGAAATATGTGTTACTTTACTTTTAAAGGGGATTCAAAACACCAATTTTCATGTCTGCAACATCTTTAGTTTTTGAGATATAAGTAGACTCATACAAATAATTTAACTAATTTTTCAAATTTTTCACCCCCGCCTAATTGGATTTTCCAAAAAAAAAAAAAAAAAAAAGCATTTCTTTAGGAGATTCCAATCACCAATTTTTACATCCGTAACGTCTTCAGTTTTTGAGATATCAGTATCCTAATAAGAGAATTCAACCCACTTTGCAGTCCTTTCTACCTGCCCCTCCCCCAAGTGGTTTTTCCAAAAACAAAAAAATACGTGTTTCTTATTTTTGAAAGGGATTAAAAATACCAATTATCACTTCTGTAACGTTAAGTTTTTGAGATTTACTGTAGATATGCTCATTCTAAAAATTCCCCCCCTCCCTTTTTTAGTTCCCCTTAAGTGGATTTTCCGAATAAGTTATCTATGTCTCTACTTTCACAGAGCCGGGCTGAGTGGCTCAGACGGTTAAGGCGCTGGCCTTCTAACCCCAACTTGGCAGGTTCGATCCTGGCTCAGTCCGGTGGTACTTGAAGGTGCTCAAATACGACAGCCCCGTGTCGGTACATTTACTGGCACGTAAAAGAACTCCTGCGGGACTAAATTCCGGCACCTCGGCTTCTCCGAAGACCTTAAAAAGTAGTTGGTGGGACGTAAAACAAATAACATTATTATTATTATTATTATTATTATTATTACTTTTACAGAAGATTCCAAGTACCTGTTTTCAAGTCTGTAACATGTTAAGTGTCTGAGGTATATTGTAGGCCTAGATATATTTTTTTAAATTCCACCGCGTTTGTCACTCCCGTTCACCCCCTATTCATTAGATTTTTCAAAAACAAAAAAATACGTGTTTCTTTATTTTTAAAGGAGATTCCAAATACCAATTTTCATGTCTGTAACATCTTCAGTTTTTGAGATATAAGTATCCTCATAAAAGGTATTCAACCAATTTTCCCCCATTTTCACCCCCCTTAATGGGATTTTGTGAAAACAAAAAAACATGTGTTTCTTTATTTTTAAAGGAGATTCCAAATACAGTTGAACCTGCTTTGTATGTAACACTATTCTGCGTAATTCGTATCTGTACGTAATTTCCTTTAGGTCCCGGCAAAATGTAATTTAAAAGCGTGTTAATTAAACCTTATTGATACGTAATTCATTTATACGTAATTCGCTGTTATATGTATTAAGTGTCAGTGAAATATAACTGAGTTTTGCGTAATTGTAATGAGCACATGCTTTTTTAAAAGAAACTACTGTATTTACAAGGTTTCCTTTTTGTCGGCATATGCGGAAGTAGAGCGGTCTGTTTTCGGTGCTGAAACAGAACACAAAGAGTTTCGCCGAGTGACATGGTTGACACTTACTTACTGGCGGTTTAACATAGGCCAACCGAGCAAGTCCCCTTCGCTCTCTATTTTGCTCGTCCTCTACCTTCGTTGTTTTTGACCTTCACAATACTGCCAAAGATTAAGTTACACTACAAGGAAGGTGGGTTGTTTGGGTGTGGAAACAAAAGAAGAAAACAATAAAACTTTTGTATCCACCTATTCAATACATGAAAAGCAATTATAAAATTAGGATCTCATCCTTATTTTATTGCTTAAATATTAAAACATAGGACATGTTTCATTCATATTTTGAACATCTTCAGCCATAAATATTCTTACAAGGTTAAATGATAACATTGTTTTAGAACTTACACTTAAGGTTTGGATTGACAAACTTATCCATAATAAGCTTTGAAAACCCTCGTAAATATTAAAATGTTTGTATATTACGTCGTCGTATCGAAAATAATTAAGTTTCAACCTTTGAAACCTTATTCTAATATTTAAAATAAAATGTCAATACATTAACATTCTGTTGAATTGCTTAATGTTTTCAAATTATTCGTTGTATACACATTCAAACATTTTGTTACTACTGGTGTAACTTTTCACATATTATACTGTATGGAATTGGAATCTTAACACACCCTCAAAACAGCTGAGGTTAGGTTTAAATATTATACTATTCGTCCATAAAAGTGACAAAACTGATATGCACTGTTGATTGTAGGTTATGAATTTTGTCCTACATTAAATATTTAACTTTAAAATTTGTCAAATTCATAAATTGCTTGTAGTATTGACCAGTGTTGGGCAATCGTACAGACGTAAGCAGGGACTCTGTCAATTGGTGATAAACAAGCTTTGGTGACATTCAAATGGTAATTTCATCAAAGTTTACGTAAGAAAGTCTGTTGACATATCCTTTCTCCTCCTGCCTGCATTTACTCTAGTGCACTCAGCTGTTTGACTGCTGCTTGTCATTCTACTTGTGCTCCTCATATTGTATATGTGTCTGCAAAAAAGGAGGAGGAATTAGACATTTTTTAGTTTTGTTAACACTGAATGGTTTGAAATTTTAAAGCGTGTCTCTACAAGGTGGTTGTCTCTCACACCAGCTGTTGATAGGTTCTTGAAAAACTGGGTACAATAACAAGCTATTTTCAAAGCATAAATGAAATGCCAAGAATTTTGCAAATATATTTTAGTGATGAGGACCCAAGTTATTTGCTGATGCTTGAAGCATATATATATTTTTTTTTTCCTCACTTTGGTAATGTTGTAATGGAACCATCAAAATACCGTGACATTTCAGATTTAACTATCATGGAGTCATTTAATGCAATAAGAAACACTGATGCATAAAAGTTTTTGTTGGAAGCAGTACATGCAATCTTGAATAAGTTAGATTCTAACATTACTGAGCTTGATAGCTGCAGTCGCTTAAATGCGGCCAGTATCTAGTATTCGGGAGGTAGTGGGTCCGAACCCTACTGTCAGCAGCCCTGAACATAGTTTACCTTGGTTTCACATTTTCACATTAGGCAAATACTGGGGCTGTACCTTAATTAAGGCCACAGTCGGTTCCTTCCCACTTCTAGCCCTTCCCTGTCCCATCGTCGCCATAAGACCTATCTGTGTTGGTGCGAAGTAAAGCAACTTGTAAAAAAAATCTAACATTCTGAAAAAAGGTCAAAATAATTTTGTTGAGTTCTGTAAATCCCTTCATTCTTATGTCATAAAATGTGTAAACATTTCTGACAATGCTTGCTCCCATTATCTTTGAAAAATTATATTCATTTTAAAGATTTTCAGAACGGTCTTCTCCATCTTCTGCTTGATTTAAATGAGGATACATTTTATGTTGAATTTTGTTCCTTGAAAGACAAAAGAAGTACAAAGTTTCCATTTGTGGTAATACTGTGGAAAAGTGGGTATCTGCGACAGGGTGCAATGATTTAAATCAGAGCGATTTAAATCCGATGATTTTTATAGTAAAAACCTATGATTTAAAAAAATTGATTTTTATAATAAATATCTAGGCTTACTTATTCTTGTCTTATTACCAGCTGTCCATTGTTCAAAATTAATATAAAATTCAACTACTTAAAATCAGTATGCATTCTTAATGTCTTATTGCTTGTGGCCTATTGGGTGGCGCTTTGGTATCCATCCCATGTGTTTGTAATCGTAGAAAAATGTCTTACGATACCTGAAGTAGCAGAGAGGAGATATCCTTACTTTACACTTACCAGGGGTTCAGCAGCTCATCCAGAAGTTTTCTTACTTTTATGGAAGAATCAAAAGTGAGACAGCATACAAGATCTAAATAAACCTACATATATAATATGTCCTGACTGACTGACTGACTGACTGACTGATTCATTATTGCCAAGCCAAAACTACTGGACATAAAGAAAGTAAATATCTTTTACTTTTTCCTCACATTGGTAATGTTGTAATGGAAACATCAAAATACCGTAACATTTTAGATTTAACTATCATGGAGTCATTTAATGCAGTAAGAAAAATGATGCATAAAATTTTGCAAAGGTTTCTATTTTTATTTTTTGAAGCAGTTACAATGTAGGCACTTACTAAAGAAGGATTTTTGGATATTCCATCGCTAAGTGGGGGGGGTGAATTTTTAAAATGAGTATATCTCAAAAACTTAATTTACCGAGTGAGTTGGCCGTGCGGTTGGGGGCGTGCAGCTCGCATCTGGGAGATAGTGGGTTCGAATCCCACTGTCGGCAGCCCTGAAGATGGTTTTCCGTGCTTTTGCATTTTCATACCAGGTAAATGCTGGGGCTGTACCTTAATTAAGGCCACGGCCGCTTCATTCCCATTCCTAGGCCTTTCCTGTCCCATAAGACCTATCTGTGTCGGTGCGACGTAAAGCAAATAGCAAAAAAAAAACTTAAGAGTTTCAAGACATGATAATAAGATTGAGCGTGGATGTAAATTGAGGTCAAGTTGGAAACAATGACACTAGTTTGAAAGGCCTAATTATAGCATGCCTTCATCCAATTCTGTTAAAAATATCATGCATGGTAATAAGAGTGGACAAATAATGAATGAAAATTGAAGTTGTGCAGTGTAAGCACTGATCACCGCTCAGGATATAAAGCAATAACAGTACCATAAATGTAGGCGTAATTATTTTCATGTTATCGCCTAACTCATTAAACGTAAGGAACTTCATCTTTTGGTCCGTATTGAACTGAGATCACAATTAAATTAGAATCTAGCGGGTTCCACCTTTTCAATACAAAATACAATGTTGTTGGATGGTATTTACAACATTATTTATTTCAGAACATGTTTCGGTGTTCAATTTTTGACACCATCCTCAGCTGCTCAGAAAGTGCGAAAAAACTTGGCAATCTAAACATTAAACAACATTGTCATACGTAACTCCTTAATATACATACACTGACTGACAGAGCAAATGCAACACCAAGAAGGAGTGGTTCGAAAGGGATGAAAGTTGGGGAAAAAACAGACGGCACGGACGAATAATTGATGTTTATTTCAAACCGATATGCAGGTTACACAATGCGCACGGCATCGACTCAGTAGGATGTAGGACCACCGCGAGCAGCGATGCACGCAGAAACATGTCGAGGTACAGAGTCAATAAGAGTGCGGATGGTGTCCTGAGGGATGGTTCTCCATTCTCTGTCAACCATTTGCCACAGTTGGTCGTCCGTACGAGGCTGGGGCAGAGTTTGCAAACGGCGTCCAATGAGATCCCACACGTGTTCGATTGGTGAGAGATCCGGAGAGTACGCTGGCCACGGAAGCATCTGTACACCTCGTAGAGCCTGTTGGGAGATGCGAGCAATGTGTGGGCGGGCATTATCCTGCTGAAACAGAGCATTGGGCAGCCCCTGAAGGTACGGGAGTGCAGCCGGCCGTAGCGGTGCACGTAGCGGTGGGCATTTAACGTGCCTTGAATACGCACTAGAGGTGACGTGGAATCATACGCAACAGCGCCCCAAACCATGATGCCGCGTTGTCTAGCGGTAGGGCGCTCCACAGTTACTGCCGGATTTGACCTTTCTCCACGCCGACGCCACACTCGTCTGCGGTGACTATCACTGACAGAACAGAAGCGTGACTCATCGGAGAACACGACGTTCCGCCATTCCCTCATCCAAGTCGCTCTAGCCCGGCACCATGCCAGGCGTGCACGTCTATGCTGTGGAGTCAATGGTAGTCTTCTGAGCGGACGCCGGGAGTGCAGGCCTCCTTCAACCAATCGACGGGAAATTGTTCTGGTCGATATTGGAACAGCCAGGGTGTCTTGCACATGCTGAAGAATGGCGGTTGACGTGGCGTGCGGGGCTGCCACCGCTTGGCGGCGGATGCGCCTGGACCCCTCGCACGTGCCACATGTCCCTGCGCCAACCATCTTCGCCACAGGCGCTGCACCGTGCACACATCCCTATGGGTATCGGCTGCGATTTGACGAAGCGACCAACCTGCCCTTCTCAGCCCGATCACCATACCCCTTGTAAAGTCGTCTGTCTGCTGGAAATGCCTCCGTTGACGGCGGCCTGGCATTCTTAGCTATACAGGTGTCCTGTGGCACACGACAACACGTTCTACGATGACTGTCGGCTGAGAAATCACGATACGAAGTGGGCCATTCGCCAACGCCGTGTCCCATTTACCGTTCGCTACGTTCGCAGCACAGCGGCGCATTTCACATCATGAGCATACCTCAGTGACGTCAGTCTACCCTGCAATTGGCATAAAGTTCTGACCACTCCTTCTTGGTGTTGCATTTGCTCTGTCAGTCAGTGTATATACAAACAATAGAATATTGCACTAGTTAAATCCTAAAACATCTACAGTAAATTATGCTATATTAAAACTCTAATATGTAACAAGAGAATTCTTGTAAGTCATAAATATAAAATTTCTCGTCTGTTTGATGAGTTGTCTGCACATTCTTTAATGTCTGTGATTTTGTACTATCATACTATCGAATTCAAATGCGAACTTAAGCTTGAGGATTTAAAATTGTATGCCGTCCATTTGATGTTAAAATGTTCATTTCATGTATATAATAACCACTTAGATGGATTAAAATCTCGTTATATACAATATGATTGTTAAAACTGGGCCGTCTTCTTAAATTTATTAAGTACAAAAACTTCGTATTTTTAATGCTATATGCGTGGTTGGAACTGTAATTTCATTTGTCCTACAGTTGTTAGGCGGACATTTCTTCTCAGTTCAATGGAACCCTGCAATAATGAAACCCAATGTTAAGAGAAAAGCGGGAATATTGATAAAGAAAACTAATTGAATCTAACTGTTGATACGTCTGACTCACCTCTAAAGCTGTGTAATTCGCGTGACGGCTTCGGCGCGATGAGTGTGTCTGCTAGTATCTTGTGCTCTGTAATGAAGCGCAGGGAAGGAGAAGTAGGGGCGGCAAAGGGGAAGTTTCTAGAACGTCGAACTTTTTGGGAGAGAGTCCGGGGGGCGTTGTGGACGAAGATAGTAGTAAGCAAAGTTATGTAGAGTTCGGAATATGCTCGAATTTTCTGGAATTTTTAACTTGTTAAGTAATAGAATCAAACAATCAAATAAAATCTTGGGTTTTTCCGAGATTTCATTCAAATTCAGGTTAGCGTTACAGTATTGGTCTAGATGTATTAGACATGCCTCCGTAATGTCAAGCTTCTGTCCCTTAGACAGTGTTTCCATGATCTCGAGGTCTTTATCTATGTCTGTGAATTTATGTTTGTACTCATGGATATGCTGGTCTACCGCTGAGAATCTGTGATATTTTACAGCGTTAAGGTGTTCCTGATACCTGACATTAAAGCTACGCCCAGTTTGCCCTATGTATCCGCTTTCACAGTCCCTACATTCGAACCTATATACCCCTGATTTAGAATATGGATTGACTTTGTTGACAACCGAAACATTATGTAAAACTGTTGTACTTCTATTATCTGTCTTGAATGCGATCCTAATGTTACGTTTCCTGAAAATATTCGTAATTCTGTATACATCTTTATTAAACGTGAAGGTTGCAATTTCCTTAGCTTCTATTTTATTTTTCATCAGACTCGTGTGAGGGCGATATTTGAATTTGCTTATTATTCGTTCTATAAAATTCTCTTTAAAACCATTAACTCTAGCCATAGCTCGAATGATGTTCAGTTCCTTGTCCAGGTTTTGTTTGGACATTGGTATACTAAAAGCGCGATTCACCAAGCTGTTATAGGTCGCGCATTTATGAGCTAAGGGGTGTATAGAATCATTACGTATTGTAACTGCAGTTTGTGTGGGCTTTCTGTAAATACTAAAAGAAAATGGAGAAGCGTGTCTATTAATCTTTAGGTCTAGATAATTAATGGATTTTTCTATTTCGGATTCTAAAGTAAATTTTATATCCGTATCTATTGTGTTAAGATTATTAAGAGTCGTAGAGGCGTTGGTTATGCGTTCATCCAAGATGACAAACGCATCGTCTACATACCTAGACCAAAATAGAACATTCCTGAATTTTTCATTATTAATTATTTGTGTGTCCTCTAGAAAATCTAAATAAATTTCTGCCAAAATTCCTGAGGCCGGAGACCCCATTGCAAGGCCGTTTTGTTTATAAATGATCTGGTCGAAAGTGAAATAGTTGTTATTGATCAACAATTTTAAAACCATCATGAATTCATCAATTTCAAGCTTGCTTAAGTGACTGTATTTTTTCAAATTTTTGGCAATAATGGGGAGCAATTTATTAGTTTTGATATTAGGAAACATATTTATTATATCAAAAGAATGTATTGTGTGGTGATCCTGTAATCGAAATTTAATTAACTCTTTAGTGAATTCTACGGCATTCTTTACGGATTTATTTGCAGTGAATCTGTAATGTTGTTTTAAGAATTTTTGAATATACTGCGCTAATTTATAAAGGGGGCTAGGTCTGTAATTGATAATTGGCCTAATGGGGACTCCGGCCTTGTGGATTTTTGGCAGTGCTTTAGCGATAGGAAGGCCGGGGTTCATGCTAATTAATTTCTGCTTCTCATATTCATTAAAGAGGAAAGAAGATGTCTTCAATGTTTGTTTCAATTGCTTCTGCAATGACTGAGTCGGGTCCTTCTTAATAATAGAAAAAGAGTCATCATTAAAAAAGTTTTTTGTTTTTTGGATGTAATCAGCTTTATGCATGATAACGGTTACGTTGCCTTTATCTGCTTTAGTGACTATAAGCTCTTCGTTTTTTATTTTCTTTTTAAGTTCATATATTTGTTTCCTATCCTTGAAAGAATCTTTAGGGATGACAAACTTATTATTATTATTATTATTATTATTATTATTATTATTATTATTAGCATTATTACTATTATTATTATTATTAACCGTTTTGTTCAGCTGTTTCTTTACTTCTATTCTGACTTCATCCTGTAAGTCGAGTGGTATTTTTCCGAGTGCGATTTCTGTTTCTATAATCAGATTTTTAGTTACTTTAACTTGATTGAAGGTCGGCCAATTATGTTTAGGACCTTTCTCAAGGATAAGTCTTTCCTCTTCGTTCAAGTTGACATTGGAAAGATTAATGAGTGGAGTATGAAACTGTTTCAATGGATCTTCGTTATGTGTAAAATTGGACCTTTGAATCGGGGATGAAGATTGGGTTCGACCTTTTTCTGCTTCCTTCCTTAGTCTTTCTAGCTTTTTCTCCAATGTTAATTGTTTACTTGCAAGTACATTAGATAATTTGAATTGAACTTTATTTTGAAAAATGTTCCATTGTGATGCAGAGAGCAAGAATGTAGCTTTGAGGTGAGTCTCATATAATTGCTGATTCAAAAAGGATTTCTTTTTGTGGAGGAATTTTAATTCGTTATTGAGCCATAGCCTTTTTGACTTTACCCAGTTTTTACTTCGATGCGGCACACCTGGGTCCCGTTTTAAAACACTTTTGAAGAAATTTGGAGTCAAATCATATGCTATACATTGTCTAATAAATTTAATATCCTTACCAAGTTTTCCCACTTTTATTCTTAAATTCATATAACGATGAGCTATAAAAAATGCCTGGTGGGCTTCATCATTAAACGTAAGGAACTTCATCTTTTGGTCCGTATTGAACTGGGATCACAATTAAATTAGAATCTAGCGGGTTCCACCTTTTCAATACAAAATACAATGTTGTTGGATGGTATTTACAACATTATTTATTTCAGAACATGTTTCGGTGTTCAGTTTTTGACACCATCCTCAGCTGCTCAGAAAGTGCGAAAAAACTTGGCAATCTAAACATTAAACAACACATTGTCATACGTAACTCCTTAATATACATATATACAAACAATAGAATATTGCACTTGTTAAATCCTAAAACATCTACAGTAAATTATGCTATATTAAAACTCTAATATGTAACAAGAGAATTCTTGTAGGTCATAAATATAAAATTTCTCGTCTGTTTGATGAGTTGTCTTCACATTCCTTAATGTCTGTGATTTTGTACTATCATACTATCGAATTCAAATGCGAACTTAAGCTTGAGGATTTAAAATTGTATGCAGTCCATTTGATGTTAAAATGTTCATTTCATGTATATAATAACCACTTAGATGGATTAAAATCTCGTTATATACAATATGATTGTTAAAACTGGGCCGTCTTCTTAAATTTATTAAGTACAAAAACTTCGTATTTTTAATGCTGTATGCGTGGTTGGAACTGTAATTTCATTTGTCCTACAGTTGTTAGGCGGACATTTCTTCTCAGTTCAATAGAACCCTGCAATAATGAAACCCAATGTTAAGAGAAAAGCAGGAATATTGATAAAGAAAACTAATTGAATCTAACTGTTGATACGTCTGACTCACCTCTAAAGCTGTGTAATTCGCGTGACGGCTTCGGCGCGATGAGTGTGTCTGCTAGTATCTTGTGCTCTGTAATGAAGCGCAGGGAAGGAGAAGTAGGGGCGGCAAAGGGGAAGTTTCTAGAACGTCGAACTTTTTGGGAGAGAGTCCGGGGGGCGTTGTGGACGAAGACAGTAGTAAGCAAAGTTGTTATGTAGAGTTCGGAATATGCTCGAATTTTCTGGAATTTTTAACTTGTTAAGTAATAGAATCAAACAATCAAATAAAATCTTGGGTTTTTCCGAGATTTTATTCAAATTCAGGTTAGCGTTATAGTATTGGTCTAGATGTATTAGACATGCCTCCGTAATGTCAAGCTTCTGTCCCTTAGACAGTGTTTCCATGATCTCGAGGTCTTTATCTATGTCTGTGAATTTATGTTTGTACTCATGGATATGCTGGCCTACCGCTGAGAATCTGTGATATTTTACAGCGTTAAGGTGTTCCTGATACCTGACATTAAAGCTACGCCCAGTTTGCCCTATGTATCCGCTTCCACAGTCCCTACATTCGAACCTATATACCCCTGATTTAGAATATGGATTGACTTTGTTGACAACCGAAACATTATGTAAAACTGTTGTACTTCTATTATCTGTCTTGAATGCGATCCTAATGTTACGTTTCCTGAAAATATTCGTAATTCTGAATACATCTTTATTAAACGTGAAGGTTGCAATTTCCTTAGCTTCTATTTTATTTTTCATCAGACTCGTGTGAGGGCGATATTTGAATTTGCTTATTATTCATTTTTTAAAATTCTCTTTAAAACCATTAACTCTAGCCATAGCTCGAATGATGTTCAGTTCCTTGTCCAGGTTTTGTTTGGACATTGGTATACTAAAAGCGCGATTCACCAAGCTGTTATAGGTCGCGCATTTATGAGCTAAGGGGTGTATAGAATCATTACGTATTGTAACTGCAGTTTGTGTGGGCTTTCTGTAAATACTAAAAGAAAATGAAGAAGCGTGTCTATTAATCTTTAGGTCTAGATAATTAATGGATTTTTCTATTTCGGATTCTAAAGAAAATTTTATATCCGTATCTATTGTGTTAAGATTATTAAGAGTCGTAGAGGCGTTGGTTATGCGTTCATCCAAGATGACAAACGCATCGTCTACATACCTAGACCAAAATAGAACATTCTTGAATTTTTCATTATTAATTATTTGTGTGTCCTCTAGAGAATCTAAATAAATTTCTGCCAAAATTCCTGAGGCCGGAGACCCCATTGCAAGGTCGTTTTGTTTATAAATGATCTGGTCGAAAGTGAAATAGTTGTTACTGATCAACAATTTTAAAACCATCATGAATTCATCAATTTCAAGCTTGCTTAAGTGACTGTATTTTTTTCAAATTTTTGGCAATAATGGGGAGCAATTTATTAGGTTTGATATTAGGAAACATATTTACTATATCAAAAGAATGTATTGTGTGGTGATCCTGTAATCGAAATTTAATTAACTCTTTAGTGAATTCTACGGCATTCTTTACGGATTTATTTGCAGTGAATCTGTAATGTTGTTTTAAGAATTTTTGAATATACTGCGCTAATTTATAAAGGGGGCTAGGTCTGTAATTGATAGTTGGCCTAATGGGGACTCCGGCCTTGTGGATTTTTGGCAGTGCTTTAGCGATAGGAAGGCCGGGGTTCATGCTAATTAATTTCTGCTTCTCATATTCATTAAAGAGGAAAGAAGATGTCTTCAATGTTTGTTTCAATTGCTTCTGCAATGACTGAGTCGGGTCCTTCTTAATAATAGAAAGAGAGTCATCATTAAAAAAGTTTTTTGTTTTTTGGATGTAATCAGCTTTATGCATGATAACGGTTACGTTGCCTTTATCTGCTTTAGTGACTATAAGCTCTTCGTTTTTTATTTTCTTTTTAAGTTCAAATATTTGTTTCCTATCCTTGAAAGAATATTCTCCTTCCCTGCGCTTCATTACAGAGCACAAGATACTAGCAGACACACTCATCGCGCCGCAGCCGTCACGCGAATTACACAGCTTTAGAGGTGAGTCAGACGTATCAACAGTTAGATTCAATTAGTTTTCTTTATCAATATTCCCGCTTTTCTCTTAACATTGGGTTTCATTATTGCAGGGTTCTATTGAACTGAGAAGAAATGTCCGCCTAACAACTGTAGGACAAATGAAATTACAGTTCCAACCACGCATACAGCATTAAAAATACGAAGTTTTTGTACTTAATAAATTTAAGAAGACGGCCCAGTTTTAACAACCATATTGTATATAACGAGATTTTAATCCATCTAAGTGGTTATTATATACATGAAATGAACATTTTAACATCAAATGGACTGCATACAATTTTAAATCCTCAAGCTTAAGTTCGCATTTGAATTCGATAGTATGATAGTACAAAATCACAGACATTAAGGAATGTGAAGACAACTCATCAAACAGACGAGAAATTTTATATTTATGACTTACAAGAATTCTCTTGTTACATATTAGAGTTTTAATATAGCATAATATACTGTAGATGTTTTAGGATTTAACTAGTGCAATATTCTATTGTTTGTATATATGTATATTAAGGAGTTACGTATGACAATATGTTGTTTAATGTTTAGATTGCCAAGTTTCTTCGCACTTTCTGAGCAGCTGAGGATGGTGTCAAAAATTGAACACCGAAACATGTTATGAAATAAATAATGTTGTAAATACCATCCAACTACATTGTATTTTGTATTGAAAAGGTGGAACCCGCTAGATTCTAATTTAGTTGTGATCGCCTAACTTACGCGGAAATGTTTCTTTTGATAATGAGATTGAACAAACTGTGATGAGAGTTGAGGAGTTAAACCCAAGTGTCAAGTGTAGTAAATATCAGTTTTACACTGGCTGATGACTATGAGACTACCGAGCTCGATAGCTGCAGTCGCTTAAGTGCGGCCAGTATCCAGTATTCGTGAGATAGTAGGTTCGAACCCCCCTGTCGGCAGCCCTGAAAATGGTTTTCCGTGGTTTCCCATTTTCACACCAGGCAAATGCTGGGGCTGTACCTTAATTAAGGCCACGGCCGCTTCCTTCCCCACTCCTAGCCCTTTCCTGTCCCATCGTCGCCGTAAGACCTATCTGTGTCGGTGCGATGTGAAACAACTAGCAAAAAAAAAAAAAAAGACTATGAGACGTAAACTTGAAATATAAAATAATACATAGCATATGCAACATTTCACTTACAACAGTTAACTACATCCTGAACAGCAAAACAAAGACCTACTACCAACTTAATTAATAATGCTAAATTACTAGATATTAACAAGAAAGAAACTCATAATAACAAACAAATTCACGTAGGTCGGATGTTAGGTAAATGAATGTAGCCGTGGTTGTTCCCAGGTTGATTTTAATGCATGAGTATTGATTAAGAATTGAAACAACTGCTTTTTGAAGTGAAAGTGAAGCTAAATGGCATTAGATGATGTACATGTAATGTTTATGTGGAAATAACATTAATTTACACATATGATGTATTTGTAATACCTTAAGAAAAAGTAGATTGTTCCAAATCATTTCCCTAGTATCTTGTTTACTTTGTCCTGCAGTTCATTTGAGATGGAGTTAAGTAGTAATTTTCTAACAGAAGGGTCGCTATATTGAGCGTGTTGCACTGTACTTGTAAAAGTGTCACAAGAAATTTGCTTTTATCTTCCCACTCCAAATAGAAAGGGCATGAATGCTAAATTGAAATCATGCAATTTAGAAATGCAGGAATTAGTTACTAGAATTAAGTTACATATTAAAAAATGTAACAACGCAAAAGATAATCACAGGCGTGCGGCTGTGAGCTTGCATCCGGGAGATAGTGTGTTCGAATCCCACTGTCGGCAGTCCTGAAGATGGTTTTCCGTGGTTTCCCATTTTCACACCAGGCAAATGCTGGGGCTATACCTTAATTAAGGCCACGGCCGCTTCCTTCCAACTCCTAGGCCTTTCCTATCCCATCGTTGCCATAAGACCTATCTGTGTCGGTGCGACGTAAAACCACTTGCAAAAAAAATAAAAAATATCAAGAAAGAAATGTTGTTACTGCAGCATCTGGCAGTGAAGATCAAAATTTCGGGACATATCCAGTACTTTTGCCTTCTGCTTCAAAACAAAAGAGACCATTAGTTATGAATCAGCTGTCCACTGAGGAACCCTCTCTAAGAATTAAGCCAAGTCAGATTAATCACTTTGTTGTCTAAACTAGTGAAAAACAAGAACAAGACTTAGGTAAAATGGTTGCAAAATTCTGTTATGCTACAAACAGTTCCTTCCACTCCATTAATCATTCAGAATTCAGAAGACTTTTATGTTGTGACCTGGCTATACTTCTCCATTAATTATCTGCTGCTGTAGCTGGACCCCTTCTTGAAGAAATTTATCAAAGTGAGAGATAGAAGTGTTTCAAGGATTTATTTGAGAATTGTATGTGCTTAGATGGATTGTCAAATGTACGTAATGAGCCCAAAGTGTGTATTACAGTGATCAGTGAAAATGGGGATCTCCCTCTGTTCAACACAATTGATACATCTGGGCATCCCCACACACAGACTACTTAATTGAACTTTCAATAAATTCAGTGAAAAAGTAGTGAAAGTGGATTAAAGTATAACGTGATAGGCTTCATTACAGATAATGCAGGCAGTATGGCAAAAATAGGGAGTGCACTGAAAGAAAGGAAAGATATTGATCTAATTACATGTGGCTGTTCTGCTCATATTTTAATCTTCTCTCCCAGAATTTTACCAAGAACACCTCAAACAGAAAGGAACATGTAGTAGAAATTGTGAAATACTTCCACAATAATAACTGCCAGTGCAAAATTTAGGAGTGAAGGAGGACAATCATTAATCCTGCTTCAGGAAGTTTGATGGAATGCGTTGTCTGACTGCCTTTAATCTTACATTAAAAACTGGCCACTACCGGTAATCTGAAGATTCTTACATTAAAAACTAGCCACTACTTGTGAAGATTTGTGAAGAAAATAGAGACAAGATTCAAGATTCCATTAAGAGGGAAGGTTAGTGACCTTCAGATAAAGCAAAATTCTGATGACATTTTAAATATGTTAAAATGAATAGCACTGACCCTTGATGTAACCCAGAGAAATTACTACAATTGGAAAGCAGTGAAAGTGTGGAAAAACACTAAAAGTGTGACTTCGGGGAATTACAAGTGTGAAGGAAATCTGGAATTAATGTCACAAAAACTATGATGTTTGAAAAATGTTATCACATTTTCTGGCTTTCATTGTTCATTCAGTATTAAACAACTAAGAATATGTTTTACATCCATTCAGGCATGAATGTGCATTTCAATTTGCCCAGGAAAAACTTCGTTTCTGTCAAGCAAAATCTCAACCCTTCATTTCAGTAATGTTTACCAGTGAAGTGGTACAAGGTGTGCGTGCTTTGCAGTGGTGGAAATCTCGAGAACATGTCTTTGGCAAGTTGGTAATAGACAAAGTTATGTAACTCTTAACAGGTATAGCATCACTCGCAGATGTAGAATGTGTTTTCTTTGTTTTGTGTTGGTCATTCAAAATGAAGAGATAGACTTGGTGTAGACAGAGCGTCCAAGCTCGTGTTTTTGTATAAGCACTTAAATAAGGAAGGTATGAATGTGACTGAATATGAACTAGTTTTGAAATGGGCTTGGCGTAAAGAATAGTTTCTAGTGGTATTTTTTTTAAAGAATATGTCACAAGAACTGGTTTAAAAATATATTTTAATATATCATACCCCAATCCAAAATATTGATAACACACTGAATTTAGATTCATCCTTCATTATTCACCGTTGGTACTTACACAATGATACATATACGAATCTGAAAATAATATCAGATGATTAGTAAAAATGTAAAATTGAAGAAAAAATCGGGTTTAAATTAAAATAATTGGTTTTCAGTTTTTAATAAAAAATCATGATTTTTTTTTACACCCTGACCTGTGAAGACTGTGGCAAAAGCCAAAGGTGTTAAAGCTTAGGAGATTATTGAATTTCTTGGCTTGTTCTTCTTTTATGTTTTTCTTTTATGAATTATAAATGGTCTGATAGTAGAAACCATTGCAATATAGATCTGAGTTACAAATTGATGTTAATTTTAATTTCACAGGAATTTGCAGAATATGTAATGAAAGACTATTCTTAAACTTTGAGATGATGTTGTCTCTTCACAAGTGTAACTAAGTATACTTTTAAGTAAGAATATCTGTAGTTTGTAATCTGAGAGTACTTTGAAGTAATAAACCTGTTTTAACAGTTAAACATTTATTATTTGTATTTGTCATAATGTTGCATCAATATCTGTGTGCACCGAGTTGTAGAATTTGTAGAAAGTGATGGCAAACTATTATATGAAGTAAAATAATTTGTAAAATATGCTTAAGTCTTTGTAAAGTGTAAAATATTTTTTTTTACAAACATGCATTGATTTCTTTGTGAAATTTTACCATGTTCTAAATCTTTCTTTTTTCTTTCTTTCAAGAATATAGAAATCTCCCTTATTTTCTTCCAAAATAGTTGGCAACCCTACTGCTGCTTGTTCATTTGCATTAGTAATGGTGTGGCCGTAATATTCGGAGAAATGTTTCTAGGACTTGAAATGAGGCTCCATTCCAGTAAGAAATTAGTTGGGGGAAATTCAAAATATTCTTACCCATATTATTGTTGAAATCTTACATCATCTGTGTTCAAAACATTCAACTTTGACTTCCACGTCTCTTATAGAATATAAATTAACACATATGATGATGGAAGCTATAATATTATGAAATTCGTCATAAATCTTTTATTTTTCAGGTGGCTTTCTTGCATGGTCATCATCATGGCAGATATGTTCAGCATAGGAGTGGAATTAGCAAATCATCTCTAAATCAAAGAAGTGCTAATTAAGCATCATAATTCCTGTTTAGTTCCTGCATTGACCTAGAGATTGCTTTTGGTTGCTTTTAAAGTAAGAGTTCCTTATTAGTAAATTTTATTTACGTAGGATTTTCTTTTGCTAGTGGCTTTACATTGCACCAACACAGATAGGTCTTACGGCGACGATGGGATAGGAAAGGCCTGGGAGTTGGAAGGAAGCGGCTGTGGCCTTAATTAAGGAAAACCATCTTCAGGGCTGCCAACAGTGGGATGCGAACCCACTATCTCGTGGATGCAACCTCATAGCCGCGCACTCCTAACTGCACGGCCAACTCGCCCAGTGGAAATTTATTGAACACAAACCAGAAAACTGTAGTATTTGTCTCACATACCGGTAGTTAAAGTTTGGGGGTGTGATAGTTGTGTTACACCATCATTGGCTTCTCAACAATGCAACCACGGTTTGAATCCCAGCCAATGCATTTGAGATTTTTAAAATAAAAAAAAATCTTGTCCATTTGGCTCATATTCCACATAAACCTGGAGACACTGTGGCTATGATCGTGATTGTAAGTGTCATTTATAACTGCAAGCTCTTTGCTCAATTACTACAGTTAGTGGATAAAGTCTCCTTTAACTAGTGGTGTTTTAAAAAGAAATTTCATCAGATATTTCATGAGAAAGTAAAAGTTCATTCCAGTTGATCATTGTTCAGTGAATTTTTGTTGTTATTATCCTAACCAGATTTCTTATGGCAAGAAAAATAAAACAATTTTAATGCAGATTAAAACAAATTGTCTAACACATAAATGTTAATTGGTTCATGTATGTCTCTTGACAGGTTTAACCACAAATTTAACTCATGTAAGGGCTCTAGGAATGTATTTGGTTTGACTTGGTGTGACATAATCAATTACGTACTTTTTACACATTGCAAATCAAAAGGATACTTAAGATGTATTCATAAAATCTTGTACATTGAAATAATCACATAATCATATGAGCCAAATATTCTCTCAAAATACCAAAATAATATAACATTATTGGCTTTATGTCCCACTAACTAATTTTATGGTTTTCGGAGATGCCGGAGTGCTGAAATGTTGTCTCTTAAGAGTTGTTTTGCGTGCCAATAAATCTACCGACACGCGGCTGGCATATTTGATCACCAAAATAATTTAGTTCTAAAAATATTCTCACGCTTTTATTTAAATATAGAATTCTTGTTACTTTACTTTAGCTGTCATTTGATTTGAGTATGATGTGGGTTACTGTAGTCACGTCCTACTTCATGAACCGTGGGCAATGGCTGAGCTGCCTGGTAAGTGGACCTGAGTGGATATCAGTTACTAAGAAATAGGAGTGTGTATCTCGGCTCGGACATATTCTGAGTCGTGGCCCTCCTTGTGCTGAAGCGGCTAGGACTATGCAATCCACTGGTGGTCCCTAACCTGTTAGATGAGAGATCCTCACTTGCATGTGTGTTAGTAAGGGTAGCATCCGGCTTCACAGAATTTTCATTGAGCACGCTCCGAACGTTTTAAGCAGGCTTGGGAGCTATGGGAGTAACGGAGTCCCTCTCTCATTTGAAAGGCGAGGGATTCCTTGGAAACAAATTGGCGAACAAAATGGAATGGAATTTCATGGGGAGCTATCGATGTTAATGGGGCTTATGGAAGAAAGAAAGTAGAACTGGCTGAGTCAGCAAAGAGGATGCGTCTGGATGTGTCAGGAGTTAATGATATTTGGGTAAGGGGAGATAACGAGGAAGGGGTAGGAGGTTATAAAGTTTATCTGATGGGTGTTAAGAGAAGGGCAGAGTGTGAGTTAGGACTGTTCATCAGGAATACTATTGCATGCAACGTAGTTTCTGTTAGGCATATAAATGAGCAAATGATGAGGGTAGATTTGGCGGTTGGAGGTATTAGGACGAGAATTTTCTCAATGTATTCACCATGTGAGGGTGCAGATGAGGATGAAGTTGACAAGTTGTATGAAGCATTGAGTGACGTCATAGTCAGGGTAAACAGCAAGGATAGAATAGAGCTAATGGGTGATTTCAATGCGAGAGTTGGAAATCGAACTGAAGGATACGAAAGGGTGTTTGGTAAATGTGGGGAAGATATGGAAGCTAAGAGGAATGGGAAGCATTTGCTGGACTTATGTGCTAGTATGGGATTAGCAGTTACAGATACATTCTTCAAGCATAAGGCTATTCACCACTACACGTGGAAGGGTGGGGGCTCCAGATCCGTAATAGTCTCTATCCTAACCGACTTTGAATTCAGGAAACCTACCACGAATGTGAGGGTTTTCCGGGGATTTTTTTATGATACCACGATATGATATGTAGTGAACTAAGTATCTCTAGGCCTGGGATAGAGAATGTGAAATCAGTCTGTAGACTGATAAGGGTAGAAAATCTCCAGAATGAGGAAATTAGACAGAAGTACATGGATATGATTAGTGAAAATTTCCAAACAGTGGACGGTAAGCAGGTTCAGGATATAGAAAGAGAATGGGTGGCATACAGGGATGCTGTAGTAAAAACAGCAAGGCAATGGCTAGGAACAACTGTGTGTAAAGTTGGAAAAAGCAAACGTCTTGGTGGAATGATAAAGTGAGAAAAGCTTGTAAACGTGAAAAGAAGGCGTATCAGAAATGCCTCTAAACAAGGACTAATGCAGATGGGGAATTATTTTTAGAGGAAAGAAACAGAGCGAAACAAAATAGTTGTTGAATCCAAGAAGTCGTGGGAAGATTTTGGCAGTAACTTGGAAAGGCTAGGTCAAGCAGCAGGAAAATCTACTCGACCCAGACCAGCGTATTGTCTCGGGGCAACTCTGGTTGGATGGTGTGTTGCGCTGCAGTGTGACGAAGCGTGCATTGATAGACGGCTTGTTTATCATTGAAATAGGTAAGCGCAAGACAATACTACGTGATAATGGAGCAACTTGCTCCAGAGAAAGCAAAGTCTACTGAAAGTCAATTTAAATCGAAGTGGGAACTTCATTATTTTTTCATCAGTCATGACGATAAAGCTAAATGCCTAATCTGTGGAACAGTAATTATGTGTGTAAGAAAATGATGTATTGAAAGACACTACAACAGAATATATTCAGTAAATTATGGTGAAATCATAGGGGGCATCAGAGAGGAAGATTTAAGGAAGTTGAAAAATCTTGAAGAGCATTCTGTAGTCACAAATGAGGTTTATACCTGTACTTAAGCATTTTTATTTTGATTACAGGTCCTGCATGAAGTAGTTTATTCTGTTTACAGTCCTCTCAAATATGAATTTGTTCTTATTTTTTGTTTTTGTTATTCCTAATACACTTTATTTTCTAATTTGGGGCAAAGAAGATGAAAGGTGGTGTGACACTACTCTTAGAGCTAGTTATAAAGTTTCTCTATGTTTAGCAAGAGCTTGAAAGCCATTTATGAAAGGGCTACTAAAAAAGAGTATATTTTTGGAAGTAGTAGAGACAATGAATCGTATATTACCTCCAGCATACAGGAGACTACCACTGTCCACTATGACAATAACTCGGCAAATCAGTGTTGTTGCATGGAGTTTGCATGAACACTTGGTTGCCAAAATTGAAAACTCATTAGTATACTCCATTGCACTTGATGAGTCAGCGGATATTAGCTACACGGCTCAGTTAGCCACTTTTGCATGGTGTAGACAACGACCTACATGTAATGGAAGAGCTCCTGGATATGATTTCAATGAAGGACACTGCTACAGGGGCAGATATTTTAGAAGCAATCAAAATCTGCAGATGAGGGAATAGCTATTTTCCGTGACAACAGATGGAGCGCCAGTAATGCAAGGTTTAATAAAAGGGTTTATTGGCTTACTGCAGAAGTAGTTTAAAATGCCAAATTTGCCTTCCATTCATTGTTTCTCTCACCAAGAGCCTTAGCGCAGCACTTATCGGTCTTAATGATGTGATGAACATGGTGATGCGTATCGTGAACTATTTTTGTTCTCACGGCCAGTTCAAATAATTTTTTTATTTCATTTGAAGAAGAGTATCCAGATAATAACCCCTACCACACAGAGGTACCTCAGTTAAGCAAGGGAAAGGTTATTTCCCAAGTTTTTCAAATACGCCATGCCATTGCTGAGTTTCTTGAGGAAAAAGGGTATCCAGAGCCATTTCTAAATGACCCTGAACGGATAGCTGATCTAGAATTTTTAGCAGACATTACAGCTCTCTTAAATGATCTAAGTCTGAAGGTCCAAAGAGAAAGTCATCTCATTGACGAGATGGTCAGCAAGATAAAGGCTTTCCAACAGAAAATTAAACTCCTCAAAAACAACCTTTCAGAAATAAATACGGAACACTTTCCTCAGTTAGGTAAGCGATATATAAATTAAAATCTTTAATAAGGCCCTAGGTTTAAAAAAATTGCTTTATTCAAAACGTTATTGTGGTTTTGTTTGATGGCACCTGTACGGTAAGGAGTGTGCTTTGAAAAGTACATCGAGATACTACAAACCCTTGAAAACGAGTTTAGTGAGTTATTCCCAGTAATGTACTGATATATCACTAACTAATACCAATATAGTTGGTCCGTTATTGGACATTATAAATTTTCCAGCTAACTCATTCCTGGTTGCCAGCGTTTCGCCCCAGTGTGCTAAGTTGGGCTCATCAGTTGGTAAATAGCACACCTACCAAGATGCATGGCTAGTGCACACCATGGAGGCCACTGCATAGGCTACTTGGAGCCACCGGCAGTGCCTATGTCCAATAACAGACCAACTATATTGGTATTATAAATTTACTCATTCAGAACAAATATTTCAGGCTCCCTATGGGAATCAACTTCTACATCATATCAGAAACTGTAAAAAAATATATATTAGAATTTAAGGTGTTTTTTCTTACAGTTTGCTTTACGTCGCACCGACACAGATAGGTCTTATGGCGACGATGGAATAGAAAAAGGCTAGGAGCGGGAAGAAAGCATACGTGACGTTAATTAAGGTACGGCCCCAGCATTTATCTGGTGTGAATATGGAAAAGCACAGAAAAACATCTTCAGAGCTGCCATCACTGGTTATGATGGTCACATCAGCTCCATAGTAGATACTTTAGCCAACAAGGCAGGGTTGTTTATCATGGTTGCTGAATTGCTAGAAAAGTTGTATGACAAAAAGGATGGTCCTGGTTTGATTTCAGGTCATGTTGTACCATTTTAGCTTTGTACTAAACTTGTCCGTTGATATTGTGGTCATAACCCCTGGACCTCCAGTTGTATGTGAAATCTGAACAACAGGGATATAACTTTTTTTTTTTTCAGAAGTCCCACAAGTATTGGCAGGGATTTGAATCATGACTGCCTTGGTGAGAAGCCAATGACAGTGCGACTTGGCTCTTGAGCTTTCACTGTACTTAAAATCTCTTATGGCATGTACATAATCATTACATGACCTAAGTTGCACATAGTGGGTGTACCGAGCGAGTTGGCTGTGTGTGCGGTTAGGTTTGCACACCTCTCAGCTTGAATTTGGGAGGTAGTGTGTTCGATCCCCACTGTTGGCAGCCCTGAGGATGGTTTTCTGTGGTTTCCTATTTTCACACTAAGCAAATGCCGGGGTTGTACGTTAATTAAGGCCTCGGCCGCTTCCTTCCTACTCCTAGCCCTTTCATATTCCGGACCTATCTGTGTTTATGCGACATAAAGCAAATTGGTAAAAAAAACTTAGTGTATTTATGTTCTAAAAATTTCAAATAATCTTACAAAGAAGTTGGCAAAAATGTATACAGTTGGACTAGGCAAAATAGTGACTGAATGGGTGCCTATATTTCTAGAAAATAGAACTCAGAGAATTAGTGTAGGTGAGGCATTATTTGATCTTGTAATCATTAAGAGGGGAATTCCTCAAGGGAGTATTATTTGACCTTTGTGTTTTCTTATGTATATAAACGATATCGGTAAAGAAGTGAAGGTAGTAGGTAGGGTCCCTCTTCGGAGGCAGCCCTTGCCAGGGAGTGGCGTCCCTGCCTATGGGAGTCCCAGAGCACTCTGACCCGGTGTGTAGCATTTGGTAAGGGTCCCAGCTCAGGGTTACGAGTGAAGACCTTAACGGAATCTACAGCGGAGAAAAGGCTTTAAATGACAATATTGAAAAATATGGTATGAAAATGAGTGTGGAGAAGAGCGAAACAGAGGAGAAATGGAAGGATAGAGTAGTGTAAATCTATCTAATTATGGACTAATTGAAATGTCTCGTGCAGCATTCGTTAATATCAGGGGGACAAAACCTTGAAGTTTGTCGAATAGTTCAAATATTTGTGAAGTGAAATAATGCAAGATGCAAAGTTGGATAAGGAGATAAGCTAAAGGGTACAAGGGGGAAATATATTCTACCAGAATGTAAGGAACCTATATTAACATATGCATCAGAGACTTGGAATTTGATAGCAAGAAATGAGACTAAAATTCAGGCCAGTGAGATAAAGTTCTTGAAGGGTATGGTAGGGAAGACAAGGAGAGACAGAGTACGAAATGTTGAGGTCAGGAAAGAGATAGGGATAGAAAAACTGGGTGATAGGATAGAGAAGAATAAATTGAGATGGTTTGGACGTGTTATGAGGATCGAGGAGGGAATGGCACCAAAGCAGGTGTTGGAGGCTAAGATAGAAGGCAAGAGGGAGGCCTAGAGCAAGATGGATGGACTCTGTCAAGAACAGTGTAAGAAAAAAGAAGACCGGACTGGAATACAATTACTAAAGAGGAGTGGTGGACAGACAGGCAATGATGGAGAAGTGCCATCACACCTCGACCTGGCAGGAGCTGGAAAAGGGGATGTGAAAACGAAGAAAAAAAACATACTGATGTGTAAAGAAGTGGAATCCCAGATAAGGCTTTTTGCAGATGATGTTATACTGTATAGAGTAATAAATAAGTTACAAGATTGTGAGAAACTGTAAAAAGACATTGAGAGTATTGTGAGATGGACAGCATGCAGTGGTATGATGATAAATGGATTTAAAAGTCAGGTTGTAAGTTTTGCTAATAGGAAACATCCTCTCTGTCTAAATTACTGCATTGATGGGGTGAAATTTCCTTATGGGGATCTCTGTAAGTACCTAGGTGTTAATACAGTATAAGGAAAGATCTTCATTGGGGTAATCACATGAAGGGGATTGTAAATAAAGGGTACAGATCTCTGCACAATGTTATGAGGGTAAAAGAGAGGGCTTGTATGTCTTTGGTAAAACCCCAACTAGAGTACGGTTCCAGTGTATGGGACCCTCGCCAGGATTACTTGATTCGAGAACTGGTCAAAATCCACAGAAAAGCAGCTCAGTTTGTTCTGGGTGAATTCTGACTAAAGAATAGCATTATGAAAATGTTGCAAAGTTTGGGCTAGGAAGTCTTGGCAGAAAGGAGATGAGCTGCTTGACTAAGTGGTATGTTTATCACTGAGTTTACACAAGGAGTATTTTATTACTCCACCTATTCAATACAGTCTACTGTTGCGTGGTTAAATGAACATAGAAACTACCAGATTTTAAGGTACATGTTTCGCCCCTCTTTTACTGGGCGTCATCAGCCTTATTCAACCCTAAAACAAACATTGGTCTGAGAACCTTATCCAATTTATATAAACTATGCTGTTAAACTCGTAATAGTATTGAGACTGTGGTTCATTATATTTACAGTACAAGGATACTTAAACATATATATACACACATTAAAATCACTTTAAAAATATTAAAATGTTCGTCTAAAAGAATTTTGTATCACATTATTTCTTAAAAATAATTCACGTTTGAATCTGAAATGGATCCTCTTCGTAAAATGCTTGAACAATAAGCAACACTTGGGGACCAGAGTATCGAACCGAAGCGTCAATGGATACGATTAGTATGATAAAATGTGCATGTTGAGGGTGAGATCTGTTTTTAAAAAACATAAGGGCTAAAAATGCATGGTCAATTTGAAGACGATATGGATTAAGTTATCATAATATGTTGGGTAAAAATTTTCATATAATAACGAGTGCTAGTAGACATTGGAGTGTAGGTCAGAATTGCTGCTAAAACTATTCATAAGAGTTAACTATAGGCCTGTATGACAATCTCATGGAGACGTAATGCCTCTTGTAGGTGACTGTAGAAAAGAATGTGGATGTTCTGTAATGAAACAGAAAGAGAACTTGATTTCGTGTGATAGATCGTGTAATTTCACTGAAAAACATTTGTTAAATGAAAGGGGTAGTTACTCATTCACCAAATACACTGACTGACAGAGCAAATGCAACACCAAGAAGGAGTGGTTCGAAAGGGATGAAAGTTGGGGAAAAAACAGAGACGGCACGGACGAATAATTGATGTTTATTTCAAACCGATATGCAGGTTACACATTGCGCACGGCATCGACTCAGTAGGATGTAGGACCACCGCGAGCGGCGATGCACGCAGAAACACGTCGAGGTACAGAGTCAATAAGAGTGCGGATGGTGTCCTGAGGGATGGTTCTCCATTCTCTGTCGACCATTTGCCACAGTTGGTCGTCCGTACGAGGCTGGGGCAGAGTTTGCAAACGGCGTCCAATGAGATCCCACACGTGTTCGATTGGTGAGAGATCCGGAGAGTACGCTGGCCACGGAAGCATCTGTACACCTCGTAGAGCCTGTTGGGAGATGCGAGCAGTGTGTGGGCGGGCATTATCCTGCTGAAACAGAGCATTGGGCAGCCCCTGAAGGTACGGGAGTGCCACCGGCCGCAGCACATGCTGCACGTAGCGGTGGGCATTTAACGTGCCTTGAATACGCACTAGAGGTGACGTGGAATCATACGCAACAGCGCCCCAAACCATGATGCCGCGTTGTCTAGCGGTAGGGCGCTCCACAGTTACTATCGGATTTGACCTTTCTCCACGCCGACACCACACTCGTCTGCGGTGACTATCACTGACAGAACAGAAGCGTGACTCATCGGAGAACACGACGTTCCGCCATTCCCTCATCCAAGTCGCTCTAGCCCGGCACCATGCCAGTCTTCTGAGCGGACGCCGGGAGTGCAGGCCTCCTTCAACCAATCAACGGGAAATTGTTCTGGTCGATATTGGAACAGCCAGGGTGTCTTGCACATGCTGAAGAATGGCGGTTGACGTGGCGTGCGGGGCTGCCACCGCTTGGCGGCGGATGCGCCGATCCTCGCGTGCTGACGTCACTCGGGCTGCGCCTGGACCCCTCGCACGTGCCACATGTCCCTGCGCCAACCATCTTCGCCACAGGCGCTGCACCGTGGACACATCCCTGTGGGTATCGGCTGCGATTTGACGAAGCGACCAACCTGCCCTCTCAGCCCGATCACCATACCTCTCGTAAAGTCGTCTGTCTGCTGGAAATGCCTCCGTTGATGGCGGCCTGGCATTCTTAGCTATACGCATGTCCTGTGGCACACGACAACACGTTCTACAATGACTATCGGCTGAGAAATCACGGTACGAAGTGGGCCATTCGCCAACGCCGTGTCCCATTTATCGTTCGCTACGTGCGCAGCACAGTGGCGCATTTCACATCATGAGCATACCTCAGTGACGTCAGTCTACCCTGCAATTGGCATAAAGTTCTGACCACTCCTTCTTGGTGTTGCATTTGTTCTGTCAGTCAGTGTATTATGTACTGTACGTCCTAATGTTTCAGCAGCACTACCTTGTTTGTTGTTCCTACACCTAGTGTTGTATCGATGCGCTAGAGGTGGTGGGAAATGCTGAGGGGGAGAGGAGGTAGGTGGAGCTTTGCATGCCGATGCTAACATAGGAGGGGGTGGGGGGGGTTGTTTGGAGGAGCAAGCGCAGGCTTGGTATTTAGAGAGATGAAGGGAGTTTTTAATTCTAAGGATTTAAATATCTGAGGGATCCTGTTATGGTTTGGATTAAGTGCACTTAATAACTTACGCATTCAAGTGTGTAGTGTACTTCTGACTTCCATGTCGTCTTTGAGATTTCGATCTTTATTATATGTTTTGTCCAAAAAGATGTTTATACTCTCTAATTCATTGAAAAGTTTACCTTTGCCTGTATTCCTGATTGTTGTGAGATCCTTTTCTATTGAAGTGCTCATTGCTGAATATTTATTATGTTTTTCAGCATTAAAATGCTCCATGTATCTTGTATAGAAGCTTTGTCCAGTCTGTCCAACAAAGAAAAATCCACACTGTGAACATGTTAATCTGTAGACTCCTCAACCTGAATATCTATTGTTATAATTAATATGTTTTGAGTTGTGTTAACTATTCTAAAGCCTATGTTCATATTACACTTATTGAAAGTGATCACAATTTGGTGGAGGACAGGTCCTCCAATTGTTATCAATTTATCACAGCATTAAGTCGCATGGAGATGGTCCGGACGACCACCGCTGCATGCGATGGAGCTCTGTGATGTTCAGACATCATCCTGCAGCGGTCAAGGAGTGGCGCATATTCCAAGAATGGTGCTAGGTCATCTTAGAGAAACCGCAGATAGGATTCTCTCATCAGAGGTCTCTCAAAGAAATGGGGACCAATGAGATGATGACGCACGATGCCACACCGTTTGTTCATGGGTCACATTGGAGTTGGGCAGACGGTCAGAATATTCTCTTGCGAACTGCAGTCTATCCTGGAAGGGCCAAGATCTAGTTTTGCCCCTGTTTCATTGGGGGGGTTGGTTTCTCCATTTGTTAATGTTCGGCCACTCATTTTTATTTGATTATTCTTCATAATATTAACAAGTATCAAAATAATGCCGTAATAAAAAGTCTTTTTAACAAACATTAAATAAGGTAAAAAAAATTAATTTATGATTAAATCATTACTTAATCACTAAACAGAATCCATGCTAAAACCATTTAAGTTACTATTGAAGTAACTATTGTACAGCGTGTATAAATTACTTTTGGTGCATTATGCCTTTGTTAAGGATGGTTTCTTGAAGGAATTTGTTAAGAATGGTTGCTCGGTCTTAAGTGTGGACATAAGATTTTATCCTTTACTTGTAAAGCAAACAAAAAAAAAATTGGTCCTAAAAATCAGTAAATATTTAAAAAGTCCACCTATGTGGTTTAGCGGTTAGTGTGATTAGCTGCCAGCCCCGGAGGCCCGGGTTCGATTCCTGGCTCTGCCATGAAATTCGAAAAGTGGTACGAGGGCTGGAATGGGGTCCACTCAGCCTTGGGAGGTCAACTTAGTAGAGGTGGGTTCGATTCCCACCTCAGCCATCCTGGAAGTGGTTTTCTGTGGTTTCCCACTTCTCCTCCTGGCAAATGCCGGGATGGTACCTAACTTAAGACCACGGCCGCTTCCTTCCCTTTTCCTTGTCCATCCCTTCCAATCTTCCCATCCCCGCACAAGGCCCCTGTTCAGCATAGCAGGCGAGGCCGCCTGGGCGAGGTACTGGTCATCCTCCCCAGTTGTATCCCTGTCCCAGGACACTGCCCCTGAGGCGGTAGAGCTGGGATCCCTCGCTGAGTCCGAGGGAAAAACCGAACCTGGAGGGTAAGCAGATTAAGAAAGAAAGAAATGTTTATTTGAATGATTATTCCAATAACAATTTTAAATGGTAGTGAAGTCGTACGTGTTATTTCCCTTTGAATGATGAACTCAATCACTTGAAGTCCATTTGTGAAGTGTTAAGGTTTCTGTTCTGCTCAAATATAAACCAGCTGTTCCAATAATAACACAGGACGACATAAGGAGTGGCCTTCTTGCTTTGTCAGTTTTTCTTTTTTTTAGTTGTACTTTTGGTTTTATGTGTTTTATTGATTTTTCTTTTTATAGAAAAACTATATTTCTTGGACCTACCTTGTAGATGGGCATTTCATTACAAAATCTAAGTTGATGGCCCTTTCATGTTCTGATAACAGACACATTTTATGAAGTGCATTCTAGATATGTCACCAGAGGTGTACTTATTGTACAGAGTTTTGAAAAACTGTAGACTCTTCTTGTACTGTCTGTTAGTGGTTTTTCAAGTACTTGCTGCACTTTGAATGCCAATGTAGGTACCGATCTGGACATTCTCAGTTGCCTTGAAAAAGACAATACCAGTACAAAAGGTAATAGAAAGAAATCTCTACCAAATTTTTCATGGAACCATTCATATGCATTCGTTGTCCTTTCTGAAGATGTGGACGATGGTGTCCATTGATTTGGAAGGAATGAAGAGCTGCTATCAATGTAGTTTTCTACTAGGTAGTTAGAGAACTCTTGGAAGTTTAGGTGTTGTCCTCCACCTGACCAGCAATCCAACATACTTAAAACAAACACCCAGTGCAACCATTTTCCAGCTTCCAGTGTCTCATTTTTGTATTCCTGGCTCACGCCAAGCTGTTGAATTTTCCTCCACCACACCCGGGACAGATGGAACCTGCACGCCTCTCACATGTACTAAAGCCCAAGATGATCGGACAGCATTTTGTTGCGCTATCTCAAAGCGAACTGTTGTGTGTCTTGGATTGAAGTGCAACTCATACTCCTCGCAGTTAGATTTCAGGTGATTAAATAGGCTTTTGTATGTTTCTTCTGTCTTGTTGGACAATAAGCAAACAAGCAGAACATAGTTACCATTATCTACGCCGTGAATAGTAAAAAAAAGTTAAAAGTACTTTGGTGCCTAGGTAAAAATACCATCCATTAAAATATTGTCATTTTTTGTCAACTTTTGCAAGATATTCCAGGTTGCTTTTGGGACAAAAACGTTTTCCTGTCTTAAGTTTAACAGCAACATTTGCTTCCCTGGGTAGTAGTGATGCTGTCTAATCTGTCATGGATGTCACTGATGCATTTAGGACGAGGAGGAAGCTTACTTTTTTTTTTTTTGCGTGGTTGAGGTTTCTTCACACTCGATCCATGTCTTCACGTGTCATTTTCTTGCTAATATCTAAAGGCGCAGGCACAATTTACTTCTTTTATCACTTTTGCGGGGAGTTTGGATAAAGTTTCTGTCGCCTTGCGCTTCAAACTTTTGGAAATGTACTGCCTGTATAATGGCTTTCAACAAAACACCATCATCATCTGTAAATAAGTGCTCAAGAACAACTTTTTTTTAGTACAATGCCACTTTTAACCGCACTGCGTTCTATTATTTTTAACTTAAAACCTTCCAAAACTACTAATTTGAAACCTTTCTCACACAGCATAGAAAACATGTTTGCACTGCTCTCACTCATGTTAACAGACTGAATGTGAAAAGATATACAAGGGAGTCCAGTACTGGGAATTCCAATTGAATGCCACTCGCCCAGTCCTCCCCCACCCCTGCACGGAGGCTTGAAATACAAAGTTTTGAGTATGAATTCTACACTGTATTTAAAACTTATTTTAGCTGTATATTTTAACTGATTTCCAATTCTTATTTTAACTGATTTCCAAAAGTTGTGACTACTGGGGACAATTTGACCCTCACTCCAAGCTGAACATGGGCCCAACTCAACAGTCTTTTTTATGGACATCACTGACCGTGGGCCCAGCTCAACATCCTCCCACATTAATGCCCCACTGTACCTGAAATGCTGCCTGTCGTACCCAATGGGGATTATCCACCCTCCAGTAATGCATATTATGTCGATTAACAGTTCCATTTTTGTGGAACCGTACTTCATCCCTAAGTAAGATCGCAGCAAAAAAAGGCAGGATCATTGTCCACATGTTGTAGGTCCGACTCATTGGCTGAATGGTCAGCGTTGAGGCCTTCAGTTCAGAGGGTCCTGGGTTCGATTCCTGGTCGGGTCGGCTATTTTATTTGCGTCTGATTAATTTTTCTGGCCCGAGGACTGGTGTTTGTGTTTGTTTGTCCCAACACTTTCCTCTTGATATTCAGACAACACACTACACTACCAACCACCACAGAAACACGCAATAGTAATCACATCCCTCCATATAGATATCAGAAAGGGCATCTGGCCGTAGAACATGGCCAAATCCACATGTGCGACACAGTTCGCACCCGCAACCCCACAGATGTGGGGAAAAGTGGAGGAAGATGATGATGATGCTTGTTGTTTAAAGGGTCCTAATATCTAAGGTCATTGGCCCTCCAGAAGAAGAAGTGTCCACATACTGTAGGGTCCGTTGACAGGATTCCACCTGTGCTTCGAATTTACGATCATGAAGCTCCTGATGTAGATGCAGATGTTACAGGTGAAACTGTTGGGTATGCAATATCTGCATAACAGGTGCCCGGCTGATGTTCTCCTGTGCTATGGCTCGTGTGCTAGTCTGAGGGTTTTGCCAGGCAGCATCCAACACAATCTCTTCATTCTGAACAGACATCACGGGGTGGTCCCAAACAGGCTGTGTCCTTCCCAGGGACGCAGTAGCCCGCAGACGTCTTTCCACACCGAAATGTCATGCCTGTCAGTTGTCGTCTATCTGGATAGTGTTCTTGATACAGGCATTGTGCTTGGTGTGCATTCTGCCTAGTTTCTCCATGAATGAGTAACATATCCACATACTCGTTGCTGGAATAAGCTTTGTGTTATGACTTGCCTTGAAGGAGGGGAGTTCATAAATCTACATACTGTACCGGTTACGACTTGTACATGAGTATTTTTTGAGTATAAATAACATTTAATTATCACGCGTGATGTTCTGAGCACGCCTGGTTTGTTTATCGTCAGCGGGGCAAAGAAGCGAGTGAAGGACAGCTGTGAGCTGTGACGTAGCCACAGGGGCTAGCTAGACCGCCCGCCCATCACACCACGTGTTCCCAGCCTGGACTCGTATATTCTAGATTCCACGTCACATCTTCCCAAATGTTCGACGGGGAAAATTTTGTAACTCCCGTAATAATTATGCTAGCGGCTTGAGCGATATGTCATCTTGTTTGGGATCACCTGAACGTCGCAATGCTCGAGTTTTAAGTAAATCCATTGAGGGATTAAGGAGATATTCAGTCAAGCCGTATTGTGATGTAGACGTCCCGGATCGAATAAAAGGAGGGCCCACTGTAGCCTGTTCACTCAGTTACACCTGAGTAGTCAGTGTGGACACTCTCGCTGCTACTATCGTCGTGTAGTGACAGTCCCGACGAGGAACTCTGTAATTTTTCTAAGTATTCATAAAGTGAACTTGTATTTTTTTCGAGTGTGGGAGAACGAATTCTTCCAAGTATTCTCAAGTGGACTTGCAATATTTCGAGTGTTAAAGAACATTTTCTAAATTCATAATTGGACTTGTATTATTTACGTGTGTTAAATTCATAATTGGACTTGTATTATTTACATGTGTTAAAGAACGAATTCTTCATAAATTGAACCTGCAATATTTGCGAGTGTTAAGAGACTCATTCCTCTAATAAACAGTGATTTACAAACTTTGCTAGCAATGATCTCTGAATGTGCTCAAAGTTCCCGTAAGCATAAATTTGTGATTTTGCCGGTACTGGTTCAAAGACTTATAAACTTTGCCGGTGATGAACTCTAATTTCATTCAACGTCTTTAAAACATAAATTTAGGATTTCACCTGTGTTTATTCAAAGACTTGGATACCTTGCCAGTGATGGACTGTAAATTTATTTGTGTGGATGGACTTGTGTTTTTCGTACATGTTCACTCAAAGACTTGTACATTCGCCAGTGTTGATTCAAAACTTTATAAATTTCGGCAGTGAAAGACTGTAAATTTATTCATGTGGATGGACTTGTGTTTTTCGTCCATGTTCACTCAAAGACTTGTACATTCGCCAGTGTTGATTCAAAACTTTATAAATTTGGCCAGTGATGAACTTTAAATCTATATAGATTTTCATGTGGATGGACTTATGTTTTTTCGTCCGTATTCATTCAAAGACTTGTACCTTTGCCAGTGATGAACTTTAAATTTGGTCATAGTTTCATGAGAAGGAACTTGTGTTTTTTTTTTTTTTTTTGCCAGTATTTACTCAGAGAGAAGACTTTTGCTAGTGGTGAACTCTGAAATTATTTATAATCCTCGTATACAGAGACATATCATTTTACGAGTGTTAAATTTTGAAAGTCTTGACGAATAATAACCAGTGACTTCGCTAATAGGTGAATCACCCAAGGTTTTTATGAACTCAGATTTATCAGTACTGCGAGTGACCTTGGAGACATCAACCCTCTCAGTCATGTTGGACTGAGGTAGTAAATGATTATCTGCAACATCACCAGGATCATCGGCGTTCAACCTGGGCCTTGAAAGTTCGAGGCATCTCTACCTTCTACCAACCCAGACAGTCCAGCCGCTTCTGTACGGAGTCCCTGGAATCTTCTGGAACGTGTTCCAACCTGCTCGGCTTGGTGAACCGGAGAATCCGAGCCATATTATAGGACTGTGTGGAAGACAACTTATATCTACCTGGAGGTGATGTGCAATTTCATGTCTTATATGAACAAACTCGTGTTCAGTCAGAGTCAGAGTTTTCTTGTAGATAGGACCCTACCTCCTGTACTGAGCCCTAGCTGCTAGTCACCCAGTTTTAGCCCTGAGAACTATATTCTTGCTTACTTTAAAATATAATCTGAGAGTCGGGCTCTTTTACCGGTACAGAGAGGAGGGTAATATACGTGGCGCCCAGCGTGGGGCTCGATAGCTAGGTTAACAGTGCTATCAATTAATAGACAATCACAACACCCTGGACGTGGTGTTCTTTTTTTTTTTTTGTTTGTTTACAAATTGAAAGTTATGCCCTGGACGTGGCAAATAATTTGTGTTTTATGTGTTCTTTGTCATATGGTTGATTTCTATGTGTTGATATATGATTAACTGAGTGCTTTTGAACTTTTAAAGCCACTGATATTGCAATTTCTATTTGAAATTTTCTAAGTGTCACATTTTGAAATATTTACATTGCTCTAAATATGGAAAATATACTAGCAGCAATTGAAGCCCTTAGGCTTAATATGAGTGAGGCTCATGCCAATTTAGAGACTAGGCTTACTTCAACTTGTGCTAACTTAGAGCGACGTCTTACCGAAACTAATACTAATCTTTCTAGCTTGGCTGAAGCTAATGTTCAAACTAATACTAATCTTTCTAGCTTGGCTGAGGCTAATGTTCAAACTAATGCTAATCTTGCCAGTGTAGACCAACGTTTAAATAATTTAGCAGAATCAAATGCCAACCTAGATAGGCGAATAGCTGAATCAAATGCTAAGTTAAATAATTTAGCAGAATCAAATACCAACCTAGGTAGGCGGTTAGCGGAAGCTGATGCCAGGTTAGATAAGCGCTTACATGACGTGGTTCAATCCCAATTTACTGAAATGAACACGAAATTAGAATCGCGTTTCGACCAAGCAAGTGTTAGGATAGAAGAAAGATTCTCTGAGTCCAATAAAAAAATTGATGACCGATTTATGGAAATTAATTCTCAGCTTACTCGTAACATCGAGGAGATGAGAAAAACTATTAAAGATCAAGTCTTAGAAGTTGTTAAGGAATATTTAAAGAAGGTTGTTCCTTCCGTTCAACAGCTTTCACAGGATATTGAGGAATTCAAGGCTGAATTTCAAGAGTCACATGGTCAGCTTTCGCAAATGCAGGCTAAAATTGTTTCTGTCCAAGATACTCTTCGAGACACGGTTAAGAATGACATTTCCAGAGGTGGAAATGAAGTCACTTTATTAAAAGCTAAGCAGGGCGAGTTTGACAAAAAGTTCACTCAGCAAGCCGATAATACGACCACACAAATTAGTCGTATTTGCAAAGATGTTGGTGAACTTAAAACTGAATTGAAGAACGATGTCAAACAAGTCGAAGGAATAGTCCAACTCCAGTTGGGAGATGTCAAAAATAATCTCGAACAATTAGCCACTAAGGTTGTTAATCTTTAATCTCGAGACACTACCAGACCTATTTCTAGTTCGATAGAAGGAGTTGAAGGAACGTCTTACCAGACGACTATCGTTAAAATCCAAGAGGAAAAACCTCCTAAATTCTCCGGTAAAGAAGATTATACTGCTAAAGAATTTCTGATTAATGTAGCGGGATACTTTCAAGAACATAAGATTAGCGAGGATAGAAAGCTAAGAACAGTTACCCGATTACTTGAAGGCAAAGCTCTTTCTTGGTATTCCGTATTCAAATCTAATTTCAAGGCGTATTCTGATTTTGAGAAGGCTTTAATTGACTGTTTTTGGAACGCAGAAACTCAACACCTTATCAAACTTCAACTGTATTCGAGAAGGTATAACACCTCCATCAATACTTCTCGATACGCAGATTTTTTATTATCTCAGTTGAAGAAGATGCAGTATTTAGATCCTCCTCTGCCTGAGAAGGAACTTATTCAGGTTATTACATTACAATACCCTTCTCACGTTCAAGAGATCTTAGTAGCTGCGAACATTCAGAACTTGGATCAATTCGATGCTGTATTACGACGTCTTGATACTGCTCATGCACAGGGTACTTTGAAACCGAGCAAGAGTAAGGACATAGCTGCTCATCCAGTTCAGGTTAATGCTTCTGAACAACCACGACAAAGTCCAGAACGAACGGATAGAAAGGAAGAAAGGGATACTCAATCATCACCTACGCGGTATAGAGGGTTTAGGAAACGCCCATACCATGGCCAGATGCCATACCAAACCAAACCTACTTGGTTAAAACAAGAAAAGAACAAGAGAGTAGAGACTCAAATAATTCGGACTTGCACAAACGATGGAAGGAAACACAGGACTACCTCCATCAGATGAAACAAGAGGGTCATCAACCTGGAGTGACTTCTCTTGAATATCAAGAATATCGTAAGAGAAACAACACCTTTGGTCAAAATCCAGAATCCACAGGTGCTATTACAAAAAAAAAAAAAAAAAAAACTTAAATTTTTCTAAAATAAGATTGCCTGAAAATGAGGAGGTCGGGTCATTTCACGTAGACATAATAAATTATTGGCACATCGATGATGACTTAGTGTTTGAGGACGAGTTACCTATTCGTCAACATGTCCAACGAAGTTTACCCATAATTAGTATTACCATTGGGGGATTCCAAGTATCATCATTAGTGGACTCGGGAGCGCAAGTGTCACTAATTTCTGATAAACTGATAACATTGATTCAGGATAAATGTGATCTTCTGATTTTGCCAGTTACACAAGTGAAGATCAAGGGCATTATTCCTGACCGGAATATCAAATGCAAGCAGCAAGTATTCCTTGAGTTCACCATTAATGAGGAAGTGTGTGAACATGTCTTTCTGATAGTTTTGCCTATGAAATTTAACCTATCTTGGGTTCAGACTTTTTGTCTAAATATAAGGCTACTATTGACTACTCTGCCAACACCATTCATCTATGTAGGATTGGATCTCTAGAGTTGCAGCTGGTGGATGGTGAAGATTTTAGGCTTCAAGGGATTGATTTACCCTGTACACAAGTTGATGGTGTGATTGGCGATGCCGCCCCAGTCGACCAGGTACTGAAAGAAGAGGCTGATCCCGAGGAAGAAGAGGGACCCGTGTCAGAAGAAGAAGGAGATCCCGATGGAAGGGGGACCCATTGATGAAATTTTAAATGACAAAGGGCCCGATTTTTTCACCTACATCTCCAGTGTAACTGAAGCCCCAGATTACCACCCTGACATAGCAGCGGCGGAGGAAGAAATCTATCAGGCTTATCTGGACGTCTTTGATGAGAAGCCCGGAGAAATTAAGAATTTTAAGCACCACTTCAACGTCAAGGATGCTTCGCCTTATAAACACAAACCATATCCAGTGCCCGAGAAGTACATGGATGAAACCAGGACACTGATTCGTCAGATGGAGGCTGACGGAATTATCTCAAAATGCGTTACGCCCTATATTAATCCACTTACCATAGTAAGGAAACCCGATGGTAATCTACGTTTGTGTTTGGACGCTCGTGCCTTGAATGACCGACTGGTCCTTGAATATGACCACCCTCCTCCGCTGAAAGATGTCATTAAGCGATTTTATGGAAAGAAATATTTTTCAGGTATGGACATGACATCGTCTTACTTCCATATCGTACTGGATGAACATAGCCGGCTCTTCACTGGATTTATCTTCGACAATATTACCTATTTCTTCAACCGGCTCCCCTTCGGCATCAAGAACTCGGGAGCCGTTTTAATAAGAGTGTTGGAAAGCCAGTTATCTGATGAAGTAAAGGCCATCGCCACTATTTATGTCGACGATATCTTGATAGCATCTGATACATGGGAGCAGCATTTGGAAGACATACACACTGTACTTAAGGAATTGAGAGAAAAGAACTTCAAAATTAATTTGAAGAAAAGTCGATTTTTCAAGACGGAAGTTCTTTTTCTTGGGCATGTCATTAGCGGGGAGGGCATCCGCCCAAATCCTGCCAAAATTCAATGCATTGCGGATTTTCCTAGGCCTTGCAGGATTAAGGAAGTTCGGCAATTCCTGGGACTTTGCCAGTTCTTTTCGCAACATTGCCCTCAGTACACAGAAACTGTAGCGCCTCTCCAGGAATTACTGAAGAAAAACAATCGCTGGAAGTAGGCTACTGAATGTGAGCAATCCTTTATTGCTACTAAAAGGATGCTCAAAAATAATGTGCAGCTCTGCTATCCTAATTACGAATGGCCTTTCCATATTGAATGTGACGCCAGTAAGATAGGAATTGGAGCCGTTCTTTACCAAGTCGACCCTAATAGGCCCGATGTCAAGTTGTTCATTTCATTTGTGAGTCGGAAGCTTAGGACAGATGAAAAGTCATACACCATTACGGAGCTAGAAGCCCTAGCGATTGTATATTCGCTTTTGTATTGGAGAAAGGTTGTCTTTGGGTTTCCAATCACCATTTACAGGGACCACAAGGCACTTACCTTCATTCTGTCTTCCGACTTTACGAATGAACAAGTCACCAGATGGGCATTATTCATCCAACAATTCAATGTCTCTATTTTGCATCGATCTGGAAAGAACAACGTATTAGCCGACGCTCTCAGTCGGAATCCTTCCGATGCGGCCGTAGCTTGTCCAATTTCAGTCACTAATAGTGATGACGAAGAATTTCTGAGAAAACTTCGATATCTAGCCCAGGCCCAGCGGAGAGATCACAGGCTAAGAGAAATAATTCGCTTCTGTGAAGGATCGATTCCACAACATGATTCCGACTATGCACGGATCGAGCAGGCAGCCCAATCTTTTTCTTGGGACAACAACTTACTCCACAAGTACATTAATACAACCAAGACTGCTAAAAGGATTTATGCCCCGGCTAAACTTCGGGAAGCCATCATCTGGCATTGCCACTTCATCACAGGACATGCTGGAATAGACAAAGTGGCTAGTGTAATTAAAGAAAGGTTCATCTGGGAATACCTCCATAATAATATAAGAAAGACCATAAGAACCCGTGACTTGTGCCAACGGATTAAACCAAACAATTTATTTACCTTATGAGGGAATATCCGAGGCCTATCATTCTGGAGAAGCCACGGGAGGTGATGGCGCTTGATCTTTACGGCCCACTTCCAAAGGCGGCCAGGGGTAACAAGCACGTCTTAGATATTGTTGATGTCTTTTCAAAATTCACCATGTTGTTACCTATCCAGAAGGCAAACACTGGAAATATTTTAAGGAGACTCCGCAGGAATGTCTTCCCTGAGATGGGGAAACCTACGTTTCTACTAAGAGATCATGGAAGCCAGTTTACGTCTGCAGAATTCCAGGCAGCGATAGAAGAGTTGGAGATTCATCATATAATGAATTCCATTCGTCATCCCGAAGCCAACCCTGCTGAGCGATTGATGAGAGAAATTGCCAGATTCTGTCGGGTCTACTGCCAGCAGGAACACTGGAGATGGATTGAAGTACTTCCAGTGATGCAGAAAACAGTCAATTCCACTGTCCACGATTCTACAGGTGATATTCCGATGTTGGTGCATCAAGGGCATATTCCTCATCGCCCTTGGGATGCTATTCTTCCTGCTCCGCCTGATGCAGCCATCAGTCAAGAAGCAAGAATCGCTAAGGCCCTGGGAAAATTGAGAGACGCTGCAGATATCAGACAGCGGAGAAATAGGAATCGAAAATTCAGACCACCCTTGCAAGTGGGAGACAAGGTGTTAATTCGCAAACCGGCGATGTCTCGTCTGGAATTGAGGATCTATGCGAAATTTTGCCCCTTGTACATTGGACCTTTCAGAATTTCTAGATCTTTGGACAACGGTGCTTATGAGATCACAAGATTAGATGGCAACCTTGAAGGCATCTACAATGCTTCCAATCTCAAAAAAAACTTTGAATAAGGTTAACTAAAGAAAATCCTCATCGTATTTTCTTTTCCCTGAGAGGGAGGTATATGAACCGGTTACGACCTGTACATGAGTATTTTTTGAGTATAAATAACATTTAATTATCACGCGTGATGCTCTGAGCACGCCTGGTTTGTTTACCATCAGCGGGGCAAGCAAGCGAGTGAAGGACAGCTATGAGCTGTGACGTAGCCACAAGGGCTAGCTAGACCACCCGCTCGTCACACCACGTGTTCCCAGCCTGGACTCGTATATTCTAGGTTCCACGTCACATCATCCCAAATGTTCGACGGGGAAAATTTTGTAACACCCGTAATAATTATGCTAGCGGCTTGAGCGATATGTCATCTTGTTTGGGATCACCTGAACGTCGCAATGCTCGAGTTTTAAGTAAATCCATCGAGGGATTCAGGAGATATTCAGTCAAGCCGTATTGTGACGTAGACGTCCCGGATCGAATAAAAGGAGGGCCCACTGTAGCCTGTTCACTCAGTTACACCTGAGTAGTCAGTGTGGACACTCTCGCTGCTACTATCGTCGTGTAGTGACAATCCCGACGAGGAACTCTGTAATTTTCTAAGTATTCATAAAGTGAACTTGTATTTTTTTCGAGTGTGGGAGAACGAATTCTTCCAAGTATTCTAAAGTGGACTTGCAATATTTCGAGTGTTAAAGAACATTTTCTAAATTCATAATTGGACTTGTATCATTTACGTGTGTTGAATTCATATTTGGACTTGTATTATTTACGTGTGTTAAAGAACGAATTCTTCATAAATTGAACCTGCAATATTTGCGAGTGTTAAGAGACTCATTCCTCTAATAAACTTTGCTAGCGATGATCTCTGAATGTGCTCAAAGTTCCTGTAAGCATAAATTTGTGATTTTGCCGGTACTGGTTCAAAGACTTATAAACTTTGCCGGTGATGAACTCTAACTTCATTCAACGTCTTTAAAATATAAATTTAGGATTTCATCTGTGTTTATTCAAAGACTTGGATACCTTGCCAGTGACACACTGTAAATTTATTCATGTGGATGGACTAGTGTTTTTCGTCCATGTTCACTCAAAGACTTGTACATTCGCCAGTGTTGATTCAAAACTTTATAAATTTCGGCAGTGATAGACTGTAAATTTATTCATGTGGATGGACTTGTGTTTTTCGTACATGTTCACTCAAAGACTTGTACATTCGCCAGTGTTGATTCAAAGACTTATAAATTTCGCCAGTGATAGACTGTAAACTTATTCATGTGGATGGACTTGTGTTTTTCGTCCATGTTCACTCAAAGACTTGTACATTCGCCAGTGTTGATTCAAAACTTTATAAATTTCGCCAGTGATGAACTTTAAATCTATTCAGATTTTCATGTGGATGGACTTATGTTTTTTCGTCCGTATTCATTCAAAGACTTGTACCTTCGCCAGTGATGAACTTTAAATTTGGTCATAGTTTCATGAGAAGGAACTTGTGTTTTTTTTTTTTGCCAGTATTTATTCAGAGAGAAGACTTTTGCTAGTGGTGAACTCTGAAATTATTTATAATCCTCGTATACAGAGACATATCATTTTACGAGTGTTAAATTTTGAAAGTCTTGACGAATAATAACCAGTGACTTCGCTAATAGGTGAATCACCCAAGGTTTTTATGAACTCAGATTTATCAGTACTGCGAGTGACCTTGGAGACATCAACCCTCTCAGTCATGTTGGACTGAGGTAGTAAATGATTATCTGCAACATCACCAGGATCATCAGGGTTCAACCTGGGCCTCGAAAGTTCAAGGCATCTCTACCTTCTACCAACCCGGACAGTCCAGCCGCTTCTGTACGGAGTCCCTGGAATCTTCTGGAACGTGTTCCAGCCTGCTCGGCTTGGTGAACTGGAGAATCCGAGCCATATTATAGGACTGTGTGGAAGACAACTTATATCTACCTGGAGGTGATGTGCAATTTCATGTCTTATATGAATAAACTCATGTTCAGTCAGAGTCGAAGTTTTCTTGTAGATAGGACCCTACCTCCTGTACCGAGCCCTAGCTGCTAGTCACCCAGTTTTAGCCCTGAGAACTATATTCTTGCTTACTTTAAAATATAATCTGAGAGTCGGGCTCTTTTACCGGTACAATACATACCTGCCATCGCGTGTTTTAATCATTCCAGTACCGGGCGAGTTGGCCGTGCGCGTAGAGGCGCGCGGCTGTGAGCTTGCATCCGGGAGATAGTAGGTTCGAATCCCACTATCGGCAGCCCTGAAAATGGTTTTCCGTGGTTTCCCATTTTCACACCAGGCAAATGCTGGGGCTGTACCTTAATTAAGGCCACGGCCGCTTCCTTCCAACTCCTAAGCCTTTCCTATCCCATCGTCGCCATAAGACCTATCTGTGTCGGTGCGACGTAAAGCCCCTAGCAAAAAAAAAAAAAAAAAAAAAAAATCATTCCAGTAGGGCACAGTTTGCCCTACCTGTGGTCTGCGAAGCTTGGAATATGTACAACGTAGCTAATTGGTTGTCTCCTAGTTACAGACCATTGCCTCCTCATCCTTGTCCATCCCAGCTCAATACCCTTACAGGGCCAAACAAATCAGTTTGTGGAAGCTATCAAGTATGCAACCTTACCACATCTCAGGCAATTAGTGGCAAAAATTAAAAAACTGTAAAAATACCTGCATGGGATTCGAACCTTTGACCCCGTCCACTATCACAACTCCCACTGCACCCCTGCCAAGTGAGCTATTGCGAGGCTTGGCATGCAGCGTGCAGTTTCCAGCCTATACAATACCTGCACTTGGTCTGTGTGTGCACCTCCAGTTGTATGGTACATCGTACACTGAGAATAACACGGCCACAACTCAAAAAAGGTAAATTTTACAGGAGAGAGATTTGAAAGTTTGCTTCTTGTATATAAAATCAGATTATTCATAAATCAAAGTAACTGTTTACTACAATTACTTCGGTATATACACTTTTTACTTTGGTCTGCATACGCTTTGATTTATGCAATTGTATGCGAGATAATCTGATTTATATTAATAAAATTTGTACTTGTGGCCTTATAATACCAGCAAGGTAGAACATTTACTAACATTACTTCGAAATTGTAATGGAAAGTATGAATACCAACTTGCATAATGATCACAAGCACACTTTATTCTGCAACATTTACTACACAATAACTTAACCAAAACCAATTTTATTATATTCAAAGTACAATAATTTTGTCAACATAATTCTACAGCTCCTCACATTGGTAATCAGCTTCCGTAAGGTCCGCTTGTCTGTCCTCTTCATTTTGAAGAACTTTGAAGGCTTTTAAAGAACTGGTGATGAACTCTAGGAATGACACCAGCTGAACACAAGTCGAGGAGGTCCTTAAGCTTGCTCAAAGATATTTTGGGTGAACATGAATAAGCCTGTTCCAGAAGTGGTAAACTTCGACGTCCTCGCAGTTTTCCTCTTACGTGTATTGTTTTAAAGTCCTGGTCTTCGTAGTCTGTTTTGTAGAACAGAACGTTGGGTGAATCCTTTCTTGTTTCGATGATTTTGAAGGAATTTCTGGCCATCTTCGTTGACTGTGAAATTCTTACCCATATTCTTCGCCAGTTGTTTAAAATCTTTAATGTCCTCCGTCGCAAGCTCTCTTACAACGTAGGGCTTTCCTTCTTTCTTAGCTAACTGTATCAGAGGCACCCACTGCGTTGGTGTATAAATTGGGCCTGATTTCAAACTCCTTGCTTTCTGCTTCTCGATTGTAGAATGCATACTATCTCCTTCGTTCTGTGTGTGTCCAGCTATCAAATATTTATGGGTAATTTGTGGAAAACTAAGTGTCTGTACAGCAAAGAGGTACAAAGATGCTATAAATTTATTCTTATTTTGTCCTCCAGCATTATCTGAATAAAATACAACACGTTGATTCTGGCAATGTTCTTCTAGAAAAGTCAAAACACAAGTTCCAATTTCATTGACTCCACGATTAGCTATGGATTCGTTCCAAAAGAAACAGTACCCTTCCTTCTTTCCGATATCATAAACAATAAAATTATAACAATTCAACTTTCTATTATAGTAAAAAAGCAAAAAAGCAAAGTCATCTCCGTACAGGCCATGAAGGCCCTTGGAGCGGTGGAAGGTAAAGGCTTCCACTATCCGTAACCTCGGCACATGATGGGGTAGAGTGGTTAGCTCTACGCCCTTCTATTATAGTACAAAACTGAAATATCACCATATGGTGCTTGAAGGACTGCCTGTAAATCAAAGCATGATACAGTCAATGACCCTTCCTTAGCAAGAACACCATCTTTGGATTTCTCTTCTCTACTTAGAAGTTTGTTTCTGTAATGATCTTCATACATTGCTCGTTTCTGTTCCTTTTCTTCATCACTGGCATTTTTGTAATTTTTGTAACTTTCACAGAGCGCACACTGATCTTTCTTTGGCACAAAAAAAGAAAGATTGAAGTCTGTATTGAAAATTTCCCTATATAAACTGAGCTTCACTGAAGGAAGTCCGCTTTTGGTTTGATTTTCCAGATACAGTCGGTACATCTCAGCAACTGTTAAGCTCCCATCTAGATACTCTTTACTTGTTTGAGCTCGAAGATAATGAGACTCTGTTCTGAGGAACGAGCGTATATGGTTTCTAACCTGTTCCTTCAACGCCTCATCAACATTATGCTTTGTGTGTTTTCCACGTTTCTCCTTCTCTAAAACTCCATGTTCGTCAACTTTATTCCAGCAGTTCCTTATGAGCGTATCTCCTACATCAAGAGTTTTCATACAAAACTGCTTACAGACCCTTATTTTATTTCCATCTACAAGGAAGTAGTACGCAATATTACATCCCCTCTGGCTGCCTTCTTTTGAATATCTGTACCTTGGTTGCACTTTTTGGGAGTGACTGACCACAAAATTACGCTGCAGGCCATGATCTCCTAATTGCCAGTAGGATTTATTGATTTCTGCTTGTCTTTCCTCTGTAATTTTGGTGGGACACTGAAGACGGCACTTTTTCCCACAAACACCTCTAACTGACTTCGCAACTATTTCTTTATTGGTTACAGTGAGGTATGTCTGACCTAAATTTACTCTTGATTTCTTTATGTTCGCTTTCCATAACTCTGGCTGACGTTTCCTTTTCTTGCTCTGCGATCTATCAGCTACTTCACTTTCTACTCGAAGTGTTGCATGTTCACTCTCGGTAGAATCATCAGTTGTTTCTATTTCAGGCACATCACGCTTTTCGAAATGTACTAATTCTGAGATATCACTATCACAAACAAACTCTTCCAGCGCCCCACTCTGCTTCCCTCGATCGACATTCTTTTCTTGTGAACTGGTCTGCAAAAGAGAAAAATTAGACCCTCTGTATTTCGTTTGCTTGTTATGACTTAATTTGAAAGAACTACCTATAGCATGTTATTTATAATAATGTACCTCTGAGGCCATTGTGCTTGTATTGCACAAAGCTCCACTCGTCCCTTCACAGTTAGTGCATGTTGCAAGTGGTAATCTGATACTCTGAGGGAGATGAGCTGCTTTCACAGGCACGAGATCAGTGTAAACCTTTTCTTCACCGGCATTTATCTACAAGTAACAAAACATAAAACTAACATTATTATATTTTACACAGATATTACTACCCAGGCGATTTATCCAATGGATATTCAATTTCTGAATTCAACTTGCATGTAAATCATCACTGCCTCTATCTGGTTTTAAAATATCGAAGTCGCTTTGGTCCTTTGTAGGTGCTACAGGGATACTTCGCATTTCATCAAGTTCAATTCCATGTTGGTGTTCAACAATCTGTAACAAATTAATCAGCCTTAGGTACGCTCTCCGTTCCCTCATCATTTCATGAATATTTAAGAAATGTACGAGTATGAAAAACAGCAACAGGGTACAAAGTTACTGGTTCCAGTAGTACACTAAATATATTAAAATAAACGATCAACTTAAACCCATATACTTCCAGTTACAGCTATGATAAATCCCAGATATAATTTTAATCATATTTACAGGTGGCTGCTTACCTCTGAATCACAATTTGTGGCAGGATGGAGCACCATCATCATCATTTTCCTTATTCGGGATGATCCTGTATTGTTGATGTCCATTTTGATACATCCAAAATCACAGAATAAGGCAAAACTGATTAACACAATGCACAGAAGTTTATCTACTATAGTCACTAAGGAATTCCCTCCAATTCAATGTAAATAATAAGTACATTATTAATGACAATAAGGAAACTGGATTTACATTGTAGCAACAAGAGCCCTCCACTCAGAAATGTGAGTGTAATAAGGCCACAACTTAAGATGCGTACCTGCACAACAGTGAATTGGTATGGAATGCAAGTATAATACAGCCATATGTCAAGATGTGGCTGTATTGTTCTCACCACTAAGATTAAGAAACCAAAATGTTATAAGGAATTATCTGCCCTCAGGTGGAAAAAAATTAAAATATATGTATGGCCATGTTACAGTAAATAGAGCATGACTAGATGATATTATTACTTGAATAAAACGAAAATTTTTTTTTTTTTGAGATGTGGCCTTATAATTCTCAGTATGCGACATGTTCTTTGTATCTGTGCTTTTTTTACAGGTTCATTCGAGGTACCCATAATGAATTAATAGCAGTGCTCATGATTCCAATTCTAGCCCGTAAACACACACCTCATATTTTCCCAGGTTAGGGAGAGAGACCAAAGTATTTCAAAATTGTAGTAAAAGCAGCGGGATGCATAAAACTAAATCGCAAGGGGTTGGTGAACCACCCGGTATGTCAATCAGGCTGAGTGGCCACATTAAGGGTAGTAAAACAACAATTAAAAGATGAGTGCAGGAATAGATAATAACTAAGGGCCTTATTTCTTGGTGAAATAAAACTTGATTTTGGTGTTAATAATGACACTATTTCGGTAGGTATTTCATGAAATAAAACTGCCATACTGATCAATGTTTCTTGTGAAATCTTGCTTATAGTATGGGGTAAATCTAACTACTTTTGTGATAATGGTTTTTAAAGTGAACTCTTACAATGTGTCCTGGTTAATAAATCTTAGAATAACCAAATATACAAAATGTTATACAAATAAAACTATAAATCACTGATACCTCAAAATGAAGTTAGCTGATCTGCCCTGTAATATGAATTTATGCATAGCCTACATTATTTTACATGTTGAATCGTCTCTAAAGTACAAACTAGGCATAATTTCAACATTATCTGCATGCAGAGTTGTGCGACAGTTAGAAAGTATCTTTGTGTAAGAAAAGAAGCTCCTCTCGCTGATCGGGGATGAGCAGCTCAGACGTTTAAAGCGTTGGCTTTCTGAGTCCTAGTTGGCAGGTTCGATCCTGATTCAGTCCGGTGGTATTTGAAAGTGCTCGAATTTATGTCAGTCCTGTTTCACTAGTTTTACTGGCACGTAAAAGAACTCCTGCGGGATAACATCTCGGCGTCTCCGAAAACCGTAAAAGTAGTTAGTGGGGCGTAAAAGCAATAACATTATTACTACTCAACCAGGCGATTTATTTACAGTAGACTAGGCCTACTAATACCGTCATATTTTACACTAAAGACAGTATTATTTATCTTTCATTTTAATTACTCCACTTCCTTATGCCAGGATTTAATTTTTCTAGAGGAATGTTGCCTTGAATGAATGATTTTGTTGTGTCTATTACAAATTGCTCTCTTATCACTTTTCATCTTCTTTGCGATGGGTAAAGTATCGCCAGTTGTTGTTTGCCGCATAGAATGTACATTTGCTTTGTTATTCTTCTTTTTGTGTGTTTCTGTTTCTCTGCAGTGTTTATCGCACGTGTCTTTTCGTTTCAATGTAATACGAACATTACAGTAGGCCTATTTACACATTAGAATCTTTCTTGCAGCATCAAAACATACTCTCACTGCCAAAACGACCGGTCTTGTTACGACCGCAACACCACAATGCTATTTGATGTGATCTATAACAGATATAGATTTTCATCTATTGGGTTAGAGATCGCGGAACTTAATACACATACTTCCGATACACAGCGCGCATCACTTTGAGTGCATTCGTGTAGAGAATGTACAGTGCTATCAAGCAACTGAGAAGAAAAATACAATAGTAAAGTTGTCAGAAGCATTTAAACGTTTATTGGAGAGCTTTTCCTATACTATTTCGCACTTATCGTACCAAGTGGGGTATATTTCGTGATTATTTGCGCAATTCGTGCAATTAATCGGATTTTGCAATATTTCGCGAGTTCATTTTGCTAAAATACGGTACTTTAAGTACCTAGAAGGTCATTTATAGGCAAGAAAGGAGATAAGAAAAAAATTTGTGCGTATCGCTCTTACCAAAAAAATACGGCCCCTAACAATAACCGAAAGTAAAGTTCTGAAAGAAACCATTTTACACTATGTTAAAGTTGTATCATGGAGAATATTTGTATTTATTTCGCAACTGTAAGTGATTGTGCACTTTGCTTTAAACTTGGGTTTGTAGGTCATCCAGAAATATTTAAAAACTGAGGAAATATGTGTTTGAATTATCAATTTCTTCCACTCAAAAGGTAGATAGAATGTTGCATGATGCTAATGTATGAAAATTAATTCCTGCATATGTAAGAATTTTATTTATTTTCATATAAATGATTTTAAAAGTTCAGAACACAAGTTTCGTTACATCCTTTAAAAAAAAAACTTTAAACACTTTAAATTTCATGGTAAGATTCATCACTCACATCCAGAACCTCCATCCATGCTTTTAAATTTTAGGCCCATGTACCATTGCAAGTGTCATCATCATTTTCCCTTTATCCAGCTGTAGCCGGGTGGGAGCAAATATGGTTTCTCTTCACTTTCTTCAATAGGGGACGCCCTAACATTTTCCAAGGCACCATAACTGCTTTATCCAAATAGGCTATTGTTACAATGGGCTCGCCACACCCAAAGGCATTTTATACCTACTGCCAGGTTCAAAATTAGGCCGCCCCTAACGTAGAGTCAGATACCTTTCGTAGCCAGCCCTCTGGAGTACTGACGCTACAGGTTTGCCCCTTCCATCATTTCCACTGTACCGTAGTCCACCTTCTCCGGTGTAGATGCCGTTGAGGTCTTCACTCGTAACCCTGGGCTGGGACCCATACCAGATGTTACACACTGGGTCAGTGTGCTCTGGGACTCACATAGGCAGGGGCGTCATTCCCTGGGTAGGGCTGCCTCTGAAGAGGGGTTCCTACGTGCTACCTGTACATCAGGAATATACTTTTGTCCCAAATACATCATTGTTCTTTTTGATGTCTATTGACAATGAAGTATTATATAACTTTGGTGCGTCTCATGTAGGGATCTTTTTTGACTTAAATAAACAAAATTTTGATTGAACAAGAGTGTTCTGATCAATAAAAACATAAACTACCCTCTCTTCATAGAATTTACAATATCTGCTGACTGTAAATGATTCAATTCAGTTTCTTTATTAGTTTCTTAAATGCTGGTTGAGTGTCCTTAAACTTTTTATGTCATACCATTCTTCAGATAAAAAGACATACTACTTCTTCTTGCGTTTGATCTTCTCGATTTTTGTGAAGGTGCAATCACAGGGCATGTGCTCTGGAAAATGGTGACATATTTTGTTAAATCTTCCAGTAGCAGCTACTGTGCTCAAGTATTGCACCATCAAAGTATTATTGTTTTGTCCTGTGAAGATGCCACTGAAGAGATGGAGGGTTTTAATACTGTCCGGCATATAGTTCTCTATGTAATGGTTCAAAATAGACACAGATTCATTCAATCCCTTCTTCGCTCTAGATTCATTATACATAAATATTTTTGATTCCCCAGTTACAGAAGAATAGAAACCCATGTTGAATATCCACAGTTCTCTTATAAAAGATATCACCAGTTTCCAGTACATGGAAGGACATATTCTGCCGATAATCAAAGCACAAGGCTTCGACAGATGTCACGCTGTGTGAACTTAGTAAGTTCCTTGAGGTCACTGTGGTAGAAGGTTTATGCTTTAAGCAGATGCAAATTCCTTTCAGCCTCCAAAGCTTTTACTCTAGCTCGATCTTTTTCATTTTCTATATTGAATTTCAAGTTGTCACATTTTTCACAAGTGTTTGACCAAGGAAAGCCAAGAGAAAGATTTAATTTTGTCTTGAAGACTTAAAAGTAAAACTGGTATGTCACCTTAGGTTTAATATTAGTATTACTTTTTAGGGCCAGAAATGATTGTGGTTCAAACTTCTCTGGATATAGTGTATGCATTTTCATTACTGTAATGTCAGAAATCTTTTCTCTTGCTTGAGTTTCTGAAGTAATGGGTGCAGGAAAACTTCTTGTGTGTTCACAAATTTACTACATTATGTCAATTCCTATTCTGTTTGGTCTGGAGCTGTGCTTTCCCCATTTATCTGTTGGCGGAGTAATGGACGTTCACTTCTATTGAGCTAAACATTCTACTCAAGCCTTTTTATTCCATGCAGACTGCAGAATCCTGCCTTGCAAACAACGAACTCTGAATCTGTGATGCACACCTAATAAACAAATAAGCAATAATATAGCAATATAGGATTGTTAAATTTCATAAACTAAAACTTTTCATTTGTTAAACTTACTTTGTATTTAAATAATGAAGCTCTATGTTTCTGATATTCAATTCTGTTTCCTCCTCTTCACTCTCAGTATCTATTCTTTTGGTGGCATGTCTCTTGTTTTCTCTCCAAGTCATGCTGAGGTCAAGGCATCTCCTATAACAAAGAGTGTAACATTGTTTGTACCTGTGTTGTTGTACTAGCAAGATACCCGTGCTTCGCTGTGGTATATAATTGAATGCTTAATGTTTTATATATAATCCTCCGAAATTCGCGATCTGACTCGTTTTCTGAGAGATTACGGCAAAGTTCCTCACATTTTTCAATCTTTCTTTCCATCAATCGATTTCGTGCTTCCCGGGCTAGGTCCAGATATTCCTCCCCGTCAGCTGGGTCCCTAAATCTTTGCCATCTTTTCCTATAAGCATTTTTAATATGGATCAAATCCTTAAGGAGATCCGGCGTGGTGTCGTCTTGGGTGCCTTGGCGGTACTGAAACCGCGGCCGGACTGTATTCATGGTCATTACCCGGCCAGGACCCGTTTCCAGCGTGGTCCGCACATTTCGACAACGGTCCAGAACATTATTATTATTATTATTATTATTATTATTATTATTATTATTATTATTATTATTATTATTGATGTTCAGGACCCCACAGCAAGATGCAAGACCATTACTTGGCGGTAAATTACATCTGCTGCCATTGTCATTGCTGACTATGTGACCAGCACCATTGTCGCGCGTAGGCAAGTGCGCGGGATTTCTGGTGATACGAATGATATACTGCCGTGCATTATTGACCTTATTATAGAGGTGAACAATTGCACCGTCAATAGCATTCCTGTCATTTATTTCAATTGTGTTAAAATTTTTATTTATATGCCAGGAGAATCTACTGTAATCTAAGAACGTTTTCCAAAGGAAAAGATGGCTCTTGAAAACGAACCCAGGGAAGATTAAAAATGATCGGTTTCGATCAGAATAAGTACACTGAAAATCCACAGCCTGTTTCCAGTCATTTGACCGGGTCAGCGGTCTAGCGGCGAGGATAGGAATTGTGCCGGCTGCCGAAGCCTGTCGAACTCTTCTGGGGCAATGATTAATGAATGACAAATGAAATGATATTGGAGAGTGTTGCTGGAATGAATGATGACAGGAAAAACTCGAGTACCCGAAGAAAAAACCTGTCCCGCCTCCGCTTTGTCCAGCACAAATCTCACATGGAGAGAGCAGGATTTGAACCACGGAAGCCAGCGGTAAGAGGCCAGCGCACTGCCGCCTGAGCCACGGAGGCTCCAAATAAGTGCATTATGAACAGTAAAATCAATTGATCTCAACTCCTTTTTCACTTCGCCACCGTTAATTTGATTTACCCCTCCCCACAAAAAACAAAAAATAAGGGGTGTTTCTTTATGTTTAAAGGAGATTCTAAATACCAGTATTAACGTCTGTTACCTTCAGTTTTGAGATGTTTGTATCCCCATAAAAATAATTCGCTTTTTTCACTTTTCACAATCTCCCCCCCCCCCCTCCTCCTCTCCCTAAGTGAACTTTCCGGCAAAAATACTAGTTTCTTTAATAGTAAAGGATCTTCTAAATACCAATTATCACGACTCTAGCATCTTCAGTTTTTGAGATATGTGTCCTGATAAAGTAATTAAACTCCTTTTCAATCCCGCCCCCCAAGATGATTTCCCCCCCAAAATGCGTTTTTCATTGTTTTTAAAGGAGATCCACATAAAAAAATTTACGTCTCTAACAACTTCAGTTTTTATTAGATATAAGTACCCGCATACAATTAATTCAATAAATTTTTCAATTCTTTCACCACTCCCGCCCCTTCATTGGATTTTGCGAGAATGCGTGTTTCTTTACTTTGAAAGCAGATTCCAAATACCAAATTTCACGTCTGTAACATCTTCAGTTTTTGGGATATCAGTATCGTAATTAAAAGAATTCAACCCCATTTTCAGTCACTTCTACCCCCCCCCCCCCCCCCGCTGACAAAGTGGTTTTACCTAAAACAAAAATTACATGTTTTTTATTTTTAATAGAGACAAAAAATACCATTTTTCACTTTTGTAACATGTTATGTTCTTGAGATATACTGTAGAAATTCTCATTTTAAAAGTTCACTCCCTTTTTAGTTACCCTTAAGTGGATTTTCCAAAAACAAATCACCTATGTTTCTTTACCTTTACACGAGATTCCAAATACCAATTTTTATGTCTGTAATATTTTACGTTTCTGAGAAATACTGTAGATAAGGTCTTTCTAAAAGTTCCCTGAAATTTGTCACTCCTGTTTAACCCCATTAATTGGATTTTCCAAAAACAAAAAAAATATGTGTTTCTTTATTTTTAAAGGAGGTACCAGATACCAATTTTCAGGTCTGTAACAACTTCAATTTCTGAGATATAAGTATCCTCATTAAAGGTATTCAACTTTTTTAACACCCCTTTTCACCCCTCCTATTGGGATTTTCGGAGAATGAAAAAATACAAGTTTCTTTATTTTTAAAGGAGATTCTAAATATCAATTTTTACATGTGTAAACTTTTAATGTTTTGAGATATAGACACACTCATCTTAAAAATTCACCCCTCTCACTATTTGGATTTTCCAGAAACAAAAATTACGTGTTTCTTTATTTTTAAAGGAGATCTTAAATACCATTTTTCATGTCTGTAATATCTTCAGTTTCTTAGATATAAGTATCCTCATTAAAGGCATTCGACCCGTTTTTCAGCCCCTGTTCACCCCTCCTATTGGGATTTTCTGGAAAAGAAAAAAAAGTGTTTCTTTATTTTTAAAGGAGATCCTAAGTACCAATTTTTACATCTGTAAACTTTTAAAGTTTTGAGATATAGATACTCGTTTAGAAAAATCACCCCACTTTTCACCCCCTTTAATGTATTTCTTTATTTTTAGAGGAGATTGTAAATACCAATTTTTACATCTGTAGCCTTTTATAGTTTTGAGATATAGATACACTCATTTAAAAAATTCACCTTTTCACCCTCTTAGCGACGGAATATTAAAAAATCCTCCCTTAGCAATCACCTACATTGTAATATAAATGTATCCTCAAAATTTCCTTTCATTATGTCCAGTAGTTTTGGCTCGGCGATGATGAATCTGTCAGTCAGGACATGTTTATATATATATATTTACTTGCTGTTTGATAAGGCATGGATGTAGATGTATTAATTTAATGAAATACTAACCTTCCAGTATCGTGACAAGTTTCAAGTATGCATCTAGAGAATCCGTATCACTCAAGTTATTGAAATCTTCAAGGATTGCTTTCTTCATATCAGTTGAGAACTTTGCTTTCTTCGTATCAGTTGAGAACTTTGATGTACAGTTTCTCCTGCAAAAACAATCTGGAGCAACTGTCTTTGAAGGGATAAGTTTTCCTGATGTTGATATATATTCTTCTCCATGCAAATTGTTTCTGTTCCTAACATTTCTTTCCCAGTTTTCTTCAGTTTTTTTTCTTAGCCTTTACTCTTGCTTACTCTCAACCAGCAAGATGGCAACTAAATTGAGCACAAGAAGTAGATAATTTTGGTTATTATGTAGACCTTGCACTCAACAAGGAACACTGGAAACTTGAAGTCCATGTATTGAGTAAAATTAGTACTACACTGCCTGACAAAAAAAAGTTACGGATGCAGTAGGAGTGGTCCAATATTTTCCCATTTTGGTATACATGCATGCCATTGATGTGCGAGTAAATGATTAGATTTGCCAGGATCTGTAATGTGTAGAATGCCCATCAGAGTGCATTCGTGATGGCATCGTCCTGTTGTTGATATGCTGTTACCAGCCAACTACTGTGAGTCAGACAATTAAGCAAGACGTGCAGAGAGGACTATGTACAGTACAAAGCACCCGCGATGCCTCGCAGACGCGTTAGACAGAGGGCGCATTGTGGGACTGCATGAGGCTGGTTGGTCGTATTATGCATGCAGAGATGCCAACTTTTGAGGAAGGCAATTCGTAATGCAACCGTTAGGGCACGGGGGGGGGGGGGGGGGGGGGGTCGACCATAGATTTTTTCCCCCCGAGATCTTACTAAATTACATATAATTGAAAATCAATTAACATACAATTCAACCAGATGTAACATATTCAATGACTGGCATATAAAGAGTGTATGATTCTAACCTGCTAAAGTAACAGGTGTTCTGCAGTAGATCTGAGTGGAGGTTGAAAGATCATTTCTTTTGTTGAGTGCTGTAGTTGCTCCCTTAGCAGCTTGTTGTTCCTGTTTGGTAAACGTACACTGGTGACATGCTTTTAACAGTTCGGAGCTCATATTGGTATGGAATTGTCTTGTTCTTCCTCATCATGCGTATCTGAAAAATCGCGGCTACACACACTAAAAACCACGTGTGAATGAGATTTTGAGGAACGCAGTAAACAGGGCCATTCTTTCGAGTATTCCTCCCTAAATTTTTGAACAATTTTTAATTTATTACTAATGTCACTAGTCATGGTAACGTAATCACACGTATTTTCCTGCCATAGAAATCGCTTCATTATTTCAAACCTTTCGCATTTCGTAACACACGATTAGCAAATATCCTAGAAGAGCAATAAATGTAAATTTGACAACCAAAATCACAATAAATACTTCTTCAACAGTCATGCACACAGTATTCACAATTAAACGGAGTTTGTCACCACTCTGCCGCCAAAACAAACACAACTCTCATACTTGCATGGAAGTCTGATCATGTGACGAACAAAGACAACAATTCCGCAAGATATACCATTTCACAGGTGCCTATATTTCCGGTAGAGCCCTACTGGAAGCCTACACTGCGTTCGGCGCGTGAAAACTCGAAATATTCTCAAACAAGGGACAGGAAAAGGGTATAAATGTTTACTGAGAAATCCGAAAATAATATTCTGAGAATTCAAGCTGTAATGGCATTCCTTGTGCATCCTTTTGAACACTTCAGACACTTAGATTTTAAAATCAACAGAGAATCGTAATTTATGGTGTGTGATTCGTAAAGGCGTAATTATGGTGGGTAATTCGTAATTATTACGATTGAATCGTAATAGTTGGCATCTCTGGGCATGTGAGCCAATCAGATGTCACAGTGGTCCAATGTTGAACTGAATAGGTATGTGAGGGCACCCAGTCACGTCATACAGGTTTGGGACGACCAAGAAACACCACCCCGAGGGAGGACGACATTATGGTGCGCCAAGCATTCTGGGATCCCATAACTTCGGCACCTGCCATCCACGAACATGTACTGGAGACTCTACAACATCGTGCGAGTTCCCACACAGTGTCTTGATAACTCGCATCCGCCGAATTGGGGTTCTACCGCCCCATGCGTCAGTTGCCATTTACACCAGAACACCATTGCTTGCATTTGGAGTGGTGCCTTGCTTGGAAGGCATGGACAGAGGATGACTGGCGTTGCATCATGTTCAGTGATGAGTCCCGCTTCTCCATAACCTCTGATGACCATCGTGTGCAAGTTTGGCGACGTCGAGGGCAGAGGATAGATCCTGCCTATATTGTGGAAAGATACACAGGCATAGTCCCTGGCATCATGGTGTGGGGTGCCATAGGATATGCGTTCAGTTCACGTCTAATAGTGCTTCGGCAGACTTTGATAGCACAGCAATACGTCACAGACATTCTATGTCTGCACTTCCTACCCCTTATGGCACAGCACCCTGGGACAGTGTTCCAACAAGATAATGCATGCCCACACACAGCGTGTGTTTCTATGGACTGCCTAGAGCATGTTGTGGTCCTCCCGTGGCCAGCAAGATCCCCGGACCTCTCCATCGTTGAACACGTATGGGATGACATTGGAAGGGGGCTCCATCGCAGTACCAACCTGCGGAATCTGGAGGGACATCTGCAACAACTGTGGACGAACTTGCCTCAGAAGAGGATCCAAATGTTGTTTGACACAATTCTGAACTGCATAAAGGCATGCATTGCGGCGGGGGGGTGCGACACCCTACTGACCTGGCGCCAACATTCCACCTGTAACTGCCAACAGCCTTGCCTCTTTCATCTCAATATTGTAATCAGTTCAGTAAAGGCGCATGGTCTTTCAAGCATATGTAGTTTCATTCATTTTCAACCACTCCTGGGTGCTTATCCTTTTTTGTAAGGCAGTGTATTTATACAGAGTTGTTATACTGATCGACAGAGGGAGGGCATGGGTACAGTTATGCAGCAAAAACTGAATTTCACAGTATGTGGTCATTATGTACTTCTTGCACTCATATCTTCAATAAGTAGATTAAACCCAAAGGATTTGGAAATATACATTATTATATAAGAGCGTTAATGGGTTAATTGATGTTGATTTTATGTAATCTGCTTTTCTTTGTTGGTAGGCTGAGAGAGGAGGATTTGAGTAACCAGTACCACACCCCTGGCATAAAATTAGTTATAAAGACAAATAAAGTTCTCGCATATAAATACTAGATATTTCTCAGTTTAAGTTCTATAAATTAACTTTCTCATTTGAATTGAATATTTAGCTTTCATGACCACAGTGTACTTGAAATAGACAAAGTCATGTTGGGTACATCCAGTACAGCCAAAGAGATGTTAAGTACAGAATAAAAGTAGTAAACAGGAAACTGGTACGTACTGAACTCGCAACCTTAGGTTTTCTTGTCCGATGCTCTGTTCTTAATGCCTCTTTGGTGCGTGGTGTAACATGTACTTGGTTTTCACATCCGATGCTCTGTTCGATTCTGAACATCTCTTTGGCACATACCATCTGTACCTGACACAACCTGCTAATCTGAAAGTCTAATATAATTTCCTTATCATTATTAGTTTTCTGAACCGAACTCAGTAGCTGCAGTCGCTTAAGTGCGGCCAGTATTCAGGAGATAGTGGGTTCGAACCCCACTGTCGGAAGCCCTGAAGATATTTTTCCTTGGTTTCCCATTTTCACGCCAGGCAAATGCTTGGGCTGTACCTTAATTAAGGCCACAGCCGCTTCTTTCCCACTCCTAGCCATTTCCTATTCCATCGTCGCCACAAGGCCTATCTGTGTCGATGTGATATAAAATGACAGGTGAAAAAAAAAGTTTCTACATAAGTTTTGTTGTTGTGTTTCAGGTTGTGCTCCATTTGAGAGCAGTCATGCCTGCAAATTGTAGATGCTGTGCACCAATGAAGAAGATCCTGCAAATTTTAAATGCAGCATTTCTGATATTTGTTTTAATTGTTCAGGGAACAATTCTCAATATCTATATTATTAGTCATTATAATGATTCAGTGACTCCATATTTTTGGTTTTTGGCAGATTTTGCTTGCCTTTTTGTGTTCGCAGGAACCCTTACTGTCTCATACCAATACCTGACTAAGGTATATCGTAACTCAGCACCACCAGTCAAGTTTAATTTGTCCCCTCGTCGTATTCACAGTAAGTTTCCAACTTCAAAACTTGGCATATTGCCTCTGAGTTACTCATCATGGATCATCTATAGTGCCATTCAATTAAGTAAGGTGGTAATCATATTCAAATCAAGCATTCCTTTTAAATTAACACCAGCAGATACTTTTGGACCACAGCTGTTGCAAGTAGCAATTGCTATGTCAGGTATAATATTTTGCCTCTTGGTTGAAGGCCACAATTGGGCACCTCATCATTCTCCTCGCTATAACTTTGTTACATCTGTATGTGCAAAGACTGCCCTTGAAGTTCTTGATACGGTGGACTTTCTAGCAATTTTGTTTATTAAAGACTCCCATAAAGCAGTAACATTAGAGGAAGCTATTCGATACCTAGATGACACCATACTTATACTATGTTCATTCAATTTCTTTTTGCCTGCTCTTGCCCTTTACAAGCTCAGTCTGTCAGATGTTACTACAGAGACTTTGTTCTGGCCAGTAACTTTGATTTACAACCTCTTCCACTTGTGTGCAATTGATATTCCATTTCTTGTCATTCGATTGTACTTATGGGTTGGCCATGGTTATAATTCTTCTATTTTTCTTATGAAAAACATATTTGGAATAATTTTTATTCTTCGTAGTGCTTATCCCGATATAGTAGAAGTACGAAAGAGTTATGGAATTTCCACAGTGCCTGACAATAGTGATACAAACGGGGGTGTTAACATGGAAACTGGAGACAATATTGAAATGGAGATGGTTCTTGAAAGTCCTCACAAACCTGAAAGGAAAAAAGCAGATTCAGCTGGAGATACTGTTGCATAAAAAAATACTTAAGCTAGAGGTAGTGGTGCATTAAGAAACTTAAAGCCTTATTTTTGTGTGTCTATTATAAATGTTGCTTTTTAGATTGCAGACATAAGGATTTTTATACATATTTTACAGCTATTTTTATATCATATACTGCAGTTATTGATAGAATATTTTGGAATACATCCTTCTATTTTTGTATGTTTACACATACTATTCAAAATATTTGTTCATAAAAGTACAATTTTTGTCTTGTGTAGTAAAGAGCAGCTCATTTATTTTTAAAAATTATTTCTGTTTTTTGATAAGTACTTCCATTATATTTCACTGTGAATGCTAAATGTACTTAAAAACTGCAGACATGAGCAATCATTGGCCAGTATTTATCCCCCTTTTTTGTTGTTGTAGATATTTGATGTTAAATGAATTGATCATATACTATGCCAAAGGAAGTGTTTACTGTAATATTTATTACAAATTTCTTCATAAAAAATCACAGTTTTAATATGTACATGAAATTCTGAGTGTTGAAATTTCAGCCTGTCTTTACAGTGGAACATAAATTCTCGGAACTAAGGGGACCAGCTATCATTGGGGTATTTGATTGTTTGGATAACCAAACCTTGAAATCACATAGTGCATAAAATTAAAAGGTTTCTCTCAGGTAGCATTACCATCAAAATGCAGTACCTTACATACTGAATACAATACTTAATAGTAATGACACAGTATATTATAGTGTGATTTAATGGCTGTTTTTTCATTCTTTGAACATACACCTCCAGTTTTTAGCTGCAAGATCTTGCAATCTCTTCAGCAGAAGAAGTGGAATAAAGCAGCATAATCAGATTGTCTTTCATTCCATATCATTGTCGTTTCCGTGATAGCAAACCCTTCTGCATGCATTGTTCTGTTATTGTCATCACCACTACCTCAATCTTTGTTTGTTTCATTCTCTGTAGCATGCAGCATACCGTGGAGACATTTTACAGTTTTATTTTCATTTAAATTTTGAAAACCTGGATCAACATCACTTTGCAGCCACTCATTTTCATCTTCTTCATCACATTCTTCAAATCCCAACCTTGTCTGAAACTAACCTGTAAATTCATGTTACTTTGCTGCTCCTCAGAGCCATTCCTTCCTGTTTCTTGTACCATCACCATCTGTTATGCCTTTAATGTTTCCCCACTTAAACTAATCACCCATACAAGCAATAGTACAAAAATTCTTTGCTACTCACGTCGCAGCTCTTCCAGCACTGGAAAAGCATACTGCACTGCATATACCCGATGTATCTTCTGACAAATCACCTCGCTGTTGAGGTATTTAGCGTGCTTAAAGTGTTCTGTTTCTTTGCTGCCAGTTCTGTTAAGAGCAATTGAAAGTGTAATTTCATAAAAAGGCATAACAGTTTCTTATAACAGCTGACAGATGAAGCACATTTCAGTAAGAGCAGTTCGTATGAAATAGGAAAAAAAACAATTTCAGTCAATATTTCACACTCTCTACTCGACACACACCAGAAAATTATGATCATAATCCTCACAAGTTGTTTGTTGGGATAATGCAGCTTATCAGATGTATCCCTCTTGTAAATAAGACTTTACAATCTGTGAGTGGAAAACTTATTCTACTTCTTCTGATCAGATCACAGCATTATTCACACTTAAATCTTCTGAATTATAAAAACCTCTTATGTATGTCATTATTGCTTGCTCCATTGTAATGTATCCTAGACCTAAAAATTTACCCAAGCGTTATTGCATGGAAATTTTACTTGGTTTAACACAATTCATTCACGATGTAAAGTAATCAAGAGGTTACCTGAATTTAATTGGAGGTTCTTTAAAGTTGTTTAAAATAATTCTTCACTGAATCTGGAACTGTAGTCTGCTTCCATTCATGTGTAACTTGACCCTGCCTGGATATTATATTATCTGTAAGTCTCTTCTACCTTCTATATGAATGGGTTGCCATTGAAAATAAGCATTTTCAGTATGTGGTTCATGCTGAATATAACTGCTCTACAATCCATTGCTTCCTGAAATGTGTCACAATTTATTGAAAATATTTTGAACCCAGTCACAGTTAAATGCCCTCCTAAGTCCAAAATGAAGCCCAGAAGATGGCAGATACTTAATACACTGAACTGTTGACGTATTAGTCAGTATAATAATAATAATAATAATAATAATCTTGGCAGGTTCGATCCTGGCTCAGTCCGGTGGTGTTTGAAGGTGCTCAAATATGACAGCCTCGTGTCGGTAGATTTACTGGCACGTAAAAGAACTCCTGCGGGACTAAATTCTGGCACCTCGGCGTCTCCGAAGACCGTAAAAGTAGTTAGTGGGACGTAAAGCAAATAACATTATTATTATTAATAATAATAATAATAATAATAATAATAATAATAATAATAATAATAATAGAGGCCTGGTGCAGTTCTTTTGAGTTGACACCTTATGTGCGACCTGCTTGTCTGTGAGGATGAGGCCCTATCTAAGGTGAATTATAATGCTGAAGACTGCACACACACACACACACACACACACACACACACACACACACACACACACACACACACACACACACACACACACACACACACACACCGAGCCATTGGAATTTACCAATGAAGGTTCAAATCCCTGAGCCAGCTGGGATTCAAACCCAAGTCCCCTTGGATCAAAGGCCAGAGCGCTAACCATTTAGCCATGGAGCTGGAATACTAGTCAGTAGAAGTTTCATAAATGTCTTGACACAAAAATTCCATCTCCAGCTTATCACAGAATGCTTTGAACTTTGCTAGGAATAGACATGGTAATATAGATTTTGGGCATGTGCCATGTGAAGAAAACAAGGTGAAATTCTTTACATTTCACAGAGAACTTTGCTCTGTGTCTTCAGAAGAAAAGCAGTGTGACTCCATGGGGAGTAGTATTTTTAAACAGAGAATTCACTTCTCCTTAAGCAGGTTAGCAATCCCTATTTGCTAACATGGCGGGACCATGTGCTTGGTCTGCCACTGCTAAGCAGAGTCCTGGAGGGGTGTGCCAATCCAGCTGATGAGCCCAAATGACACGTCTGTGCGAAACTCTGCAAATGCACATGGCCTAACTACCCAAAAGCTTGTTCCATTCCCAAATACTGTCCAGTTATGCAAATATTCCCTGCATGGGCATCAAGTACTTTTATTTCACAGATTAGGTAAATAAAGAGTTGAAAGGTTTTATTGCCGCAATCTGTTAATGACTTTATACAGATTAAAAGAAATAGTGTTAATTATGGTGATTAGTTTTGAGATAGCCTGTTTCCCTGTTGTTTGAAAGATGGCAAATACACTCTCTACTCACAAGCCTATTGGTGACAAATTACAAGAAACAAGGTGAGTGTATTGTAGCAGAGGTAATGATAGTAGGTGTGCCATCTTTGCCAATATGGCCAACTCTTAATTCTTTTCTAGTTTTAATTTACCCCTAATGAAAGGAAGTGGAAAATATTTTGGATTGAAATGGCTTTGCTTTACATATAGTAGCACTTATGCTGAAGCTGCACGATATTGGACAATATGTCTGGGGTGGTGTATATTTGTGTATTTTTTAACTCACTCCTATTTTTTAAACTGTGGCACCTCTTTCTGTGAATAAAGTTTAGTAAACTAAATAGATGTGGAGGTAACTATGTGATAAACTGTCTTCAGGCATTGGTCTTGCTTGTATTGCTGATGACCCAGTGTCTCTTAAAAGGTATATGAGCATTCAAAACAGTAATGGAAACCAAATGAATAGAGCTTGCTAAAATATAAATGTTCTTGCAGTATTAGCCATTCATTCTCTGTATTTGTTCAAAAAATTGATTTGTTGTAATTCTAAGTAGCATTTGATATATGTGATATATTTCCACACATTGATTACAGATCAGGAAAATTTTGCATTTAGCAAGATGAACAAATGTATCTTATGTACATAAGCTGAACGTATTGTTTATAGTTTGTTAGTATTTGTTTAAGTTTGAGATCTGAATAATATTGCACTTTATAAGGTTAATAGATGTATCTTTTTTATGTATTTGAAAATATGAGTAGTAATATAAGTTTAGAAATAAGTTTATTTGTGGTTGTGATTTTCTTTTATGTACTTCAAAGACTTAATAATATTTCCTTACTGAATGCATTTTTAAACACGATCTGTGAAAGAAATATACGTAAGGTTAGGGTTTAAAGCATAAGGAAGGATAATTCAGCATTTTAAATGTGTTCATCCAACAGGCATTTAATTTATTACCAACTGTGTAGTGTTACACTAGTTGCACTTTGAATATCTTCACTCTTGATGATTTTGGCATATTGACTGCACTTGCCACTATACTGGTAGGGTTTGTTGTTCTGTTCTGTGTTTTGATAAGGTATCCTGTAAATTTTACTATACTTCTCTTCTGGTGCTCCCTCATGGGGGGATATATGAGGAAAGAAAGAACCACTACATAATATTTATGTGTTGCCAAATATTAATGTGCCTTTTGTAACAAGATGTGCATTGTATTTTTGTATTTCTCAGTTCTGTTCTTTATATACAAAATAAAATACTCTGTGGTTTTCTTCAACTAAAAAATTGTATTTAAAGGTCATTCATTCATTTCCCTCATTCAATCATTCATTCATTCATTCATTCATTCATTCATTCATTCATAAATCTTATTCACATTATACTTTCTCCTGTGCAGCATAATCCTGCATAGTGCAAGCAGGTTCAGTACCTAATATCATGCTCCAAATGCTGAAAGACTCCACCTTATGTTGATTGTGTGAACAAATGATTTAGAAGTCTGAGCAAAAAATGACTTTTACTTAGGCGAGTTCGAGTGATTCTTGGTCTCTGAAATAATTATGTAAAAGAACTTTCCATGCTGTGGAGTATAGGAAATGATTGTTCATAATAAGTACTGCACATCAGGTAAGTTTAGTGATAAGTTTATTTGTAGTTGTGATTTTCTTTTATGTACTTCAGACTTCATAATATCTTCTTACTGAATGCATTTTATAGCACGATCTGTGAAAGAAATATACTTAAGGTTTGGGTTTAAAGCATAAGGAAGGATCTTTCACCATTTTAAATGTGTTCATCTAATAAGCATATTATCAGTTATTACTGCATTGTTGATTGGAAAGGCATAGTAAATCGATATATATTTTTACTTCTTTGGTATGGAAGACGCTATCCAACCTATTTGTATATATATTTTTGTTGATCATACATTTCCTTTTCCAGATTCTTTCTGAATACGGTAGTATACCAAATCCCTCCTCCTTGCTTGATCTTTCTAAAACTCCTTTTCTAGCACTGTATTGCCATTGACTCCTCCAGATTTAATACAGTCCATTACAGAGTTTCTTTGCAACCACTGTATCCATTAATGTTCTCTTTGGAATTCTCTCCCATGGCATTCTCATCATTAGTCCAAACCATTTCAGCTTTGCTTTGTTAGTCTCTTCTTGAAGTATATGAATTCCCACTCTTCTCCTTATCTCCTCATTAGGTATACTATCCTGTCTTATCTTTCCCTGTATGATCCTCAAAAACATCATTTTGGCTGCTTGGATCTTGCTTTGGTTTTGCTTAGTCAGGGTCCAGGCTGCTGAAGCATAGATTAGTATACAGAGAGTATATTTTAAGACTTCATCGCGGAGTACCGAGGTATAGGAGCTCGGATATGTGGTGACAGCAAGCGCAGTGCCCGCAATGGCGAGAGGACGTTGTCGTGTCAAAGAAGCAGCGTGATTACGCCTATAAAAACTAAATGGAACTGAACTCGCCAGCTATATACATGTTCAGGACAAATAAATAAATCAACTAGTAAATGAAACTGAACTCACCAGTATTTACAGATGATGTTTAAAGTGATCTCCCTGAGCTGCAATGCAATTGTAATGAGATTTTGAAACATGCTTTGCAGTTCATGGACACTGACGGAACTCAGTGTTCCTAATTTCGATTTTTAATTCTTCTCCATTTTGAATGTTACTTCTATAAACTTTTGAGATTTCCCCATAGATAAAACTCGTCGGTGCCTAAATCAGACGAACGAAGAAGCCATAAGCCTTTACTGATGATCTGATCATTATTGAACACTTCCTGCAACCATCGCAAAGAGCTATGCACCGTATGAGCCGTTGTACCATGTTGCTGAAAATAGCCATACATTTTTTTTCTTCTTCAGTCAGTTCAGCAAAGAATGGTTTGAAAATATTGTGGATATGATGGTCGGAAGTTATTGTGTGCTGAAAAAATATTGGACTTGTAATTTGTCAGTAATAACGCACCATACACCCACTTTCACGTCGTGCAGAGGTCTTGGCTGTAAAATGTGCAGGTTCTCTGTATCCCAGATCCTATTGTTCTGCCAATTGACGTATCCACTCAAATGAAACCATGCTTCATGACTCAGCAGATCCACGATACCATAGTGGACACTATTCGTTAGCCAATTGCAAAATCTTATTCTTGCAATGAAATCTATAGGCTGTATTTTAAGGACTGAACAAGTCCGGTAAGATTGTAAATGTAATCATTTTGTTGAATTATGAGCTGAGAATGTGAAATACCCGTTTCCTGAGCTACTCTCCAAAGTGACTTACGTGGGCTGACTAGCAGTCTTGCCTGTATATCTTCTAACCTCTCTTGTGTGAGAGCTGTTCTCCTTTGCTGTTTTGTCTTATTAGTTATAGAACCAGTACTTTGCCACTTGTGAACAAGTTGATGTATGTAACGTTTTGATGGTACTGTAGAACCGGGAAACTGTATGGAATTTTCAAAGGCACCTTTTAACTGGTTTGTTGTTCTTGGGAAAATAATACTTGATCAAAAATATTCTCTGCGCTGTAGTGTACTTCCACTGCGATACTAACCTTACAACACTCCTTAAAAGTCCAATCGTTACTAGCAAACTGAGCGACATGGCTAAACATCCCGCTGCCTCAGCTGTCAACCCTTCTTATCACGCCTGGCTTGACACAAGTCACATGGCACCCACTTGGGGATTCCCACAGCTGCTGAACAGAAGTGGGAAGTCTTTAATTATACGCTGTGTAGTTCTTGCACTTCAGTGACATCCTTGTTCCATACAATGTATCACACACTGGTAGAAACTTGGAGATTGCTGTATTCTCAAATGACTTTCTCTATCCAAATTTCCGTCCTGGGACATCATGCTGCCAGGTATTTAAAATCTGCCAGTACTTTAAGCAGTTCTTATCACTCTGGCTGTTCTGTTACCTTTCATCATGATCAAGTCTTCAGCAAATAGCATACTATCTTGTCTTATCTTTCCCTGTATGATCCTCAAAAACCTCATTTTGGCTGCTTGGATCTTGCTTTGGTTTTGCTTAGTCAGGGTCCGGGCTGCTGAAGCATCTGAAACATCTGCAGTTCAGACATCAATCTCTTTGCTCCAATATGACACTGCTAAGAGGACTGATTGACCCAGCTGATGATGCTCTCTGATCATCATCTCTTTGACATTATGTAGAACTCTATGACATTACAAGATATTAAAATCATTCTGTACTGACGGTTTTCACTTTACAAAGGAAAAAGTTAAATGTATCCTCCTAATTCCGTACATCATTATATGATGTAGAGTTCTAATAAAATTTTCCCAGGAAGTGTAATATGTATAGAAGAGGGGAGAAGGCATGGGCGACCAACTTATTTATACAACACGAATACTCTAGTCTAGAAATGCTATTACCATGTGCATTGTTTCATTCCCAATCTATGCCTTGGGTCACTGTCTGTGCCTTTTTTATATCTAGAAAAGTCATTACCATTGTAAATATTGGGTCATATGTTGTGACACCCCTAATGTATTAGGTACAAGGAAGGTTGGTCCTGAGCTAGCGAAACTAAGTTCATGATGTATTGCTTACACTTGGTAGAGGCATTACACTGAATCTTTTAAACAAACATAAAATGGTAGGCACCAAACTCCAAGGTTAAAGAAAGAATAACGCATATATTTATGAGTCCGTAATGGAAACTCCATAAACATCTCAAGTTCAGACAGCAATCTCTTTTCTCCAATATGACACCGCTAAGAGGGCTGGTTGACCCAGCTGATGAGCAAACTTGAGCATTGCTTATTAAAAGCGGAGTCAGGTGCAGAATACTGGGCAAGGAGAATGGGTCTGCCAAAAGTGATGTCATTAATCCTAGACCATTATCAAGCAATGAAAAAGGGATAGGAAGCATATAAGGATTAAGACTTTAATAATATAACAAGAGGGTTAAATCCTTAAAAAAGAGATCATATAGTTAACGTACCGGTACCCTAGGTTCTGTTATTTATTATAAAAAAAATCTCTTGTAGGAACCCATATAACAAATATTTTAACATTCTATTGCGGGTTAACCGAAATAATTTCAGCAATTTGAGGAAGTTACTTACAAATTTAGGCCTCAAAGAAGGGGGTGCAAAATATAAAATTCAATAATTTATATCGACATTAACAAGGCCTCGCGACCAGCACACAGAATACATATAACTAAGATTAATTCTGAAAAAATGTTCCCAGGAAGCGTAATATATTGAAACAGGAACGCCCGAACTTCAGTTTTGCGGAGAGCATGGATAACGCCAAGGCGTGTACGGTTCATGCTTTAGAGAGTACGAGAGAAGGGTAGTGAAATAAGTTCATATTTAAAGTGAAACTTGCAGTTTATTCAAAAGAAATGCATAGAAATTATATCACCTTTTACAGACGAATAGTTTGAATGCCCTTGAAGTGTGGAGGCGGCGTCGGTGTAATCTCCCGTCGTCGGCGCCGGCGTCGTCCCACGTCGTCGAAGGCGTCCCACGTTGGTGTTTACCCACGGCTGTTGTCAGCCCTTGATGTTGACGGAGACTCGAACCTGGGGCGGTCGTCTGATGATAGTGCAGCGAGGAATAGTTGTTGAGTTTTGTATTCCACTAAGTCCCATGAAAGGAGCAGAGAAATGGAGAACTTTCGCACAGAATGTCAATGGAATCTGATACGACACTTCTCTACCGCACTGCACTGCGAATTAAGGCGAGACACTGTTTGCTGGTCGAATAGGTTCCACTGTAAATGGTGCTGGATGCACATTTGAGGAAAAAAGAGATGAGTTCAAAGTCACAGTTCTGTGAGAATAATGCAATAGTCACTATCGAACTTGAAGTGATAAGCAATGAAAATAATCTGGAACTTTCTGAGATAGGATGGTTTACCACTTCACTCAATCTCAAGAGAAAATAAATTGAGTCCTTCGGACATAGTCTCTGCACTATTTGCAATAAGTACATGCAATGTCCTAGCACACACACACTCGTAGAAATAAATTAAAATTTCTGCGAAGACAGAAGGAAACAGTTTATAACACAGTCTTGTGAAAGAGAACCAAGTTCTGTTACGACTCAGTCTTAACAAAAATCACGTAACTTCTCAGAGGTAAAATTATCACTGAGGCACAATGTTACACGCAAATTTAGACATAGTCTTTATGAGGGGAATTGACATAGTCCCTCGAAAAGAAATAAAGGTACGGTATTCCACGAATCAGCACTGTCCTTGAAAGGAAATATCGGCACAGTTGTATGAAAGTAAATGTTAGCACAGTTCTGTGGAACGGATTGACACAGTCTTTTAAAAGTGAAGGTTGACACAGTTTTACCAAAAGAAAATGTCGACACTTTTTTTCTTACGGAGTGATTGACACAGTCTTTGAAAGAAAAGTAGGCACGTTATTTACGAAATATAGCGATACTGTCCATAAAAGAATTGTCCTGTACTATGGCACAATTTTACGAAATAGCCTAACACAGTCTCTTGTAGAGGGAACAACTGAAGCACAGTCTTTATGCCCTAAATCCTTTAAGCACAGTTTCAAAATGTACAGTCTCTTCAATTACACAGTTCACAAACGCGCGCGCGCACACACACACTCACTCTCTCTCTCTCTGACTCACTCAAGGCTGGCGACCTCCTTTTATTGCCCAAGGTCGGACGGCGAGACTGTAAATGTGAGCATCTAAAAAAATCATATCTCGGCCATCCGTCCACCGATTTTAATGAAATTTTGGGAAGTGGCATTTGTTGTCCAGGCCTGCAAGGTGACGTTCTCGAAATTATGATTTAACCTTCCGTTCGTGATGAAATGCCATAGAATCGAAAAGAACTTTCGGTGTGACGTCACTTGGCCTTGGTTGGCACGCTGGTTCAGCGCTTGCTTGCATGCTGCCCCCCACAATGCTTGCGCGCTCGGCGCTCGTTTTGAATGCATACAGCCGGGTGTTAGCGAGTTCCCCTCAAGAAATACACGAACGCGAATGCTCGCAGGGAATACCCGTTTCATCTCCCCTCTGCTCAGGAAAAAAAAAAATTGCTGGACGATTTTCTTTTTGTTCAGCTCTTGGTAAAGTATTGCTTGAGGTTGGCAGAATTGAAAATTCCCTCGACGTTGCTATCTGTGCCTACTACCGTTCAATGATGACCCAAGGTTCTTCCAAGTACTTCATGGGCATCGGATAAGGCCGTTTCTTATAAGGTGAAGTGTCAGTAACATCTAAGTGGTACTCAAAACCCTTAATAACTCCAGGTTTATCAGAAAAGACATCTGGAAATTTCTTGAAAAGCTCTCGGATCGCCTCTGCTGCTTCATCATCATAGTAATCTGGGCTTTCGGCTACACTGGCATAAATCGTGAATTTGTAGTGGTCCTCTTTGAACTCATCATCGATGGTGGACGCCATCTGGTCCTCTACGGGTCCCACTTCATCAGGTCTCCCCTCTTCGTGGATGTTTTCTTCGACAGGCGGATGTAAATGTTGGTCGTCTCTTGCGCCACATCTATCAATTTTTGCTAAATTAGTGAGGCTTGTGATCCTGAGTCCACTAAGGAATTGGCAATCATATTGCCTATCTTAGTAATAATGATTGGTAAGCCGCGTTGTACCTGAGGCTGTCGTGGTGTTGAATCCTCATACAGTAAATCCGCATCCTCTAAATACCAATGGTTGATGACTGTGCTACATATTACTACTCCTTCCTCCGGGTTTTCAGGCAATCTCCTTATTGCTTCGTCAAAGTATTTTTGGTACCCGTAGTTTCGGGATCCATTTCTGTTCTCCCATTTCTTCTTTGAACCTCTACCTGGTATTCCAAAGAAGCTGCTCCAGGTAAGCCTTCTTCCTTGTTCTTATTCCTTACGTATTGTCTAGTCTCTCTCCAACGTTTCTCTAATTCTTCCCGCTGGGAGTTCCTATTGTCATTGGGTTGGTTAGCCGTCTGCCTCCACGAAGGTCCAGGTTGAAACGTAGCCCTCCCTTCGTAGGGACGATTTCTGTATTTTCTATACCGGAACGGAGTGTCTCGACGAGTTTCTCTTTCTTCTCGCGGTTCTGGATTTACTTGAACCGGAGTCTTCACTTCCACGGAGTTAGCCGTAGTTTCTTTGGTTCTACCTGCTTTTGTTACGTTCTGAGTGTGCGCAGTATCGAGTTTCCTCAGGACGTTATCGAGCTGCTCTAAGTCCTGGACGTTTGCCGCTACCAGTATCTCCTGAACGTTTGGAGGGAATTGCAGTGTTATGACCTGAATAAGTTCTTGCTACGGCAAAGGAGGGTTGAAAAACTGCATGTTTTTATGCTGAGATATGAGATAATCTGTGTATCGTGAGGAATTAACGGAAGTGTTATACTTTCTGGAGTATAATTGGAGTTTTATCAAGTGCTGAACCACAGAACTCCAAAATCGTCTAAGTAAGGCTTCCTTAAATTCTTTATAAGTGCTGTTACTAAATTTGAAAGTAGTGTACCACATTAACGCCCTACCTTCTAACAATCGAGATGCTATGCGTAATCTGCGGTCTGTCGTAATGTGATTTTCCTGAAAGTACTCTTCGAGGTTAAGGAGAAACTCTTTAGCTGTAGGGCCTATACTCCTCCTTCCCCGAAAATTTGGCTGGTTTTTCCTCAGTCATTTTAAAAGCTGTGGAAACATTCATGGATTCTCCACTATTATTGTGAAAGCTAGATGATGAAACATCCCGTTCAATTTGGGATACTTTGTTGTTGAGAGCTTCCATACCTCCTTGGAGTTCGAGTTTTAGGGTTTTAATGTACGGAATTCTAAATTTCCTTGACCTCCTTCTCTAAGTCGGTCTTAACTTCTGCTACATCACGACAGATACGAGTAATCTGCGTATGAGCACTATCTAATTGTGTCTTGACACATTTATCGGCCTCCTCTTGCTGAGTTTTCAGAAGAGTAATTTCGTTTCCTAACTTCATGAAATTATTCTTAACAGATTCATGGAGTTTTTCTTGAACAGAAGCCATTTTGGGTTGCGCAAGTGATAATTGAGCATGGGACTCTTGAAATTCTCCCTTTAAGTTTTCTACTTCCTTAAGGACTTTCTGAGAAGAAGGGAAAGCAATTTTTAAGTCCTCCGCTACTTGTGATTTGATGTCTTTTTTAATGGCTTCTAAGTCACGTGTTCATTTTTCATTTATTTCCGCAAACTTAGAATCCATTCTTTTGTTAGACTCTTTAAATCGTTTCTCAATTTCGGCACCTGCATTACTGAGCATACGTTCCAAATTATTATTTACTTCTGTAAAATTTTTGTCAACAGACTCGGTTAATTTTACTAGGTTGGCCGCATTAGCCTCCCTAAGCTGACCTATACTAGCATTAGTGGCCTCAATACGACTTTCTAGATTAACGGAAAGTTGGTTCATGCTAGTATTAGTAGCCTCATTAGCTTCTCTAAGTTGAGTTCCTAAAGTATTTTTAGCGGCATCAATACGATGTTCTAGGTTAACTAAAGCAGCATTTGATTCGGCAATCTTACGCCCTAAATTCGCATTACTTTCTGTAATCCTGTCATTTAGACTGACTTTTAAAGCCTCAATAGCAGCTAGTATATTATCCATATCAATGTCGTTATTTTCACAAAATGCAGAAAATACAATAATTAAATTCATATGTAGAATCACCATTATTGCCCAATGGTAAAGTTCAATAGTTCACCAACACAAATATCAAACACTTATATGAGACTGTGCATAAAATTAAATATTGTGCCTGAAATGTTTGAGTACAATGAGAAAAAAAAAATCACTAGTGCCATAAAATTAGTCCGAGTTCTGTGCCATTAGTTCAAGATTTTATCAAAGTCATTGAATTGAACTTGGTAAAATTTAAAGTATCCACTGATATTAAAGTTTGAAATATTCACTTCTATTTGTACTTGAAAGTTAAGATATCACTGTTTTCATCAAAGTTAATTATTGTCACTTTGTACTCTCTTTAATCAGGCCCCAACGTTACGGGTGCCACTTTACTATTCACTACCTTCTCTCTGAAACAGGAACGCCCGTACTTCAGTTTTGCGGAGAGCATGGTTAACGCCAAGGCGTGTACGGTTCATGCTTTAGAGAGAACGAGAAAAGGGTAGTGAAATAAGTCCATATTTAAAGTGGAACTTGCAGTTTATTCAAAAGAAATGCATAGAAATTATATCACATTTTACATTCGAATAGTTTGAATGCCCTTGAACATGTGGAGGAGGCGTCGTTCTGCGGCGTCGGTGTCGTCCCCCCTCGTCGGCGCCGGCGTCGTCCCACGTCGTCGAAGGCGTCCCACGATGTCGGTGTTGACCCACGGCAGTTGTCAGCCCTTGATGTTGACGGAGACTCGAACCTGGGGCGGTCGTCTGATGATAGTGCAGCGAGGAATAGTTGTTGAGTTTTGTATTCCACTAAGTCCCATGAAAGGAGCAGAGAAATGGAGAACTTTCGCACAGAATGTCAATGGAATCTGATACGACACTTCTCTACCGCACTGCACTGCGAATTAAGGCGAGACACTGTTTGCTGGTCGAATAGGTTCCACTGTAAATGGTGCTGGATGCACATTTGAGGAAAAAAGAGATGAGTTCAAAGTCACAGTTCTGTGAGAATAATGCAATAGTCACTATCGAACTTGAAGTGATAAGCAATGAAAATAATCTGGAACTTTCTGAGATAGGATGGTTTACCACTTCACTCAATCTCAAGAGAAAATAAATTGAGTCCTTCGGACATAGTCTCTGCACTATTTGCAATAAGTACATGCAATGTCCTAGCACACACACTCGTAGAAATAAATTAAAATTTCTGCGAAGACAGAAGGAAACAGTTTATAACACAGTCTTGTGAAAGAGAACCAAGTTCTGTTACGACTCAGTCTTAACAAAAATCACGTAACTTCTCAGAGGTAAAATTATCACTGAGGCACAATGTTACACGCAAATTTAGACATAGTCTTTATGAGGGGAATTGACATAGTCCCTCGAAAAGAAATAAAGGTACGGTATTCCACGAATCAGCACTGTCCTTGAAAGGAAATATCGGCACAGTTGTATGAAAGTAAATGTTAGCACAGTTCTGTGGAACGGATTGACACAGTCTTTTAAAAGTGAAGGTTGACACAGTTTTACCAAAAGAAAATGTCGACACTTTTTTTCTTACGGAGTGATTGACACAGTCTTTGAAAGAAAAGTAGGCACGTTATTTACGAAATATAGCGATACTGTCCATAAAAGAATTGTCCTGTACTATGGCACAATTTTACGAAATAGCCTAACACAGTCTCTTGTAGAGGGAACAACTGAAGCACAGTCTTTATGCCCTAAATCCTTTAAGCACAGTTTCAAAATGTACAGTCTCTTCAATTACACAGTTCACAAACGCGCGCGCGCACACACACACTCACTCTCTCTCTCTCTCTCTGACTCACTCAAGGCTGGCGACCTCCTTTTATTGCCCAAGGTCGGACGGCGAGACTGTAAATGTGAGCATCTAAAAAAATCATATCTCGGCCATCCGTCCACCGATTTTAATGAAATTTTGGGAAGTGGCATTTGTTGTCCAGGCCTGCAAGGTGACGTTCTCGAAATTATGATTTAACCTTCCGTTCGTGATGAAATGCCATAGAATCGAAAAGAACTTTCGGTGTGACGTCACTTGGCCTTGGTTGGCACGCTGGTTCAGCGCTTGCTTGCATGCTGCCCCCCACAATGCTTGCGCGCTCGGCGCTCGTTTTGAATGCATACAGCCGGGTGTTAGCGAGTTCCCCTCAAGAAATACACGAACGCGAATGCTCGCAGGGAATACCCGTTTCATCTCCCCTCTGCTCAGGAAAAAAAAAAATTGCTGGACGATTTTCTTTTTGTTCAGCTCTTGGTAAAGTATTGCTTGAGGTTGGCAGAATTGAAAATTCCCTCGACGTTGCTATCTGTGCCTACTACCGTTCAATGATGACCCAAGGTTCTTCCAAGTACTTCATGGGCATCGGATAAGGCCGTTTCTTATAAGGTGAAGTGTCAGTAACATCTAAGTGGTACTCAAAACCCTTAATAACTCCAGGTTTATCAGAAAAGACATCTGGAAATTTCTTGAAAAGCTCTCGGATCGCCTCTGCTGCTTCATCATCATAGTAATCTGGGCTTTCGGCTACACTGGCATAAATCGTGAATTTGTAGTGGTCCTCTTTGAACTCATCATCGATGGTGGACGCCATCTGGTCCTCTACGGGTCCCACTTCATCAGGTCTCCCCTCTTCGTGGATGTTTTCTTCGACAGGCGGATGTAAATGTTGGTCGTCTCTTGCGCCACATCTATCAATTTTTGCTAAATTAGTGAGGCTTGTGATCCTGAGTCCACTAAGGAATTGGCAATCATATTGCCTATCTTAGTAATAATGATTGGTAAGCCGCGTTGTACCTGAGGCTGTCGTGGTGTTGAATCCTCATACAGTAAATCCGCATCCTCTAAATACCAATGGTTGATGACTGTGCTACATATTACTACTCCTTCCTCCGGGTTTTCAGGCAATCTCCTTATTGCTTCGTCAAAGTATTTTTGGTACCCGTAGTTTCGGGATCCATTTCTGTTCTCCCATTTCTTCTTTGAACCTCTACCTGGTATTCCAAAGAAGCTGCTCCAGGTAAGCCTTCTTCCTTGTTCTTATTCCTTACGTATTGTCTAGTCTCTCTCCAACGTTTCTCTAATTCTTCCCGCTTGGAGTTCCTATTGTCATTGGGTTGGTTAGCCGTCTGCCTCCACGAAGGTCCAGGTTGAAACGTAGCCCTCCCTTCGTAGGGACGATTTCTGTATTTTCTATACCGGAACGGAGTGTCTCGACGAGTTTCTCTTTCTTCTCGCGGTTCTGGATTTACTTGAACCGGAGTCTTCACTTCCACGGAGTTAGCCGTAGTTTCTTTGGTTCTACCTGCTTTTGTTACGTTCTGAGTGTGCGCAGTATCGAGTTTCCTCAGGACGTTATCGAGCTGCTCTAAGTCCTGGACGTTTGCCGCTACCAGTATCTCCTGAACGTTTGGAGGGAATTGCAGTGTTATGACCTGAATAAGTTCTTGCTACGGCAAAGGAGGGTTGAAAAACTGCATGTTTTTATGCTGAGATATGAGATAATCTGTGTATCGTGAGGAATTAACGGAAGTGTTATACTTTCTGGAGTATAATTGGAGTTTTATCAAGTGCTGAACCACAGAACTCCAAAATCGTCTAAGTAAGGCTTCCTTAAATTCTTTATAAGTGCTGTTACTAAATTTGAAAGTAGTGTACCACATTAACGCCCTACCTTCTAACAATCGAGATGCTATGCGTAATCTGCGGTCTGTCGTAATGTGATTTTCCTGAAAGTACTCTTCGAGGTTAAGGAGAAACTCTTTAGCTGTAGGGCCTATACTCCTCCTTCCCCGAAAATTTGGCTGGTTTTTCCTCAGTCATTTTAAAAGCTGTGGAAACATTCATGGATTCTCCACTATTATTGTGAAAGCTAGATGATGAAACATCCCGTTCAATTTGGGATACTTTGTTGTTGAGAGCTTCCATACCTCCTTGGAGTTCGAGTTTTAGGGTTTTAATGTACGGAATTCTAAATTTCCTTGACCTCCTTCTCTAAGTCGGTCTTAACTTCTGCTACATCACGACAGATACGAGTAATCTGCGTATGAGCACTATCTAATTGTGTCTTGACACATTTATCGGCCTCCTCTTGCTGAGTTTTCAGAAGAGTAATTTCGTTTCCTAACTTCATGAAATTATTCTTAACAGATTCATGGAGTTTTTCTTGAACAGAAGCCATTTTGGGTTGCGCAAGTGATAATTGAGCATGGGACTCTTGAAATTCTCCCTTTAAGTTTTCTACTTCCTTAAGGACTTTCTGAGAAGAAGGGAAAGCAATTTTTAAGTCCTCCGCTACTTGTGATTTGATGTCTTTTTTAATGGCTTCTAAGTCACGTGTTCATTTTTCATTTATTTCCGCAAACTTAGAATCCATTCTTTTGTTAGACTCTTTAAATTGTTTCTCAATTTCGGCACCTGCATTACTGAGCATACGTTCCAAATTATTATTTACTTCTGTAAAATTTTTGTCAACAGACTCGGTTAATTTTACTAGGTTGGCCGCATTAGCCTCCCTAAGCTGACCTATACTAGCATTAGTGGCCTCAATACGACTTTCTAGATTAACGGAAAGTTGGTTCATGCTAGTATTAGTAGCCTCATTAGCTTCTCTAAGTTGAGTTCCTAAAGTATTTTTAGCGGCATCAATACGATGTTCTAGGTTAACTAAAGCAGCATTTGATTCGGCAATCTTACGCCCTAAATTCGCATTACTTTCTGTAATCCTGTCATTTAGACTGACTTTTAAAGCCTCAATAGCAGCTAGTATATTATCCATATCAATGTCGTTATTTTCACAAAATGCAGAAAATACAATAATTAAATTCATATGTAGAATCACCATTATTGCCCAATGGTAAAGTTCAATAGTTCACCAACACAAATATCAAACACTTATATGAGACTGTGCATAAAATTAAATATTGTGCCTGAAATGTTTGAGTACAATGAGAAAAAAAAAAAAAATCACTAGTGCCATAAAATTAGTCCGAGTTCTGTGCCATTAGTTCAAGATTTTATCAAAGTCATTGAATTGAACTTGGTAAAATTTAAAGTATCCACTGATATTAAAGTTTGAAATATTCACTTCTATTTGTACTTGAAAGTTAAGATATCACTGTTTTCATCAAAGTTAATTATTGTCACTTTGTACTCTCTTTAATCAGGCCCCAACGTTACGGGTGCCACTTTACTATTCACTACCTTCTCTCTGAAACAGGAACGCCCGTACTTCAGTTTTGCGGAGAGCATGGTTAACGCCAAGGCGTGTACGGTTCATGCTTTAGAGAGAACGAGAAAAGGGTAGTGAAATAAGTCCATATTTAAAGTGGAACTTGCAGTTTATTCAAAAGAAATGCATAGAAATTATATCACATTTTACATTCGAATAGTTTGAATGCCCTTGAACATGTGGAGGAGGCGTCGTTCTGCGGCGTCGGTGTCGTCCCCCCTCGTCGGCGCCGGCGTCGTCCCACGTCGTCGAAGGCGTCCCACGATGTCGGTGTTGACCCACGGCTGTTGTCAGCCCTTGATGTTGACGGAGACTCGAACCTGGGGCGGTCGTCTGATGATAGTGCAGCGAGGAATAGTTGTTGAGTTTTGTATTCCACTAAGTCCCATGAAAGGAGCAGAGAAATGGAGAACTTTCGCACAGAATGTCAATGGAATCTGATACGACACTTCTCTACCGCACTGCACTGCGAATTAAGGCGAGACACTGTTTGCTGGTCGAATAGGTTCCACTGTAAATGGTGCTGGATGCACATTTGAGGAAAAAAGAGATGAGTTCAAAGTCACAGTTCTGTGAGAATAATGCAATAGTCACTATCGAACTTGAAGTGATAAGCAATGAAAATAATCTGGAACTTTCTGAGATAGGATGGTTTACCACTTCACTCAATCTCAAGAGAAAATAAATTGAGTCCTTCGGACATAGTCTCTGCACTATTTGCAATAAGTACATGCAATGTCCTAGCACACACACTCGTAGAAATAAATTAAAATTTCTGCGAAGACAGAAGGAAACAGTTTATAACACAGTCTTGTGAAAGGGAACCAAGTTCTGTTACGACTCAGTCTTAAAAAAAATCACGTAACTTCTCAGAGGTAAAATTATCACTGAGGCACAATATTACACGTAAATTTAGACATAGTCTTTATGAGGGGAATTGACATAGTCCATCGAAAAGAAATAAAGGTACGGTATTCCACGAATCAGCGCTGTCCTTGAAAGGAAATATCGGCACAGTTGTATGAAAGTAAATGTTAGCACAGTTCTGTGGAACGGATTGACACAGTCTTTTAAAAGTGAAGGTTGGTACAGATTTATCAAAAGAAAATGTCGACACTTTTTTTCTCACGGAGTGATTGACACAGTCTTTGAAAGAAAAGTAGGCACGTTCTTTACAAAATATAGTGATACTGTCCATAAAAGAATTGTCCTGTCACTATGGCACAATTTTACGAAATAGCCTAACCCAGTCTCTTGTAGAGGGAACAACTAAAGCACAGTCTTTATGCTCTAAGTCCTTTAAGCACAGTTTCAAAATGTACAGTCTCTTTAATTACACAGTTCACAAAACGAAATAATAATAATTTCGTGTGACTATTTCTAGCCGAGTGCAGCCCTTGTAAGGCAGACCCTCCGATGAGGGTGGGCGGCATCTGCCGTGTGTAGGTAACTGCGTGTTATTGTTGTGGAGGACAGTGTGATGTGTGGATTGCAGGGATGCTGGGGACAGCACAAACACCCGGCCCCCGGGCCATTGGAATTAACCAATGAAGTTTAAAATCCCCGACCCGGCCGGGAATCGAACCCGGGACCCTCTGAATCGAAGGCCAGTACGCTGACCATTCCGCCAACGAGTCGGATACAAAATGAAATGATATTACACGACTCGACAGACTGATATTAACAAGAATAAGCTTTTGCTTACACGCGAAGTTATAGTCCACAGAGAAGGCTTTCAACACTAGTATTACGTACTTTCGAACCCCGGTCCTAAGCCTGACAGAGTAACAAACCATATTACATAGCGAGGCGACTGGTTCACGACGATGCGATCGCTCGCTCGCACGCACGCACGCACGCACGCACATCCAGTGACACACTGACTCACTCAAGGCTGGCGACCTCCTTTTATTGCCCAAGGTCGGACGGCGAGACTGTAAATGTGAGCATCTAAACAAATTCATATCTCGGCCATCCGTCCACCGATTTTAATGAAATTTTAGGTAGTAGCATTTGTTGTCCAGGCCTACAAGGTGACGTTCTGGGAATTATGATTTAACCTTTCGTTCGTGATGAAATGTCGTAGAATCGAAAAGAACTCTCGGTGTGACGTCACTTGGCCTTGGCTGGCACGCTGGATCAGCGCTTGCTTGCATGCTGTCCCCCACAATGCTTGCGCGCTCGGCGCTCGTTTTAAATGCATACAGCCGGGTGTTAGCGAGTTCCTCTCAAGAAATACATGAACGCGAATGCTCGCAGGGCATTCCCGTTTCATCAAATCAAAAAATCAAAATCTCTTTATTTGCAAATGAGGTGTCTACCTCGGTGGCAAATGGTACACTAAAATACATTATATAGAATCACATTATATAGAAGAGGGGAGAAGGGATGCGCGGCCAACTTATTTATACAACACGAATACCCTAGTCTAGAAATGACTAGAAGCAAGGATTTTCACACCAAAATTCTAGAATACAGACCCAGTTGCGACAAAGATAACTCACAATATGAACACTTCGCCAATTTTAGGCAAGACAGCGAACAATATTCAATGTTCTTCAAGACTCAAATCCATGTAGAGAGCTTTATACATAATCCTATTCTATAAAAACGATTTAGTTTCAGTGCTAGGCTTCTTAAAAACTTCAAACAGCACCATTATGTTTCAGAACAGAATCCCAGCTGGCTATGAAAGTGTTTCAACACTTCTAAATTGCTACTTCCTATCTGAATTTTAGGTCCAAAAAGGGGATATACTCACTAAAGTTTTCTTTCAGTAGAACCAATTTCTGCATTGCTGCATAGTTCCAGTTACTTTTGTGATAAAAGGATGACTTTTATACAAAGAATTTCACCTGTTACTTCCACATATTCATTTTTAAATCTTTGAGTCAATATTTCTTTTCATATAAACAAGTTCCACCCATAATTAGCACTACCCAGCTTACCTCATTCATGGAAAATTCTGCTCGGAATGAAACGGGACAAGCCCCTCGCTGACCTTGCGAACCATACAGTTGATGCTGAACCAGTAATAGCGGGAAAGCAGCGTAGTGTTTACTGCAGTGGGTAGAATTTGCCAGAATATCTAAACGTGCGGCCGATGAAAATCCCACAGGGGTGGGAATCACGTGATATGTAGCGAAGCTACAAGCGGGGTAGTAGATGTGTATAGCAGGAATTAGACATTACGGCATGTAGAAAGCAACAGAACAGGATGGATGAAAATAAAGTCCATAAGAATAAGGTTTCTTTGAAGCCGTATAGTAAAATGCAGGATGTTCACCACCGAACTTGATGATAGGATGACTGGATGACCGGAACAGGTGAGTAACCATTACATCGTGTACCTACCTCTTCTGAATCCATACTGGTTTTCTGCAAGTTTTCCCTCTACTTCCTCTACTATGTCTCTTATTTATTTATCCAAGATTTTTTCGAGGATCTTAGCTGTATGAAGGATCAGTGTCACTCCTCTGTAGTTTTCACACTGCATCCTCCCCTCTTTCTTTAAGATTGGTATAATGACACATTTTATCCACTTCTTTGGAATGGTCTTTTCACTCCATATCACTCTGAATGACTCTGATACTTGGACTACTCCCTCTTATACAGGAGTAATTTGTACATTGTAAAGGTGCTTGAAATATCTTGCCTCATATCTGCAACATAACCCTGCTGCTGTGTCATCACTTCCTCCTATTAATTTTTAATAAAGTTATCACTTTCATATGGGTTTTTATTGTTTCATATGCACTGGAATAAGACCTTTTTGCTTTCCATTACATCTTCTTGCAGAGAATCAGTAAATTTTTGCCAGCATTTGCTTTACTGTTCTTGAACCACATTTCTTTTATCCTTCTTGAACCACTTTGGAACATTCTTTCTTGAAGTTCCTGTATTCTGTCTTGGATTCTGTTGCTCAGTTTCTCAGCCATGTGTTCCATGCTTGTTTCTTTCATTTACTAATGTTTACCCTGTCATTTCTTGATCTTTTTTTGTTGTCATATTTGAAGCCATTTCTTTCCAGTTTCAACGTAGTCGATTTGTAACTGTTAGGTTCTTCAGTCTGTCAAAATTTATTTATGAATGAACAAAATTTAAAAAGTACCTGAAAAAGAAAACATAACAGAATTATACCTGACAAGTAAGGAGTGATGAAGCACTGTTCGAGCCCTTCATTAAGATAAGTTCCAAATGTCAATTATTTAAGGATTTAAACAGAACTTCACATAAATGTTTATAGATTTCAGAATATTTTTTGAGTATGATTTAATAGAATCTGATGTTCTTTAAAGAACAAAACATGTCCTCCTTCTTCTTGTCTGTTTCACCCACTTTGTGGTACGATAGATCAATCATTGCTTAGTGAATCGTGTTTTCCTGTCCTCCCAGTACTTTTTCATCCTTTCATATCTAGCCTTCCTTTCTTCTTCAGAAATTCTGTATAGTCGTTTGGGCTTCACCATGTCCTGAAATCTTGATCTTGATCTTTCTCTGTTCCTAATTATCTTCCAAGTATCTTTTCTGTGGATTCCACCATGACTGTTTTAAAGTACGCCCATTCTTCTTTCACCCTTCTGATGTCTTCTTTAGGTAATCTTGCTTTAACATGTGCATGAAACTTTCTTCTTTCTCCTACAATTCCCTCATCCTTAGTTTTATCTTTCTTATCTCTGTCATCTTTAACTTTGCTACCACAACTCTGTGATCTCCTTCAAAAGATTCACTTGGGAGGGCTGTTACATCTAGCAATATTTTTCCGTTCCCTTTCTCGACCAAAATGTAAGCTAACAGGGTTTTGATTTTGTTATCCCAGCTATAACTTATCTTCTCTTTTTACTTTTGAAACTGTGTGTTACCAGTAATCAACTCTTCATCTACAAAAGTCTCTTAGAATATCTCCTGCCTTGTTTCTCTTCCCATATACAAGTGGTCCTGCAATTTCTTCACCTCCCTTTCTTTCTTTCTTTCTTTCTTTCTTTCTTTCTTTCTTTCTCTACATGGGCATTCATGTGTCTGTGATCACAACTGTCTTGTATATGGCTTTCCAGATTTTCAACGTATTCCTCTAGATCTGTATTTCCTGTTTGCGGAGCATACCCTTGAATTATATTTGTTACACCAGTTTCACGTCTCAATCTGACCTTAATCACACTGCCAATAACACTTTTCATCAACTGTATGTATTCTTTTAGATCTTGTCTAATTTTGAGGCCTACATCATTTCTGGCTTCACTTTCTGCCCTGTAGTATAAGGTGTACCCTTTCTTCGGTTTCCTCTCATCATTTCCCTTCCATATGGTCTCGCTGATTCCCAGCAATGCAACATCTTCCACTTGTCCTGTTAGTGTCACTACACTGATGGTCCCTATCTTGATGTATTTGTTTACTGGTTGCCCATTTCTCATGGTTCTTCCAGCCACTTGTGGGGAACACCTTAGCAGTTTCCAAGGCCATCGTATAGGCTCCTATTAAAATGGGTTTGCTGCTCCCAAAGACATTTTAGAGCTACTGACACCCAAAACTTGTAGGTTACTCATAATTGAATAACAGACTCCTTTTGTAGCCACTCCTCTAGGGTACAGACGCTACCGTTGATATGGAGTTTCAGTGGCGGAAGGACATAAGGTCATAAGGAACAAGTGGATCATGTTGCCACCCACTGCTTAGTGTCTAATCCATTATCACAGCAGATTTATCTGGCATGGCATTTTTTTCTTTTTAATTTACAATTTCCACCTCTGCACAAATGTATTTGTGGTATACAGGGTGAAGCGAAATTCGCACACTCGGATGTCGCAGTGCGACTGCTCACATGCCAGCAATAAAAAATGTCTCTCACAAAAGTCCGTCCTGCGAGTATATCCAGGAGAAAAAGGACGTTGAAGAATGGCAATCTGGCAACACTGCAACCACATGTAGTGTAACTACCTCTGTCAGCACATATTAGTTGTACTGTACAGTTGGTGCAGTGGATAGAGTTTTGGGTTAGCGTGCAGGAGGTCGAGGGGGTCGATCCTGGTTTGAGGCGTATGTTTTTTATTTCATAAATGTAGTCCAGGTGGTATGGTATCTGGCATGTTAATCGTCAACAGCGATTGCAGTGGGTCGTCTAGAAACGATTTGCACTTATGTATTACGATCCTAGAAATGCACGAACATTCGTTTTCATTGGTCAGCTTTGAAAGATGCTCTTTCTACGTCATGGGCGTGAGTTTATTCAAACCACTTCATCTACTGGATGCGTTACAACGTGTTCAGCGTTACTAAATTTTGTAAATGTAGGATACATGTGACCTAAGAAATGGTGTCTTACTGTATTACAGTATGTAATGTCCGATGGAAATTAGCAAATAAAAAAAGCGCCTCAACCCAGGATCGAACCTTCGACCTCCTGCATGCTAACCCAAAACTCACTGCACCAACTGTACAGCACGACTGGTGTGTGCTGACAGAGGTAGTTACACTACATGTGGTTACTGTGTTGTCAGATTGTCACTCTTCAATGTTCTTTTTCTGCAGGATATACTCGCAGGACGAACTTTTGTGAGAGACATTTTTTTTATTGCTGGCATGTGAGGAGTTGCACTGCGACGCTCGAGTGCACGAATTTCGCTTCACCCTGTATATAAAATTTTCTCTAGTTACTTTGACTTCATAGGCTGTTTAGAATAAGAACATTGGGTATGTTTTTCTCAAGGCCATTTCAGTTATGGGTACACTTATTTAAATGCTAATGATACCTTGTTTTCACATCTTTGAATCAGTAGGACATGTTGACTACTATGCAAGATATTTTTAGTTTAGTTCTCTCTCTCTCTCTCTCTCCCTCCCTCCCTCCCTCCCCCATCAGTCATATTCAGACCAGTTTGATACTACAGTGAATGTCCTGTTAACCGGCTACTCGGAACCAGGCCCTTGGTTGAATGATGAAATGACTGGTTAAGTCGACAGTTACCGTATTAAAATAAAGTGCCTGTCCAACAATTTATAGTACTGTACTCTAATTTAAGATATTTCAAGATCGTTTAAACAGTATTTCAAAACATATTAAGCTTTTACAGTTTGTTTAATTAATGTAATGTACAGTATTACAAATTACAGTATTGGATTATAAAAATAATATAAGAGTACGGTGCATAGAGTACTACTGCACCCATTAGCTTTGTAAGAACATGAGGATCTTGCTAATAATGTGACAAACGGGTATTGTCTAGCCTTGCATTAGGAGACTCCCTCTCACTGGTTCAAATACATTTGGCCAGCAGATAACACACACAGTTAACACAAGTGGTCACTCAATATTCCAGTGAGTTTGATTGGGACAAGACCAATGTGACTATCTGCCATGTTACAAAATATCAGATCCAGTTCATAGTCCAACAGCTCTGTTTTCCACTGTACACTATACTGAAGTATACTCTTGAAAAAATTAATTTCTGTCACTGAATATTAAAAACTTTTATAACAATAAAATTAACTTAATGCATGAAACTGAATTTACTTCATCTGTAATGATTTTTTGCTTTATGTCTCCAATGATTTTCTTGAAGGCAAAAGCACACCATATCCTCATAAATATAATTGGTTGAAATCCATCAAAACATGACAGTCAGTAGGGTAAATTGTAAATATTTAGTGAAGGATTTGCTTGTATACGACATTATTTGTACACTTACTTTTTGGTCCTATTACAACTTAAAGGGCGACATTGGAACATATAACTGGCACTGGCTGAAAACTGGCTTAGGTAAATAGAGACCTGCACATTCCAGTGTTTCCCCTTGAACCCTACTGTACCTGATAAAAAATGCCAAGCAAATTGGAAATTGGTACCTCTTAAAACAAAATGGAAGTGTTTCATCAATATGGTGTTAAATCAACTCAAGGAATTAGAGCTCTGCCCATCCTTTTCTCCACTTATTATTTCCAAATCTAAACAATTTTCTTACATATTTCTTATAATTAACCTGATTCCGTTTTGGAGCCCTTGAGAAATGTTCAGATTTCTAATTAGCATAACTGGCTTCAGTTTTTAGTGTAAGAATATATGGAGGCAAACCACGTATTCCAAGGAATGAAAGAATTCTGCAAGAAATTGATGTAGCTGTCTTTCATCTTCAATAATTAATCTGTTGGTACTAGTGTTTTTTAACTACCAGGTATAAGCTCAATTACTTTCAAATTAATTTTATTGCAGTGTTCATTTTTAGTGTAAGAATGGCAACTTTAGAAAACTTGATGACAGTTTTTGCACAGGTGAATGTTTTACCATAAATTTTAGTCACGATATCATCATGCGCTAAAATTCTGTCTGGTAATTCAGTAACATTGGATCCCACACTTTGCACAGAGGAGTAGCTGCCATTACCAATTTCTTGCAAAAAAAACCCAGCAAATTCTATTTTGTGTGGTTTTGCCTGAATGTTTGTTTGTAAGTGGTTCATTTTGAAGAAGGGCCAAAGAGGAGAGCATTTAACACAATTACTATTAACTGTTTGGTGAGAAGCATGTTGCACAACAGGCAAAACCCGTCTGAAACCTCCAAGAACAATAATTCTACCAAAAGGAATGTTGTTACCCATAATATCTTTTAGAAGATGATTCATACATATTAATGAATGACTATTTGCCACTGGAGCTTCATCCCATATCATGAGCCATGTTTATTGAATATCATCAACTGCTTTGGAATTTAATTTTAATCCAGACGGTGAACTCTGATTTAAATTTAGAGGAATTTTGAATGTACTGTGCACTATTCAACTGTTGATCAGCCAAACAGCAGCTATTCCTGTCCACACTACTGATATAAGATGAAGCCCTAAACTGAAACACTTTTGTATTTCAGGATAGATATATAAGCATCTCGTTGTTGGATTTTTGATCTGCTGAAACCATGCAGTGAGCAGTGTACTTTTTAACTGTGCCCAGAATAACTCTTGTGAAGCTTTATCAGAATTAAAAAATACATCTTGTTTGTCTGGTGAATGGACAGGGAATCGGGCAGCAACATTTTCACATGGCACTGGAGTGTGTATCGTAGAGATAGGATAGGTATGGTGGGAGGGGGAGTATTCATTCTCGTGAAAGAAGAATTTGTAAGCTACGAAAAAGTTAAAGATGACAAGCATGAAATTCTAGGGGTAAGGCACATTTCTAAAGATAATAGGCAACTTGATGTCTTTGGAGTGTACAGACCAGGAGAGGGTAGTGCAGATGCTGATTCAGAATTATTTGATAAGATAATCAGCTATGTGGGAAACGATAAAGAAAGGAACGTGATCGTAGCGGGTGATCTCAATTTACCAAATGTCAATTGGGAAGGTAATGCGAATGACAGGAAACATGACCAACAAATGGCAAATAAGTTAATATGGGAAGGACACCTGATTCAGAAAGTGATGGAACCAACTAGAGGGAAGAATATTCTGGGTGTGGTGCTGGTAAAACCAGATGAGCTCTATAGAGAAACCGAAGTAATAGATGGTATTAGTGATCAGAAGCTGTTTTTGTGGTAATTAAAAATAAATGTGAAAGAAAGGAAGAAATTAAAATTAGGACTGTTAGGCAGTACCATATGGCTGATAAAACAGGCATGAGAGAGTTTTTAATAAGCAACTATGATCGGTGGAAAGCGGTAAATAAAAATGTAAACAGACTCTGGGATGGGTTTAAAGCAATTGTTGAGGAATGTGAAAATAGGTTTGTACCTTTAAAGGTGGTAAGGAATGATAAAGATCCACTATATTATAACAGGGAAGTAAAGAGACTAAGAAGGAGGTGCAGGTTGGAAAGAAATAGAGTTAGAAATGGCTGTGGAAGTAAGGAGAAATAGAAGGAACTTGGTAGGAAATTGAATCTAGCAAAGAAGTCAGCTAAGGATAACATGATGGCAAGCATAATTGGTGGCCACACTAATTTTAGTGGAAAATGGAAGAGTATGTATAGGTACTTTAAGGCAGAAACAGGTTCCAAGAAGGACATTCCAGGAATAATTAATGAACAAGGGGAGTGTGTATGCGAGGATCTTCAAAAGGCAGAAGTATTCAGTCAGCAGTATGTAAAGACTGTTGGTTAAAAGGATAAGGTCCAGATAGAGGAGGTGACTAATACTAAAGAAGTATTAAAATTTACCTATGACAGCAATGACATTTACAGTAAGATACAAAAGTTGAAAACTAGAAAAGCAGCTGGAATTGATAAGGTTTCAGGGGATATACTAAAGACAACGGGTTGGGATATAGTACCATATCTGCAGTACTTGTTTGATTTTTGTTTGCATGAAGGAATTTTCCCAAATGAATGGAGAGTTGCTATAGTAGCCCCTGTATATAAAGGAAAGGGTGATAGGCATAAAGCTGAAAATTACAGGTCAGTCAGTTTGACATGCATTGTATGTAAGCTTTGGGAAAGCATTCTTTCTGATTATATAAGAGATGTTTGCAAAATTAATAATTGGTTTGACAGAAGGCAGTTTGGATTTAGGAAAGGTTATTCCACTGAAGCCCAACTTGTAGGATTCCAGCAAGATATAGCAGATATCTTGGATTCAGGAGGTCAGTTGGACTGTATTGCGATTGACTTACCTAAGGCATTTGATAGGGAAACTACTGGCAAAAATGAGTGCAATTGGACTTGACAAAAGAGTGACTGAATGGGTGGCTCTGTTTCTAGAAAATAGAACTCAGAGAATTAGAGTAGGTGAAGCTTTATCTGTCCCTGTAAAAATTAAGAGGGGAATTCCTCAAGGCAGTATTATTGGACATTTATGTTTTCTTATACATATCAATGATATGTGTAAAGAAGTGGAATCAGAGATAAGGCTTTTCGCAGATGATGTTATTCTGTACAGAGTAATAAATAAGTTACAAGATTATGACCAACTGCAAAATGACCTCGATAATGTTGTGAGATGGACAGTAGACAATGGTATGATGATAAATGGGGATAAAAGTCAGGTTGTGAGTTTCACAAATAGGAAAAGTCCTATCAGTTTTAATTACTGCGTTGATGGGGTGAAAGTTCCCTTTGGGGATCATTGTAAATACCTAGGTATAAATATAAGGAAAGATCTTCATTGGGGTAATCACATAAATATGATTGTAACTGCACATGGTTATGAGAGTATTTAGGGGTTGTAGTAAGGATGTAAAGGAGGGAGCATATTTGTCTCTGGTGAGACCTCAACTTGAGTATGGTTCCAGTGTATGGGACCCTTACCAGGATTACTTGATTCAGGAACTGGAAAAAATCCAAAGAAAAGCAGCTCGATTTGTTCTGGGCGATTTCCGACAAAAGAGTAGCGTTACAAAAATGTTGCAAAGTTTGGGCTGGGAAGACTTGGTAGAAAGGAGACGAGCTGTTCGACTAAGTGGTATGTTCCGAGCTGTCAGTGGAGAGATGGCGTGGGAGGACATCAGTAGACGAATAAGTTTGGATGGTGTCTTCAAAAGTAGGAAAGATCACAATGTGAAGATAAAGTTGGAATTCAAGAGGACAAATTGGGGCAAATATTCTTTTATAGGAAGGGGAGTTAGGGATTGGAATAACTTACCAAAGGAGATGTTCAATAAATTTCCAATTTCTTTGCAATCATTTAAGAAAAGGCTAGGAAAACAACAGATAGGGAATCTGCCACCTGGGCGACTGCCCTAAATGCAGATCAGTAGTGATTGATTGATTGACATTGGTCTGTTCGTGCATGTTGTAACCAAAGTCTTCTATGCAGCCTCACTTGAACTAACATATCTAGCATTCAAATACGTAGAAACGTCATCAAAATGTAGTGTTCCATCATGTTATGTTATTTGCAAACTAATGCAATCATGCCCCTTATAAACGTATTTATGTATATATTTGATACTGCGTATACACTTGCACAAATGTTCTCGTTAATATAGGCCTGAGAGTACACCAATAAAAATCTATTGTAAGGAACAATAAAGTGATAGTCTATTTTCACTGGATGCCTTGTACATATTTGGTATATGTTCTTCCATTCTGTTGCCTGCAGTAAAGCCATTATTGAAGATGAAAGTCAGCTACATCAATTTCTTGCAGAATTCTTGCATTCCTTGGAATAAGTGGTTTGCCTCCATATATCTTCTTTAGTTTCTGGAATGAACTCTTTTTGGAAAATCATTACACTTTCCATCATTCATGCAAATTGAATTAGTGTTGAGAAGGACTCGAGGTCCTTGTACCATGCATGTCTTAACTAAGTTAAGCAACGTAGCATTGGAAGGATCTGGTATTTCTGCAGAAACTGTCTTATTGGTGTCAGAGATTTCTTGTAACTTACAACTATCTTGAAAACATGCCAATAAGTGTACTGTACCCGTCCCTGCCTGGATTTTGTGCTGGTTAACCCCTCAGGGTGTGATCAGTCCTCCAGAAAATATGATGAACTAAAAACTAAATAAAAAAAGCAAGGATAGAGATACACAATCTTAACTGTATTGATGAGAACAAAATATATAACGTAAAATTTAATTTATTTGTTCCTGGCAATGCAAAGGAAAATGAAAACAAATCCAACAAAATGAATTAAAAATCATACTATAAAATTTAAAAAAAACCTCTCAGCTCGAAATTACTAAATGTAATCCATAGTTCCTGTCCGTAATAATGGTTCTTTGTTAAATTGCATAATTTATGAGTCATGTTTATACATGGTATTTCAATAATCTAGATAAGCACCCCTGTATGTTGATTGTCCACATGACAAATGTGATATCGGCTGCCTACATAAGTGAATAGATAAAAAATTTACACTCTTAACACCCTCATCATCAGGGTCTAACAAAACACAGATAAATTTTATCAGAAATTTGAGTGAGACACTAAATAAAATCCTGAAACACTTCAAAACATGAACACAAAAATAAACAATCCGGCAAAACTACTGGCTTAACACTGTGAATCCACAGTCACCAGCAAACAAGAACTCTGGTCAGAACCCATGTAACACACAAGTCACTTGGGCAGAACCCACACACCAGGGGGGCTCATTCCCGACTCCCGCGCTTTGCTTCCAGCATAGCATTGCCTCATGCTGATGTCGCGTGGAGGTCTCCTGTCGGCAGCTGTTGCGGTAAACGATAAGGAACTCGCTTTCAGTATAGGTCTATTTTGCGGTACTCAGTCTTGTAACATTTGTCGTATTGTGTTGATTGTTGTGTTAAAGATGAGTAAGGTTTCTAAATATAGTTAATTGTGCTATGGCACAATGTACTAATTGGGGATCGAAAACTACTGGTGTCTTATACCACAGATTTTCAAAACATGAGGAGATTAGGCGGGTATGGGTGTTGCGCTGTAAGCGAAGTGACAAATTTAATCCTGATAATGCCAGAGTATGTTCCATACATTTTCGTCAAGAGGATTATGAATGAGATTTGAGAAATGAACTACTGGGATTACCGCAGAGAAAAATCTTGCAGGCAGATGCTGTTCCATCTCTGTCCATTGCAAATTGGCATGGTGATAAAGCTTCGTGTTCAACCACCAGCACTGTTCCCAGCCAAACAGCAGAGCAGATAGGCCTATCTGTCTACTACTTTTCATACAATATTTAATAATATTTAATAATTAATAAATACAATGTTTAATAAATTGTGATAAATTGACCAGCTACGTGGAGTACGAATAAACTGATTCTGTCGTGCTACGGTATTGTATACTGGCTAGGGCAGCTGACTTTCGTTTAGAAGGCTTGGGTTCGATTCCTGGTACTGGAACAAATTTTTGAATTTTTTACTTTGTTCTGTTCTTTGCCAGCAGAACGTTTTATGTGAGAACACCGAGTTACGACAGTATATTAACTTACAACTATTCATATACTTCGAACGTTAAGTAGTTAGGCTTATTTTACTAAACGATCGTAGTTTCGATGTTATATTTGTTTAAAACGTGATCACTCATAAAGGTTTATCTTCATTTTACAGATTTCCAATAATAGAGATTTGCATCACGAAGTTAGGAGCGTAAAGAAGCGGGCGCGGTCAACATTAGAGACTTTGTCACCAAAGAAAAGGAAAGTTGACCAAGCGACTAGCACTTAATCGCTTCAAAATGAGGAGGTCTTAAAACTCCGTAAGCGGGTGGATACTTTGGAAAAGGAAAACGCGATTTTAAGACGAAGGGAGGCTGCTCTAAAGATGCTCAAGGGACCTAGGTATGTAGTCTCAAAAAGACGACAACAACCGTCTCCGCCGAAAGTGAAGAAGAGTGCACACAGAGAGGAAGTAGTTAAGATTCTGTCCACATGTTTTACGCCAGGGCAGATTCGATGTCTCTTGAGAGGCAATAAACGAGTGAAATGGTCCTCGGAGGACATAGCAAATGCTTTGTCATTGAGATCGCTTTCCAGAAAAGCATATAATTATTTGAGGAACCGGAACATTCCTTTACCATATCGGTCAACCTTACATAAATGGATTCGGCGCTTTAAATGTAGGCCCGGAATGTTAACGGAGGTACTATATCTGTTGAAAGCCAGCGGAGTAAATTACGAGAAGTCTGAAAAGATAGCGGTTGTGACATTTGATGAAATGAATATAGATGGACGTATTTCATACGATTCACCTGATGACCGCATACTAGGGCCTCACAGCAACGTCCGGGTAGCGATGGTTCGAGGGGTCGTTGCTGCATGGGAGCAACCCATTTTTTATGATTTTGACGTGACAATGACGCCAGAGTTGTTAATAAACATGATTAGTAAACTTGAGGCTTGTGACATTCATATTGTCGCAGTAACTTGTGACATGGGGGACAAAAATGCCAAAGTGTGGAAGGAACTAAACGTACACAAGGACAAGAGCTTTTTTACCAATCAAGTGGATGATAAAAGGAAGGCGTGGGTGTTCTGTGATGTACCCCACCTCTTGAAAATATTGAAAAACCACTTTTTAGATGAAGGTTTGACGTTAGCTGATGGTTCAGAATTTCAGAAGAAGACAATAGAACACCTATTACAAATTCAAACAGGGGACCTATCAACTACACATCATAATAATGAGGCTCATCTGAGTGTAATAGGCAGATCCCGTCAGAATGTGAGAATGGCTGTGCGGTTATTTTCCAGGCGCACAGCTCTTGCAGTGCGGTATACTTTAAACAAGGACGCTGAAACCAACTTCGTCGAGCTAGTAAATGACACCTTCGACGTGTTGAACTCCAGGGCGCCTAAAGATGAAAAGACTCCCCTTAGGAGTGGACACGGCTTAAACTTAAGGAGCCAGGAAAATACTCTGAAGCGCTTTCTGGAGGTGATTGCACAAGTGAGATTTGGTAAACGGAAAACTTTACTTCTGTTTCAGAAGGGGTTCATAATATCCATAAACCTTCTCTTAGGACTTTTTGAAGACATGCAAATATGTCTTATATTTTAACTGCCTGATTAAACCAAGACTGCTTGGAGAATATTTTTTCACGTGTCCGTGGCCTGGGAGTTTTTTTATATAGCAATCCGTCCCGTTTTGAAGTTCGTAACAGAATTCGACTTCTATTACTCACAGGGAGTAATAAAGTGATACGGGTATTTTTCACCCTGATGCTGATAATGAGGAAGATTTCTTGAGCTTCGTAAGCAATGAACTATGTATAGATGTTTTTGAGGGGCCGTTAACACGTGTACCCGCAGAGGAACAGAAATAAACGTTGGAGTTGTTAAGGATGGAAGACTTGAGCCAGGACTTCGAAACTGAAGACGTAAACCAGGATGCAATTAAATACCTTGCCGGCTACTTGGCATTCGCTCTGTTGATGACAGCTTGGGTGATAAAGGTGAAATGTTTGCCTTGCCACAGGAATTGACTCACGACTGGTTATCAATCATTACAAAAGGAGGCCTTACTCGTCCAACCGAAGAATGGTATCAAAAAGTTATGCAGTTTGAGGTACTGTTTGGCAGTTTTCACGGGATTTATATTTCTAAAAGTGAAAGAGTAATGCAGAATTTGATTTCTATAATTAAATCAGAATTTGACGAGAATATTATATAACTGTACGTCAGAACTAGGACGTTTATTAGAATACGTCACCTCAACAAAAAACATCATATAGATGCTATGAAGAAGTATTCATCCAAAAAAGGTCAACTGTGGGCAGCTTCAGCTTCTTCAAGAACTTCCTAAGTCATCAAAACGCGAGTTTTAAATACAATTAAACCCATAACTACCGTATTCCAGTGTTTCTATGTATGTATTGCTCTTACAGCCGGTCTTTAAAATGTAATTACTCAGAGTTTCTTCTATTTTTTTTATCAACAATACTATATCACTGATTGTAGGTGGTATGTAAACTACCACTTTATTATAATAATGCCAACTTTTTAACTTATTTTACCTAATTATCGAGGTGTATGCTGCATGCAGGCAATGCAGGCGCGCGCTTCTAGCCCTCCCGGCCACGTCACGCGCGATCAACCAATGAGAGCGCTGTGAGCGGGAATGGCCTACCTAATATACTCTATCTACCTTGCCCACACACATCAACAAAAATGCATGTAACTCAAAACTCCTGAAAAACGAAAAGAAAAATATATAAGAAACTCAACACATTTCCACAGAGGCAACTGTATAACTCCAAAGGCTCTTAGTGGGTCCACCCTGTCAGTGCTTTATTACGTAACTTACGTGAAAACAGAGCTACTTTACATCTATTGTACATGTTTTGAGGAATTGACCCGTTCTCTTCTTTGGCGATCGAAATATTAAAACAACCATACAAACAAAGACAAAGAGTCTATTCATCCAGGAGCAGGTTTTGATATGCATAACTTTTAAAAATCACTAAATAGACTGGGGGTTTATAAGAAGACAAAAAGAGTATTTTTTTCAATTTTTCTTTTACACTATTCATTAACTGTCTCCGTGGCTCAGGCGGCAGCGCGTTGGCCTCTCACTGCTGGGTTCCGTGGTTCAAATTCCGGTCACTCCATGTGAGATTTGTGCTGAACAAAGCGGAGGCGGGACAGGTTTTTCTCCAAGTACTCTGGTTTTTCTCTGTCATCCTGCATTCCAGCAACACTCTCCAATATAATTTAATTTCATCTGTCAGTCATTAATCATTGCCCCAGAGAAGTGCGGCAGGCTTCGGCAGCCGGCACAATTCCTATCCTCACTGCTAGATGAGGGCTTAATTCATTCCATTCCTGACCCGGTCGAACGACGGGAAACAGGCTGTGGTTTTTCTTCTTTTCTTCTTCTTTTACACTATTCATTTTATCTCGACCAAACTTCAAGTTTGGAGTCTACTCTTTCAAGCGCAGGTTTCGATATGTATGTTGTTGTTGTTTGAGTCATCAGTCCATAGACTGGTTTGATGCAGCCCTCCATGCCACCCTATCCTGCGCAAACCTTTTCATTTCGACGTAACTATTGCATCCTACATCTGCTCTAATCTGCTTGTCATATTCATACCTTGGTCTACCCCTACCGTTCTTACCGCCTACACTTCCTTCAAAAACCAACTGAACAAGTCCTGGGTGTCTCAAGATATGTCCTATCATTCTATCTCTTCTTCTCGTCAATTTAGCCAAATCGATCTCCTCTCACCAATTCGATTCAGTATCTCTTCATTCGTGATTCGATCTATCCATCTCACCTTCAGCATTCTTCTGTAACACCACATTTCAAAAGCTTCTATTCTCTTTCTTTCTGAACCAGTTATCGTCCATGTTTCACTTCCATACAATGCCACGCTCCACACGAAAGTCTTCAAAAACATCTTTCTAATTCCTATATCAATGTTTGAAGTGAGCAAATTTCTTTTCTTAAGAAAGCTCTTCCTTGCTTGTGCTAGTCTGCATTTTATGTCCTCCTTACTTCTGCCATCGTTAGTTATTTTACTACCCATGTAACAATATTCATCTACTTCCTTTAAGACTTCATTTCCTAATCTAATATTTCCTACATCACCTGCCTTCGTTCGACTGCAGTCCATTACTTTTGTTTCGGACTTATTTATTTTCATCTTGTACTCCTTACCCAAGATTCATCCATACCATTCAGCAACTTCTCGAGATCTTCTGCAGTCTCAGATAAAATAACAATATCATCGGCAAATCTCAAGGTTTTGATTTCCTCTCCTTGGACTGTGATTCCCTTTCCAAATTTTTCTTTGATTTCCTTTATTGCCTGTTCTATATAAACATTGAAAAGGAGAGGGGACAAACTGCAGCCTTGCCGCACTCCTTTCTGGATTGCTGCTTCTTTTTCAAAGCCCTCGATTCTTATCACTGCAGACTGATTTTTATACAGATTGTAGATGATTCTTCGTTCTCGGTATCTGATTCCTATCATCTTCAGAATCATAAATAGCTTGGTCCAATCAACATTATCGAATGCCTTTTCTAGATCTACGAATGCCATGTACGTGGGCTTGTCCTTCTTGATTCGATCCTCTAAGATCATACGTAAAGTCAGGATTGCTTCACGTGTTCCTACATTTCTCTGAAGCCAAATTGATCTTCTCCCAACTCAGCTTCAACTTGTTTTTCCATTCTTCTGTAAATAATACGTGTTAAAATTTTGCAGACATGAGATACTAAACTAATGGTGCGGTAGTTTTCACACCTGTCAGCACCGGCTTTCTTGGGAATAGGTATAACAACATTCTGCCGAAAATCGGATGGGACTTCACCTGACTCATACATCTTGCACACTAAATGAAATAACCTTGCCATGCTGGTTTCTCCTAAGGCAGTCAGTAATTCAGAGGGAATGTCATCAATTCCAGGTGCCTTGTTCATATTTAGATCACTCACAGCTCTGTCAAACTCTGACCTCAAAATTGGGTCTTCCATTTCATCAGCATCAACAGCCTCTTCATGTTCCAGAACCAAATTATCTACATCTTTACCTTGATACAACTGTTGGATATGTTCCTGCCATCTTTCTGCTTTGTCTTCTTTCCCTAGAAGTGGCTTTCCATCTGAGCTCTTAATGTTCATACACCTAGATTTCTTTTCTCCAAAGGTTTCTTTGATTTTCCTGTATGCAGCATCTACCTTTCCCAGGACCATACAGCCTTCGACATCCTTGCACTTCTCCTTCAGCCACTCTTCCTTAGCTACCTTACACTTTCTATCCACTTGATTCTTTAATCGCCTGTATTCTTTTCTGCCCTCTTCATTTCTAGCATTCTTGTATTTTCGTCGTTCATCAATCAGGTCTAGTATTTCCTGAGTTATCCACTGATTCTTAGTTGATCTTTTCTTCCTTCCTAACATTTCTTCAGCAGCCCTACTGACTTCATTTTTCATGGCTTTCCACTGTTCTTCTATAGTGTTTCCTTCAGCCTTTTCATTTAGCACTTGTGCAACATGTTCCTTGAAACAATCCCTCACACTCTTTTCTTTCAACTTGTCTAGATCCCATCTTTTTGCATTCTTTCCTTTCTTCAATTTCTTCAACTTCAGATGGCATTTCATGACCAACAAGTTGTGGTCAGAGTCCACGTCTGCTCCTGGGAAAGTTTTGCAATCCAACACCTGGTTTCTAAATCTCTGCCTGATCATAATGAAGTCTATTTGATACCTTCCAGTGTCTCCAGGTCTCGTCCACGTATACAGCCGTCGTTTGTGGTGTTTGAACCAAGTATTGGCAAGGACTAAATTATGATCAGTGCAGAATTCAACCAGCCGACTTCCTCTTTCGTTCCTTTGTCCCAATCCAAATTCTACTACTGTACTACCTTCTCTTCCTTGGCCTACTACTGCATTCCAGTCTCCCATCACAATTAGATTCTCGTCACCTTTTACATATTGTATTAAATCTTCTATCTCCTCATATATTCTTTCGATTTCTTCATCATCCGTTGAACTAGTAGGCATATAGACCTGCACTATTGTGGTGGGCATTGGTTTGGTGTCTATCTTGACGACAATAATTCTTTCACTATGCTGGTCGTAGTAGCTTACCCGCTGCCCTATTTTCTTATTCATTATTAAACCAACTCCTGCTTTTCCCCTGTTTGATTTTGTGTTGATAATTCGGTAGTTGCCTGACCAAAAATGTTGTTCTTCCTGCCAACGTACTTCACTTATACCAACTACATCTAACTTTAGCCTATCCATCTCCCTTTTCAGATTCTCTAACCTACCACAACGTTTCAAACTTCTAACATTCCACGCTCCGACTCGCAGAATGTCAGTATGCATATTCCTGATGATCGCCCCCTCTCGTGTAGTCCCCACCCGGAGATCCGAATGGGGGACTAGTTTACCTCCGGAATATTTTACCCGGGATGAAGCCATCATCAGTACATCATTCATACAGAGAGAGCTGCATGTCCTCGGGAGGTAGTTACGGCTGTAGTTTCCCGTTGCTTTCAGCCGTGTAGCAGTATCAACACAGCTAAGCCATGTTGAGTATTATTACAAGGCCGTATCAGTCAATCATCTAGACTGCCGCCCTTGCAACTACCGAAAGGCTGCTACCCCCATTTCGATGAACCATTCGTTAGTCTGGTCTCTCAACAGATACCCATCCGATATGGTTGCACCTGCGGCTCGGCTATCTGCATCATTGGGACACGCAAGCCTCCCCACCGCGCCAAGGTCACATGGTTCGCAGAGGAGGATCGATATGTATACAATTTTAAAATCACTGAATAGACGGGGTGGGGAGAGGGTTATGTGAAGACCAGACGAGTCTCTTTTTTCAAATTTATCTTACACTATTGATTGTATCTCCACAAAACTTCATATTTAGAGTACACTCATCCAGGAGCAGGTTTCAATATGCGTATCATTTAAAAATCACTAAAAGACTGGGGGTTTACAGGAAGACCAGAAGTGTTTTTTTCAATTTTCTCTTACACCACTGGTTATATCTCGGCAAAACTTCATATCCAGAGTCTAATCATCCAGGAGTAGATTTCGATATGCATATCATTTAAAAATCACCGAATCGACTGAGAGTTTATACAAAGACCAGAAGAGTTTTTTTCTATTTTCTCTTACACTATTGATTATATGTAAACTCTGTAGACTGTATATGAAATTCTCCTCCATTTCAAATCATTTTTGTTATGAATATAATTTCGCTTACTCTTCAAATGACGGAGAAAATTGCTATTTTGTATGTGCTTCATGCTCTACAGTCGGTGACGGAAACCCTCGCAGACTCACATTTATTTGAAGCAGGAGAAAAGCAGAAGATGCATCATATTTTTCTCGGGTTTAAAATTACCTCAACTTATGTATCTAAGGTAACATGAGGTAGAACTTTTCCCTTTGGTGTCTGTCTCTCTCTGTATGTCTGTCTGGTTATCTATTTGTTTGTATTTTCTTAAAAGTGGAAAACTACTGGGCTTATTTCAACCAAACTACGTATTTGGATTCTACTCACTCAGGATTGTGTTATGAGGTGCGTATGATGTCATGATAATCACATGGAGTTTCCATTTACCGGTATAGGAAGATTATTTTGAAATACAGTATTTTCGTTAACTTTAGGTTTATCAAAAGACTGTATAAGACGAACGTTTAAGAATATGATATTTTTATTTCCTTTCCTTTATGACAAGTACTTATTTATCTTACGACGAATAATAACCAGATGATTACGAAAATTTGGTTTTATAGTCCAAGTCCCGTGGGACATGTGCATGTCACTTCAAGGTGGGCAACGGGAAAAACTAAAGAGCCATTTTACTCTATTCGATAGGGCAGTTATTAAGGGAGGTATTGAGGTATATCATCAATGTCAGAGCGCCACACCAGTGGTCAGAGATACAATATGCAATCTCAGAACCATGGAGAATTTGGCACAAATTTGGGCAAGGAACAGTACCGTACAATAAATTTAGAAATCGTCATCTTTCTTTCTCTACTTTGTTCAGCTTCATCATATTTCACGTTATGGTCACGCGCTTTCGTGGGAAAATGTCATTTTATCATGTCGAATTAAACGTGTGAATAGAGTCATATTACTTCACATGAAATCCTGAAGGAAACATGTAATCCACTGCAAATTCCCGTGCGAAGAACGGGTACAAATGCTAGTTCTTCAAAAAGCCCTTTATGCACACATCATCGAAGAATCATTACCATAATTTCTCACTTATTCATCCTGCTATATCACATACAACTTAGGTCATTATTATCTCTAATTATTTCCTCACTAGTGCGACAGGCTTCGGCAGCCGGCACAATTCTTATCCTCGCCGCTCGATGGGGGCTTCATTCATTCCATTCCTGACCCGGCCGAATGACTGGAAACAGGCTGTGGATTTTCATTTCATTTCCTCGCTGGGATTCTCTATTGGCTCACGTCTGTACCACTTTCCTTCGCAATCTAATAAACATTCACCCATAAATACTGCATTACTCTATGCTACCATAAAAGTAGTATAATGGGAGCGTTCGGCGGCCACCGCCACCGCAGAGCTCCCAGGGGCCTCCTCCACCGCCACCGCACTGGGGGCCTCCCAGGGACCTCTTCCACCGGAGACAGGGGCCTCTTCCAGTGCTGCCAACTTAACCTTACTAGCGCGAAATTTGAATTGGTAAACAAGGCCACGTGCTTTTTTGACAGCCACGGGCTTTTTTCACAGACAACAACGCATCGCTAACCTCAGTGCTGCCATCTTGACGGGTCTAAACCTTAGTGGTACCAACTTAACCTAACTAGCGTGAGATTTGAATCGGTAAACAAATCCACATGCTTTTTGACAGCCACGTGCTTTTTGACAGACAACAACATATCGCAAACCTCAGTGCTGCCATCTTGACAAGCCTAAACCTTAGTGATGCCAACTTAACCTTACTAGCGCGAGATTTGAATCGGTAAACAAAGCCACGTGCTTTTTTGACAGCTGTCATCCGCCATCTTTAATCAAGAGAGCACCGTGCTGCCCTCTTGCAGGTAATTTCGTCAGCTGTCATCCGCCATCTTTAATCTACAGAGCACCGTGCTGCCCTCTTTATGGCTACTACCTTAAGCACGTAGTGGCGGGCAATTTGAAAAGTTCCGTTAGCTGTCATCAACCATCTTTAATCAAGAGAGCACAGTGCTGCACTCTTTAGCTACTTACCTTTGAAATGTGGTGGTGGCAAATTCCACGTGCTCTTGTTTGGAAACAAACCACATGCTTTTTTGACAGCTGTCATCCGTCATCTTTAATCAAGAGAGCACCGTGCTGCACCCTTCGGCTACTTACCTTTGAAATGTGGTGGCGGCAATTTGAAAAATTCCACGTGCTCTTGTTTGGAAACAAAGCCACGTGCTTTTTTGACAGCTGTCATCCGCCATCTTTAATCAAGAGAGCACCGTGCTGCCCTCTTGCAGGTAATTTCGTCAGCTGTCATCCGCCATCTTTAATCTACAGAGCACCGTGCTGCCCTCTTTATGACTACTACCTTAAGCACGTAGTGGCGGGCAATTTGAAAAGTTCCGTTAGCTGTCATCAACCATCTTTAATCAAGAGAGCACAGTGCTGCACTCTTTAGCTACTTACCTTTGAAATGTGGTGGTGGCAAATTTTTTTTTTGCTAGGGGCTTTACGTCGCACCGACACAGATAGGTCTTATGGCGACGATGGGATAGGAAAGGCCTAGGAGTTGGAAGGAAGCGGCCGTGGCCTTAATTAAGGTACAGCCCCAGCATTTGCCTGGTGTGAAAATGGGAAACCACGGAAAACCATTTTCAGGGCTGCCGATAGTGGGATTCGAACCTACTATCTCCCGGATGCAAGCTCACAGCCGCGCGCCTCTACGCGCACGGCCAACTCGCCCGGTTGGTGGCAAATTCCACGTGCTCTTGTTTGGAAACAAACCACATGCTTTTTTGACAGCTGTCATCCGTCATCTTTAATCAAGAGAGCACCGTGCTGCACTCTTCGGCTACTTACCTTTGAAATGTGGTGGCGGCAATTTGAAAAATTCCACGTGCTCTTGTTTGGAAACAAATCCACGTGCTTTTTTGACAGCTGTCATCCGCCATCTTTAATCAAGAGAGCACAGTGCTGCACTCTTTAGTTGAAATGTGGTGGTGGCAAATTCCACATTCCCTTCTTTGGAAACAAACTCCCGTGCTGTTTTGACAGCTGTCATCCACCATCTTTATTCAAGAGAGCGCCGTGCTGCACTCTTTAGTTGAAATGTGGTGGCGGCAAATTCGAAGTGCTTTACAAACTCACGTGCTTTTTTGACAGCTACCATCCGCCATCTTTAGTCAAGAGAGGACCGTGCTGCCCTCTTTAGCTACATACCTTTAACATGTAGTGGCGGCAAATTCGAAGTGCTTTACAAACTCACGTGCTTTTTTGACAGCTGTCATCCGCCATCTTTAATCAAGAGAGCACAGTGTTGCACTCTTTAGTTGAAATGTGGTGGCGGACAATTTGACAGCAGCCATCTTTAATCAATAGAGCATCGTGCTGCAATCTTTAGCTACATACATTTGAAATGTGGTGGCGGGCAATTCCACGTGACAGCTGTCATCCGCCATCTTGCATCGCTAACCTTAGTGCTGCCCTCTTTACGACACTGCTGGTAATTTAAAATCCACGTGCCTTTTTTAACAGCTGTCATCCTCCTTCTTGCATCGCAAACCTCAGTGCTGCCCTCTTCAGTTGAAATGTAGTGGTGGATAATTTGCAAAATTCTATTTGACAAGCTGCCATCTTTAATCAACACAGCTACCACTATCTTACATCGCTTACCTCGTTGCTGCACTCTTTAGTTGAAATGTGGTGGCGGACAATTCTATTCGACAGCAGCCATCTTTATTCAACAGAGTACCGTGCTGCTATCTTTACGGCTACTACATTGCTAATTAGCACTTAGAGCCTACTACACAAGATAGCGGTGGCTGTTATGGCCTCTTCCTCTGTTAAGGCATAGCTTTATCGAACAAGTTTAAAGATGCATCGGGAAAGCTAGAGTAAGCACGTGCTGCAGTGAGGATGTCATTGTGCATGTTTAGACCTGATCGTTTTCCTAAGAGTAAGTATGTGAAAGGAATGCAATAAGTATGCATCATAAAAGCAAGAGTGTGCATGTGCTGCAGCGATTACGTTATCGTAGGTGTGCATGTTTAAACCTGTTCGTTGACTAAAAGCTTTAGTCTTCGAGAAACAATGATAGAGTGTGGAGCGCAAACATGACGAAAACATTAATAGTTGATGTGCAAGTCTTTAAAGTAAACGGCAACAAATTTGTGTTTAAAGAGGTGGCTGTGTTAGATTGCAGTATGTTGTGGGCACCAAAACTTGTTTGTTTAGTATTTAGCCCACCGTTCCCTTACTGTTTGCAAACAGATGAAGATAAAATGCAGACTCAATAGATTGAAAAGAATTTAGGTTTGAAGTGGGAAGAAAAAGGAGTACTTTATCGTTTTCTACCTTTAATGATGAATGCACATTTGTCAAGAGCAGATCTTGTTCTTTTAAAGAGTTGTGGAAAGAAAGAATGGTTGCGTGATTATCTACCATCATCGTATGAAATTATCGACTTGCATGAACTGGGGTGTCCATCATTTAAAACTTTCCGAAGGAGCATAGTAGAGAAACAAGTAAACAGTCTTTACAACATGTATGCATGCTCTTTGATTGGTTGTGTTGCAGTGCATGCCGGGAAGTGAACAACATATCTAAACTGCAGTGTCGAAATAACCTTAGTGTAAAAGAAACATTTGTAGAGTAAAGACATCATGTCATTTCTAACAGTTACTAAGTGTAACGCAGTTGAAAAGCGATCGTAAAGTTTTATGCATGCAAAAAGAAACTAAACACTTTTACTGAAGAAGAGTTAAATGCATTACCAAAGGCATTTTTGGTTAATGTAGCTGCGAATGCTGTAAAGAAGATTTGGGATAAGGTGCCTCGTGAGTAGACTCAAGGTCTCGTTTTGTCAGAGCTTCAAACGTGTAGTTTACATCATGAACACGTGAGCTCAGGTAGAAGACCTTCTGTGAGACAGTGCCGTACATGTCAACTAATTAAACTGTATCACGGACCTAAAACTAACGAGTTGTCTTCGCTTATAAACACTTATCATGGCTGCGGAGAGAGTAAACAAGGAAAAGGTGAAGAAACGTGCTGGGAAAAAGATGAGGAAGCATGTTGGGCGTGGACTCATCAATAAAGTGATTGATCTTCTTTTCTTCGATCTTCATCTCCCCTGCGGCCCTAGAACACGTTCGCCTGACACGTAGTTACATGCTGCCTGCACAGAGTATGTCGTGTAGCTGTTAAAATCTGCTTCTTAAAGTTATGCTGTGTGTGTTATTACCTAGTGCTTCAGCTGCTCAGAAGAAGATAGCAGCACTTGTCGTTGGTGCAATAAAACGAAAACTGAGTGACAAAGACCGTAAAATAAACGAAGGATAAAAATTTATATATTCTAAAATAAATATGAATTGTCAAAACATATTACAGGTGTTGTTTAATCCTACAGCATGTCCTAGTGACTTAGAAGAAAGGAGAGGTAGAGGATTAAAAGAAAACACACATAAGATTTAAAGTACATCCTCTTTATTAATCCATGAATTAAAGCTGTTATTAAAACCAAGCCATTTAACATACAGTTTATTCCCACGACGTCGAATAACACGTTCAACTAAATAGTGATCAGGATATTTTGTTTTCTGCAGTTCTTCGATGTAGAATCCTCCTTCAATAGGCTGTCCTCTGAGATCGCGAAGTAAATACGTAACTGGATTAGTAAGCTTAACACTTCTGATTTGAAAAATTTCAGTGCGCCAGTTAGGTGTGTATCCTTTTGCAAAAATAGACTTGTGTTTGTTGATGCGAACAAAATCACCTTCTTTAAAGCGATAGCAACGTGGATCAGCTCTTTTAATTACAAGACGAATAGCATCTATACGAGGTGTATTCTTTGTAACAAGACGTGGCTTTGCTCCGATAGTGTGATGTGTATCGTTGTAGGTAGATAAAAGTCTAGGTAGCAGATCAATCCAACGATATTCTCGCCACATCATTGTTTTGAGTGTACGATTAAAGCGTTCTACAACACTTGCCTTGAAATTGCTGAACGTAGAGTAGTGTTGAATGCCAAGTAACTTGAGGTAAGAAGAAAAATCCTTGTTGTAAAACTCTTTACCTTGATCAGTTTGAAGAAGCCTTGGGCAGCGTTTCGATTCTTCAACAATTTGTTCAAATGCTTCTTTAACTTGAGCTGCTGTTTTAGAACGTACGGGTTGTGCAAAAGCAAACTTCGAGTACACATCGATAACAGTAAGTAGATACTTATACCCCTTATTACTAGAGGCATATGGAATCATTTCTACTAAGTCTGCTTGCCATAGATCATCTTTTCCTCGTGTAATAACGCGTCTGCGACAGTAGGTGCGACGTGCTGGTTTATGTAACTCATGTGCGATGTTTACCTTTACAGGTGAGATCTTCACTTGACGAGCAATTACAAAATAATACCGGCATAACGCAATTCTCTTTCTATTTCTAGAATTTCTGATCCGTGACCTGTGTGACCAGCCTCTTGCGATGCTCTTAAAAGTTGTAATCGTTCAACGAGTAAGTTTGGGTCATTCCAGTATCTTACATCCACAAACGGCAGCAAAGGCTTGTTGATAACATCAAGACTACGTGCAGTCGGAAACAGCTTAGAAATAAACTCACGATACTTGTAACTCTTATTTGCATTTACAGCTTCTGTTCTCTTGTAATTACGTCGTGTTGCGTCAGTAGAAAAAAGTATTGCTTTATATTTTTAAGATCATCTTGTAAAATTATATCCTTGTCAGGTATTCGTGAGAAAGGAAGTTCTAAGAGTCCTTTCGTAGGTTTATAGGTAACACCTTTTACAATGAGTTTGTTGTTATTAATCTTAACATTTGAATTTCCTATCCAGAAACAGTCATCATCGTAGCGAATACCGTAGGTAGTGTCAGTTTGTCCTGTAAAAAGTTTTTCTATATAAGGTGCAAAGAGAGATCCAAAGGTATCTTGAATAAAAGTTCTAAACTGATTGCGATACTCTGGTGTTATCATAACCTCAGACAAAGATGGTAGATTTTGCGTCGATGTAGTAGGTATTTCAGCAATAACATCTGTAGTTAAAAACTCAACACGCTTAGATGGTGATGTATCATTAAGTTCTTCTTCATCCTTATCTTCATCTTCTTGATCTACATCCTGCTTCTTCTCTTCCTTATCTTGTTCATGCTTTTCCTCTTCTTCATGCTTCTATTTATGATATGATGTTTGCCTAGAAGCAAAACTTGAAGTAGACTGCGGTAATGAAGTAAAATTAAAAATTTCTTTGAGTGGTGTACTTAGTTGTGTTTTTAAAAATAAATCCGTGTCTGCTTGAATACGTTTAAGCTCTTTAAATTTCCGTCGAATATTGTATCGAGCTTGGATGATATGTTTTGTAATCTCCTTGCTAGATGTTAACATGATGATGGTTTTTAATCAAGTAGTTACTGTAATTTTGTGCTAATGCATATAAAATGATCGAAACCCATGCGATATCATCCATGCTGAACATCACTTTCTTTATCAATAACTAAAAAGCTGTAACGGTGTAATGACCAACATTTAGCACACATACGTTTAAAGTCATCGAATGTCATATCAGTGTTAACATATTCGTTATACACATGTCGCATGTTGCGCTCATCTTGCCGAAAAAGCACAATAACATTTGCGTTGTCGCGTATCAACTGCTTAGGCACACGAGAATAGGTTTGACATAAATAGATGCAATCAACATATTTATGCCGACCCATACTAAATAATGCACGAATAACGTTTTGCTGTTCTTTTGCGACATCATCAAAGATCATAAGAGAATTAGGAAGCACGTCGTCTGGTGATGGTACTTGCTCATGCGAATTAAATTTAAAATATCTTATTCCATCTTTAATTAGATCGTGCATTACAGTTTGTAGAATAGTATATAGCGGTTGATAGAGTGACTTTACAAAAACGTAAATATTCTTGAAGCGTACACCATTTACAGAAGTAATAAGTGTAAGTAAAAGATTTGTTTTCCCACATCCCGATGGGCCTGATATAATACATCGAACAGTAAAAGGAAACAACGTTCCATGACGTTTTCTTGTAGTTGTACTAGAACTAGGTAAGAGATGTGGTACAATGTCGGTAACAGGTAGTGTGTCTTGCTGCTTTATAATCTTCAAGATAACTGAATCATAAAGTACGTAATAGTAATATATATATTAAACGAAACAAGAGGTCACGGTTAGTTTATGATTTGCTCTTGACTAGTAAAGTCGTGTACAGCATGGTGAAACAACGATATCCAAACGACATGAAGAAGAAGAAAGTAAAAACTGTCGGATGGAAAGATGTTGAAAAGGCTGCGCAAAAAGCTATTCGAGGCAAATACAATCCTCGTGTAGCTATTACTAAGGCATTACGCGCAGCAAGATCGAGAATTTCTCCAAAGTGCAGAGCAATATTTAGTAAACGTGCACGAATTATTCCTGTACCAAAATGAGGAGGATTTCTTCCTGCGCTGTTTGCTGGTCTAGCAGCTTTAGGGTCATTGCTAGGTGGTGCTAGTGCTGTAGCGAGAACTGTCAAAGCTGTAGAAGAAGCGAAACAACAGTTGAAAGAGAGTGAACGTCATAACAAGGCGATGGAGGCAATTGCATTACGAGGCAAATGTGTGAACATGAAGCTAGCGCCATACAAAAAACGGCTTGGTATCTACATTTCTCCAAAAAAAAACGTCTACTGAATGCACTGCCACATCGATCTCTAACGCATGATGAAGTTTTTACGTTTGCTAAACAACTAGGAATTCATTATTTTCGAGGAGTGCATGTGCGCGATCAACTACCAGCGCGCCCGCGTGAACGTGAAAGTGCCGTAATTAACTTGGACAACAGTCGTGGACCTGGAACTCATTACGTTGCTTATGTAAATCGTAAATCTAAAGTATGGTATTTTGATAGCTATGGAGACTTACCTCCTCCTTTTGAGCTCATACGTTATTTCGGAAGCAGTGCAGACATTGTTTACAATAAAAACCGTGTGCAAAACTTTAATACACGCATGTGCGGACGATTATGTCTTATATTCTTATATCAAACCCAGACAGTAGAGAAAGAGCATTAGTGTCTAAGTGAGGACGAACAGTGAAAGAACGTTTGCTGTACGTGGAGAAGGACCTGAAACAACCGTCTATTTTAATCCGCCAATCGAACTTGGCTAACAGTAGCATAGTCTTGGACTAGAGTCGTTTGAAAGCTACAATAAAATCTATAATGTGCGTGATGGTGTAAACAAGTTCTATTGCGATGAGTATGTGCTAACACTACCGTCAGGTAGTTATTCAGTAGACGATATTCATGACTATATTGAAAGTACGTTAATTGATCAGTTTGGAGAAGATAGTTTAAGTAATCATAATTACAAGTTCTCAATCACTATAAGCATCATTACACATAAATGTGTTATTGAATCATCATTTAAGATTGACTTCAAATCACAACCTGATTCTATTGGACCATTGCTTGGATTTTCATCGAGGGAGCTTCTACCGAACGTACGTTACGAGTCTGATCAACCTATAACACTCTTCGTTGATTATCATGTGAACATTACTTGTAATATTATTACAGGATTGAATAGTAATCTACAACCTTCGCACGTCCTGCACGACTATTGTTACAGAGGAACGTGGATATACTATTTGTGAGAAACCATCAGTAGTTCTTTATCATCCTCTGTCTGTAAAACACATTAGCAACATTACTCTTAGACTTGTAAATAAACATAATCAGCTTATTCATTTAGATCGGCACGCGTACGTAGCTTACAAACTACATCTCTAACCAGTATGAAAAACATCTATAAAACACGGTGTACATTCCGAATACATACTACATGTGTGCAGAGACTTATCGAGTTAACAGATACCCATAAGCAGATACTCCAAGATTTAGGATATACACTACTACAACAGAATAGAAGAAATGCTAGACATTACGAATACAGTAGAAATTCCTATCAACCTTTTACGTTTGGATTAAATAACAATGATGAAATTCATTTTATTATTAATCAGCAAGATGTATACACCTTACCACACGAAAGCTACCTCTATATTGAAGGACGACTAGAAAAGTCGGATGGAAGTGGACCTAGCACTTCACAACTAAACAACCATGCTCTAGCTTTTCTCTTTTCTGAAGCGCGATATGAGGTAAATAATGTTGAAATAGATCGAACGAAGAATGTTGGTATTACAAGTGCAATGAAACTCTACCCTTCTTTCTGTGATGAAGAAAGTAATCTTTTGCGGATGGCTGGATGGTGTCCCAAAGCTACTAACAACTGGATGATTAATGAGGATGGAACTTTTACGGGTATGTTATCACTGAAACATATTTTTGGATTCGCAGAAGACTTTACACGTATTATAATCAACGCAAAACAAGAGCTTATTCTAATCCGTGATCGAAGTGATTACAATTCTCTTAAAGCAGTAGAAACAGCAGTAGAATCGAAAATTACACTTCATCGTATACTGTGGAGATTCCACATGTAACCTTATCTGATCGTGAAAAACTTCGATTGCTCAAGATTGTAGAAAATGATACACCATTACCTATACGTTTTCGAAGTTGGGAACTGCATGAATACCCTGTGTTACCACCTACAAACAAGCATGGCTGGGCTGTTAAAACATCACGTTTTACTGAGAAGCACTTGTAAATTATTTTTGGATTTCAAACTAATCGTAAATTCAATAACGAAAAAGATAGCTCACTGTTTGATCACTGTAAATTAAGACACGTTAGACTATATCTCAACGGAATTACGTATCCCTACGAAAACATAGACATTAACTTTGAGAAAAATAAGTTTGGGATGCTCTATGATATGTTTTGTAAATTTCAATAATCGTATTATTAGAAAGAAGATCGTCCGCTATTTACACCTCAAGAATTTAAATATAAAGCACCGATTGTAGTTATAGACTGCTCTTATCATGAAGAATCTATAAAAGAATCTCCAGTTGATATTCGTTTAGAATTTGAAACATCTGAAAACATTCCTGCTAACACAGCAGCCTATTGTCTTATTATTCATATGAGTGATGTTACTTACCATCCACTAACGAATATTGTTACGAGACTATAAATAAGAATAGCTCTTCATCATTTACATTAGTGTGTGCTTCGACATCGTACGCTATGGAACAAAACTGTAAATGTGCGTGCTGTTTGCATGTTCATACGCAACATCTTATTTATCTTACACGAGTGGGTGAGGCTATTAAGATGTTCTGTAAACATAGAACGTCGATGCCGAAACATCTTATTCGATACTTACCACCAGGATTTTTATCTACGTACGCTGCCTCTTACGTACATAATTTTTGGGACATCCTTCCTCTACACAGTAGGATGTCGATCGAAGTAGCTTTATGCAGAATTTGTCAACGACATTGCAAACATCGAGGAGAAAATGGTGATGATGATTGGGATGGACCAAATCCGAGGATTGAACACTGTACACAGTGTATGAATGAACTTTCTCTAGTACCTCATGATGATAATAATTCAGAAAAGGAATAACAACAAAGTAAGAAGTGTATAATCTTCTCTGTAAAGCGCAACATGCTTAGTATAATATGTTTCTAAATGTTTTGTTTAATTTGAATGTTGCAGGAGGCATACTGCAAAACGTTGTTAAGAAGCATACTATCCTTGTCAGCAGCAAAACGGACACTGTTGTAGTACATTGTAAATAAATATTTGATCGCATTCAAAATGTTGTACTTACTGCATTCCTTACACCTACTTACTCTTAAGAAAACGATCAGGTCTAAACATGCACAATGACGTCATCACTGGACCACGTGCTTACTCTAGCTTTCCCGATGCATCTTTAAACTTGTTCGATAAAGCTATGCCTTAACAGAGGAAGAGGCTATAACAGCCACCGCCATCTTGTGTAGTAGGCTCTAAGTGCTAATTAGCAATGTAGTAGCCGTAAAGATAGCAGCACGGTACTCTGTTGAATAAAGATGGCTGCTGTCGAATAGAATTGTCCGCCACCACATTTCAACTAAAGAGTGCAGCAACGAGGTAAGCGATGTAAGATAGCGGTAGCTGTGTTGATTAAAGATGGCAGCTTGTCAAATAGAATTTTGCAAATTATCCGCCACTACATTTCAACTGAAGAGGGCAGCACTGAGGTTTGCGATGCAAGAAGGAGGATGACAGCTGTTAAAAAAGGCACGTGGATTTTAAATTACCAGCAGTGTCGTAAAGAGGGCAGCACTAAGGTTAGCGATGCAAGATGGCGGATGACAGCTGTCACGTGGAATTGCCCGCCACCACATTTCAAATGTATGTAGCTAAAGAGTGCAGCACGATGCTCTATTGATTAAAGATGGCTGCTGTCAAATTGTCCGCCACCACATTTCAACTAAAGAGTGCAGCACTGAGGTTTGCGATGCAAGATGACGGATAACAGCTTGTCAAATAGAATTTTTAAAATAGTCCGCCTCAAAGGTAAGTAGCTAATGAGGGCAGCACTAAGGTTTGCGATGCAAGATGGCGGATGACAGCTGTGACGTAGAAATTGTCCACTACTACGATAAAGAGTGCAGCACGGTGCTCTGTCGATTAAAGATGGCTGCTTTTCAAATTGTCCGCCTCCACATTTCAAAGGTATCTAGCTAAAGAGTGCAGCACGGTGCTCTCTTGATTAAAGATCGCTACTGTAGAATTTTTTCAAATTGTGCGCCTCAAAGGTAAGCAGCAAGAGAGTGCAGCACTGTGCTCTCTTGCTTAAAGATGGCGGATGGCAGCTATCGAAAAAGCACGTGAGTTTGTAAAGCACTTTAAATTTGCCGCCACCACATTTCAACTAAAGAGTGCAGCACTGTGCTCTCTTGATTAAAAATGGCGGATGACAGCTGTCAAAAAAGCACGTGAGTTTGTAAAGCACTTCGAATTTGCCGCCACCACATGTTAAAGGTATGTAGCTAAAGAGGGCAGCACGGTCCTCTCTTGATTAAAGAAGGCGGATGATAGCTGTCAAAAAAGCACGTGAGTTTGTAAAGTACTTCGAATTTGCCGGCACCACATTTCAACTAAAGAGTGCAGCACGGCGCTCTCTTGAATAAAGATGGTGGATGACAGCTGTCAAAAAAGCACGTGAGTTTGCTTCCAAACAAGGGAATGTGGAATTTGCCACCACCACATTTCAACTAAAGAGTGCAGCACTGTGCTCTCTTGATTAAAGATGGCGGATGACAGCTGTCAAAAAAGCACGTGGATTTGTTTCCAAACAAGAGCACGAGGAATTTTTCAAATTGCCGCCACCACATTTCAAAAGTAAGTAGCTGAAGCGTGCAGCACGGTGCTCTCTTGATTAAAGATGACGGATGACAGCTGTCAAAAAGCATGTGGGTTTGTTTCCAAACAAGAGCACGTGGAATTTGCCACCACCACATTTCAAAGGTAAGTAGCTAAGGAGTGCAGCACTATGCTCTCTTGATTAAAGATGGTTGATGACAGCTAAAGGAACTTTTCAAATTGCCCGCTACTACGTGCTTAAGGTAGTAGCCATAAAGAGGGCAGCACGGTGCTCTGTGGATTAAAGATGGCGGATGACAGCTGACGAAATTACCTGCAAGAAGGCAGCACGGTGCTCTCTTGATTAAAGATGGCGGATGACAGCTGTCAAAAAAGCACGCGGCTTTGTTTACCGATTCAAATCTCGCGCTAGTAAGGTTAAGTTGGCAGCACTAAGGTTTAGGCTTGTCAAGATGGCAGCACTGAGGTTTGCGATACGTTGTTGTCTGTCAAAAAGCACGTGGCTGTCAAAAAGCACGTGGATTTGTTTACCGATTCAAATCTCGCGCTAGTTAGGTTAAGTTGGTACCACTAAGGTTTAGACCCATTAAGATGGCAGTACTGAGGTTAGCGATGCGTTGTTGTCTGTCAAAAAAGCACGTGGCTGTCAAAAAAAGCACGTGGCTTTGTTTACCAATTCAAATTTCGCGCTAGTAAGGTTAAGTTGGCAGCACTGGAAGAGACCCCTGTCTCCGGTGGAGGAGGCCCCTAGGAGGCCCCCAGTGCGGTTGCGGTGGAGGAGGCCCCTGGGAGCACTGCGGTGGCGGTGGCCGCCGAACTCTCCCATTATACTACTCATAAATGAAAGTATTCTGAAGATGAAATAGTTGCAGATATCCAGCATGACTGTTATATCTTAGATGAATGGCTGAGAAAAAATCTTCTAACAGCCAATTACTCAAAAACTGTCTGTATGATGTTCGATAAATCACAAAATAACCTAAATGCAACTACAAATATATTATTTGGCACTACGAAGTTGAAATGGGTTAAAGAAGTTAAATATCTTGGACTAATAATTGATAGTGCCCTCTCCTGGACACCTCATATATTAAACGTAAAAAATAAAATCTCTGTCTTGGTTGGTGTCATTGGCAAGATTAAGTACCTACTAACAATTGACACTCTTCGTCTAATTTATTTCACAATGATACAATCTCGACTTTCTTACTTGTGTTTCATTTGGGACAAAGCAACCCAAAATAACTTAAATACTTTGGAGGTCTTACAAAACAGGGTTATTAGATTTATGTATGGATTTCATCAACTATATTCTCGAAATAAAATGTACTCTGAAACAAATATATTACCTCTTAAGAAATTAATCTCATTAAACGCATCACTTCTTATTCATAAAGTCTTGCATAACAAAATGTTCACCAACTCTGAATTTCCTAAAGTCACTGACATCCATTCATATAAGACAAGGCAAAAAAATAAATTACATGTTCATCAAAATTATACAACAAGGTTTGGCACTAAGGGAGTGCAACACTTACTAATATCTGAATATAACAGCATTCCTGACAACATAGCAATCATCTCTAAAACTGTGCCATTTCGTAATAAGCTTAAGAAGTACCTGTTAGGCACTATAAATGTGTAACAGTTATTTCTCTGATATTTTCATTTCCAAATCTTAAAAGTCAAAAAGTTGTTCCTCATGTATTGTTACTCTGATGATAATCCTCTTAATATAATCCTATACATTAGATAAATTGTGATACTTAAAGTATATGTAAAACCACTATTATTACTCTTTCACTTTTAGACCTTATGCGTTAATCCGCCATTGTTGTGATTATCTATGTATTGTTCCTCTTGACAGAGCTCTTGCTCTCTGGAACCCTATTTATCAATAAATAAATAAATAAATAAAAAATAAAAAAACAAGCCACAACCCAATACAACATATAGAAAAAGGTATAACTTTAATATGACATAAATACAGCTATAAATACCGCGGAATCGACGATCGTATCTTCACATGCACAAAATCCTCCAGAACATTAATTCACAGTCACTGGCTCTACACTATAAGTTTAATCTAATGACAAGACTGCCTCCCTATTCTTACAATACCCTGGGTACAATCCTTACGTCCATAAACACAGATGACAGTTAAATTGCACATAAAAATCTATCTGGTTCCCCCAGCGTAACCTTTTAGGGATTACTATCTTGCACAAAATAAATAGACTAAGATTCCGTTGTTAAGGCGCTCAAGAACTATTGTACAAATTACAAGGAAAAAACAAAATCCTGGTCCCACTCAAACACTACCGGTAACTTAAAATCGCTTGCTGGCTTTCGACATTTAACTACGTTTACTATCCACATATTTTCAAAGCGACACTATTCAATAATATGAATACATTATATTACAATGGGGTACTCATCCAATTCCTAGTGGTGATTTCGGGCCAACTGGGATCCAAACCATGAAGTTTAACCACTCATAACAGCACTGACGGCGACTGATAATCCTTTAGTTTCTTGGACGATGATGACTTTCATTGCTCAGTGCTTTTCTCTCGATTCTTCGTCTGTTGGCTGTGGAAACTACAAATGAACAGTGATCCTCTTTATTAAACGCTTCGATTACTGTTTCACATTAAAAAACATAACATCTACACTAATCGCTCATAACAGCTTCATTTTTCCCACATCTGTGGGGTCGCGGATGCGAACTGCGTCGCACATATGGATTTCGCCATGTTTTACGACCGGATGCCCTTACTGGCGCCAACTCTCTATGGAGGGTTGTAAACACTATTGCGTGTTTCTGTGGTGGTTGGTAGTGTGGATTGTTGTCTGAATATGATGAGGAATGTTGGGACAGACATATACACCCAGCTCTCGAGCCAGAAGAATTAATCAGAAGCGATTTAGATCCCTGAACCGGCCGGGAATCGAACCCGAGACCCTCTGAACTGAAGGCCAGTACGCTGACCATTCAGCCGACGAATCGGACTGGACCCTGAGGTGCCATTACGTTAATTTAATTGTTCGGTGCAGTTCACAAATTAGCGTCTTAGGCACTCGTCTCTCAATGTTGCACGTCTATTCCCAAAACAAAGTCTAAGGTCGTATAATTAACGACTCGGCATGATTTCCAATTTAAATTATTCCAACTCTAAATTCAGTAGATGTTCTTCGCTTTACGTCGCACCAACACAGGCGTGTCTTATGGCGACGATGGGATAGAAAAGGGGTAGGAATGGGAAGGAAGCGGCAATGGCCTTAATTAATATACAGTTCCAGCATTTCCCTGGTGGGAACCACAGAAAATCATCTTCATGGCTGCTCACTGTGGGGTTCGAACCCATTATCTCCCGAATGCAAGCTGACAGCTGCGCGACACTAACCGCACGGCCATCTCGCTCGGTAAGTTTAATTCTACAACTGACAACGTTCTCTCCACAACTTACCGTCACTAACAAAAATTCTGTCCCCGACTAAGTTCTCTGACTGAACGAATGTAGCTGAACTCTCTAACTGAACTTTCCAATAAACACCCTGACTTGGTTCCACCCATTTTTATTGGAAAATAGGGATGCGAACCAAGGTGACTCAAATCAGTTATCCCTTCTGAGGATCGCCCTTTTTTTTTTTGCTAGTGGCTTTACGTCTCATCGATACAGATAGGTCTTATGGCGACGAGACGCTCCTTTGTAGGCTGTCTTAAAAATATGATACGTCACACAGGTTAAGTTCTTCCTCGATGAGAGTTTTAGATGGTGGCATGCACACAATCCGATTTTAAGTTTCCCAGGTAATAAAATATACAGAATAGCTTCGGTACGCTATCCCCACTGGAATTTTGGCACTCCCCGTGCCTACCCATGCTTTCTTGGGAACACTGGTTAATTTTCTTGCAATGGACATCAACAGTTGACCTAGATTTAACAGAGCTTACACTTATCACACAGTATATCATTAATAATGTCCACGAATTATTCCCTCCAAGTTTCGGACTTCTGTTTTTATTATTTTTAAATCCAGAAATATTGTAAACCTTCGGCTCTCTTCCTTACTTTGGGAGGTCTGAAAGCTAGTCGTCTTATTGACAATAGAGATTTACGCTGCTCCACGGTTTGCTTCCATCGAGTGCCTTTATTCCTTATTTTTTTATAACTGTTAGGTTCATTAGTCTGCTAAAACTAATTTTTGAATGAATACGTTTATAATCTACCTGGAAAAGAAAATATGATAACAGAATTATACCTGAAAAAAATTAAAATAGAAAAAACAACTAAAAGTACAGTTCAGCGTGCCATTGGTCATTGACTAGCCGGGGCGAAGGGCTAACGGACTAACTAGCCAGCTTGACTCACGCCAACGACAGAGTACCGATATTACATCAACTTGCATTCTATGCTAAAGTGGAGAGAAGTGAGGACTTCATTAAGATAAGTTCCAAATGTCAAGATTTTAAGGATTTAAACAATTTAAACATAAATGTGGTTTAGTAGTCAGTGTGATTAATTGCCACTCCCGGAGGCCCGGGTTCAATACCAGGCTCTGCTACGAGGGGTGGAACGGGGTCCACTCAGCCTAGGAAGTCAACTGAGTAGAGTGGTTTCGAATGCCACCTCAACCATCCTCACAGTGGTTTTCTGTGGTTTCCCACTTCTCCTCCAGGCAAATGCGGGGGTGGTACCTAACTTACGGCCGCGGCCACTTCCTTCCCTCTTCTCTTCCTATCCCTTCCAACGCGGAAGGCCCCGGTTCAGCATAGCAGTTGAGGCCACCTGGGAGAGGCACTGGTCCACCTTCCCAGTTGTATCCTCGACGAAACCTCTCACGCTCTGGGGCACTTCCCTTGAGGCAGTAGAAGTGGGATCCCTCGCTGAGACGGGGGGTAGGGCAGGGGGAATCCAACCCTGGAGGGTAAAAGGGTTAAATAAATAATCAACATAAATGTTAATACATTTCTTAATATTGAGTGTGATTTATTTGATGAAATCTGATGATGTTCTTTCAAGAACGAAACATGTAATTCTATTTTAATTAAGTTGTTTCTCTTTCGGGTATAATTCTGTTACCATAAGCTTTCTTTATCAGATAGTTTATAAATGCATTTATTCAAATATTAGTTCCGGCAGACTGAAGAACCTGACAGTTGTAAATCAACTGAGTCAAAACTGAAAAGAGATGGCTTCAGATATTACACAAAACAACTTGTCATTTTTTCTGCTCTGGCATAGCAAACCGTCCTAGCGGTGGGCCTTTTGTTCGGAACTGAGTCTGCTTATATGATAAGCTGAATAGCCTTAGTCCCAGGTGTCATGGGGTCAGTACTGATGTAAGAAAGATTACATGCAACTGTCGAGTTAAAAACAGAGCATTATCTTCCGTACCTGTCACTGCAGTGTCTGGTAGATTAGAACATGGTGTACAGTATTCTCCTCTTTTCCTGCGTATTGTTTATTTTGTGGACTGCGTGGTTTCCGAGTGGTGGGAGGTTTCCTTCTTTTCTGAGGCTATCGGTGAGAAGAAATTGTGGGGACGGCATTATAATATAAAATTACTTTTCCTTCTTCTCATACTTTTCCCCACGTATGCGGCACAAAGTGTACCTATTGAAATAATATAGCATGCCGGCCATTCCATCAAAGTAGCTATACCGGGTAAGTCCCATGCGCCTGACGTTTTCTGTTGTTAGGCATCCCAACGAACGACAGTGTGGTGTGATGGTCGATTCTCTTTTGCCATATACCAAGCCATAGTCACCTTTAACCACTTGCTGCGCCATCACAGTAAGACTTTTGCAAAAATATGTGTGCGACAGGTATTTACACAATGAATCAGACTTTTTTTTGCTAGGGGCTTTACGTCGCACCGACACAGATAGGTCTTATGGCGACGATGGGATAGGAAAGGCCTAGGATTTGGAAGGAAGCGGCCGTGGCCTTAATTAAGGTACACCCCCAGCATTTGCCTGGTGTGAAAATGGGAAACCACGGAAAAACATCTTCAGGGCTGCCGATAGTGGGATTCGAACCTACTATCTCCCGGATGCAAGCTCACAGCCGCGCACGGTTATGTAAAAAATGCGTGCCAATTGCAAGCTTTCGATTGGATGTGAAATTAACGCTAAAAGCGATGGCATACTGACGGAAAACGTGTGTGAGTTTGTGAAACGGGAAGTAGTTTTACACCCAGTACACTTTGTGATAAGCTCGAGGCAACAGTCACGGTGGTTTAATGGACGAAGTACGGAGATGGTAGCACGTCTGTGTTTGGGTGGTGGGCTCGAAACTCACTGTAGCCAAATAAATGTATTCTGTCTTGATCTTCAAGGATCAAACACAAGGCCATCCGTGCGTCATTCAACAAATAGCAGGCAATGTTTGCAAATAAATAATGACATGCAACATCGGACCCTCGTGATGGACGGCGTAGAGCACCATATTCCTTGATCACCTGAGGCCTCATGCAATTGTTTGTGGCTTAATATTACTCCTGAATGGATGTGGTAACCCGAAGCTACTGAGCAAGAATCGTTTGCCAATATCAAGTTGTTGATTAGGTGTAAATATCAGCGTACTGGATACATTGACATCCATTGACCACAGACCACACAATGGGTTAGCGAAGCTAGAAATGGCGCGGACCAGTATGCCACGTTATGAGGTTAACTAGAATATGAAATTAACGCTGGAAACAAGAGTGTACTGATAGGAAATGTGAATGAATTAGAGAAGTGGAAGTATATGGACACCCAGTACGCTTTCGGGGGAAAGCGTGGAAAGTTGGCCTGTGGTGCTACTATCCGGGTACTCGTGTGAGGATTCCCCCCAAAAGTGTCCAAAAACCATCTCAGCAGGAGGGTGAGAAGCGGAAGTAGTTTTACATCGTACCTGAAATTCTTCCTGCCTTACCCAGTGGGATTTTCAACACTCCAGTAGTGCATACTATAATTATAATTCACAGAGACTTTATTATGAAATCGTGATTCGTCCGAAAATAAAATGTGAGATAGAAACGTGCGATCATTTGTCACTTATGTCAGTATTCACTTGCAGAAATCAACGCGAGTTTCGAAACTTCTTCCGTGGAGGTCTTGATGTAGCTGCAGGTGATACGGACGAAACAAACTGGGGAGTAAATGTCTGGTGTGGTATACTGGATGATCACCTAAACTGGAACATATTTATTTAAGGATCATTTTACAGGAGCCTGGTACTTACTTTAGTGGTTGTGAAATATGTATTTGGACTTGGAACACTGTGGGAAATTTTATATGTTCATGTGTTAATTTTGTATATTCATGTGTTCATTTATTTATTTGTTTTTGTGTCTCCTCTGTGTGGGGATATTAGGAATTGTTTGGTTATGACTCTGCTTCAAGATCGTTTGGTTGTTGTGAAAAATTAGTCTTAAAAACATTTAAAGATAAGACGAAATATTTGTGGGACATACGGTGGCACACGTACCAGATCGGGTAGGATGCTTCCAGGAGTTTCTGGTTACATCAGTTTGCATCAGTTTAGAAATTTCTCGATGCTACACGAGGTAGTTTGTCAGCATTATTTGCTGGACCCTCATTAGCTATAATAAGACTATTTGTGATTGGCGAACGAAGGAAAATGAGGGACGCTCATTGGTTGTTTCACCATTTCACCATTTCCGGCAGAGGAGCGCTTGGCGAGAGCCGAACGCATCCAAGCCGTCTTGTAACTCTAACCGATGACGGGAGAGGTTGCCTTCCCCAGGTGATGGGTCTTCTTGGCCCCTCCAACAGCTAAGCACTTCGCTTTTTCATCTTTCTGGTAGTAATCTTCAAATGTAGTGTTCCGTTTAATTTCTTTTTTTTTTTGCCGGAGCTTACCCGTTTTTCCTTCAGTCACCAAATTTTTCTTAAAATGACTTAGCCTTTCCGGCGAGTCACATTATGTTTGTTAAGAGACAGTTCCCTTTTTTTCTGTTTTCTTAAATTGTGCTATATGTAAAATGTTCAACTCCTTTCGGTAGTAAATGTAAATCGTAATTTTACCCCTTGGGCTGTCTCGTGGATCTGCTTCATCTTAGGGTATTCCCATTTAAGACGAGCACCTTTTCTCAGAAGTGTTTTTGAGGAGGCTGCCTCCTAAATGAGCTCTGCACTAAGATAATGATTTTAAATGTTGTGTTTTCCCTTCTTCCGTGTATATTCTTTCTGACAGTATAATGTTACTTAAATTTTATTCTTTCTGACAGTATAATGTTACTTAAATTGTATTCTTTCTGACAGTATAATGTGACTTAAATATTGTGCCATGAAACTTGAACATTCTGTGAGATATTCCTTCCTAAAGTTATGTAAAGTAGCGCCACTGAATTTGTACATTCTGGGTAATTTTTCGTAATTATGGTTATAATTATTTCGCGTTTTAAAAGTGTAATTTTGTTTGATCGCATTTGCGTGTTATTTCCACCTAAATTATTAAGTAAACTGTATATTGAAAATGAATCACTATTGATTTCGCTTCATCAGCACTGCCAATACCTTTCACCGCCTGAGTATGGTCCTAGCCGCTTTCTACTATCCTTTCCTTAGCCGTCATGTTCCTTAACCTGATCGTTACTGTTTGTTGTTTTCTTGTGCAAACGTGCGTTTGTTTTCAATATCTTTGATTGCGTCTAAACATTTTTAGCCTGCCTTAATTATTATTATTGTTATCATGTTTCATTTCGTTCATTTGTGTTTGTGTGTAACGAAGAGGTTACACCTACTGTTTCTTCAAAACCAACTACCATTGCTGCTAGAGACTGCGCCCCTGGGTGAGCGTGTAACCATGTGGTATCAACATGATGGTGCTCCCCCTTACATGTCAGCAAATCTTCGCAACCACCTGAATGCTACACACCCCGGTCGCTGGATAGGAAGGAGAGGACGTGTCACCTGGCCTGCCAGATCGCCCGTTTTGACTCAACTGGATTTCTTCGTATGGACTATTCGAATGATGTAGTGTACTCTCAGCAGCCGGAAGATCCTGAACGCCTTCGAAACCTTATGACGGAAGCCTATGAATCCGTAACAGCTACATTGCTACAACGAGCTCGAATGTCAGTTCAACGGCGTGCTGAAACGTGCATTACTGCAGAAGGCCGTCTATTTGAACACTTACCGAGCTCGATAGCTGCAGTCGCTTAAGTGCGGCCAGTATCCAGTATTCGGGAGATAGTAGGTTCGAACGCCACTGTCGGCAGCCCTGAAAATGGTTTTCCGTGGTTTCCCATTTTCACACCAGGCAAATGCTGGGGCTGTACCTTAATTAAGGCCACGGCCGCTTCCTTCCCACTCCTAGCCCTCTCCTGTCCCATCGTCGCCGTAAGACCTATCTGTGTCGGTGCGACGTAAAACAAGTAGCAAAAAAAATTGAACACTTATTGCACTAATGAGCTGTTGCGCAGTCAAGTGGATTCAAACCGACAACCATTCTGTCCTAGTTCAGCCCTGCTTATAAAACAACCATATAAGCAGGGCTTATAACAGTGCCTAAATAAATAAATAACCCGCGACGTGAAGGTATTCGGATACATTGGCTTTATGGATGATTCTCGAAGTACAAAATGCGAATGAAATTATTTGGCTCAAGTGGGATTCCACTTTACCTCTGACACCGCAGCAACTCCAGAAAGCGTACTAGATGGACAACTACTTCCGCTTCACAAATGCACACACGTTTTCAGTATGCCATCGCTTTTACCATCAATTTCATACCCTTCTTAAAGCTTATAATTGGCACGTACTTTGTACATAACTGTATGGCAGTTTGATGGATACCTGTCACATACATGTTTTTGCAATGATCTTGCTGTGATGGTGCAGTAAGAGGTTAGAGGCGTCGATGGCTTGGTGTATGGCAAAGGATAATCAACTGACGTTCGTTGGGATGCCTAACATCAGAAAACGACGGCACAGCGGACTCACTCGGGATTGTGGGTACTTACATTACTTTTAAAGCATTAAGTATCATGGATTTATTTCACATAAACATGATGCGTCGGTAGGAGACCACCCTTCTCTATTAACCATGGCAGTCCATTTGCTTCCTTCGAATTGGGTCCCTGGGAAATACCTTCATGATAAGTACTTTCACCGGCCTCTTAGTACAGCTGAATGCACAACAACCCGGAATTTTCACCAACTCTGTAAGCTACGACCATTAAAAAATCGTGTTTGCTATACAGGGCTAGGGAGGAACAGGGGGGATCGAGCGCATATCCAGGCGCGGACCATCAGGAATCGAACAGTCTTCGCCGCACTGTATCAATATAATCACTGTAGTATGTGTGAGTGTGATTTGCAGAGAGCGCCTCGTTGAATAGTGGTTAGCGTTCTTACCTGCTACACTTTAGGTCCCGGGTTTGATCCCCGACTGTGCCATGACTTGTCTGAATGTTTAGCCTGGAATAAGAAATGTATTTTATGATAGTTGACACAAGAACCTCACATGTGATATCTAAATCGGCTTATTGGTCAAACTCATGTTATTTGTCCGTTGGAGGGAAATGTCCTCTACCCTTCCAGCCTATAAGTTGCGCTCAGGCTATTACTCCCAGGATCGAATACGGGTGAACCCAGGTGATATTTCGAAATAAAATAAAAACTAAACTTAAATTAATAGGCAGGAAAGATAAAAGAGTAAAAAATAAGGTTTATGAATGAGAACTTTTGCAGTCTTATTTACTTTAAAATTTGGCAGTACGACATGGAAAAAGAAATGAAGAATAATACAAAATTAAATAATAAATAAAATTTCACAAGGTCAACTGACATGAAAACACACTAATAAAATCCATACGGATATCACATAATTCGGTTATATCTTCCAAGTCTTATTGTTCAATTGAGCACAAATGCATTATTTATTACATTTGTTAAGTCGGTTTGTTTTAAAATTAAATTCCACTCATTAACTTTGACACAATACAACACTTTCTCAAAATCTTGAAATCATAGGACAAATGCACATAGAGTGGTTTAAACTTCGTTTACATAATTTTTGGATCCATCTTTGCGACTTGGTTATAACAAAATAATTTACCGACGTAAATCATTACATTTCATTTAATTTTGTTTACCCTCCTATTGGGTTTCATTATTAAAATTATTAACCTCATTGTTCAAAAAATGATGTTGACCTGTGTTACCTTTTACAAATTAAACTAAGTTTCATTAAATCAAATTAAATCAAATCAAATGACATTAAATCGAATCAAGTTAAATTAAATTAAATCATCATTTTTGCTGAATCATTCCTACAATTTACTACTGCGAACCGAACACGGACTGAATGAGTATATCTGATCTAATTCATTAACATGAGTATATTCTACCAATAATTCAATCTCATAAACAAACACAACCAGCTGTCTAATTACTATATTCTACCAACAAAGAAATTATACGTTAACAAAATCACACTAATAATAAATCTGTAGCGAAGGGCCCTCCGGAATATAAACAAACATAATACCCCAAATACTTATAACTACACTGGCTTTACTGCAGTGGGAATGGAACCCCTGCTCAAAGATATGGCAAACATATGGAACTACGTCCACAATTAATAAATTACAACAACCACAAAACAGAATTCGTGTTGTCAAAATAAACAAAAAAGAAATATAAATCACACATATAAACAAATAAATCCATGATGACAACCGTCAGTGAAAAACCCAAGTCCAACGACCCGGTCGAGAATCGAAGCAATGTCCCTCAAAACATCCAATTACAGCATATCTGAAATGCCCTGACTTCTAACCAAAATGATATTCATATGAAATTATTCAAATATTCAAATAACCTTGTGCTGTGGTTCTAATTAATCAATTGGAACTGTATAAAATAACATCTTAATTAATCTGCAATGACCCTATCTCAACACGATATAATCTTTCAAATTCAGACGCAGTCACTAGGAGGCTCGTAACTTGAAAGTAAACATATACCTTCCAACACTCTCTCTGGCGTACACACCTGTCAGCATTCCTCTAGCAATCTCCATGACAAGGCAAGTGCATATTCAGTCTTCTCCAAAATAGCTTCTAACCTGGCCTCTCTCGGACTCTAACAATATCCACTGGTTCAAATCTCCCCAGGATTAACACAATATTCCTCAAACAGTATAATCTGGAATACACAATTTCTTGCCTCTATTGTAAGTTTCATAATATCTCATCTCATATCTCACTTATTTTCTTCCCCTCACTGCCGTTCTGATGTTTAATATACATCGTATCTCAACGAATCTCTAAATCAGCACAATAAAGAAACGTCAAAAACACGAACTACCTCTCAGCACAGATAGTTATCTCAACCAAAATCAAATCATTTATCCTCGTACGATGACTTTAATTATAAACTGTAACATTCTCTGATGGTCACTGGTTCGAGTCCGTAGCACAATACTGATGGGTCTTTCTCGAAGAACAAAAATACTCATGCAACATGCCATACACTTAACATGCTCCCACAAACTGCTTTAAATGTACATAATGCAATCTCATCTTTATCCCCATTAAATTAACACACGCTCATATAGCATTGGAAGGAGATTATTTCAACACACGCTCAAGAATATATTCCAAAGATTAAACTGACACCATCACTCAAAAATTATGTACACTAAAATAAACACCCCCAAAGCATTAGTACCACAAAATAACTTATTATAATCTAGCTAACCCTTGCTACATAATTTACACAGATAAATTTAAATATTACATGCAAGAAATGACTATGTACAAATTATTTCTACAGCCAGAAGTGATTACTTTCAGATTAAACACAGTCAGATGTACTCATCCTTGTCCGCGTCGTTCCATGATTCAGCAATGCACCAGTTTAGCCATCAGGTCGACCCATTGATGCTGCGCTCACACCATCGTGACATTGGAAATACCGAGCTCGATAGCTGCAGTCGCTTAAGTGCGACCAGTATCCAGTAATCGGGAGATAGTGGGTTCGAGCCCCACTGTCGGCAGCCCTGAAGATGGTTTTCCGTGGTTTCCCATTTTCACACCAGGCAAATGCCGGGGCTGTACCTTAATTAAGGCCACGGCTGCTTCCTTCCACTTCTTAGGCCGTTCCTATCCCATCGTCGCCATAAGACCTATCTCTGTCGGTGCGACGTAAAGCAAGTAGCAAAAAAGACATTGGAAATACGACGGTCATTAGAGCTCTCTTCCATGGTTCTTCTTCTGATGTGCACTGTCCCGAAACAATCCGATTCGTGGTACAGTTTGTAGATCGCGTCCCGTACAAGACAAAATACACTGAGCATAGAAAACATACAGTATCAACTATCACACAACTTAAACAAACACAATGAAATAATTCCTCTCACGATTCCGTCTACGTAACAGTTCAGTCTGTAGCCTATTCTCCACCGGAATCTAGTAGTTAATGTTAATTGAATGAAAACCTACAACTTGTTTTCCAGTCATTGATCGGGTCAGGGATGGAATGAATGAAGCCCCCATCTTGCGGCGAGGATAGGAATTGTGCCGGCTGCCGAGGCCTGTCGCACCCCTCTGGGGCAATGATTAATGACTGACATATGAAATGAAATGATAATGGAGAGTGTTGCTGGAATGAAAGATGACAGGGAAAATCGGAGTACCCGGAGAAAAAATCCTGTCCCGCCTCCTCTTTGTCCAGCACAAATGTAACATGGAGTGCCGGGGATTTAAACCAAGGAATCCAGTGGTGAGAGGCCGACGCGCTACTGCGTACAAGTTCTAATTTGATTCGCGTCTCCATTACTTATGAAATTCCACACTGCTTGCATAACAAATGGCTCGGCACATCACACAGCTGTTCGTGTCAATTCGTGAAAATCAGCCAATAAATTTTCCCTTATGGGAAAATCCCTGCGGATTAAGTTCGTGTCCCCAATGTTACAGTTATTATTTATGTCTACAGAAGTGTTCAATGTTGACTCCACGTTTTTCAAGCGACGATCTTAGAAACACGTCCGACCCGTTCAATTTCAGAATTCAGAGTGAGGCTTAGCGCGTGGCGTCATGCAGTTCGCATACCCCTAGTACACACATCAGGGCTTTCCCTCTTGATTGCACCATACTTCCTGTCTCTGGTTATCACATATTTAACTTCACAAGCTTCCAGGGTATTTTAATTTAATTTATATGTGGTTATAAGAGGATTATTCACATTTTATAATCATTTCTTCTGGATTCCAACCTTCCTTCGCAGTGTTATCATATTGATACTCCTGCTACCATCCCAGTTACTCATTTGCACGCTGCCTTGCGATTCGTCGGTTCAAAATTTCCGCCAGTAGATATCTTTAGCTCTGTCTCATCTCGTTCTCAAGTTTCTCTCTCTACAAAATGGGAAATTCCAGTGCCCTCTATAATGCAACATCCGCCAATCCTTTACACATCCGTGATCTGGAGACATGATTTAGACTGCCGTGTTTCCATATACATCCTTTTTCCATACGAACTATTCTTCCCCATATATCATTTTCTCATAACCTCTTATTCATATGCCAATGACATGAACCAGTTGGGTTCAGTACTAAGCTAGCATACAAAGAGACCATTGTGAACTGCAAACCATGGATCTGGATTATCTGGACGAAGATAATCAATCAATCAATCAATCAATCAATCAATCAATCAATCAATCAATCAATCAATCAATCAATCAATCAATCAATCAATCAATCAATCAATCAATCAATCAATCAATCAATCAATCAATCAATCAATCAATCAATCAATCAATCAATCAATCAATCAATCAATCAATCAATCAATCAATCAATCAATCAATCAATCAATCAATCAATCAATACTGATCTGCATTTAGGGCAGTAACCCAGGTGGCAGATTCCCTATCTGTTGTTTTCCTAGCCTTTTCTTACATGATTGCAAAGAAATTGGAAATTTATTGAACATCCCCCTTGGTAAGTTATTCCAGTCCCTAACTCCCCTTCTTATAAACGAATATTTTCCCCAATTTTTATCCTCTTGAATTCCAATTTTATCTTCATATTGTGATCTTTCCTACTTTTTAAGACACCGCTCGAACTTATTCGTCTACTAATGTTATTCCACGCCATTTCTCCACTGACAGCTCGGAATATACCACTTGGTCGAACACTTCGTCTCCTTTCTCCGAAGCCCTCCCAGCCAAAACTTTGCAGCATTTTTGTAACGCTACTCTTTTGTCGAAAATCACCCAGAACAAATCAAGCTGCTTTTCTTTGGATTTTTTCCAGTTCTTGAATCAAGTAGTCTAATCATGGTGAGGGTCCCATACACTGGAACGATACTCTAGTTGGGGTCTTACCAAAGACGTATGTGCCCTCTCCTGTACATCCTTACTACAACCCTCAACTACCCTCATAACCACGTGCAGAGTCCGGCTCCATGACTAAATGCTTAGCATCCTGGCCTTTGGTCACAGGGGTCCCGAGTTCGATTCCCGGCAGGGCCGGGAATTTTAACTATCATTGGTTAATTTCGCTGGCTCGGGGGCTGGGTGTATGTGTCGTCTTCTTCATCATCATCATTTCATCCTCATCACGACGCGCAGGTCGCCTACGGGAGTCAAATCAAAAGACCTGCACCTAGCAAGCCGAACATGTCCTCGGACACTCCCGGCACTAAAAGGCATAGGCCATTTCATTTACCACGTGCAAAGATCTGTACCCTTTATTTACAATCCCATTTATGTGATTACCCCAATGAAGATCTTTCCTTATATTATCACCTAGGTACTTACAATAATCCCCATTAGGAACATTCACCCCATCAACGCACTAATTAAAACCGAGAGGACTTTTTTCCTATTTGTGAAACTCACAACCTGACTTTTAACCCCGCTTATCGTAATACCATTGCCTACTGTCGATCTCACAACATTATCGAGATAATTTTGCAGTTGATTACAATCATCCGCAAAAAGGCCTTATCTGTGATTCCACTTCTTTACTCATATCATTTTATGTAGGCTATACCGGTTGGTTCACCAGCCCCTTATTTTGTCGGAGACAGGCAACCCAAATAACGCGTATAACCTGAAGATCCTTATAATTTAGTTTTATGAACACCAAATAACTTGAAAGTTCTCCTTATGGTCAATGAGGCTTTCTCCTACCTGTGTGTCATCACTGTAAATTGATCACGGACCTAGCAAAGGAAAAACTACTTCGCACAATTCCGGGCCAAATACTAAGGAGCATTCTGCAAACATCTGATTTATTCCGCCTTGAAATAACACAGGTACCCGTAATTCGATCGAATTAATGGGTTATGCCACGTGCTCTGTAACGTAAGGATGTTCAATGAACACTGAAAACCTTCATTGAAGACTTCGGCACGTATGTTAACTTTCGAGGTGGAACGGCCGTACTTAAGTACTAAACATAATGTATGTTGACTTCGGGGCTAGAACAGGAAATCTGTGAGTATCGACAGCGTTGTGGTTCGAATCCAGCACAAGGCAAATTTATTGAACGACAGAAGTTCTTCGTTTTAGAGGGGATACAATAATAAACAGTATTTTTTTGCTATTGATTTTAAGGGGTGCGCTATGATTTGGCGTCTTTGCCTTAAGGATGGATGGGCAAAGAATTGGGAAGGAAAACAATACTTATTCATTTCCTCACGATATATTCCTACGAAGAGTATATTGTTCGCCTCTGTGGTGTAGTTGTTAGTGTGATTAGCTGCCACCCCCGGAGGCCCGGGTTCGATTCCCGGCTCTGCCACGAAATTTGAAAAGTGGTATGAGGGCTGGAGCGGGGTCCACTCAGCCTCAGGAGGTCAACTGAGTAGAGGTGGGTTCGAATCCCACCTCACCCATCCTCGAAGTGGTTTTCCGTGGTTTCCCACTTCTCCTTCAGGCAAATGCCGGGATGGTACCTAACTCAAGGCCATGGCCGCTTCCTTCCCTCTTCCTTGTCTATTCCTTCCAAGTTTCCCATCCCCCCGCAAGGCCCCTGTTCAGCATAGAATGTGAGGCCGCCTGGGCGAGGTACTGGTCATACTCCTCAGTTGTATCCCCCGACCCAGAGTCTGAAGGTCCAGGCCACTGCCCTTGAGGCGGTAGAGGTGGGATCCCTCGCTTAGTCCGAGGAAAAAACCAACCCTGGAGGGTGAACAGATTAAGAAGAAAAAGAAGAAGAGAACATTCAATTGTTGTTTCTTTATGGAGAAAGTATGGTCGAATTAATATGTATTCCACGTACTCCATAACGGTATAAAGTTAAGTGAACGCTGTAATGTGGTGAATATTTCGAACACTTGTTACTCTGAATATGCACGGTACCCTACTTCCTACCTACAGATCATCATGTCGTAGTCCAAGCTGGTTACTTAACTTCGGATAAAAACGGTCCTTTTCAGGACCAAATGACAATTCACTCTTTGGGACAGGACGATTTGCGGCCATATTTGCAGTCTCTGTAAACGGCTTTTATCGATAAAAGAAGAGCACCAGCCTGTGATTCGAACCTACGACCACACAGCTTGTGTAATTCAACAGCAAAGATACGTGACTTAGCCACCACAGATATCGCGATCCTCGTTGCGTTGCTCGCACGCTGTAGTCTTATAGACACTTCCTGTCGAAACGTAAGATAGTGTTATTCGCAGCTGTGATCGTTTTCCACATTCATTATAGCAAATACACTATACAGTATAGACAATAGGTAGTTCCCTCTCAGCAGTGATAGCGTGCGGTCGCGTTAATAATCATTGTGACGAGGTGCAGTGGACGTTTTTGACGTGTGATAGTAAGAGTGTACGAAGTAGGCCATGGCAGCGAACAGTGGGGGTGAGGAGGCTCCCGACCCCTCGAAGTTAGTAGTCGAGCGTGAAGAAACAGTTCAAATGGAGCAAGATACAGAAGATAGCTCGAATGAAAATTGTGATAAAGTGAATAATGCTGAGAAGCATGATAAGAGTGCGGATAAAGACCTTGTGGGGGATGGGAATATTGGAAGGGATAGGCAAGGAAGAGGGAAGGAAGCGGCCGTGGCCTTAAGTTAGGTACCATCCCGGCATTCGCCTGGAGGAGAAGTGGGAAACCACGGAAAACTACTTCCAGGATGGCTGCCAGCAGCAAGTACGCATTGAAAAGATCATGAGTACTGATAACGTACCGTTTAAGGACGCTGTGAAAAAGTCCAGCCTGTTGAATACAATACTGCTGTCAATTCCCAACATTTGCCCCCATTAACTCGGGTGATGCCGCCTCCTACACCGGAGAATCCACGAAAGAGAAAATTTACTCAAGTAATTTTGCAATCAATTCGACCAGTGCCCTCCCCGGGATATGATCTGGATGGTTACTACAACTCGATTCGAGCTACACCTAGCATGGGAATGCATACCTCACGAGTATCAACTTCTTCTAATATTCCTAGCTAGATGGCTGAGACTCCAATAGACGTACCTGCCTCCACTAGTAGCGCCCCGATGACGCAACCGATATCTTCTATTCAAAGGCAAAGAGACACCTTCAAAGTGGAATCATCATCATCATCATCATCATCATCATCATCTGTTTACCCTCTAGGGCGGCTTTCCCTCGGACACAGCGAGGGATCCCACCTCTACCGCCTCAAGGGCAGTGTCCTGGAGCTTCAGACTCTTGGTCGGGGATACAACTGGGGAGTATGACCAGTACCTCGCCCAGGCGGCCTCACCTGCTATGCTGAACAGGGGCCTTGTGGAGGGATGGGAATATTGGAAGGGATAGGCAAGGAAGAGGGAAGGAAGCGGCCGTGGCCTTATGTTAGGTACCATCCCGGCATTCGCCTGCAGGAGAAGTGGGAAACCACGGAAAACCACTTCCAGGATGGCTGAGGTGGGAATCGAACCCACCTCTACTCAGTTGACCTCCCGAGGCTGAGGGGACCCCGTTCCAGCCCTCATACCACTTTTCAAATTTCGTGGCAGAGCCGGGAATCGAACCCGGGCCTCCGGGGGGTGGCAGCTAATCACGCTAACCACTACACCACAGAAGCGGACCAAAGTGGAATCAACCAAACCATAACACATCTGGTGCAATTATTGGATGATAACCCAACACTAGCCCATACTATTTACCAGTTAAGAGACAAGGTTTGCAATTTTATACAGTTCTATGATCAGAATCACACAATGGAATTCTAGGAGTATCATGAATAAACGTTATGAGCTATTTACACTGATTCAGGAAACCGTACCGCATTTTTTAGCAATACAAGAAACCTGGTTTTGACCCTTTACAGCGCATTGCGTATCTTAATTATAATGTTGTTCGTAATGACGGACCAGGATATGGAGGAGTTGCCTTTTTGGTTCACTCTTCCCTGACATATAGACTTAGTTCGAATTTTCAGACAATACCCTCTACGTATGTTATAGGAATTTATTATAAGCACATCCTGCTTGTGAATATTTACTGTCCACCAGACGTTTCCATCACCGAAAGGCAATGGGATCAATTTTTTCAGCAATTTGCCACAGAGCCATATCTTTTAATTTTTGGTAACTATAATATTCACCATACGGTGTGGGGAGGAAGTACGGATACACCACAAGGTAATTATTTTCTCAATGCTGTTAACAAGCATTCTCTAGCAATATTGAACGACGAATACCTGACAACCGGTTCTCTTCTCTTCTCAATCGTTACTTCAGATTTTACAAGATTATATTAATTTGCATCATCCCATAATAGCACCCCCGCCCCCACTTATAGGAGGCCTCCGAAAATTAAATGGTGGAACGAGGAATGCCATTTATTGATACAAGCTCGCAAACGTTTGTTCCACCAATAAGGCAACAATCCACACCTCACAATTATTATATAGCATACACTCGAAAAGTTTTGCTCAAGAAAACGTCGTTTAGCTTGACGAGAGTTCATCTCTTCCCTTACTCGTCAAGTTTCTAACACAACTTTGTGGAATGCTATCCGGGCGTTAACAAGAGTTACGTAATATTCCCCTTCCATGACAATTCCACGACAGGTGTTATCAGATTTTCTTGTCCGTGAGACTCCAGATTATGTAGCATATAATTATGTCCCCTTACAAGACGAGCATGATACACGGTTTTCGGTGTTATTACAATTGTGTGACCACCATGAATTAGAAGCGGTTTTTCAATCTTGTTCGAATTCATCTCCCGGTCCTGATAATGTATCGTATCAGATGCTTAAATTACTACCGCTTAGAGCTAAGAAAGCATTATTAGAGATGTATAATGACATCTTTCGAACTATTATTACGCCTCCTACGTGGAATGAAGATTTTCTTATTCCTATCCTTAAAAATAGGCAAATACGGTACCCTCTGAACCGAACAATTACCGCGGAATAGTTTTAGGCTCTTGTATTCGCAAAGTCTTTTTAAAGTTTTTACTTCGGAGGCTAATATGGGCATTAGAGTATTATAGTCTAACGCCGCAATATCAATATGCCTTTTTCAAGGGACGAAGTTCATATGATGCGTTTAATATGTTCGTCATTGACTTGTTACTAGCTCGTCATAGGAAACACAGCACGATTGCGGTTTTTCTAGATATCCAACGGACCGACGACTCTGTACCACTGAATATCCTATGGGATAAACTTGCATCTCTTAAAATACCTGTGGGGATTATTACCATTCTTAGACACCTACTTACATATCGAACATTGTCCTTTAAAACATCGCAATATGCAATACCACCTCGTCGGGTGAGTACAGGTTTGCCTCAGGGAGATATCCTGAGCAGTATTATTTTTGCTATGTTTATGAAGGATTTTGAAACAGTCATTCTCCGCTATGCTCGTATACAGGCGTTCGCAGATGATTTTTTGATTTATTATACGCACGAGAATTTACAGGTTTGTAGGCAGCATATCATATACACGCTTAGAGAGGCCATGGCATGGATGGATGCTCATGGACTTCATCTTTCTATCGCCGAATGTCGAGCGATGATCTTCACACACCATCGTACTTATGATCGCTCACCGATTTCTTTTGATGCGTATGAAATCTCCATCGTTAATCAACATAAATATCTAGGATTATTTATAGATCATAAGCTTACATGGAAGCAGCATTTTCTCTACTTACGCTCGAAAAGTGATCATTATATACAGATACTAAAATCTGTCACCCGTAGACACTGGGGAGCTGATCCGTGTGTGGCAATATCACTGTACAAGTCCACTATAAGATCGCTCCTGGACTATGGAGCACATATCCTTGACATGGCAGCGAGTACGAATTTGAATACATGCATGTCAATACTAGCAAGATACACGTGCTTCGCTACGGTATTATACTGAAATTTATAATTCAATGCTTAACGTTTTATTTATAATACGCCGAAATTCGCGATCTGACGGCAAAGTTCCTCCCATTTTTCAATATTTCCAGCAATCGTTTTAGTATTTCCTGGGCTAGCTCCAGGTATTCCGCCTGGTCCGTTGGGTCCCTAAATCTTTGCCATCTTTTCCTATAGGCATTTTTAATACGGATCAAATCCTTGAAGAAATCCGGCGTGTTGTCGTCTTGGGTGCCTTGGCGATACTGAAACCGCGGCCGGACTGCATTCGTAGTCATTACCCGGCCAGGACCCGTTTCCAGCGCGGTCCCCACAGTTTGACGACGGTCCAGAATATTATTATTATTATTATTATTATTGTTATTAGGGTGGGTGATATTAATTGAATTTAAATTTTATTATTATTATTATTATTATTATTATTATTATTATTATTATTATTATTATTATTATTATTATTATTATTATTATTATTGTACCGGTTGGTACACCTATACGCCGCACATTTTAATTTTCCGCCTTAAAGTACTCCTCTACAGCTGAAACTCTGAACTTTAAAACTGAATTAATTCAACCGTTTATCAGAAGATGTCACTGTGTTAATTTCGAATTGTTTTTGTTTACTAATTATCAAGAAGTGTGGACATTCTCTCACAGATGTCTCTACCAAAAACTATGATCATGCACACTGGTGCGAAGTGAAGGAACTTTTCTTGAAGATATTTTGTATTCATAAGTTTGTTCTTTACTAAATGTTGTTCTTTCATTTGTGGGTTGGCAATATTAATCTTTCTTTCCGCCAGTTTTGAATTTTGCCAATCGTAAATTTCTGTAATTAAATTTTGACCAATCGGGTCTTTCTTCTCCAATTTTGATGTGTAACCTTTAGTCAGCCAATAAAATGTAGTGGGTGTGGCTGTTTTATTCATGAAAGGTCTCGAATCTTCCACGAGGGTATAAAAACTGCTGATTTTCTTGTCTCTCGGCCACTTAAACAACATCTAGCTTAGTGTATGGAAGTATAGCAGGGGGCGGGTAGCGCCTCTTCCTTCGGGCAGCAGCTCTTCAACAAAGGTAATGGCCTTTTAACATCTTTATTTCTTGCAAGATCAGCAGTTTAGCCCTCGGGGAAGGTCCGGAACCTTTTCAATGTAACCTACCTCTCTAAAATGTAACTTAGTGCCGGCTTACGCAAACATTTCTTATTACTTTAACTGTAAACCAGGGATAGAAAGTGCTTTACCCTCTCGAGCTCCCCTTCATTTTGAGTTGAGGTGACTACGTTTTCATAACCGATTTTCTACTCTTAATGTATTAAAATTTTCTTATACGAGTCACCTCCCTAGTTTGGGAATAGCCCCTGTATCATCGGCCTAGTGCCCCTTAGGTTTTAGAAGGTTTCATGTAGGAGTGCAAGCAACGCCTCCATTCATCTTGGTATTTTGGGCCATTTAATTAACCTATTATTTTTCTTTTAAGGCCCTGTTGGCTGGGTACGAGATACCCCTGTTTAATTCTTGTAAGTTGTGCCTCGATGGCAAGTGATTGTAAAGCATAGTATTGCCTTTAATAGGCTTGAAAGATTGAGAGCGGGTCAGCTCTTTATGGTGTTTTGAAAGGTGCCTCTAGGAGGCCTGACATTACTAGGTGGGAGCAAGTGCTCCATGTAATTAGGGGTTTTCTGCCCTTTGGTAATTTGTGGTTGTGAGCTGAGAGCTCAGGAATTATAAACTTGGGGCTCGAAGCCCAGATCTTGCAATGATCCCCTAAAACTTGTAACCGGGCGAGTTGGCCGTGCGCGTAGAGGCGCGGGCATCCGGGAGATAGTAGGTTCGAATCCCACTATCGGCAGCCCTGAAGATGGTTTTCCGTGGTTTCCCATTTTCACACCAGGCAAATGCTGGGGCTGTACCTTAATTAAGGCCACGTACGCTTCCTTCCAACTCCTAGGCCTTTCCTATCCCATCGTCGCCATAAGACCTATCTGTGTCGGTGCGACGTAAAGCCCCTAGCAAAAAAAGGTTTCGTTGTACCTGATTTTGGCTTGTTGATTTGTTACTTGTTGAATTTTGAAAGTCTATATGAAAATTGTTAAGTTCTGAAAATATAACCTTTATGAAAATTTTAATTCATCTTTCGGACTTAGAGTTAGACCCATTCCAGCCCGCACCTTCTTTCAACTCTGCCTTCCACGGATAACTCCGTAACAATTATTATTATTGATGTCCTGAACCCCGCAGCAAGATACAAGACCGCTACTTGGCTGTAAATTACATCTCCTGCCATTGTCATTGCTAACAATGTCACCAGCACCATTGTTGCGCGTTGGCAAGTGCGCGGGATTTCTTTCCTTTTTTTCTAGTTGCTTTACGTCGCACCGACACAGATGGGTTTTATGGCCACGATGGGACAGGAAAGGCCTAGGAATGGGAAGGAAGCGGCCGTGGCCTTAATTAAGGTACAGCCCCAGCATTTACCTGGTGTGAAAATGGGAAACCACGGTAAACCATCTTAGGGCTGCCGACCGTGGGGTTCGAACCCACTATCTCCCAGATGCGAGCTTACAGCTGCGCGCTCCTAACCGCACGGCCAAATCCCCCAGTCGCGGGATTTCTGGCGATACGAATGATATACTTCCGTGCATTATTGACCTTATTATAGAGGTGAACAATTGCATAGTGAATATCGTTCCTATCCTTTATTTCAAATGTGTTTAAATTTTTATTTATGTGCCAGGTGAATCTACTGTAATCTAACTTTAAGTTCTCCCAAGGAAAAGATGGCTCTTGCTATAACGTCGCACCGACACAGATAGGTCATATGGCGACGACGGGCCATAAATAGCCTAGGAATGGGAAGGAAGTGGCCGTGGCCTTAATTAAGGTATAGCCCCAGCATTTGCCTGGTGTGAAAATGGGAGACCACGGAAAACCTCTTCAGGGCTGCCGACAGTGGGGTTCGAACCCACTATCTCTCGGATGCGAGCTCACAGCTGGGCGCTCCTAACCACACGGCCGACTCGCCCGGTAATATGGCTATTGAAAACGAACCCAGGAAAGATTTAAAATGATACGTTTATGATTAGGAAAAGTACATTATGAACAGTAAAATCAATTGGTCACAACTCCTTTTCCACCCTCCTCCCCGCCGTTAAGTTGATTTACCCCCCCCCCCCACCACCACCACCAAAAAAAAAAAAAGAAGGCGTGTTTCTTCATGTTTAAAGGAGATTCCAAATACCAATATTCACGTCTGTTACCTTCACTTTTGAGATATAAGTATCCCCATAAAAATAATTCACTTTTTTTTCACTTCCTCTCACACTCCCCCCCCCACCTCACTGAATTTGCCGGCAAAATACTTGTTTCTTTAATAGTAAATAATCTTCTAAAAACCAATTATCACGGTTGTAACATCTTCAGTTTTTGAGACAGGTGTCCTCATTTAAGGAATTCAACTTCTTTTCACCCCCACCCCCAAGATGATTTCCCCCCAAAACGCGTTTTTCTTTGTTTTTTAAAGGAGATCCAAATACAAATTTTCACGTCTGTGACAACTTTAGTTTTTATTAGATGGAAGTATCCTCATAAAATTAATTCAATTAATTTATCAATTCATTCAACCCCCCCCCCCCTCATTGGATTTTCCGAGAATACGTGTTTCTTTTCTTTTAAAGCAGACTCCAAATACCAATCTTCACTCCTGAAAATCTTTCGTTTTTGAGATAATAGTATCTTCATACAAATAATTCAACTAATTTTTCAATTCTCCCCCCCCCCACTTTAAGTGGATTTCCGAAAACAAAATTACTTATTTCTTTATTTTTAAAGGATTTTCCAAATACCAAATTTCAATTCTGTAACATCTTCAGTTTTTGAGATATCAGTATCCTAATTTAAAGAATTCAACCCCATTTTCAGTCACTTTTACACCCCCGTCTACCCATGTGGTTTTTCCGGAAACATAAAATACATGTTTCTTTATTTTTAATAGAGATAAAACGTACCATTTTTCACTTCTGTAACATGTTAAGTTTTTGAGATATACTGTAGAAATGCTCATTTTAAAATTTCAGCCCCTTTTTAGTTTCCCTTAAATGGAGTTTCCAAAAACAAATCACCTATGTGTCTTTAGTTTTACAGGAGATTCCAAATACCAATTTTACGTCTGTACATCTGAGATGTACTGTACATTTAGACTTTCTAAAAGTTCACCCCAATTTGTCACTCCCGTTTAACCCCCACTAATTGGATTTTCCAAAAGCAAATCCTATTGGGATTTTCCGAAAACAAAACAGTACGTGTTGCTTTATTTTTAAAGGAGATTATAAATACCAATTTTTCATCTGTAAACTTTCAAAGATTTAAGATATGGATACACTCATTTTAAAAATTCACCCACATTTTCACCCCGCATTATTTGGATTTTCCAAAAACAAAAAATACGTGTTTCTTTATTTTTAAGGGAGATCCCAAATACCAATTTTCAGGTCTGTAATATCTTCAGTTTCTGAGATATAAGTATCCTCATTAAAGGCATTCAATCCCTTTTTCACCCTTTCTCACCCCTCATATTGGGATTTTCCGTAAACAAAAAATACATGTTTCTTTATTTTTAAAATAGATTCTAAATACCAATTTTTACATTGTAAACTTTAAAAGTTTTGAGATATAGATACACTCATTTTAAAAATTCACCCCCATTTTCACCCCCTTAGCGACGGAATATCCAAAAATCCTCCCTTAGCGAGCACCTACATTGTAATATAAATGTATCCTCAAAATTTCATTCCCTTATGTTCAGTAGTTTTGACTCGGCGATGATGAATCAGTCAGTCAGTCAGTCAGTCAGTCAGTCAGTCAGTCAGTCAGTCAGTCAGTCAGTCAGTCAGTCAGTCAGTCAGTCAGTCAGGACATGTTCTTTTATATAGATAGATAGATAGATAAAGCACTGCGCACATGTATAGGAGCTCTGAAATTAACACCTACTAATGCACTTTTGGTGGAATCCTGCGAACCTCCCTTACATGTGCGTAGGAAAATGCTTTCTATGCAATATTTGCTTAAAAATATTTCTCTTACGAGGCACCCTTTAATCCCGAAACTGAAACACCTCCATGAGTATTATTCCATACGTCGTCAAGGTTTGCGAAGACTGCCTGCTTTATATCATGCCTTTGATGCTTTAAAGTCATTCCAAGGTACAGTACTGCAAAGTGTAACTTTAATACCCTACACTTTACCGTATTCTGTTCTCCATTATCGGCCTCAGATAATCTGGTCTACCCGCAGTAGTTATTCTGCTGTCATTGTGCACAGGAGCCAGATCAGTTGCCCACAAAATGGTTGAAACTTTCCTTTATCTCTCCAAGCATAGATATATACACAGATGGTGCCAAGAATACCACTGGAGTTGGAGCCGCATTCTGTATACTTTCCATAAATGTCAAGAAACAATACGGTTTACCTACTGATTGTTCGATCTTTACCGCGGAATTATTCGCTATCCAACAAGCTTTACTTTTTATTCAGCGGCATGACTATGAACGAGTTACGATATATACGGATGCGCTGAGCGCGTTGCAGTCTCTGACCTCTTATGCTCTATCTTATAACTGATATGTATTTAACGTTAGAAGTCTTCTTTATATGCTTGATAATTCCGGTATTTATATAACATTAGTCTGGTTGCCTGGACATATGGGTATTTTGAGTAATGAACAAGCGGATTTCGTCGCAAAACAAGCTTCGCGCCTCCCTGTTCCGCTTTCTAAAAATATCGTTCCTTCGTCAGATTATGTACCTGTAATTAAACATTCTGCCCGTAATGAATGGCAAGATGAATGGCGACGGACTGCACAAGTCAAAGGTACCTCTTATTATCAACTACAAACAACTATCCCGGTAAAGCCATGGTATATGAGAGGATCATATTCCAGAAGACATATTACAAACATCATTAGGTTGCGTTTTAATCATGCCCTTACGCCCCAATATAAATTTCGGTTCCATTTGACGCAGGAGCCAAACTGTTCCTGTGTTTCTCGTGATGGAGATGCGAATCACCTATTTTTTCAGTGTCCTCTATATGTCATTCCTCGTAGGAAGCTTATTAGCAGTCTAACGCGACTTAAGCAGGTTTTTCCAACCAGTGTTTCTTGTTTGCTATGTAATTCTTCTGCTGAGATCATCGAAGTTCTAAATACGTTCTTGGGTGACGCAAATATTATGTTATAAATCTCTATGTGGTGTATGGTGGATCGTATTCATATACTTCTGATTCCATTGGGGTGGTTCAACATATTTTTGGAGTATTCAGTGATAGTGATTTAGTGGAATATAGTGGTATGAGTCCCTTCAAAATGACGACTTGTTATGGACTGAAGTGTTCAATTGTATTCGTGTTATTCAGCAAGTAAAGGACTGTAGAATGGGTGAAATTACCTCGGTAAAAGCCCACAACTCATCACCAACAACAACAACAACAACAACTATAGGCAATACTGGACACTTCCGCATTCCCCCGTATTAAACTGCGAGGCCTGTTGACAGTGGCGCACCTGGCGGCCCGACCTTAAGCATCAGGCGGTAAGATTGAAACTACACAAGCTGCATGTTAAAACTGATGGAAATAATTAAACTAAATAATTATTTTTGCGTTGTTCAACTTCGAAATTTGATTGCTAATACTGATAGAAAAAATGAGTCTCAATAATGATTTCGTATTGTCCGAATTCTTGGTTGAATGGTCAGAGTTGAGACCTTCTGTTCAGAAGGTCACAGATTCGATTCCCGGCACGATTGGAGATTTAAATCGCGTCTAATTAATTCTTCTGGTTCAGACTCTGGATGTTTGTGTTTGTTCCAACACTTTCTCTTCGTATTCAGACAACACACTACACTCCAACTATCACAGAAACGTGCAATAGTGATTACTAGACCTCGGATTTTAGGTACTAAAATGTTATTTATCAGCCCAAAATAGGCTCTCAAATAGGTTCTAAAATACCGTATTTTTAGGCGGATTCAGCTTTGCGTATTTTAATAGGCATCAATTAAGATACCATCTTTATTTCGTTTAATTGATAATAACTCGTTAGTGGGAAATATTAAACAAGTTTCACTCGCCTCTTTGCTGCAAACGTCACAGAATATCATTTTACCATCCGATGTGAAATGGGGAAACTCATGTAACTTTCTAATTAAGGGCGACTTGGAACCTGACACTTTCGGCATAATTCACACACTGAACAAACGGGAATACCGAAATGTTCTCACAGAATGAAGTGGAGTTTTTATTCCAGCAGGTCAGTCCAGCATCGTGACAGACTACGGAAGTGGTCGCTGGGGGAGGTTCTTAAGGCTTTCCGGGGCGTGTGGTTTACAGCTTTCCGATTTTAAGATTTTGTTTATGATACTGGAAACGAGTCAGCAAATATTGTATTTTCTCGGAATATATTAAAAGCACTTTAACCGATTTAGATATAAAAATAGGAATTATAGGAATATAGGCAAATATAGAATCTAACGTCGATTCAGGTATTTTAGGCAGTATAGAACCACCGTTTCTAACCTTATAAATACATGAAACGTGTAAATACAACTTCATATTAAGTCCTATCTTCAAGAAAAAAAAGGCTTTTCCCTAAAATCCGAGGTCTGGTGATTATATCCCTCCATATAGGGTTGGCGCCGGCCCCGTGGTGTAGGGGTGGCGTGCCTGCCTCTCACCCGGAGGCCCCGGGTTAGATTCCCGGCCAGGTCAGGGATTTTTACCTGGACCTGAGGGCTGGTTCGAGGTCCACTCAGCCTACGTGATTAGAATTGAGGAGCTATCTGACATTGATATAGCGGCTCCGGTCTAGAAACCCAAGAATAACGACCGAGAGGATTCGTCGTGCTGACCACACGACACCTCGTAATCTGCAGGCCTTCGGGATGAGCAGCGGTCGCTTGGTAGGCCAAGGCCCTTCATGGGCTGTAGTGCCATGGGGTTTGGTTGTATATGGGGTTAGCGTGAGGAAGGGCATCCGGCCGTAAAATAGGGCCAAATTCACATGTGCGACACAGCTCACAAAGTTATTGCAGCCAAAAACAACACAAACCTTAACAAACATGTTTCAGTGCTTCTATGAATGTAATTCCAAAAACTTCTGTCACCAGATAAATGATATTTTCACAAAAATCTTCTTCTTAACGAAAATCCAAGATCAAAATTTCACACTGCATAAGCTAGTCGGTATTACTGCTACCCTCAGTTTTAAGGTCGTCCCGCTAGGTGCGCTGGCAATCAATGTTTTGCGATATCTCGCAAAGTGTCACGTATTCTCTGCAGTGTATTTGATTACAGTTTAAGTAATAGAAATAACACATTCGCGAGCATTATTTAACTGGTATGGTTGTACTAAGGTCATAAAGAAGCAGGTACCCATGTTTTCCGGATGACAATGATACACGCGTTAGTTGGGTTACCTATCTCCGAAATAAATAAGGGGCTGAAGAATCACCCGGTATCAGAAAACATAAAGGTCCAATAATACTGCCTTGAGGAATTCCCCTCTTAATTATTACAGGGTCAGATCAAGCTTTGCCTACTCTAATTCTATGAGTTCTAAAACCAAACCAAACCCCACGGTAAACCCCTTGGCCTGCCCAGCGACCGCTGCTCATCCCGATGGCCTGCAGATTTCGAGGGGTCGTGTGGTCAGCACGACGCATCCTCTCGGCCGTTATTCTGGGCTTTCTAGACCGGGGCCGCCATCTCACCGTCAGATAGCTCCTCAATTATAATCACGTAGGCTGAGTGGACCTCGAACCAGCCCTCAGGTGGAGAGAAAAATCCCTGACCTGGCGGGAATCTAACCCGGGGCCTCCGGGTGAGAGGCAGGCACGCTACCTCTACACCACGGGGCCGGCACTCTGAGTTCTATTTTATAGAAATATAGCCACTCATTCAGTCACCCTTTTGTCTAGTCCTGCTCAAGAACTAAACAAATCGGTCCATGAAAGTGAGTTTACAGACAGTGAAAGTAACGGCAGTAAAAATTGTACCGGGCGGTACACCTCCACGCCGCTAATTTAAAATTTGCGCCAGTTGAAACTCCTCTGCTGGAGGAAGTCTGAACTTTATCTACGCTATTAATTCTCTACTTTCTCAGAAGATGTCACCACGTGGAAAATTTTGAGTTTTTGAACTGTGTCATTTTTGATGTGTTTTTGTTTCGCTTGAAGTAAGAAGTGTGAACTTTCTCTTCTAGAGGACACTACTGAAGATCAACAATAGTGCACCCTAGTGCGAAGTCAAAGAACTATTTTGTTGGAGAAATTTTTATTTCAAATGTTTGTTCTTTGCTAAATTTTTTTCAGTCATTGGTTAAGTTGGCAATATTAACCCCTTCTTTCCCCTTGTTTTTAATCTAGCCTATCCCGAATTTCTTAAATTAATTTTCCACCAATTATGTGTTTCTTCTTAGTATTGTGTAGGGGGTTTATTGATGAACCAATAAAATCCTCGTGGGAGGGTGTTCTCATTCCCCTAACGCCTAGAACCTTCCGCGAGAGTATTTAAACTGCTGATTTTAGGGTCTCCGGGCCACTTCTGTTCCATCTTTCAGTGTATAAAGTACATAGCAGGAGGCGGGAAGCGCCTCTTTCCTCGGCAGCGGTCAACAACAAGGTAATGGCCAATTAATAACTTCTTTCTTTGCTAGCTCAGCAGTTTAACTCTCGGGGCGGGTTCTAAGCGTTCCACCATGTAACCTTTTCCTAAATGTAACTACTCTTTTCATATATTCTCTTTTAAAGCTACATACTGGGATAGAGAGTGCTAACCCTCTCGAGCTCCCACTCATATTGTTTTGAGGTGAACTTATTTTTCTCAACCTATTCTTCGTTAACGTAAAACAAATTGTTCTCTTCTTAAGTCACCTCTTTAGTATGGGATTAGCCCTTGTATTAACGGCCTAGTGCCAAGTAGGTCTTAATCAAAGTGTATTAGGAGTGCAAGTTCGCCTCCTCTCAAATTGTTACCTTAGAGGTCATTTAATTAACCTTCTTTTCATTTTATAGACCTCAGTAGATTGGGTATTCTACCCCTGTGTTTAGGTCCGTTGAGGACAACTTGAAGGTGGAGTTTGGTGTGGCCTGGGAGAGGCTTAAATTTGAGAGCGAGTGGCTCTTTTGAAAATTGAGTGTTGTATGCCTCGTGGAGGCTTTTCAGTGTAAATTGGAGCAAGGGCTCCTAGGCATGAATGGGGTTTTCTGCCCCTCTGTTGAAACTTGTGTTTGGGGTAAAATTGAGCTGATTGCCCTAGCATTGTGAAGTCAGGGCGCGAAGCCCAAATCCTGTAAATATTGTAACTACCCTTTTGGACTTGCTACTTTGTACCTGCCATGCTTGTTATTTCTTTGTTTCAAAAAGAAAATATAACCTTGTTAAATTTTAAATTAATTTTACTTTAGTAGCTTGAGACCTGTTCACCACCCCGCACCTTCTTTCACGCATAACTACCACAAAAACTCGGTAACAAAAATGATGAGATTAAAATATTTCGGTCAAGTGATACTGAATCAACTGCCGGCCTCGTGGTGTAGGGGTAGCGTGCCTGCCTCTCACCCGGAGGCCCCGGGTTAGATTCCCGGCCAGGTCAGGGATTTTTACCTGGACCTGAGGGCTGGTTCGAGGTCCACTCAGCCTACGTGATTAGAATTGAGGAGCTATCTGACATTGATATAGCGGCCCCGGTCTAGAAAGCCAAGAATAACGACCGAGAGGATTCGTCGTGCTGACCACACGACACCTCGTAATCTGCAGGTCTTCGGGCTGAGCAGCGGTCGCTTGGTAGGCCAAGGCCCTTCAAGGGCTGTAGTGCCATGGGGTTTGGTTTGGTTTTGGATACTGAATCAGCTCTTAGTGACGCTGAGATTATGTCTGAAAGTGAAAAGATGATTTAGACATAGTCTATACAGCAAAGTCCGGAGATATAAGGCTAAGAGGATACGTCGTAAGTAAAAAAATATTTACCGGGACCATGAAGAAGCTCAAGTTTTACCATCAATCAGCTTTATCAAAAACTCCAAAGATGCGTTCAATAAATTATTTACTGATGAAGTATTTAATATTATTGTAAAATACACAAATGAAGAATCCAGAGCTAAAGACATAGAGGAGTTGATAATACCAGAATTGCGTGCGTTTATAGGAGAGCTTCTAACAATGGGTGGAACATATGATACCGGAATAAATGAATTTTGAGCTGGACTGCACAGCAGAGATGACTGTGTTCATTGCTTTTTAGTCGTAACGGAAAGTATTTAACAGTGTATTAGGTTTGATGACAGGAGACAAAATTACAAACTTGCTTCAATCAGAGCGCTTTTTGAGTTGATAAATGCTAATTTCCGGAAATTTATTGATCTTAGTCCATATACTACAATTGATGAGATGTCCTCATTGTTTCGAAGCCTGTGCTCCTTCAAAGTGTTCGTGACGGACAGACCAGGAAAATACGGTATCCTTCTCCGTATGCTGAGTGATACACATAGGCTACAACATGTGTTTTCATCTCAGAGGTATAGTCTACTGTGGTAAAAATTTTACCACATCCAATACAGCAGGCTCTGCTGCTGGAGTAGTAAAGAGACTGGTTAAGCCTATAAAAACACATCCAGAAATGTGACTACAGTTCGATAATATACCTCTGTGGACTTAGCAGAGACTCTTTTTCTTTTTTTTGCTATTTGTTTTACGTCGCACCGACACAGATAGGTCTTATGGCGACGATGGGATAGGAAAGGCCTAGGAGTTGGAAGGAAGCGGCCGTGGCCTTAATTATGGTACAGCCCCAGCATTTGCCCGGTGTGAAAATGGGAAACCACGGAAAACCATCTTCAGGGCTGCCGACAGTGGGACTCGAACCCACTATCTCCCGATTACTGGATACTGGCCGAACTTAAGCGACTGCAGCTATCGAGCTCGGTAGCAGAGACTCTTAGCTGGCCTATTTTAGATGGAACATTGCAACAGAATCGAAAACATATTCCTGAAGAACTGAAGAGAACACAGAGGAGGGAATTGTGTTCATCAAAATTTGTATTTGCCGACCGCAAAACTGGAAAACCACCTGTGACCTTAGTGTCGTACACTACAAAGAAAAATCCAGGCAGAAATTTATTACGTCTCTCAACGCAACATGAGGACACCAAAGTAATATGAAAACGTCCCACACTGACCTCCACTACAATTATAGGTATACAAAGGGTGGGATGGATACAAATGACCAAACCGGGCGAGTTGGCCGTGCGGTTAGAGGCGCGCAGCTGTGAGTTTGAATCCGGGAGATAGTAGGTTCGAGCCCCGCTGTCGTCAGCTCTGAAGATGCTTTCCCATTTTCACACCAGGCAAATGTCCGACTCGTTGGCTGAATGGTCAGCGTACTGGCCTTCGGTTCAGAGGGTCCCGGGTTCGATTCCCGGCTGGGTCGGAGATTTTAACCTTAATTGGTTAATTCCAATGGCCCGGGGGCTGGGCGTTTGTGCTGTCCCCAACATCCCTGCTACTCACACACCACACATAACACTATCCTCCATCACAATAACACGCAGTTACCTACATATGGCAGATGCCGCCCACCCTCATCGGAGGGTCTGCCTTCCAAGGGCTGCATTCGGCTAAAATAGCCACACAAAATTATTATTACCAGGCAAATGATGGGGCTGTACCTTAATTAAGGCCACGGTCACTTCCTCCCCACTCCTAAACTTTTACTATCCCATCGTCGCCAGAAGACCTATCTGTGTCGGTGCGACGTAAAATAAATTGTAAAAAAAATGACCAAATGGCTTATAGATAATTTCTAATAAGAGGGCACGTCGTTGGCCTTTATCATTGCTCTTTACGTTACAATGTACAGCAGCTCTCAATGCATTCACTCTCTATGTCCTGTGTAATCCTACCTGTTTTCACCACAAGAGAAACAAAAAAGATGCTTGATTTTACTTTCACTGGGAGAGGAACTCACTTTTAACCAAGTAAATCAAACAGCGAAAAATGTGGTTGGTTTACAAAAACAGAAAACAACACAAAACGTACTGTGCTGGAGAAAAGGTCAGTCAAAAGTGTGAAGAGCATGAAGAGCCACATGAAGGAAGAGATCGTTGTCATGAATTTGTGGAGGAAGTGAAAAGCAAGAAATTCAAGTACAAATCTCTTTCAAAGGCAAACGAAGATGTGCTACTTACAGAAAGTATGTTTGTACCAAACAGTGTGCTAATTAATGGTTGTATGGCGTAAATGTAGCAGTTCGTAACACTTTAACTGGTAGGCTATAGCATGTGATGGAACAAACATTTCTTTTTTTTAGGTAACCTGTAAAATCCATATTTAGTGTAGTTGAATTGCACAGTTATTAACAAATACAATATGATTCAGAAATAAAATGGTAGATTCTACTCAGTGAGTTCGACAGCAGCCCTCCGCCCCCTCCTCCTCCATCCCTTGGACCTACCTGTAGAAAGGTTACCGGTCCCGATACTTGGAATATGTTTTGTCACCGAAGCGGGCAGTGAGCAGACGTCAGCATGGTGGTCTGACGGTCTAGGGAGGAGTGAGGAGTTAATTTGCTTGCTTCCTTATTTGCCATTCCTCTGTTCCGATAACTGCTGGTACTTGACACAGTATTCGATCCGTGCAATGGAGACGCCGAAAGGAATGGGGAGTTTACTGCCGCGATTCAGATTGTTTGTCTCCATTTACCCGAACCACCGACAGGTACGATGGCATTGTCTGATCACCGAGCAGAGTAGAATTCAAATCACCTCTAGAAATATCTTTGGCCTGAGAAAGGACGTTCCACGAACCTACTACGCCGGCGAAGCAGGGGGAGAGGTGATACTCCCACGTGGCGCGTTCCAGGTGGCGAACAGGGGGGACCTAACCGGCTTGCCGGCGGACTTGAGGGAAATGAAATAGCTCTCGCGGACCAAAAACACAACCCCCTGTGGGTGCGGGACGCAGACGAAGAATACACCCACGGTATCCCCTGCCTTGTCGTAAGAGGCGACTAAAAGGCGCGACCAAGAACCATAAGACTACTTGTAATTAGTACTTTTTTGCTAGTGGCTTTACGTCGCACCGACACAGATAGGTCTTATGGTGACGATGGGACAGGAAAGGGCTAGGAGTGGGAAGGAAGCGGCCGTGGCCTTAATGAAGGTACAGCCCCAGCATTTGCCTGGTGTGAAAATGGGAAACCACGGAAAACGATCTTCAGGGCTGCCGACAGTGGGGTTCGAACCCACTATCTCCCGAATACTGGATACTGGTCGCACTTAAGCGACCGCAGCTATCGAGCTCGGTAGGAGTTGGAAGGAAGCGGCCGTGGCCTTAATTAGGGTACAGCCCAAGCATTTGCCCGGTGTAAAAATGGGTAACCACGGAAAACCATCTTCAGGGCTGCCGACAGTGGGATTCGAACCCATGGTAATTAGTACCATCGTGCGGGGAACACCATGGGTGGCCTTTACTTGTGAGTAGTACCACTATGTTAGGTACACAATAGGTTTGTGATTAGTATCAATAGAGTGTGAATTAGGGTGGGATTTACAGTATCCGTAATTAGTACTGCTATATGCGGAACACCACGGGCTTACGTTGCCTGTAATTAGTACCATTATGTGAGAAACACCACGGGTCTGGGCGTTGCCTGTGATTAGCACCACTATATGACCAACACCGTGGGTCTGCGTTGCCTATGATTAGTACCCAATATGTGAGGAACACCACGGGGTAGTACGAGTCCCTGTGATTAGTACACCTATGTGAAAAACACCATAGGTCTGCGTTACACGTGCGTATTATATTACCTGTGAGTAGTACCACAATGTGTGTAATACCGCGAGTCTACGCTACTTTTGATTAGTACCGCAACATGACAAATACCATGGTTCTACTTTCTAGCGATAAGTACCATTATGAGGGGCCGATGACCTGGATTTTGGACCCCTTTAGAGAACAAGCTTCATCGATTCAGGATTGCGCTTTAGCAGCAGTCCCTTGGTCAGTAATACTATTGTTTTACGATAGTTATGGGAATGTGGAGCATTGCGGGTCGGATCCACTGATTGTTTTAAATTCATATTCAGCCATTCATTCTTCGTCATCACGTTTTGAATTCTGGTCAGTGGATGCTTTTGGGCTTTTAAATTGTCATTACATTTCGTCTCATTTCTTACCCTTAGGGTCCAATGACCTAGATGATAGGTCCCTTTAAACAATAAGCATCATCATCATCATCACCATCATCATCAGAAAGGACGTTACCCTGTAGGAGGGTTGCTAAAAGAACATGTTTGATATTATAATGTTACAATCGCAATTACTGCATCGGGCATCAAAACAAACGATAAATGTGTGTTTGAAATAATATCATACACCAGTAGCGTAGCCGGGATCGGCCGACTGGGGGGTTACAAAATACTGATATAACATAATGAAGGTGCGTGTACGGTGCGCGCATGCAAGACTGTCCTTATAAGGACACTAATGCAAGTGAATTATGTTGATTTTCAGACTGCAGTACACTACAAAATCTCACAGTGAAATACAGAACAAGAACAATACGATCAAGGTCAACAGTTTTACAGCGAATGGTATGTTAAGTTTAAAATCTAAAATCCAATTTTCGAGGCTTCTTAGAAAATAGATTCAACAGGTAGTTTGTTTTACAATTATGTCTCTGAATGTTCGTTTAGTTTATAAATTATTGTCAGTTTCTGTTTATTTTATTTTTGTAAACATTCCATGGGGGAGGGTGATTCTAACCCCCAGTAACCCTCTCCCACTACCCCCACCGCGCCTCTGGTACACACTGTCATTGCTTGAATTGCAGGTCTCCAAAAATCTTTGATGCACGTCTCCATGACCTTGCATCCCACAGGTATGCTTACCTAGCATACCGTATAGTCAAGGCTGTCTTACAAATAGGAAGGTAACTTCTAAATTTCGAGACATACGAGATGTAGACGTGAGAACATCCAGCACCAACACTGATCTGATAAAAGTGGCCTTTTATTGACTTAGGCAGTTTAAAACCTGTTTGATATCCTAAGAAATTTGAAAGGTCTATTTAAAAAAAAATGAATTACATTTACAATGCATTTTCAAAATTTGTAGGCCTACTCTTCCTTCACATTAGACTAATTTCACACCGTTTCGGAAGTTTCCTTCATTTAGTTTCCAATGTTCTAAGAACCTGTGTTGTTATTTAGCGGAATAATCTCATATTTCGAATTCTCCTTTTTAAGTCCAGAGATGCTCTATAGACGTACAAGTACTGTATATGAAGCTAATTACCACAGATTGTTCTTAGACGGTAACAACATCAACAACATCTCTGCTTTTAATAATATGTTCAGTTATAACTATATGGTTCTTAAAATTAGATTATTGTTGTTCCGTAAATTGAAATAATTTACTATTCCAGTATTTTTGCGAAGTGTGCGTGAGTATACCCCAGAGAAACAATAAGCCGCCGTAGCCTGGAACCGAAACTTTGAACTCTGGCTCTCCAGTCCTTTTCGTTGAGAGTGCTCGACTACATTTTTAAAGATTTAATTCACTCTGCCTTATATTTCTTCTCAGCTTTTCGAGACAATATTTACTGAGTGATTTGTTAATTTTGTTCTTCACAGTTATCAGTGACCTTGTCTTTCGCTTGATAAGAAGACAGCACGTCAGTGCGAGGTGATGAAGCTGCCGAGATCCGGAGCAGTTACGAGTCGGCGTACCAAGTAAGTAGTGGTAACTAGTTCATTCTTGTGGTCTCATCTAACATACCCCACAAATCTTTAGGGATTGATAGAGAGAGATGTTCTCTCGTGACACTGTGTGGTCGGCCCCTAAAACGGGAATACTGTCTCTGAGGCGGGGAGGAAGTAGTTTACCTCTCAGATACAAAATGTTATAGTAAGTAAAGGAAATGTGTATCTCATGAAATATGCATCTTTTGCTGAAAGAAATCGATACAAATTCTGTTTCTGGCAAATTACTTTTCACGCACTATAAAACACTCAATTTTAAAGTTTAGTAACTTCAAAAATAATGAAATCTCTAAGTACACTACACAGTTATACATGGGCATGTATTGTACACAATTGTTGCTTAATAATAATTCGTTTAGTAATTCACAGAAATTAGTAATTTGGCTTTATTAATATAGAGTAGCGCTTATTCCAGATATCAGTCCACTTCCCATACTTGTGTGAAAACACGTTCCCAACTGGATAAAATCACGCTAAACTTAACTAAGTTAAGAATGTTAGACGCATCTTCCTTCAACCTTCAGCTTCCCTATTTTATCTAAATGTTCCACAACAAAGTATTCATCAATAATTAATGTTATTAATATGTCAACCCACTAACTATTTTAACAGTTTTCGAACACACAGAATTTTGTCACGCTGGAGTTCTTTTATGTACCAGTAGATCTACGGGTACGAGACTGTTTTATTTAAGCACCTTCACATACCAACGGACTGAGCCGGAATCGAACCCACGATTTTGGGCTCTAACGTCTGAGCCACTCAGACTGGCAGATATTCATCAAACATCCCAACTATTTTTGAATCAGATTCAGTGTTAAGCCATAGAAGGTATGGGGATGTTATAAATCTACAACTGACATTCTAAGGAAGAGGTTTACCGAGCTCGATAGCTGCAGTCGTTTAAGTGCGGCCAGTATCCAGTATTCGGGAGATAGTAGGTTCGAACCCCACTGTCGGCAGTCTTGAAAATGGTTTTCCGTGGTTTCCTATTTTCATACCAGGCAAATGCTGGGGCTGTACCTTAATTAAGGCCACCGTCGCTTCCTTCCCACTCCTAGCCCTTTCCTGTCCCATCGTCGCCATAAGACCTATCTGTGTCGGTGCGACGTAAAACAACTAGCAAAAAAAATAAGGAAGAGGTTTTCATTTTAAAAATGAAACCACTTGGGGACGTTTTAAATATAAATCTGACATTCTATAGGAAGAAGTTTCCATTTGAGAAATCAAACCACTTTAAATGATTGAACTGCAGAATTCAGGAAGCATTTGACAAGTTTTGATTTTGATTCTGGTGGATTTGTAGAAGAAACGTTTATAGCGAATGACCCAAATAATGATCATGATTCTACTTCTATGCTCTCTGTCTGTCCATTATCGCTGACAACAGAGCCAGTAGTAGAATTATTTTGTAATTCTGTGTTAGCATTTAAAAAAGTTTACATGTTTTACTAACAAAGTATCCGGCTCCTTGGTTGAATGGTCAGCATAGTGGCCTTTAGTTCAGAGGGTCTCGGGTTCAATTCCCGGTGAGATCTAGTACTTCAATCTTAAATGGTTAATTCCATTGACACGAACATTCCTGCAACTCACGTACCGCGCACAGCACGTACCCCACGAAATTAACATACAGTTTTCTGATGCTACCCACCTTCCTTGGAGGGTCTGCCTCACACGGGCTGCACCAGGTTAACAATAACCACACGAAATTATTACACTGACAAATTTATGACTGATCTTCACAACATTACATTAACAGTCCTTATATGCAATAAAGTTCGATTAGCCTCTGGTTCATGTTAAGAAGTGCACTGTCTGTCTACCTACAGCTGGCTTGTTCTTGCCGCTGTACATCAACGAATGAAAGTACTTCTTCAGTCTTCTGTAAGAAGAGCAAAATTAGAAAAATATGAATATACCTTCAAGACTTTATTCTCCCATTTAAAACTGAACTTTCGAAAGTATGGCAACAACTGCATACATACCTACATCATTATAGACCGTTATGCCTTTCAGCGTTCAGTCTGCAAGCCTCTGTGAATTTACTAAATGTCGCCACAATACTCTATTTGCAACTAGTGCTGTGGCCTCATGTAGTTCTATACCTAGTATCTTTAAATCGTTAGAAACTTAGTCTAACCATCGTCGTCTTGGTCTCCCTCTACTTCTCTTACTCTCCATAACTGAGTCCATTATTGTCCTAGGTAACCTATCCTCCTCCATTCGCCTCACATGACCCCACCACCGAAGCCGGTTTATGCGTACAGCTACATCCATCGAGTTCATTCCTAAATTAGCCTTTATCTCCTCATTCCGAATACCCCCCTGCCATTGTTCCTACCTGTTTGTACCAGCAATCATTCTCGCTAATTTCATGTCTGTTACTTCTAACTTATGAATAAGACATCCTGAGTCCACCCAGCTTTCGCTCCTGTAAAGCAAAGTCGGACTGAAAACAGACCGATATAAAGATAATTTGGTCCGGGAACTGACTCCCTTCTTACAGAATAGTGTTGATCGCAACTGCGAGCTCACTGCATTAGCTTTACGACAACTTGATTCGATCTCACTTACTATATTACCATCCTGGGAGAACACACATCCTAAATAATTGAAATTATCTACCTGTTGCAGCGTTGTATCATCAATTTGACATTCAATTCTCTCGGATTTTTTACCAATTTTTACAAGTTGCTTTACGTCGCACCGACTCAGATAGGTCTTATGGCGACGATGGGAGAGGAAGGGGCTAGGAGTGGAAGGAAGTGGCCGTGGCCTTAATTAAGGTACAGCCGGGTGTGAAAATGGGAAACTACGGAAAACCATCTTCAGGGCTGCCGACAGTGGGGTTCGAACCCACTACCTCCCGAATACTGGGTACTAGGATTTCTTACCTACGGACATCAATTTAGTTTAAAAATTGTGCTGGACAACCTGTCTTGATCAGTTTTCAGTACCTTCTTTTAACAATATAAATAAAATGTTTCCACTCAAAATTAGCTTTTATGTAATCGACCCAAAATGCAAAAGCTTCATCTAATATTAAGATCAAGTTTATGGAAAGACGATTTAAGACAGATATGACATGGGATTCATCCATAAAACCGAAGATTGTTCGCACAAACATCTTTTTCTGGAGTAAGATACTGCCCACTCCCTCCTGTTCGTTAGGTTTATTTGAGGTACCTGTGCCAAGGCCGTACCCATGATTCCTTTTTCGGGGTTTTAGGATTTTTCAGCGAGGGGTAGGGGCGGCTTCCAAAAACGGAAACTATAGAAGGAAATACAAACGTTATATTTTAAGTTATAAAATATGTTTTATCCAATATACAAGTTTTTAAACATTTTTTGAGCCGTTCTTACAACTCAACGGGTTAAGTGGCAAGGTCTATAAGTTATATTCACAGCGTATAGTGTGCGCTATACCGAGTGCGTGCAGTGCGAGACAAAAAGTTCTGTCATTTGTTTAAACATGATAACCCATATATTTTTTACTATCATTATTAAAATGTTTCCAGGCTCGATACATTTTTGAAAATCTTCCAGCGGCTTTATTAACATGACAATATTTCCAAATGTTTACCAAAAATCCTTTCTTTCTTAATCTGTTTACCCTCGGACTCAGCGAGGAATCCTACCCTTACCGCCTCAAGGGCAGTGTCCTGGAGCGTGAGACATTGGCTCGAGGAGACAACTGGGGAGAATGACCAGTACCTCGCCCAGGCTATGCTGAACAGGGGCCCTGTGAGGGGACGGAAAGTTTGGAAGGGATAGACAAGGAAGAGGGAAGGAAGCGGCCGTGGCCTTAAGTTAGCTACCATCCCGGCATTTGCTTGGAGGAGAAGTGGGAAACCACGGAAAACCACTCTCAGGATGGCTGAGGTGGGAATCGAATCCATCTCTATTCATTTGACCTCCCGAGGTTGAGTGGACTCCGTTCCATCCCTCGTACCACTTTTCAAATTTTGTGGCAGAGCCGGGAATCGAATCCGGGCCTCCGGGGGTGGCAGCTAATCACACTTAGTACACCACAGAGGCGGACATTTACTAAAAATTGATTATTTAAATTAAGAAAAGGCCATCTTAGTGTCATATATTTTATTTAATAGTTCGTACCTCTTTACTTATTAGAGTCCATGTGCATTTCATTCATTTACAACCTACATTTAAAAAGTTATGAATTAGGGAGCACTCCATAAAATACATTTGTTTATCAATTTTACATTATTCTGAATTTTGTAAAGTTAAGCCAAACTATCTTTCACTGAGTAGATCTACTAGTATATGTTTCTATTTTGGTAATGTTACTGAAACAGGGGTCAATTCACGTATTTATATTTACGTTATCATTATCTCTTCATTCTTCAAGTCTGTCCATCACGAAATATATTCTGTAAACGTGTAGATGAGGATTTGTTTTTACATGTTTGCCATCAGTACCCACTTAATATTGTCTTTTGTCATACTTTTATAAGAGATATGTTCATACATTTTCTGAAATGTTAGTACAAAAATATATCCACGAATACGTACTTATTTAATGTGAATGAATTATACTTTTGCTCCTATAGAGGAAATGTTGGTAAGAAAGTTAGTATTCCGTACACACATCGGACCAAAGAGTACCTAACTGTTTAAAAGAAACAGAGACATACAGAGGTACAATGATGGGAAGAGTACAAGAAAAAAGTAACTGGACTGAATTACCATTGTTGTTGTTCTTGTTTGGGTCATCAGTCCATAGACTGCTTTGATGCAGCTCTCCATACCACCCTATCCCGTGCGAACCATTTTCATTTCTACATAACTACTGCATCTTACAACTGCTCTAATATGGATGCCCCTACCGTTCTTGTCGCCTGCAATTCGCTCAAAAACCAACTGAACAAGTCCTGAGTGTCTTACGATGTGTCCTATCATTCTACCTCTTCTTCTCGTCAAACTTAGCCGAATCGATTCCCTTTCACCAATTCGATTCAGTATTTCTTCATTCGTGATTCGATCTATCCATCTCACCTTCAGAATTCTTATGTCACACCACATTTCAAAAGCTTCTATTCTCTTCCTTTCTGAGATAGTTGTCCAAGTGTCACTTCCATACAATGCCACGCTTCAGACGTAAATCTTCAACAACACCTTCCTATATCAATGTTCTAAGTGAGCAATTTTTTTTTCTTACGGAAGGCCTTCCTTGCTTGTGCTAGTCTGAATTTTATGTCCTCCTTACCTCTGCCATCGTTAGTTATTTCACTAGCCAAGTAACAATATTCATCTAATTCCTTTAAGACTTCATCTCCTAATGTAATATTTCTTGCATCACCTGACTTTGTTCGACTGCAATTCATTAATTTTGTTTTGGACTTATTTATCCGCCGCCTCTGTGGTGTAGTGGTTAGCGTGATTAGCTGCCACCCCCGGAGGCCCGGGTTCGATTCCCGGCTCTGCCACGAAATTTGAAAAGTGGTACGAGGGCTGGAACGGGGTCCACTCAGCCTCGGGAGGTCAACTGAGTAGAGGTGGGTGCGATTCCCACCTCAGCCATCCTGGAAGTGGTTTTCCGTGGTTTCTCACTTCTCCTCCAGGCGAATGCCGGGATGGTACCTAACTTAAGGCCACGGCCGCTTCCTTCCCTCTTCCTTGCCTATCCCTTCCAATCTTCCCATCCCTCCACAAGGCCCCTGTTCAGCATAGCAGGTGAGGCCGCCTGGGCGACGTACTGGTCATACTCCCCAGTTGTATCCCCCGACCAAGAGTCTGAAGCTCCAGGACACTGCCCTTGAGGCGGTATAGGTGGGATCCCTCGCTAAGTCCGAGGGAAAAACCGAACCTGGAGGGTAAACAGATGATGATGATGATGATGACTTATTTATCCTCATCATATACTCTTCCAAGACTCTGTCCAGGAATTACAGTTACCTGAGACTTATTTTACTCAGTTACAATTACAAATTACTTTTTCAACATTGTTTTAGAATGCTATTTGCTTGAGGCGTCGTCTTATAGAGATCTTTTGCCCCTACTTGCACCATGTGATATGAACCTGCGTGTAAATTGGAATGGAGGAAGTGTAGTGTGTTGAATGTGAGGAAACGAACGTTAAGGACGACACAAACACCCAGTCCCCAGGCCAGAGATATTAATCATTTACAATTAAAAAACCCTGACCCAGCCGGGAATCGAACCTGGGGCTACCGGGTGACAGGCGGACGCGTTACCCCCTACACCGCGGGGCCGGACAGTCAGTAAAATTACAAATTATTTTTAATGCAATTATTTCACAGAACGACTGTCTTAAGATCATTGACATTCTTTTCGAATCGGGCTGCAATGATACCAAAGTTAGCAAAGAAAAATATATTGCTACAATTTTGGTACAGAGACAATAAGTAGCTACCAACCGCCTCAGGAACACGCAATAGTGCAATAGTGTACCGTACCCAGGGGTAGTAACCCTCTAGGGCGATGCCTCCATTCCTGTATAAACATCCGACTAACTCAGGTTTGGGCAGAGAAGTGGGTTGGTTGTCGATGGGCAAATCTAAAAGTCGAAGTTTCTCACTTAATTATAAGTAAATGACAGGAAAATGGAGGTATAACTCGAATGAGAAATAATAATATGGGGTAGGATGAGTTTATTCACAAAATAACCCCGAATCATACCAACATAAAACAAGAAAATCAAATAATAAAGATGATAATGACATTATCTCAAAAACTGAAAAGAACTGGACATTAAAACGTGAATTATTAAAAAAAATGAAATGAAAGTTCAAGCGGAACATTGATACTTGTGAACTTTTTTAAAAAAATGTTCTTCTTCATCTGATTGTCCAAAGTTCATTATATATAATAGTATACGTATGCGTATACAAATACGTATTCGATTCGCATGGAGTAGCACGTTATTAAGTATCACATTGATACCGTTTTTAATTTATAGAGTCGTCGCAAGAATTAACATAAAAAGAAGATTAATATAAAAAGAAAATTAAGACGCAATGGACACGATATGAATTATGAAAAATACCAGTGGCTTTTCCCTAACCTATATTTACAATGAACACAAAATAAGCAAAGTATCTCACATATCTACATCGGATAAAGAAAAGGAAATCTTACATACTACACTGACTTGACGTGAAACGCGGTTCACCAAAAGATCTAGTGAGAACTAGATTGACCATCAATATTACTCAGCACTCGGGCTGTTCCCCAATAAACAACAAAACAACATATCCAAACAACATCACATATCACAAAACACCATCCTGTAAGAGAAAACATATTATTATCCTTTATTAAACTTATGGAAAGCAATGGGCAACGTTGCATTTTTCTGCTGCATTTGCGCACCCAAAAGCGCGTTCATCCGTCACATATTTCCTGTTGTGCTGTGGGCTGAAAGGAAATGTTAGAACTCAATACTGCACTGAGGCTTGGTTGCTGTTCGCCAAGATTGTATCACGGAAATAACATCTCATTCACGCGGTCTATGTAAACACGGCTGATAAGTAAACCTGTAAGACGATATCATATTTCCTCGACTGCACGGAACTCATAATCGTGCTTCTTACTAGCATGCTACAATAATTTATCACACACATCAGACTCACTGGTCTGGCATCAATTTCTGTCAATTCTGATAATTAATATTCTCTCAGAATACAATAGCAGGGACATATTCACTGCTCATCATTCTTTTCACTTCATCAGGCATGAAATCAGCCTGCATAATCAACTTCATAAATCCGCATGCATTAAAACCTCTTAAATTTCTTACAATCTCATCAGCCTTTCCCATTATGAATCCAGGTTCGATTCCCATACAAATCATTGTGCGATACAGCTTCCACCCTACATTGGAAGATCCTTGTAACGTTGCGATGCAGATCCACACATGTCAGCTTCTGAAATTCCATGCGTCATGCAATCTAACTCCTACTAACTTTCTAAATGACTAAAATTAAATTGAATTTACTCTCAACGTAGCAAGTGTTTTACTTGGAACTTGGATGATCTTGTTAATCTATTCCTCCTATCACTAATCTACACGAAAATCGGAATAATACTAAGCTAATTATCATGCATAATGTAACAACAAAATAAATCCTAACAACTCCCTCATTATCCCATCCAACTAATTGTAAAGTAAAATAAAAATATAGAAATCATGCATTCCTCTCTTATCCGTATTTACAACATTACAAATGTGAAATAAACACATGCCGTCAGGCTAAATTTACGTTAAAGAAAAATCCCTACACTAAAATGCACTAGCATTTTAAACATAATTCATATAACATGCCATCTAGAAAAACATGCGCCTTATCTTGGACGACTCTCTGGGGATTGGCAACGGCTGACATCCTTGCTAGGGTATGTTGTTACTCCATGTTGATCACTGCTTTAACACATAGAAACAATCTTCTTTCTTCCATGTGCGGTGCCATCTTCTTGATGAAAGTTCCTGAACACTGCAACAGAGAAAGCTTTAGGTGAATGTCTCTTGACCGCTCGATTTTGCACGTGCCGAACAAAACCCTTGTTAGCTGTGAACTAATCCAACACACTGACAAACAAACACATTTGAAATTAAACAATTAGGGTTTCTATATGCAGTTATTTAGAGCGGCTCACGGTACGGTTCGAAAGTTCTTCGCGAAACGCGACCGACACGAAATGCAATATAGCTGAGCGTCTCTTCTTCACTTTCCAGTCTGCGGCTATTATTACCGTCTATTTATCTGTGGTAAACTTTGTGCCATAATATAATCGGCAGTTTAGCACTGCACCAGTTAATTCAGTAAACTGCACGACTAAAATCACTGTTTTTCGGTCATAAAACCATACACTTATATATATATATATATATATATATATATATATATATATATACACACGTGGCAACATTCACGCACAAGTATCGGAGCAATACCGAACAACGTTCACATCACGTCGGCTCCCACGATCAGAGTGACGCTCTTCAAAGCTTGGGACGCTAGGGAAGCGTGGCTAACGCCGTTGTAGCTATGGGATTCCCGCATGTTTAAAAGAGCAGCCAATTAACGTGCTTGCCATTCATATTGACTTAATATTAATTATAACATACCATAAAACACATTCCAAATGGCATCAAATTTACTCAGATTATTTCTATAGCGTACTCCTGATTATATTTCACTTTCCGACCTGTGGAAATCCGTCGACTAACAAAACTAATTCCTTTACAGCCATATTTTCTTCATGGAATTGTCCATGTTTGTTAACCTGGGATTATGATTTCGCGCGATCCAGACTCCATATTTGTCACACCCACGCGTTCTAATTCGCTGAATATTTCTCTCATCCAACATCTCCTACACATGTCGAGATGTGATAACTTCTGGTAACGCTAAGCCTTTCTCACGGCCCCGAGGAAGTATCGAGCAATATCCAGCGACTTGATGTCTCCATAGACTTCCGGTCTTAGCTATCCTGCGATTCATTACTTTTTACCATGCCTGACGTAAATTTATTGCAATAAAGTTATATAATATGGCAAATAATAATCTGAGTGTCTCTTATGGACCGTCAGGATACGGCTCAATAGGGTTGAGTCAGGAAGGGCATCCGACCGTAAAACACATGTGCGACAAATTCGCACCCGCGACCCCGCATGTGTGCGAAAAGCGGTAGAAGAAAATGAGGAAGAAGAAGAAGAAGAAGAGACAATAAGTGGCTATTATCACTTAATGAGACTGAGCACGATGCTTTGGAACTTTATTTTTGCTAGTCGCTTTACCTCGCACCGGCAAGGATAGGTTTTAAGGCGACGATGGGATAGGAAAGGCCTAGGAGTAGGGAGGAAGCGGCCGTGGCCTTATTTAAGGTACAGCCCCAACATTTGCCTTGTGTGAAAATGGGAAACCACGGAAAACCCTCTGCAGGGCTGCCGAGAGTGGGATTCGAGCCCACTATCTTGAGCCACACCCACCCTATTTATCACTACATAAATCAGTTATTCAAACGACACCTTAGTGAAATATTCATGACGTACAATATTTGAGGCCCGGATCGTGCCGACTGGGCAAGGCGCAGACATAACCCTGAGCTGAAAAACCCCCCGTGTAATCAGGTAACAAGGGAAAGACTACATCTATTTGAAATAAAAAAGAAATGGTTTAAACCAGGGGATTTATTAAATAAATATGGGAGAAAAAATTTAATCCAAGAGAGGAAAATCTCACAAAATAAATAAGGAAATTAATCGTAACAATCATGGACATACCTTGTTCTTTTTCACATAGTTGAAACATGGCGTGAACTCAAGCTAATACTCTTCAAAGGTATTGATACGTAATTTAAAATGCTCACTGCCTCTCAACACATCATTATTACATTACCAGCAGCTTCCCTTCCATCGTTAACAATTCAACCAGGTCGCCCGTTTTACCAGGATTCACATATCCAAGGCACTGCACCACATATTACACGGGCAACTAACAATGAGAAGCCTCAGCACAACAATAAGCCGTGCCGGAGAACAAAAGGCAGATATGAATAACGACAAATGAGACTGAGCACAGCCTCCATGGACCAATCAAAGCCAAGGCAGATCCAAAGAATACAATAGGTACGCTCATGCGCAAATATGAAACCAACATGGCGGGTACTCAAGCTGAGCATCGGCCATGAATAATAAATAAATATATAGCTCTGCGCTGAAAACCAAACAAGGCGCAGAATTTGAAAGACAAATACAACAGGTCGATCGTCATATCATCCTTTTCTCCCCCACACATCCAAGCTCACATGCATACCACATTCACGCGCACACAATGAGGGTATCGGGAAGATAAAACACGAACGGCCGTTCAGATTTCGTAGTCAAATACAAACCATAAACTATGACTCCACGGTCATTACCAGCGGGTCTCACGTACGCCAGTGTTTGCGTGCGGCGTGCAATTACACATATGGTCAGAATTGAACATTACTTTATTCACATCAATGGCATGTCGCGCCTTGTACGACTAGGATTGGACCTTCTGTGGTCGATACAAGGGGTACATCATGAGGATCACGCAGTATTAAAGCACGCAGTGCACCAAATCAAACCACAGAGACCCTTTTTCAATTATTACTACAAGACCACAAACACATTCATTCAAAGCACATCGTACGACGGAGCGGAAAGATGTATGCCATCGACTGTAACATTCGGGAACGACTCGTCACCAAATTTAAATATAAACAAAACTATCACATACCTGTGATTATCAATGGTAAAATCGAATAGCAGTTAGCGTGAAAGGTCCAGGCTTGAACACATTAAATGAATATTTAAAGCATAAAAATGCCACACCAAACATAGCGGCAGCCATTGTTAGTATCCGCCACACATAGAACAGAAGAAGAACTTCACAGAGTAAAAATTATCGCTCTAGCAAAACGAACGACCTCAGAGATAAAAACATAGCGTGTGCTGCTCCCTACTGGACGTCATTAGACTGACACATGTTAACATTGAAAGACAAAACTGAAGGAAGCCATTTGCATAATTAAATGTCAAATCGTGGAACATGCGATAAGCATGGTTCAATCTCCCGGATGCAAGCTCACAGCCGCGTGCCCTTGACCGCACGGCCAACTCGCCCGGGTTGGTACTTCTTAAAAGATTTTTCCCAAAATTATTATTTTAGTTAGTGACTTCTAGTATTGTCCGCCTCTGTGGTGTAGTGGTTAGTGTGATTAGCTGCCACCCCAGGAGGCCCGGGTTCGAATCCCGGATCTGCCACGAAATTTGAAAATTGGTACGAGGGCTGGAACGGATTACACTCAGCCTTGGGAGGTCAACTGAGTAGAGGTGGGTTCGATCCCATCTCAGCCATTCTGGAAGTGGTTTCCCGTGGTTTTCCAATTCTCCTCCAGGCAAATACCGGGATGGTACCTAACTCAAGGCCACGACCGCTTCCTTCACTTTTCCTTGTCCATCCCTTCCAATCTACCCATCCCCACGCAAGGCCCCTGTTGATCATAGTAGGTGAGGCCGCCTGGGCGAGGTACTGGTCATCCTCTCCAGTTGTATCCCCGACCCAGAGCCTGAAGCTCCAAGACACTGCCCTTGAGGCGGTAGAGGTGGGATCCCTCGCTGAGTCCGAGGGAAAACCCGACCCTGGAGGGTAAACGGATTAAGAAGAAGAAGAAGAAGAAGAAGAAGAAGAAGATTTCTAGCATTTCAAATAATTTCTAATTTCTTCTCTCTTTCTTAACGTAACACAAAATCGATCTCTGTAGCTTCAGGGGTCTCCTGTCCAGCCAGGGTCAAGGAATATTTGTTCTTTTACAACTTTGTGTGGTTCTATTGCGAGCTATTAAACGGGGGACATTTTTAAGAGGAAACACATTCAGTTGTTCTATTACGATTATAAATATTGTTGTTGTTACCGGGCGATTTGGCCGTGCGCGGGGAGGCGCGCGGCTGTGAGCTTGCATCCGGGAGATCGTGGGTTCGAGCCCCACTGTCGGCAGCCCTGAAGATGGTTTTCCGTGGTTTCCCATTTTCACACCAGGCAAATGCTGGGGCTGTACCTTAATTAAGGCCACGGCCGCTTCCTTCCAACTCCTAGGCCTTTCCTATCCCATCGTCGCCATAAGACCTATCTGTGTCGGTGCGACGTAAAGCAACTAGCAAAAAAAAAAAAATGATCAGGTATCTGTGTTCCTTCATAACAATGATTATTAATGTAATCCCCATATTGTACTGTCCAGAGCTTCTCAAGTATTAAAAAGTAGCTATTTTCTTTCCAATTATTTATTAGTACATTAAAACCATAGTAACTTCGAAGCAAAGAACGATATTTTAATGAATATTTTAGCAAATGTTCCTCTAAATATGTTCTAGTTCCCTTTAAACAATTGTATGCCTGAGAGTAAAGATTTAAGGACAGGAATCATGTTTATAAACTATGCAGGTGTCCTTAAAATCTTGGTAGGACCTGTAGTGCTACAACTTCAACTGAAATACAGCCTCCCATTTGAGTTCTGCCTTTCAGTTAGGGTACGTGCAGTTGTATCTTTACAAACATCCTAAGGGTCGCCTTTCCGGTCTGCATAGAGCAGGGCATGTTAGCAACATAGTTAAATGACGCACAGTGGTGATGCACAACCTTTTTGGGATATTTGTAAATTGTGTACACAACAGGGGGGGGGGGGGGGTATAAGCTCCCATGGAATTTTCACAAAAATAAAATAAAACAGAAACTTACAACAAACAATAAACTAAATACACATACAGAGCCATAATTGTAGATTCAACAGATACGTAATTCACTTATATCAGTGTCCTTAGAATGACAAGTCATTTATACACCTTCATTGTGTTCTACCATCATTTTGTAACTATAATCCCTTTTCCTGCCTGCTGTCATTTCTTGATGGATGCAGTACTTTTGCATCCATCTCTTGGCACAGGCCAGAGTAAGGTGTAGCTTCCACCGAAGTCCAGTCAACATCCATGGCTGTGACAATATGGAAGTTGCTGGGGTATGGGTAGTGTTGAGTAATGACATTCAGAGCATGACTAGTGCATCTAAGTGTTATGAAAGGTGCTTCTCATAGGGTCAGTCGTGCTGCAATAGTACTTTCTGACCCAGTGAGGAAAGCAATGGCAAACTACCTCACTCCTCATCTTGCCTAGTACGCCTCATTTTGGTACTGCCATTGGTTTTTGCGGTTTCCTTAGAACCGCCTAACCTTTGGTGGTGCTATTTGAGGATCCAACCAGCCTCTGGGCTGATGACCTAACAGACAGACAGAATCCCTTTTCCTCCCATCGGCCGATCCTGGCTACGCTACTGGTGCACAAATATCACTAAGTATTATTATACAGCAAATTCATCTATCAGATTATGTCTGCTTACATAGATACTACCATCACAAATCATTTCACCCACAGGTATGTCCATTTCTACTGCCTGGCCGGCCACGTAGGAAACTGCGTTAGAACAAGCAAATTGTTCCAATCCTGGGTAGGACGGGAATCCCCGCTCTGGCCAAGGCGAAATGCGATCGCTTAGTACTATAGTTGATATAGCCCTTTCAGACCTGAAAGAAAACTGGAGGTGTGAATTTTTGTTTGTACGTCAAGAACTGACTAAAATGCTCCTCAATACACATATTAATAGTTTATTTTACAAAATAAAAACTAACATCCGAAAAACAGGACCCACACAATTGTGCGTATCAAAATTCAAAACCTCGTTGTATCACGTACGATGGTGTAGCTTCAAAATTTACGTTCACTAACCAAAGTACACACTTCATTGAATATATTCCGGTATTCAGTAAAGCTTCTAGATTAATATAAACGCAGTAAATAAATACTTACTTTCGGCACTACTGCTTCCCGTCATCTCGCCGATCAACTGTGCTTTTTAAACTCTTCTTCCTTCGGCCTGGTGGTCAAGCGCATACTAAAATCAATTGAAATACACGCCACGTGTCCTGCACAATCACTGCAGTCCGGTGTAGCGCCGAAAAAACATCAAATACGGTCAGGGATAACTAAAATACGAACCCGCACAATTGTGCGTACTCGGTCTGAAAGTGATAGCGGAGCAGAGTGTGTTGTATTTGCTTGTGCCATCATTATTATATCAATATAGCAAGTATGCTCCGCTCTTTGAAGTTTACATAACACATTGTGCCCATGTATTTTAAATACTGTAACAATTATTATATTAAAGTGCATTGTAATGTGATGATTGCGACACAAGTATCTACACAAAGTAACTGAAGAGATCTCATAACTACTAGGAAATTACAACAGTTGTTTTAAATAATCGAAACTGAGTATACTATTTATTATTCTCTACGTACAAACCATTTTTATCTATGATATGTGTGCTATGTCCGCCTCTGTGGGGTAGTGGTTAGTGTGATTAGCTGCCTCTCTCGGAGGCCCGGGTTCGATTCCCGGCTCTGCCACGAAATTTGAAAAGTGGTACGAGGGCTGAAACCGGGTCCACTCGGCATCGGGAGGTTAAATGAGTGGAAGTGGATTCGATTCCCACCTCAGCGATCCTCGAAGTGATTTACCGTAGTTTCCCACTTCTCCTCCAGGCAAATGCCGAGATGATACCAAACGTAAGGCCACGGTCGCTTCCTTCCATCTTTCTTGTCTGTCTCTTCCCATATTCCCATTCCCCCACAAGGCCCCTATTCAGCATAACAGGTGAGGTCGCCTTGGCGAATTACTGGTCCTCCTCCCCAGTTGTATCCCCAACCCAAAGTCTCACGCTCTAGGACACTGCATTTCAGGCGGTAGAGGTGGGATCCCTCGCTGAGTCTGAGGGAAAAACCAATACTGGAGGGTAAACGGATTAAGAAAGAAAGAAAGAAAGAAAGAAAGAAAAAAGAGAGAAAGAAATATGTGCTATTCTCCATTATTAAACAAACAATAATATTATACATACATTATCATTAAAGACTGGTACGCCTTTCAGCGTTCAGTCTGCAAGCCTCTGTAAATTTACTAAACGTCGCCACAATCCTCTATTTGCAACTAGTGCTGTGGCCTCATTTAGTTCTATACCTCTTATCATTAAATCGTTAGAAACTGAGTCTAACCATCGTCGTCTTGGACTCCCTCTACTTCTCTTACCCTCCATAACAGAGTCCATTATTCTCCTAGGTAACCTATCCTCCTCCATTCGCCTCACATGACCCCACCACCGAAGCCGGTTTATGCGTACAGCTTCATCCAACGAGTTCATTTCAAAATTAGCCTTTATCTCCTCATTCCGAGTACCCTCCTGCCATTGTTCCTACCTGTTTGTACCAGCAATCATTCTTGCTACTTTCATGTCTGTTATTATTATTATTATTATTATTATTATTATTATTATTATTATTATTATTATTATTATTATTATTATTATTATTAGCGTATGGTAACGTACACAAAACAACACAAAGATTAAATATACAGCACAAAATATTATATACATAATTACAAGATAAACACATACCATTGAAAATAATCGTGCAAGCAAAAGGGTTCAAAGAGTTAGATCTAAGTTCTCTAGGCATTGTATGACCTCAGAAGAAGCCACCACAAAGTTCTGGCTGGATCCAGTTGCTTCTAACTTATGAATAAGGTATCCTGAGTCCACCCAGCTCTCGCTCCCGTAAAGCAAAGTTGGTCTGAAAACAGACCGATGTAAAGATAGTTTTGTCTGGGAGCTGACTTCCTTCTTACGGAATAATGTTGATCGCAACTGCGAGCCCACTGCATTAGCTCTCCTACACCTTGATTCAATCTCACTTACTACATTACCATCCTGGGAGGACATACAACCTAAATACTTGAAATTATCGACCTGTTCTAGCTTTGTATCACCAATCTGGCATTCAGTTCTGTTGAATTTCTTACCAACTGACATCAATTTAGTCTCCAAAAGGCTAATTTTCATACCATACTCATTGCACCTATTTTCAAGTTCCAAGATATTAGACTCCAGGCTTTCAGCACAATCTGCCATTAATACCAAGTCGTCAGCATAGGCTAGACTGCTTACTACATTTCCACCTAACTGAATCCCTCTCTGCCATTTTATACCTTTCAGCAGATTATCCATGTAAAGTACGAACAGCACAGGTGACAAATTAGAGCCTTGTCTAACTCCTGTAAGTACCCTGAACCAAGAACTCATTCTACCATCAATTCTCACTGAAGCCCAATTGTCAACATAAATGCCTTTGATTGATTTTAATAATCTACCTTTATTCCATACTCCCCCAGTATGACGAACATCTTTTCCCTCGGTACCCTGTCATATGATTTCTCTAGATCTACGAAACATAAGCACAACTGCCTATTTCCCTCGTAGCACTTTTCAATTACCTGGTGCATACTGAAAATCTGATCCTGACAGCCCCTTTGTGGTCTGAAACCACACTGGTTTTCATCCAACTTCTTCTCAACGACTGATCGCACCCTCCGTTCCAAGATGCCAGTGAATACTTTGCCTGTTATACTAATCAATGATATACCTCGATAATTGTTGCTATCCTTCCTGTTCCCTTGCTTATAGATAGGTGTAATTACTGCTTTTGTCCAATCTGAAGGTACCTTACCAACACCCCATGCTAATCTTACTACTCTATGAAGCCCTTTCATCCCTGCCTTCCCACTGTACATCACCATCTCAGGTCTAATTTCATCTATTCCTGCTGCTTTATGACAGTTGAGTTTATTTACCATCCTTTCCACTTCCTCAAGCGTAATTTCACCATAATCATTTTCCTCCTTCCCATGAGCTTGGATGTTCGTAACACCACCAGGAAGATCTCCTTTTACGTCGAGAAGATGTTCAAAATATTCCCTCCACCTCTCCAGAGATTCCCTGGGATCTAATATGAGTTCACCTGAATTACTCAAAACACTGTTCATTTCGTTTTTGCCTCCCTTCCTAAGATTCTTTATTACTGTCCAGAAAGGTTTCCCTGCTGCTTGACCTAGCCTTTCCAGGTTATTACCAAAATCTTCCCACGACTTATTTTTGGATTCAACAACTATTTGTTTCGCTCTGTTTCGTTCATCTACGTACAAATCTCTGTCTGCCTCGGCCTTTGTTTGGAGCCATTTCTGATAAGCCTTATTTTTACGTTTACAAGCTGCTCTCACTACATCATTCCACCAAGATGTTCGCCTTTTTCCATCTTTACACACAGTTGTTCCTAGGCATTCCCTTGCTGTTTCTACTACAGCATCCCTGTATGCCACCCATTCTCTTTCTATATCCTGAACCTGCTTACTGTCCACTGTTCGAAACTTCTCACTGATCATATATCCATGTACTTCTGTCTAATTTCCTTGTCCTGGAGATTTTCTAGCCTGATTCGTTTGCAGACAGATTTCACTTTCTCTACCCTAGGCCTAGAAATACTTAGTTCACTACAGATCAGATAGTGGTCTGTATCATTGCAAAATCCCCGGAAAACTCGTCCATTCCTAACAGATTTCCTGAATTCGAAGTCGGTTAAGATATAGTCTATAATGGATCTGGTACCCCTAGCCTCCCATGTGTAGCGGTGAATAGCCTTATGCTTGAAGAATGTATTCGTAACAGCTAAACCCATACTAGCACAGAAGTCCAGCAAACGCTTCCCATTACCATTAGCTCCCATACCTTCCCCACATTTACAAATTACCCTTTCGTATCCTTCAGTTCTATTTCCAACTCTCGCAATGAAATCACCCATTAGCACTATTCTATCCTTGCTGTTGACCCTGACCGCGATGTCACTCAATGCTTCATAAAACTTGTCAACTTCGTCCTCATCTGCACCCTCACATGGTGAATACACGGACACAATTCTCGCCCTCATTTCTCGAACTGCCAAATCTACCCACATCATTCGCTCCTTTACGTGCCTAACAGAAACTATGTTGCGTGCAGTGGTATTACTGATAAACAGCCCTACCACAGACTCTGCACTTCCCTTTCTAACACCCGTCAAGTACACTTTATAATCTCCTATCTCTTCCTCGTTATCTCCCCTTACCCGAATATCACTTACTCCTAGTACATCCATATGCATCCTCTTTGCTGACTCAGCCAGTTCTACTTTCTTTCATCCATAAGACCCGTTAATATTTATAGCTCTCCATCGAATTCCATTTCGTTTGCCAAGTTGTTTCCAAGGAGTCCTCGCCTGTCAAATGGTAGTGGGACTCCGTTACCCCCATAGGTCCGATGCTTTCTTAAAATGTTCTGAGCTAGGTAAATTCATGAAGCAGTTTGCTACCCTACTTGCACATAGTCCAAGTGAGGATCTCTCCTCTAACGCGTTATGGACCACTGGTGAATTGTATACTCCTAGCCGCCTGAGCACAAGGTGGCCATGACTCAGAATATGTCTGAGATGCCCACTCCCATTCCATAGCAACTGGTATCCCGACTCTCAGGACCACTTACTAGGCCACTCAGCCGTTGCCCATAGTTCACGAACTAGGACGTGACTAAAGTAACCCACACCATATTGTTCCATAGAAAAATTAATCATGACTAAATATATATTTATTTAGTCAGTTTACCGTCCAGGTTTGGTTTCTCTCTCGGACTCACATATTACACTAGTGTCCAAAGGTTAAGCATAATCACTAAATGAGGCCATACCACCTGATGGGAATGTCAGACGGATTGCTGAACAAACGGAAGCTGACTCACACACCATATGTCACACAACTTGTCCAAAAAAAATAGTGTCAGAAAGGTTCTGATAGCTACGGTACACCTTTGACAACAACTAACAAAACTTGGCAATGTTTTCCACAACAACATATACTGTTAATAGGGTGTATGGTTACCCCCAACGGCCATACATGCTTCGCAGCGATGTGGTATGCTCTCCATCAGATGGTCCAAGAGCTCTTGTGGCAGTCGATCCCATTCATCCGAAAGGGAAATGCGAAAGTATTGGACGATCCTTGGTGGAGGCTGACGGGATGCAATTCGTCTCCCCAATGCATCCCAGGCATTTTCTATAGGATTCAGACCCGCAGATCTCGCTGACCAGTCCATGCGCTGAATGTCTTCCCCAGCCAGAAATTCATCCACCAGAGGAGCGTGGTGCTGTCGGGCATTATCGTCCATTAAGAGGAAGTCTGGATCAACCGCACCATTGAAGAGTCGAACATGTGGTCTCAGTACCTCATTCCCGTATCTCCGAGCGTTAACAGTGTTCCTCAGACCACCCATGAAGATGTGCAGGTACGTACGGCCATTCAACATGATGCTGCCCCACACCATGACGCCACCACCACCACACTGGTCCCTTTCCACGATGTTCCTGTGGTTGTATCGTCTATCCGGTTCTCTCCAGATTAATGTGCGATGGGAATCGTTCTGCAAACTGAAGCGGGATTCTTCTCTGAAGAGAACATGTCTCCATTCTTTCATGGTCCAGTTTCGATATTGTCGGCTCACAGTAAACGGGCCCGTCTCTGTGCTGGAGTGAGCGGAACGCACACCACTGGACGTCAGGCAAACAGCCCTGCTGTTCTGAGCCTCCGGTACACAGTTTGCCGGGAAACGGCAACCCCTGAGACGGCTGCAAGCTCCGCCGGCAATTGTCTTGCAGGTGCACTCCGATTTCATCGGGCGGTTAAGGCCAGATTTCGGTCCTGCTGTGGGGTGGTTACCCTTGGCGACCTGGTACTGGCCTACGACTAACATCTCCTGTGTCTCGAAATCGTCTCCAAAGCCTGGAAATGGCACTTTGTGGCACATTCAAGGATACAGCGACTTCGGTCTGTGTCTGGTCTGCTTCCAGGCGGCCGAGTATTGTACCCTGCAAAACGGGGTCTAAATGGCGTCGTTGTGCCATTATGTTGTCACTTTCACCACGAGGTTACACTCCGCACACTATAACAGGGCAAACACGACTGAGGTAATATGGGGCGCAGGCACTGGCTGTGTTTACCTTGCGGTTACACCACTAGTCAAAGCAGGAAACACTCCTTTCCTGTACAGAGCGAACACGTAGGTTTGGTAGGTGCATACGTCGTGCGATTTGCAGTCTATTTCCTGTTGCCCAGCTTACTCGTAACTTATGCTCAACTTTTGGACACTAGTGTACCTCCTATCGATCATATATCTACGAGTTACAGGGCAGTAAAGATGTGCGGGTGGGGGTCGTCAATGTCCAATCGGAGTGAAGTTATTTTGAACTGCTGGCGCGATGTAAGGAGAAGCGGCCGAAAGAGATAGACAGACAGTAAGCACTGTGAGTGCAGTGAGGCATCGTGAGTTGTGTACAGGTCGTTCCGAAGTAAGCTCCTACCTATAAAAAGGAACCCTCTTAACGTAATGAATGCATTATATAATCACTTTAAAGAAAAGAATTACCAGCTCTCCGTTTTAACCAAAGAAGATGAGACAATGATTCAGTATTTAGTAGATAAGCTCACTGGACAAAAAATTATCACCTCTGGAGAAATCATTACAAGCACGATTTAATACCGTGTAATTCTGCCTCACGACTTGATAACCGCCTGGATTCGCTTAGAAAGTGAGCCCACAAAGTTTTGAAGGTACGTCGCATTCAAGATAAGCCCCTCGCTGAGGTTTTAATCGCGCAATTCCACCAAATTGCGGGGAAGCTGATGTCGGTGTTTCACTTGCTGTTCCAATATGTTCCACAGAATGTTAATGGGGTTCAAGTCAGGTGATTTTGCAGGCCAATCGAGATGTAATAGGGTGGGAGAGTGTTCATAAAATCAGTCACATATGCGTCCAGGACGGAGAACTTGGCTGGCTGTTGTCATCTTGAAGATTCACGGTATCAATAGCATACTCATCATGCAGATGTTGACTGAAAAGCAACACCTGATCATCCAGAATATTTAAATAAACATGCAGCTTCAAGTTAGTGGTCACCTCAGTGGCGGGCCCAATCCATGATACGAAAAACACTCCCAAAACATCACAGACCCACCTCCGGCTTGAACCTGACCTTGTACACATCCAGGATGAAATGCTTTGTTTGGCAATCGGTGCACTCGAAGACGTGCGTCATCTGAATACAGGCAAAAATATGATTCGTCAGACCACATTACGTTCCGCCAGTCAGCTACTGTCCACGTTCGATGATTTCTAACCCACTGAAGACGTGCAGATTTATGTGGCTGTGTCAGCAATGGCCTCTTGCGAGGCGACTGACTCCGAATGTTGATTGCATGCATTCCCGTCGCAATGTTGTCTCGCTAACAGGTTGGGATGGACCTTCATCCATTGACTGCAGCAATTTCTGCCGGGTTTGGAAGCGATTTTGATTCACAAGCCGTGAACCGCGTCTCCGGTCCCTCTCAGTTAGGATCTTAATCCGACCGCAATTATGACGCCATGTTCCGTGGCCACGTGTAATACACCACTGCTTGCAGACACGCTGAACAGTCCGCTGCGAAACACCAACAAATCCAGCAACTTCACACACTGTATGGCCATGGGCACGGCCAAACACTATTGCCACTTTTTGCCACTCTGTCACATCCTTACATCTACCCATGTTGATGTACACTGCCCGTTTGAAACATCAATGTTTCACTGATCACTACTGCCTTAGTGCGCGTGCGGTTGAGCACGGGACTCGTTCGCTGCGCCATCTGTGCAGGCTTAACGATCCATTTGTGCGTGCGCACTAGGGTGACTAATTTTATGTCCGGTGAGCTTTATTAGAGTCTGATACAGAAATAATATACAGGCAGACTTTAGATGTTAATGAATAGGAACCAGTATCTGAAACAGTGTTTGTAACCGATGAATATGAATCTCCATCAGAAGAATCTACTTCACCTTCATTAAAACAGGATTCTACATCAGAAGGTCCATAGAGCCCGGAAAAACACAGAGTAGAACGGTCGTTGGAAGAAAAAGAAAGATTATAAACACATGGTTAAGTGCGAAGAAGTGGAAGTCAAAGCAAACATTTCCTCACTTATCATGGAACTCTATGAAAAACAGATATCCTCGACTGAAGCACGAGAAGTAGTTGTACCGTTTTAAGGAATATGTTGTAAAAGCGGATTCTATTGGCAAGCCATCTTCTAGTTTAACAGACACACAAGCAGTTGTACGAGTTGGTTTTTAGGAAATTTATAGAAGTTCGCGCAAACAACTTGATAGTGCATGATACGAACTTACAAAAATGGGCCCGTGATTGACCTTTGTCAGCAAGTGCAACATGGATATGGTATTTCAAGCAACATTTTGACATACGTTCACGAAAAACTACGCAGTTTGTCGTATGAAAAGAAGAAGAGGAAGAGCATACAGACAATGTTGCTTATAGAGCAGTATGGCCTGACAGTGTGTAAATGGAGATCAAAGAAACACATTCCGAGAGAACACTTGATCGCCGTGGGGTTACACAATCACAAAGCATACAGACACATTCATTCATTCATTCACAATTATGCCAATTGTATCATGCATGGGATGTCTCCTTCCTGTCTGTTTATCGTACTGCAGGAATCAAGTCAAGCTGTCCAGCAAGGTATGTTTAATTTAATTATGCAATGGTTGAAATCTGGAAAAATGACAAAGGACCTTTTCTGTATATTTCTTTCTGGAGTTGACATTTTTACCTCACAATGGTCAATCGAACTGTTTACTGTTGGATTCCTGGGCGCCTCACAAAGATAATAATTTAATACATGAAGTACTTTCTTTAAATAACTATGAACCTGAAAAGTTAGAAGTTCAAATCATTAAGTTACAGCAAAAACAACTTCTGAATTATAACCGATAGAGAGGCATTTTTTCCAAAAGTTCAAAACAACGGACCGACATATCTGTGATTTTGCTGTGTTAAATAATATCGATGTGAAATTGCAACAGCGTAACAATATTATCAATCGCATGTCATTGATCTACAATCAAAAATGTTCGAATGTTCACCGCTCTTCCATTTGTCACATAGATATGGGTGGGTGGAAATTACCGGTCCTAATTGGCACGAATGAAAATTTTGAAATTAGCGCAGACTATTGTTTTAGGAAGGGAACTAGTACAGTACTTACAAATTCCTTATGGAGGACAATAATAATTGTGATCAGCATTCTTTACTCAAATGTAGCTGGTGCGAGAAGTTAACGTGTTTCGAACATGCGTTTTCTTAATTTCCATTGTCATTCACAGGGGATTGATTATGCTAGTTGCTTTACGTCGCACCGACACAGATAGGTCTTATGGCGACGATGGGACAGGGAAGGGCTAGGAGTGGGAAGGAAGCGGCCGTGGCCTTAATTAAGGTACAGCCCCAGCATTTGCCTGGTGTGAAAATGGGAAACCACGGAAAACCATCTTCAGGGCTGCCGACAGTGGGGTTCGAACCTACTATCTCCCGAATACTGGATACTGGGGATTGATTATGATGATGGGGATTAAACATGACTGCCACATTATTGGTGAGTATGTAATTGTTTAAACAGTACATAAACATACGTACAGTGTTTAAATGTTTACCTTTAATATTTGTGTCCCTCATGCGATCACCACGCAACCGCAGGTTAGTATTTAATTGTGTCTATAAAACATGTATAAATTAATTCCAAGTAGCCTATTTGTAATTACTGCGTTATGATTTAACACGCGAGAGGTCGCGCCCGCGGCAGTTTACCGCACTTGTTAAATATTTGTTAATAATGTCGTTGCTAGCCGCTGTAGGGCTTAGAGCGCTCGATTCATCCCTCCACTCCCTCTCTCTCGCCTGACGATCATTATCGCCAGTGAATTGCCTCCTGCGTTCCGGAGTAGTTTAAGTTTTCTTTCACTCTCGCATCAGCCGCGGCAAATTGCCTTCGTGCGACCCCTCGCGTAGTGCATTCTTACATGACTGCATTTCCAAGAAAGTTTCTTACGTAAAGTTCATGAGGTTTATGGTGGCTTTCAGTGAAGTGTGGTGCTGTAGAGTTATCTTGAATTGTGACCAAATCATTCATTGATATGTACAAATGCAAACGTTGAGGCAATTTGCTCACGCGTGACCTCTCGCGCTCTTTAAGAACTCACGTAATTTTACCAGATTTTGCAAAAAAATTCATTATTTTTTTACATTGAGGAAATAGTTTTACTCAGAGCATTCACTGCAAAAGGTAAAGAGCAGCTCATTAAAATATTAAGTGTGAGCAATTTGCCTTCGCGCGACCTCTCACGTTCTAAAAACGGGCGCGACCTCTCGCGTGTTAAAATACATGAAAACCAGGGGCGTATTCTCCTTGCATGCGTTATGATAGGGCGAAGAACTCTCTGAAGTACGATTTGAGGTTGTTTCAACTCAAGTATTGACAATTTCATCTCTCAGAATTTCAAAATTTCCGCGCAGCTGCATTAGTTCCATTGCTTGACTTCGTGTGGTGCTGGTATAGTCTCGCCATCTAATCATCCACTGTCGGTAGAAAGGGAAAGCAAATGGAGAAGTTAAGGACGTAACTCATTCAATCTGTAAATTGCATTCGGTGACAGCCATAATTCTGAAACCCTCCGAATGATGTCGCTGCAATTTATATTTGGTCACCATCCATGTGCTAACCTCTGCCATCTGTTAAAAACATGGAGAAAGTGTGCACGTTCAAGGTTAGAGCGAGCGGGAACCACTGATTACCCCCTAGCGAGGACCCAACGTAACGAAAGTGACCACTGTCACTGGAGTGATTTACTTCCAGTGCTTGAGAAGTGGCTGTCCAGGGGGTTCATTCAGTGTGTGTTTTGTTGACTAGTGAATTCATTCATTGTGTGTTATTTAACCAACAACAGTCGCCCCCACCAGCCGTCTACAGCTGCGTCCTACGCGGGATATCTCCGGATATCACCGAGAATGCAATAATCCAAGAACTATGGAAAACTGGAGTCAATGCACGTAGAGCCATAAGAATTCACAGCACCCGTGGACCTACCTTCATGATGCGCCTCCAGATGCCCAGCAAAGATGAAGCTCAGCACCTCATCAAGACCGGCGTGCAAGTATATGGTCATTGCCATCGAGTGTAGCCCTCCCACTCCCCACCCCTACTCCCACCCAACCGCCAACCATCAACCAAATCACACCGCCACCCCCAGCCAACCCTTCCCCGTGTTACCCCAAATCCACAACAAACTCCGCTCCCTATGGACCCATCCCCCTACCTCTCCAAATATACGACCTTCTGCGCCTCCTCATTCTATCTCTCCATAACATCACAACCACCCTCCAGCTCCTAACCTCCCAAAGCTACCCTGAACCCTACTTCCGACCGACCTAGGCACATCATACCCATCATTAAGAATTGCATCACCTCCTCCATCCCTCTGAATTGTAAAACTCGTCATGCACATCCTCATAAACTCAATCCCGTAGCCATTCATTCAAATTTTCACACCGTTTTTCCCTCTTCTTCACTTATCACATCCATCAGTTCTCTTCACATCTCCCGGCCCGAGCGAGAGCGTCACTCTCTAAGGGACCCGCCCCACCCCTTCAGGGTGGGGAATGAAAACGAGAATAGATAGATAGTGTGTTGTTTTTGTGCTATTCCTCGTGCTCGATGTTTTATGTGTTAAGGAGTGATGAGTCTAAAACCGCCTGCCTCTGTGGTGTAGTGGTTAGTGTGATTAGCTGCCAGCACCGAAGGCCCGGGTGGTTCAGTTCCCGGCTCTGCCACGAAATTTAAAAAGTGGTACGAGGACTGGAGCGGGATCTACTCAGCCTCGGGACGTCAACTGAGTTTGATTCCCATCTCAGCCATCCTTGAAGAAGCTTTCCGTGTTTTCCCACTTCTCCTCCAGGCAAATGCCGGGATGGAACCTAACTTAAGGCCACGGCCGTTTCCTTCCCCCCACAAGGCCCCTGTTCAGCATACCAGGTGAGGCCGCCTGGTCAAGGTACTACTCCTCCTTCCCAGTTGTATCCCCGATTAAATGTCTCACGCTCCAGAGCGCTGCCCTTGAGGCGATAGAGGTGGGATCATTCACTGAGTCCGAGGGAAAAGCCAACCCTGGAGGGTAAACGGGTTAAGAAATAAATAACGAAAGAGTGTCTGAAAAGCCTTTTACAACCCGTTCGTTTGATGCAAATTTAACATTAAAATAAAAAAAACAGAAAACAGTAATTCTATGTTCGCACGTTCAACCCAGAAACTTACAGTAAAACTGCTTGGCTCTCAGATACCTTTATGTTGTTGAAAGATTTTGGTTCCTATAATGTGAGTTCCGATAGGACAGTGAATGCATTGGTGAGACTTGCGATTGACTGCCGCGAAAAATAAGTTGCGAAGACTTTCGATGGAGCGGCGGTGCTTACAGGTCAGGTGAATGCTGTGCAGGCTAAATTAAAAGAAGTGGATTTTGAGGCTGAATTCACTCACTGCTACGCGCACAAACTTAATTTAATTCTATCTCAGGCTGTGACATGCGCGAAAGTATGTCGTATGTTCTTCGCAATGATGAGTGGTTTTGCGACATTTTTCGTAGTTCTAAGAGAAACTAACCTGCTGGACAGTGTCCTCAAGAAAATATTTCCTAAGCTAGCTCTACCAAGGTGGAACTATTCCAGCCGATTAGAAGAGACCATCGCGGAATATGGTGCTCCTCTCCAAGAGCTTTACGAACGTATTTTGGAGGAACCTGGGAACTGGGGTACCATTACAATCAATGAGGCAAGCGGGTTTCTTGCAAAGTTGACAGAATTTCAGTTCAATTTTCTTCTGAATATTTTTACTGAAATGTTTTCTTTGACTGATGTCACATATAGGCCTAACATCCTTCGATCTAAGACCCTAGACATCGCATTTTGCACCAGCGAAGTGAATTCATTAGAAACCAACGTGTCAATAATGCGAAACAGTGGATTTGCTAATGTTTGGGACAGAACAGAAGAGACACTTGATCCACCAATGAAAATTCTAGTACAGTTAAAATATCGCTTCTGTTCATTAGGAGATTTGTCCTTCACTGAAATGCTTGAGTGTAAAAATTTTTAATTTTTCCTGGCGATTCCCCTAAAGTGCAATTCAATAAATTGATTGAAGTCTATGGGAAATACTTTAATATAGTACGACTTAAATCCGAATTGAGGGCAACGTTCACTTCTGAACAGTTCAAATCCAGAAATTCCTATTGACCAGTGGTCTCCACAGCGGTCTTCTCGAGCTTTGTAAGTCAGAGTCGTCTCTCTGCATTAGGAATGATGTCTATGGAAAAGGATCTTCTCGTTGAAATAAAATCACGCGAGCACTTTTGCAATGACGTCACCAACGAATTCTGCAAAGAGAATTGCAGGGTCAAGTATTTAGGAGTAGTAGAATTGGAATTTACTTACGGCACAACATTGTGCTACTATTTCGTTACTAGTTGCATGCCTCGGTGTCGAATCCAGAATACGCCACTGCTCTCAATGTTCACTGTTAAAACATATGCACATGTCTCATACGATAAATCATAATTAATAAGGCTGTAAGGAAACCGTGTATTCCTCTTTCGTTTTACACTGCACACTCTAGTTTTTCTGTCCATAATTTACTTTGCAGTACACCACAACAGTCTTCTCCAAGTTTTCTTGTATAAATCTGTGGCGTTTGTCCGTTAAAATTAGCTTCAGTGCGGATAATGATCTCACTATATCCCCGGATGTGACAGGACAGTACTTGAATTCGGGAGCCCACGCTATGTTCTTGTCTCGATTTTTCCTCGAAATCTTTTTTTTTTTTTTGCTAGTGGTTTTACGTCGGAACGTCGCACCGACACAGATAGGTCTTATGGTGACGATGGGATAAGAAAGGTCTAGGAGTTGGAAGGAAGCGGCCGTGGCCTTAATTAAGGTACAGTCCCAGCATTTGCCAGGTGTGAAAGTCGGAAACGACGGAAAACCATCTTTAGGGCCTCGAAATCTTACCACAGCTGTAAAGTTCATTCAGAACAAGGCCACTCATTCCGCAAGAGTTCACGGCATTAATGACTTTACATTTTCTTGAAGACTGCTTGTAAAACACATTAAAATGTGCATATAAAAGTCGAACTTTCAAAATGTTTCCCCCATACTTCCCAACTCTGTTAATATGTGTAACCGTCCAGGCTTCTCCAGCCAGACTAATTTAATATACTATCATTTTACGCGATATCATTTGATATCAAGTTTATCCGCCATCGGCAATTATTCGTAATATCATATTTATTCTACGTCAAGCATTTGTAAATAAGGTTTTTGCAATCATATTATGTAATTATAACATCATTTATTATTTAAATTATTATATTAGGTAGGATTGGATTTCATTATGTACTGTAAATATGGTCAATATGTTGAGACATAGTTGTTGTCATTTCATCTCATACTTGTGTATACGGAAAAGGTTATTCTTATAGCGGGGGAAAATTACATGAGTCATTGGGTTAAACTCATGAGCCAAGGCAGTAAACAGCGACCCGCGTGCGAGGCTTGCATACCAGCAGACTACATCATCGCCACGCCTTCTGGCCTTGTCAAGAAGAAAGAAGAGGGAGATGATTGCGATCTACGAATCAGATGCTTCGTTATAAAAAGATCTGAGATTAAGCTGTTATCAAGAGTGGGGAGAGCCCGGTGATAGATTATGTAGCGCGGAGCATTCCTCGATTCACGGAGTCACGGATACTCACGCACATTGCTCCTTCTACTGTGAACATCTACTTTGAACGACGTTATTGATTTTGAGACAGTCTCTCCGAGACATAGTTATTTTTGTACAGTGTGTTGTCGCTTCGATACAGTACTTAGCTGCGGTCATGTTATCGGGTCTGCGTGAGACGAAACAAGCTTATGGCTTGTGTTATATTCAGTAAATCTTCTGGACGAAGAACTATGTTTAGTTCAAGTCCATGGAATTTGGTACAAGTCTTTACCGTATAAGAGATTTCTACTAACATGGAAAAATTCATATCTCTGAATTTTCTCCTCATACTATCAACGCTGATCAGTTTTTAAAAGTATAGGGCCAATGTCTAATTTAAAGACTAGGCAATTAGGGAGTGCTAGTCCAGATAGCCCGTACCACATCAGAGAAGGAAGGATGTCCATGGAGCCAATTCTACTTCGAGAAGAAGAGAACGAGTAACCACGGAAACCAGATGACTTCAACGGAAACTGCAATTGGTGAGCTTCAATTAGATAAAGCAACCAATAGTAATTTGAGTAACGTAAATTCTAAATCCCTCCATGCTTTAAGGAACTTTTCCGATTCATCTATTTTTTTGTGTGTAATAAATTCATTTGTATTTTATATTGCGTTAATTTTCTTTCTCAAACGATACTTAATGGTTAATTATTTAAAATCCTACCCCTGTGATTTAAGTATAAGTCTCTATGCTAGTAAATATAAATTTTGGTTTACAGTTTTGTTTAAAACTGTAACCCTGGCGCCCAAACATCACATAGAGAAATGGGAAACCATGGAATGTTAATTGTTTCTATTTGCGTGGCAATTTGCGGGCAAGCCACATATAGTTTATTTGATATTCATGTGTCCCAAGGTAATAACTTTCGTCTCCTCAAGTGAGAAGCTTAGGGTCGAACAGTTACATATGCTACATGAGAGATGATGCTAAACATTAAATAAAATCACGTATTCGTAAAGAGACTTCTGGTCTTCTCAGAGACAGACTGAAGTGTTAGGACTACCTTTTGCACACATTTCAAGCACAGTTGTATGGATTTGTTGCCTTTCATGTTGGGCCAACTTCGTCAGGGAAAAGTAACTTGGCACTAAAAATGTGGTAATTTTGCGAAGAATATGAAGTTTCTGATTTAGAAACATGTTGCCAGTTTATTTCAGAATCTCCGTTACCTGAAAAAATACTCTGTTTTTGTGTTATTTATGTATTTGTATTATTGTTTATTTTCAGTTCTTTCTTACAAAGAAGATGCAACATTTTATTAATTATCCGAACATATTAACAGTGAATGTAAATTTATTTTTACCATGTCATCTCCATTTTCAACAGTACAATACGATAGCAACGCATGGAACCATAGCAGCCCGATCTGTAAAGCTCCTTCTAAAGCCTTTGTACCGGGCGAGTTGGCCGTGTGGTTAGGAGGCGCGCGGCTGTGAGCTTGCATCCGGGAGGTAGTGCGTTCGAATCCCACTGTCGGCATCCCTGAAGATGGTTTCCCGTGGTTTCCTATTTGCATACCAGGCAAATGCTGCGGCTGTACCTTAATTAAAGACACGACCGATTCCTTTCCACTCCTAGCCCTTTCCTGTCCCATCGTCGCCGTAAGATCTGTCTGTGTCGGTGCGACGTAAAACAACTAGCAAGAAAAAAATGAAGACTGAAATCCGCTCCACAGAGATCTTATTTTGAAATATAATAAAATAGTTTAGGTGATCTGCAACACATCCCTTGTCTTAGGGATTCTCTATCTTTCAAGCAAGACTCATGCAGTATGTGCCTTCATACTGTATTAAGCATGTGCGCAGCACTGCGGAGACGTTCGTAATGTTCTAGGGCCTTCACGTTATTACTTCCATGATCTCTAACAAATACAATTTTCTTCCAGTTTTCTTGAGAAATGACTGGTTGTAACAGCCTGAATTGTAACTCCTTTCTAATATTAGCTCCAGTTTTAAGAAGGCCGGGGGTAGCAGTACGCCCTACCACACATGTTCTCAGTAGCCAATCTTTTATTATACAGAGTGGTCGGAAACAACGTGAGCCTAGTATAAGAGCGTTAGGCTGTTGGTCATACTGATAAGTAATTTGAAAAGAAATACGCCGATATCTCGCGCCGTTGTCATGTTATCAGCTGCTGAAGTTATCCAATCAGATCACTGCGCGGGAGAATTCAAATGGGCTTTACGAGGCGGTGTTTCTAAATCTGCACGCGGCTTGTTGGGGCCATGCCTAGAAATGAGCATCAAACACTAACACACCGTGGGTTTCAGCCAATGCCATCGTAGCGTGCTTGCTATTGGCCGAGACTATCAGCAGGGAGGTCCTTGTTCAAGTCCCTCCCCTGGATAAGTTTATTTCTTCTATTGGCGCACTCAAGCCGGTCATAAGCCACGTGTAGCTTTAGCAACACCGCCTCGCGAAGCGATCTGATTGGCTAACTTCATCAGCGTAGGCTTCTAAGTAACGAGAAGCTGTAACTCTGAAGGTAAAACATCGTGAATATTTAAAGTACCGTATTTGTCACACATATCAAGTAATGTCTGACCTAAATTCAATAATCCCACGTCCTCGAGTGTGGTAAGTGGTCTAAGGTATTTTGCACCTATTTCCCACATACGAGCTCCTTATATTATTGAGATACATTTAAACTAATCTTTCTCAGTCGGTAGATACAGAGTGCGTCTCTGCCCACAAGTAGCCACGGCTGGTCCGTGGTCCAACAGCCCTGGACTCTGACCGGCCAGTCGAGCAGAGGAGGGGTAGCCACGGCTCTACCGTGGCTCTACGCCTTTGCATTCGGGAGACGGGACCTCACGGCTGGCCCCAACTGTCGACTGTCCTGAGAATGGTTTTCCGTGGTTTTCCATTCTCCTGCACTAAAGCAAATGCCGGGACAGTTCCTAGCATAGGCCACGGCCACCGACCCCCTCACCTTCTCCGAGCATCTCCTTCACCGTAACAAACTCCCGGCCAGAGAGACGGCGTTAGAGGCCCGCCTCCCCCTTCAGGGGAGGAATGAAAACGCTTTAGTATTAGTAGTTCTTTTCTTCGGCTCACCAAACCAGTAGTGCCCCATGCACTAATCATTATCTTTTCACAAGTATTGCACTGAGCATATCCAACAGATTTTGTAAAAGTTTCTTCAATAATACAAGGAAATGTATCCCATGCTCGACTAATTTGGGCACCAGTATTGGTGTCTCTTGAATACAATAAATTCTCGCGGTTCCAATTTTCCCTTCACTTCCTTAACCTTCCCGTCTTCTGTCATACTCGCAACCAAGAAAATATTGATTGAATGTGTTTAATTTCCACTTATAAAGTAAAATTTTCCTCTGTTTCACCTGAGCAGTTAAGAGCAGGACTACCAGGACTTGTCTGTACTGTCTGGCCCTAAGAGTGGTCGAGGTATAATAGTTGCTGCGATAGGTATTACTGCCTTCCTTCCGAGCAGGAGTAAAGGTGACTGCTGGCTGCCAAGTGAGGAGAGGCAAGCGGGAGTAAAGCGAAATTTACACGCATGCACAGAAATGGTGTCCTGATATAAACAAAGCATGGCGTCCCTCCATCTACTCGCTTATCGCATTGCTGCAGGTAGACAGTCCGCTACAAGACTGTTGTGATTGAAGTGGGCACAGTGGTGGATGTATAGCAATACACACACTGTACCTTCAACACTGCCCATTCACTCCCTCCCCCTCCTTTTCGGTACTGGAGTGGCACCTCTTCACTCCCTCCTCTCCTTTTCACTACTCGAGTGGGGCAGTGCTGATTGTTTATGGCGGGACACCATTTCTGTGAACGCGTGTACACTCCTGATTGTGTTACTGTCGGTCACCAGAAATAATGTCCACCTCCGTTGCGTAACAGTTAGTATTATTAGCTTCCGTCCTCGGAGGCCTGGTTTTGATTCCCGGTAGTGCCAGAGAGGCAGGAGGGCTGATATGTGGTTAAAATCCTACATCCGCTCACCTCCATTGGAGGTGTGCCTGAAAAACCTGCGCTACCTCGGGACGAGGACACGAGTTTACTTTATCACAAGTAATATACAGGCGCCGACTCGGGACTCGGTAAGTGTGGAAGACCGAAACCTCTTATAATAGATTCTTTCCCCATTGAGATATGGAAATATAAAAACCGTTTATTTCTCCGACATGCTTTCAAGGAGGAGAATTTACTCCCGGTAAATGGTCAGTCTGAACTGTTTCAAGCCTCAACTACCGTAGTCCTTCCTACACAAACTATCCACAGCGTTGCTACTCTGCTACCTTCTAAGAAACTGTGTCGAAGTATTACTAGGATGATTTACGAGTGTTTAGCTCTATAGACCTACAAGTAAATGTAATAACATTTAAAATTTTTGGGTATGTTCAGCTACACCTACATCGCACGTGTGAAATTAAATTTCCACTTTGTAGCGATAATCGATAACAAACACGAATGTACTTCCCAAATAAGAGAGGCATCTGGTGTCCCGGGAAATAATACTAAGGGACTCGGGATATTGTACCTCAGTAAATAATGACGTCCCGGGAAAGAAGATTACAGGACTCGGGGCATTTGCATTTAGAGAGATAAAAAGAAGACTTTCCCTTTTCATATCGCCAGGCTGAGTGGCTCAGACGGTTAAGGTGCTGGCCCTCTAATCCCAACTTGGCAGGTTCGATCCTGGCTCAGTCCGGTGGTATTTGAAGGTGCTCAAATACGACAGCCTCGTGTCGGTAGATTTATTGGCACGTAAAAGAACTCCTGCGGGACTAAATTCCGGCACCTCGGCGTCTCCGAATACCATAAAAGTAGTTAGTGGGACGTAAAGCAAATAACATTATTATTATTCGTTTTCATATCCACGCCATGTGGCAACTATGTAATGTCGAATCTTCTCATCTTGTTACGTGTCTGGAATTCTCGAAGCCTTCCCTGACCATGTGAGTCCATCGCGCTCTCTTCTGTCAAATTGATCATTTGTATTACGTCGCACCGTCTTAAGGCGACGCTGGGATAGGAAAGGGCTAGGAGAGGGAAGGAGGCCACCCTGCCTTTATTAAGGTCCCCAGAATTTGACAGACGTGAAAAAAACGGGAAACCATCTTCAGGGCTGCTGACAGCGAGGTTCGAACTCAGCATATCCCGACTGCAAGCTGACAGCTACGTGACCAAAACCGCAGAGCCACTTACTCGCAGCATAGTCTACTCTCTTACCGAGCTCGATAGCTGCAGTCGCTTAAGTGCGGCCAGTATCCAGTAATCGGGAGATCGTGGATTCGAGCCCCACTGTCGGCAGCCCTGAAGATGGTTTTCCGTGGTTTCCCATTTTCACACCAGGCAAATGCCGGGGCTGTACCTTAATTAAGGCCACGGCCGCTTCCTTCCAATTCCTAGGCCTTTCCTATCCCATCGTCGCCGTAAGACATATCTGTGTCGGTGCGACGTAAAGCAAATAGCAAAAAAAATAAAAAAAAATAGCATAGTCTACTCGTCACCTGCTGTCATTATTATTATTATTATTATTATTATTATTATTATTATTATTATTATTATTATTATTATTATTATTATTATTATTTCATTCTTAATCTGTTTACCCTCCAGGGTTAGTTTTCCCTCGGATTCAGCGAGGGATCCCACATCTAGCAGCTCAACGGCTGTGTCCTGGAGTGTGACAGTTTAACTCGGGGATACAACTGGGAAGGAGAACAAGTACCTCGCCCAGGCTGCCTCACCTGCTTTGCTGAACAGGAGCCTTGTTGGGAGATGGGTAGATTGGAAGGGATAGACAAGGAAGAGGGAAAGAAGCAGCTGTGGACTTAAGTTAGGTATCATCCCTGCATTTGCCTGGAGGAGAATTGGGAAACCACGGAAAACCACTTCGAGGATGGCTGAGGAGGGAATCGAACCCCCTCTACTCAGTTGACTTCCCGAGGCTGAGTGGACCACGTTCCAGCCTTCGTACCACTTTTTAAATTTCGTGGCAGAGACGGGAATCGAACCCGGACCTCCGGGGTGGCAGCTAATCACGCTAACCACTACACCACAGAGGCGGAGTTTTAATAATTATTTACTTAGTAATTTATTTAAGACCGCCTCTGTGGTGTAGTGGTTAGTAAGATTAGCTGCCACCCGCGGAGGCCCGGGTTCGATTCCCGGCTCTGCCACGAAATTTGAAAAGTGGTACGGGGTCCACTCAGCCTCAGGAGATCAAATGAGTAGAGGTGGGTTCGGTTTCCACCTCAGCCATGCTGGAAGTGGTTTTCCGTCTTTCCCACTTCTCCTCCAGGCAAATGCCGGGATGGTACCTAACTTAAGGCCACGGCCGCTTCCTTCCCTCTTCCTTGTCTATCCCTTCCAATCTTCCCATCCCCCCACAAGGCCCCTGTTCAGCGTGGCAGCGAGGCCGCCTGGGCGAGGTACTTGTCATTCTCCGCAGTTGTATCCCCCGACCCAATGTCTCACGCTCCAAGACACTGTCTGAAGGAAAAACCAACCCTGGAGGGTAAAGAGATTAAGGAATACATTTATTTAAATTCATTTTAAATTCTATTAATTTAAGTAGTTTTAACTATTTTAAGTATCTTAGTAACTTCGCTACCGTGAAAAGGGAATAATTTTTTTTTTTAATCCATGGGGGTTCTAACCTCCGGGTTACCCTCACCCCCTGGCTACGCCTCTGTACCCAGTATCTCAGTGACAGCGTCCGACAGTCACGTATGGCCTTGGGGTAACGCACTGGAGTACGAATACTGAACGCTGGAGTTCGAATCGTAGTAGGGTAGAGAACTTTTACTGAATAGTAATTAATATAAGTTTCAGTAATAGAGTATCAAGGAAGTGAGAGGTTCAGAGCAGCCAATAGGAACAAGTTAGATACACCACCAGAGTAGAAGGTGTCATGGTGGCGACATGGATGGCTTCGGAAACTTAGAACCAAGTATCTGAAATATGGCGGATATGAAAACATGACGGAAGAATTTCGGGGAAAAGGACAATGAACTGGAAGTGGTTGGAAGGAAAACTGTATGAGTAAGGGAAAGTGTTCAAGGATGAATTGAAATTGGGGGTAGCTCCTGTGAGGGAGGCAGCCCGCATTGCAGGCGTCAACAACGTACTTATAAAACAAACCGACATAGAGACCTCCCTGTATTTTAGACAGCTGGTGTAATGTATCAGCTTTCCCCTCTGGGTTAGGCCGACAGCTGCATTCGACGTGTTCCCAACCACTAGCCCGCATTTGCCCTTTGGCTCTACGTTTATCAACAGACCAGAAATCCAAGATTTGGTTCTGGTTACGGACTGGTTGTAAGTGATCGCATGCTCACGCATTAGAGTATATTGGGACTTAGACTATTACTCTTCAGATTTTTTTACAAGCAGCTTTACGCAACACCGACACAGATAGGTCTTATGGCGACGGTAGGATAGGAAAGGGATAGGAGTTGGAAGGAAGCGGCCGTGGCCTTAATTAAGGTACAGCCCCAGCATTTGCCTGGTGTGAAAATGGGAAACCACTGAAAACCATATTTAGGGCTGCCGAGAGTGGGATTTGAACCCACTATCTCCTGAATTCAAGCTCACAGCTGCGCACCCCTAACCGCATGGCCAACTCGCTCGGTCTTCAGATATTTAGAACCATCACGGTCACAATCTATTATTGAAAGTAGTATTCATTTACATTGCCGGCCCCGTGGTGTAGGGGTAGCGTGCCTGCACCTTACCCGGAGGCCCCGGGTTCGATTCCCGGCCAGGTCAGGAACTTTTACCTGAACCTGAGAGCTGGTTCGAGGTCCACTCAGCCTACGTGATTAGAATTGAGGAGCTATCTGACGGTGAGATAGTGGCCCCGGTCTAGAAAGCCAAGAATAAAGGCCGAGAGGATTCGTAGTGCTGACCACACGACACCTCATAATCTGCAGGCCTTCGGGCTGAGCAGCGGTCGCTTGGTAGGCCAAGGCCCTTCAAGGGCTGTAGTGCCATGGGGTTTGGTTTGGTTTGGATTCATTTACATTTCAGTAAAGGAATGTCGGTCCTAGCGTAAATCGAACTAATGAGCCCTGTAACTTCACTCCTCTGCCATACCCCGAGACCACATAGCACCAACGAGCGCTAGTGTTTAGATCTTGTGAAATAAGGTGTATTAAGGAACCGACCTAATGGAAACCATGTACTCATTTAAATACCATAGCATTGTTTCTACTAGGTACGTTACTGTGACATATTATAATTAATATATCCGAACTATTTTCAAACTAAGTTCCATGTATTCTTTCTTTATTTCCTTCTTTCTTTCTTTCTTTCTTTCTTTCTTTCTTTCTTTCTTCCTTAAATCGTTTAACTTCCAGGATTGGTTCTTTCCTCGGACTCAGTGAGGGATTCCACCTCCATTGCCACAAGGGGAGTGTTCTGGAGCGTGAATCTTTGGGTCGGGCGTACAACTGGGAAGGAGGACCAGTACATCGACCAGATGGCCTCACCTGCTGTGCTGAACAGGGGCCTTGTGCGGGGTGGGGGTGGGAAGATGGAAAGGGATACACAAGGAAGAGGGAAGGAAGCGGCCGTGGCCTTAAGTTAGGTACTATCCCGGCATTTGACTGGAGAAGAAGTGGGGAACCACGGAAAACCACTTCGAGCATGGCTGAGGTGGGAATCGAACCCCCTCTACTCACTTGAAATCCAGAGGCTGAGAGGACCCGGTTCGAGCCCTCGTACCACTTTTCATTTTTTTTTTGGCAGAGCCGTGAAACAAATCCGGGCCTCCGGGGGTGGCAGCTAATCACTCTAACCACTACACAACAGATGTGGACCACGTTTCATTTACTGATACTTTAAAGGGTTTGCTCATTTTGGTTCATTCCGGAGTACATAGACAGAAAGAGAGAGGGTAGTTGTTATATCAAAATTCGAGGGTGGGACAGACCACAAGGAGCGTTTAAGTCACACTGGTATTGGTGAAAGTTCATGAAGGTAGGTAAACGAGGTGTGTACAAAGATTTGATAATATATTTCAAAGCGGGTACGGAATTTGTTTCGTTCATACCAGACAGGATACTTAGACATACATAATGGAGTTCGTAGTTTTCTCCTTATAAAATAACATACAATAAACTTGAAAAAAGACAGCTCATAAAAACGTAAAATTATTATTATTATTATTATTATTATTATTATTATTATTATTATTATTATTATTATTATTATTATTATTATTATTATTATTATTATTATTATTATTAAGGGTAAGATTTCTATGACAAATCATATTATTTTCTTTAACATTATACGTATCATGTAGTCTTGGATTTTCAGCACATTTCCAAGAATGGTAATGAAAGTGAAACCAGTTTTATCGGGCATATAAATGCATATTTAGGCTGGCTTTTTAGATTTGTGGCATATTTTGAACAAAATATCTTTATAACGACATATTTTGGTAATTTTCACTTAAATTTCGTTTGATAAATATCAGAGTAAGCTCTAGAAATTATACTTCAGGGTAGAATGGAATATGCTTCCACTGAAGAACCAGCGAAAAGTAGAGTATGGAATGTTTCAGCCAGCTGCGTGGTGTAAAAGTAGCGTGCCTGCCTCTCACTCGGAGGCCCCGGGTTCGATTCCCGGCCAGGTCAGGGATTTTTACCTGCATCTGAGGGCTAGTTCGGAGTCCACTTAGCCTACGTGATTATAATTGAGGTGATATGGCGGCCCCGGTCTAGAAAGCCAAGAATAACAGCCGAGAGGATTCGTCGTGCTGACCACACGACACCTCGTAATCTGTAGGCCTTCGGGCTAAGCAGCGGTCGCTTGGTAGGTCATGGTCCTTCGGTGCTGTTGCGCCATGGGGTTTGGTTTTTGGAATGTTTTGTGACGTACCCACTCGGCCCACAGATGTGTGACAAAATTATAACGTGGCGGGTCACTTTAATATTAATATAAATAAATGATATCTCATTGTTTCTCCATAAATAATATCCCATGGGCGCCAGCCTTCAAGCTTATGGCTTGAAAACGAAAGTTGATAAATAATAATAATAATAATAATAATAATAATAATAATAATAATAATAATAATAATAATAATAATACGTAATGAGACTCAAAAAACTCCCAGGGGTGAGGTGACGGAACATAAATCATTAAGTACACTAACTTGGAATTTAAGGATCATTAATAATAATTTCAGAAAATACAAATTAAAACAGCTATTTATTAGGATGAAAAACGTGACGTAACGGCGTATTAACGAAATCTGAACTTACAGAAGCAAAAGGAAAATTAAATGAAATGAACTCTAAGAACATGAATTGTAACGCGTAGACTTGCAGTAATTTAAGCCATTAGCTCACCATTTGTAGACTTTGTTATCTGGAAGTTGATGATTGATGATGGAACTCTCGTACCGGCTGCGTCATCTTTGTTGGATTCCAGTCCTACTTCTGCTTTTCCTGCCTTTAACCCTTCCTACAGTACTCCTTACATAAAGTCGTAATGAGTCCTAATTTTAAATGCAAAACTACCATGGGTTATGTTCATGGAGAGAATACATTTGTATTCTTCCGTATTACGGAACAGTAGCGTAACTAAATTCATAATAAAAGCTCTCCTCCCCTATACTAGTCAAAACCGGTCTCTCGTTGACTACCTCTCGTCATTGAGATAACAGGTCCCAATGAGAGTAACTTTTGAGTAGTATATACTCAGATGCGAAGTGAACTAAGTTAAAATCTTCTCCAAGGTGCAGACGTAGAATCGTAGTAAGAGTGTCTTCCAAGAGTGTCTCTGTGTCTAAGAGTAAGAATAAGAATGTCCTCTCCAGCTCTTGTCTTCGAAGTATATAGGTTCAAAAGTCTCCCTCCATCAGCCATATGACATGGTCCAGTAAGATTTGAGGTCTCATCCCTTCTCCTATGTATTGCTATGAATCCATCACGTTGCTTCATTACGTCCATTCACATAGGCTGAACTTTCCCACGAAATCAAAGCGTCAGGTAGCGAACTTCGAAAAGTCGGCGTTCATAATATTTCAACTGTCTCTTCAGAAGGTGGAGAGGGTAAGGTCTCTCGTAACCTTGATGACGTACATTTCCTGGAAATGGGCTGAAATTAGCCTGCTGACTCTGGACACCTCACAACGGCTATTGGAAAATTTACTGCAAGCTATTAATATGAATGATGTTGAAATACTTTACCCAATATGTGGTTCGTTCAGAATACGTTATAGCCGCGATACAAAGAAATGAAAAGATGATGTGAAATGGATGATTAAACCCCTTGTATATATATACATATTAATTTAAAAATGACCTATCAGTGATTAAATATATACATCTTATCAATGAATTATATAGTTCAATAATTGAATACATGCAGTGATGTCCCAAACGTCACAGTTTGTAGCATTTAGGAGTTATTGTTTGCTGGTTGGGTCAATTCCTGTAAATCGGGCTATTGTTTACACGGAAGCAGAGACAATTCTGCAAGTTATTTGACATTGATCGATCATATCTCTCTCATTCGCCCTTCCCTCTTCCTCTTTCAACGCACTGAATGGCCTTGGTTATTTTTTTCTAATTGCTTTACGTCGCACCGACACAGATAGGTCTTATGGCGACGATGGGACAGGAAAGGGCTAGGAGTGGGAAGGAAGCGGCCGTGGCCTTAATTAAGGTACAGCCCCAGCATTTGCCTGGTGTGAAAATGGGAAGCCACGGAAAACCATTTTCAGGGCTGCCGACAGTGGGGTTCGAACCTACTATCTCCCGAACACTGGATACTGGCCGCACTTAAGCGACTGCAGCTATCGAGATCGGTGCCTTGGTTATTAAGGGAGCTTCAATCATTCAGTTGATTTCAATATGCCTAAAACGAAAGTCGCACTTATTGAGAAGTTACGAAATTTTGTTCGCGAGCTCGGTGAAAACGTATTTGGCACGAATGGAATATTATTCTGCAAATTGCGTGAGAATGCGAAAGGATCAGTTAGCATATAGGGTAAAAATGAAATGGCGTGTGGCTTTTAGTGTCGGGAGTGTCCGAGAACAAGTTCGGCTCGCCAGATGCAGGTCTTTTTGATTTGACACGCGTAGGCGACCTGCGCGTCATGATGAGGATGAATTGATGATGAAGACGACACAACACCCAACCCCGTGTTAGCGAAATTAACCAACGATGGTTAAAATTCCCGACTCTGCCGGGAATCGAACCCAACCAAAGGCCACCACGCTAACCACTTAGCCATGGGGCCGGACTTCTCCTAGTGATTGAGCTCTATTCAAGAACGCTCCCGTTACATCATGTGATGTCGAAAGAAGTTTATCTCGCTACAAGACGATACTCAACGACAGCAGGAGAGGATTCTCATTCAACAATCTTAAGATGCATGTGGTCATGAATTGCATCAATCCTGATAATGGAGACTAGATCAGGTATGAAAGTTTCATTCACATAACACATATTTCGTATATAACGACAAATTTATTGAGTATTGAACCGTGAAAGTAACTTTGGCGTTTATGTCTTCCACAGAGTCCGTCCTTGCCTAGGAGTATTCAGTGTAACCTTAATGAGTTCTTGATCTATGCAATATTATCAGTAGCGTAGCAGGGATCGGCCGATGGGGCGAGGGGTTATACTTACAAAATGATGATAAGAACACAATTAAGTTGCTTGTGCGTGTGTGGTGTGCGCATGCATGAGTGTCAGCATAAGGACACTGATATAAGTGAATTAACTCATGTTGATATTCCGACTGCATTACACTACATCATCTTACATTAAAATACAGAACAAGAACAATACGATCGAAGTCAACAGTTTTACAGCAAATGGTATGTTCAGTGAACAATCTAAAATCCAATTTTGGGGGCTTCCTAGAAAATATATTCAACAGATCTATTGGCTCTATAATTATTATGCCTGTGATTGTTTATTTAGTTTCTTGTTTATTGTCAGTTTCTGTTTATTTTATTTTCACAAATTTCCATTGGTGGGGTATGACCTCCCAGTAACACCCCTCCGCCCCTCCGGCTTGGCTACGCCCCTGATCATTATAGTTGATTTTTAGGTTAAAGACTTCGAAGAATTAAAACTAATTTAACTCTACATTAATACTGCAGCCTGTAGCAATTGTAGTAAAAGTGTTTCGGTGTGTAATGTAGATGCTATTCATTAAGTCATGTTTTGAATTTTATAGGTCATATTTTTATGTTTTAGGACGTAAATGCATACATATTTCATACATTTTAGGTCATAAAAATCCGCCCCCCAATTATTATTACTATTATTATTATTATTATTATTATTATTATTATTATTATTATTATTATTATTATTATTATCCGCCTCTGTGGTGTAGTGGTTAATGTGATTAGCCTGCCACTCGCGGAGGCCCGGGTTCGATTCACGGCTCTGCCACGAAATTTGAAAAGTGGTACGAGGGATGGAATGGGGTCAACTCAGCCTCGAGAGGTCGACTAAGTAGAGGGGGAGGGTCGATTCCCACCTCAGCTATCTTTAAAATGGCTTTCCGTGGTTTCCCACTTCTCCTTCAGCCAAATGCCGGCATGGTACCTAACTCAAGGCCATGGTCGCTTCCTTCCCTCTTCCTTGTATATCCCTTCCAATCTCCCCAACCCCTCGCAAGGCCCCGGTTCAGCATATCAGGTGAGGACACCTGGGCGAGCTACTTGGCTCCCCCTTCCCAGTTGTATCCCGCGACCTGAAGTCTCACGCTCACAGTGCCCTTCAGGGGGTAGGGGTGAGATCCCCTTCTGAGTCAGAGGGAAAACCCAACCCTGAAGGTTAAACGGATTAAGAAAGAAAGGAAATTATATAACGTTTAGTTTAATGATTTAAAACGTAAGCTGTGATTAGTGATGTAATTAGGCTAACGTTCGTGTCTGCGGTGTGTTAAATACTGATAGCGAATCACAATTTCCAACAATTGTGTTACTATATTGGAAATAGCTCAATAAATTAATTACGGTACCGTACCTATATTTTTTTTCTACATTTTTCTTTAGAACTTCATTACCCACGTCTTACGAATGTTGAAAGTGTTTATATAGTAATAATATGCATTTTATTTTATTTACGTAAGCATGAAAAATGAGGAATTGTTGCACATCTACTTGACACAGGTCATTAAGCAGCAAATATACAAAATTCTCTCACTCTTTTACAGATCCATCCAAAAGGGGTAATATTGAACATTTTAGAAATTCTAGAAATGTACAGCCACCAATTAATATATCCTTAACACATACTCAATGATAAAATTGAAAATGAATATTTAAAAACTAAGCTTGAGCAGCAACTGAATATTTCTAAGATGACACACACCTACAGCTGACTCAATATACGACGGGCGTTCAATATATACTGCAACATATTTTATTTCTCGGGCAATTTCGGTTTTAAAGAATTGGAATTTGTTTGGGACATCTTTGAATATTCCCGCTTCGTCTCGTAGAGTTTTACTAATTTCCGATAGGTGGCAGCGCTAGAACTAGTCTTCAAAATGGCGTCTGTTACGGAGGTGCGTACCAGAGAGCAGTTATTGAGTCTCTTTTGGCGGAAAACCAGGACGTCAAAGATATTCATAGGCATTTGCAGAATGTCTACGGAGACCTGGCAGTGGACAGAAGCACGGTGAGTCGTTGGGCGAGGCGTCCTTCCATCATCACAACAAGGTCGAGCACACCTGTCTGATCTCCCGCATGTCGGCCGGCCGTATACAGGTGTGACGCTTGCAATTGGAACGTGCAGACACCCTTCTTCGAGGTGATCGAAGGATTACAAACACCTCGCTGCTGAACTTGTCGTCTCTGTTGGTAGTGTAGATACATTTATCCACCGGTTGGAGTATTCAAAGTTTTGTTCGCGCTTTGTCCCTCGACACCTAACAGAAGACCATAAAGAGCAAAGCAGAAAGATCTGTGCGAAATTGCTTGCTCATTATGAGGCTGGAGGTGACGATTTCTTGTCAGATATTCTGACAGGCGATGAAACATCGATTCATCACTTCGAACCGGAAACAAAACAACAATCCATGAAGTAGCGCCACACCAACTCACCCTCAGCTAGTAAAGTCATGACTACGGTCTTCTGGGACTCTGAAGGGGTTATTCTGTTTGATGTCCTCCCTCGTGGTGAAATGATCAACTCTGAAGTGTATTGTGCTACTCTAAGGGTGGCGTGTATCAATCAAGATTACGTTCTACTTCCGTAGTAAAGTACTCCTGAAGTCAGCATTCAGCAACTTCCATACGAGAGTAAATTACTTCCGAAGTATTTTAGTCCTTTCAGATACTTCCGGACTAAATTGCTACAAGAGTAAAATGTTGAAGAGCACCACCTTTTAGTATATTGCTAAAGAAGTAAATAAAACACAAATATAGGTTAGAGTTAGGTTACGAGTAAGCTAGGGTTAGACTTGTTGACTAATTAGAATGCCGTGTCGTATACGAGAGGAAGACGTTTCAAACGTGTTTATGGATTACATAGATTATATTGACGATCTCGACGAAGAGAACGACGGGAATGTAATCATGCGTACAGTGCGTGAAAAGCAAGATCCGAATGGTATGTACACGGAGAGAGAGTTTAAGGAACGTTTTTGTCCTACAAAGGAAGGAATTCTTTACTTTCCTTCAGAATCTACCTGGAGATCACTTACAACAAAATTCAGACGGAAATTCAGCTGTATCTCCCAAATTACAGTTGTTGTGTGCCCTGCGAGTGTTTTGTACTGGAATATTTCAGTTAGTTGCCGGTGATCTAATAAACGTCCATCGCATGACTGCTGGCCGTATCTTTCATCGCATGGTTAGACCACTAGTAAGATTAAGAGGGAGGAGCATATATATGTCTGCAAATGATGATGAATGTTCGGAAAATAAAAGGTCGGCAGCTTTTCCCATCATCGTAGGTGCAATTGACTGCACGCATATTCCTATTTTGTGCCCTCCCAGTGACAACGGTGAACTTTTCATAAATGGGAAGGGGTATTTTTCTATTAACACACAAGTTATTTTGCGATGCAAGTATGAAGACCATGATACAAAATTGCTCATGACACCACTCCGAAAACCAAATTCACGTGGTGAACACCTGTACAACACTACAAATGCAAAAACCCGCAGCGTTGTGGAACGCACTTTTGAAGTGTGGAAAATTAGATTCCAAATCCTTGAAAAGGAAATGCGCTTCACGCCTACAGAATGTGGCAATGCAATAGTAATACGGCAGTCCTTCACAAATTCGCTCTGGGTGTAGGCGATCTATGAGGGCAGATCAGAAAATAAGTTGCACTTCCCAGTTATGGCCATTTATTACACCACCTATACAACAGTAACACGACTATAACGACATACACTGTAACGTCACTTTTCCACATAGTTTCCAAGAGACTCCAAATATTTCTGCGAACGCACAACCAACTTGTCGATGCCGGATGCATAGAAATTTCCTCCAGCGTTCTGCAACCACTCGGAGACAGCGACCTTCACCTCTTCATCGGTCTGGAAACGTCGACCACCGAGCTCCGTTTTGAGCTTACCGCACAGATGAAAGTCACATGGCGCTAGGTCGGGACTGTAGGGTGGATGTTGCCACACCTCTCACTTGAAACGCTGCAGCAGTTCTCTGGTTTGGCGGGCCTTCTGAGGTGTTGCGTTATCGTGCAACAAAATCACACTGGCGCTCAATTTCCCCCGGCGCTTCTCTTTAATGGCTTTACCCAACCGGTGCAACGTTTGACAATACGACGCCGCGTTGATCGTCGTTCCTTTCGGCATGAATTCCACGTGCAGCAAACCCTCCATGTCAAAGAACACTGTCGCCATAACCTTACCGGCTGAAGGTTGAACCTTGGCCGTCTTTCGTTGTGGTGATGAGGAGTGCACCCATTCCATTGATTTTCGCTTCGTTTCGGGGGTGACGATTCGCCGCAGAAACCCGTTGCCGTCTGCGGCATAGCGTTGCAAAAATGCCAGGGAGGATTGGGAACGTTGTCCCTTGTGCTCATCGGTGAGAAGACGTGGGACCCATCTTCGACACATTTTACGATATCCAAGGTCCTCGTGAACAATGGCGAACACACTGCCATACGACATGTTCAGCTGCGTCGCGATTTCTCTCAGTTTAAGGCGCCGGTTCTGTCTAATGATCGCATTCACACTGTTGACCTTTGCACGGGTCCTGGACGTTGCGGGCCTGCCTTCGCGATGATTGTCCGTGATATTCGTGCGTTCGGCTTCGAATTGCTGACACCACTTTACGATACCTTGCCGGGAAATGGCCCGCTCCCCGTACACAGCACTAATTTCACGATGAATGGCGGTACAATTAGAAATGTATAAAAATGTATGTTTATTTGTGTGTACATACTTAGGAACTTGAAATATGGAACTTATCTTAATGAAGTCCTCTTTTCTCTTCACTCTAGCATAGAATGCGAGGTGTTGAAAAACTGTTGCTCTGTCACTGGTGCGAGTCCAGCTGGCTAGCCAGTCCATTGACACGCTGTATTTTACTTTTAGGTGATCTACTTTTAGTGTTCCCATTATTATTATTATTATTATTATTATTATTATTATTATTATTATTATTATTATTATTATTAATTAGCATTTAATGGACTGCCTATTACACCGGTAATTTTCTATTATGCCATTTATGTTTGGAACAGTACGTGCAGTTTATTAAATACTGAAAGCGAATTAGAACTCCCAAAATTTTTTTGCTATATTGGAAACAATTCGATCTTATTCAGTTCAACATATTAATGCAGTATTGTGCTTACGAAATCAAATTCGTTACACTTGTGCGAATGGTTCTTACTAGGTCCATTCTCTTTTGCATTTCATTACCCAAGATCTCGATGCCACTGTGCTATATATACAGTGGCTCAAAAAAGTATTGGTCTGTCGAGATATGCTACATATGAGGGCGAGGAATCTAAGGGAATGATTAAAAAAATTGGCATATACTAGAATCCCTGATTATTAGGGCCCAGATTCATATGCACTAAAAACTCCGAATATATGCATGCACATATGCACTAAAAATATGGAAAATATGTACGAAAATATGCACTAAAATAAAACATATTGCAATTACTAAACAAATTATTTAATTTTAACTCAGTGTTAAATTGATAAACAAGTTTCGTTCCTTATAAAATGATGCGTGGCAGTAGGTTTCAACAGTTTTTCAATGTTTTCAGGAGTCAATGACATTGTTGTCGGACATAATTAATTTATACGCTGAAAAAGATCGTTCTACGTCGACGGACTTAATTGGGCAATACTTGTACACCGGCACTGACTGCTCGGAACATTCTTCTGGCAAAGACTTTAGGCATTTTTGCAGTTTAATCTGGTAAAACACTGCAATAGCAGAAGAGCAAGTTAACAGATGAACGCACTTGTTTAAGCAAACCTTGGGAGGCTACTGTAAGGAGAAGGAGGAAGGAATGTCAGAAAAAAGGAAATTGCTGTTGTGAAAAACGTCATTATCCATCTACCTACTTGTATTGCGACACCGAAAGCACTTTCCTTGATCAGGGAAGGTTTCGCATGTTGCCAAGTGATGTAGAACATACATATTTCATTAAATGTTTCATTTCGTTTAGAAAACTTCGATAATCGATCACACATAAGAGAAAAATATGTCTGTATATGCACTAACGTTCAAAATATGCACTGACGTTCAAACTATGCATTTGCATATGCGCATATGCATTTTTAAAAAGTCTGGGCCCTACTGATTATGTATCATCTTGTGTAACATGTACATTGTAAGAAAAATATAATTCTTCCCTGTTAATATAACTAAAAAACCATAACTTAAAACAAGCATTTTCACTTGCCACCAAAAAGTATTGGTCTAAATTAACATAACGCAATTTTTTGATCCTTCTTGAACGTTTCAGCACTCTGTAGGTCCTCCTTTCCTCTTTATAATCTCAGCTAACCTATTTGGGATCGATCGTACCAAGGTTTCCGTAGTTTTCTTTGGTATGTTATTCCATTCGGTGAGTAGGGCTTCTTTCTGATCAGCTTTGTTTGATATTGCATGCTTTCTCACGTTTTGCTCCAAATAGTGTAACAAATCTCAATGGGGTTGATGTCGGGAGACTGTGGTGGAGTTTCCTTCCAACGCGGTGTATTATATAACAGCCACTGCTCCGTATTCAGGGCTGTGTGTTTGGGGTTGTTATCTTGCGTAAACGTATACTTTGCTGAGAGATCCATTTTTTGTACACTTGATGGAAGATGTGTCTTGAGTATGTTAATGTATGCTTTGTGATCCATAGTCCCTTCAATAAAGGCTAATTCACCGACACCATTCGCACTCATGCAACCCCACACCATCAGGGAACCACCTCCATGTTTCACAGTAGCTGTCAGGTTCTTCTCTTCAAGTTCAGAATTCGTCTTCCTCCACACAGTCACTCGTCTGTCTGGCCTGAAGAGGGTAAATTTACTCTCATCAGTAAAAACGACTGTCTTCCAATCCTCATAGCTGTCATTTCTGTGATCTTTAGCGTACGCAAGTCTCTTCTTTCTGTTAGCCTTACTGATGCACGGCTTTCTATGGGCTGTTCTGCCCGCATATCCTCTTTCGCGTAGCACATTTCGGATGGTTTCAGATGACACTTGCACTCCTACATCTTGTTGTAACGCAGCTGCTATCTTCGGCGCAATTAGCTGAGGATTTTGGGCCACTTTACGCACAATTTGCCGTTTGTCCTGTACTGATAACTTTGAGGGACGGCCACTTCGTTGTCTATTTTCTATTGTATTTGTTCGTTTGCGTCCGCCTCTGTGGTGTAGTGGTTAGCGTGATTAGCTGCCACCCCCGGAGGCCCGGGTTCGATTCCCGGCTCTGCCACGAAATTTGAAAAGTGGTATGAGGGCTGGAACGGGGTCCACTCAGCCTCGGGAGGTCAACTGAGTAGAGGTGGGTTCGATTCCTACCTCAGCCATCCTGGAAGTGGTTTACCGTGGTTTCCCACTTCTCCTCCAGGCGAATGCCGGGATGGTACCTAACATAAGGCCACGGCTGCTTCCTTCCCTCTTCCTTGCCTATCCCTTCCAATCTTCCCATCCCTCCACAAGGCCCCTGTTCAGCATAGCAGGTGAGGCCGCCTGGGCGAGGTACTGGTCATTCTCCCCAGTTGTATCCCCGACCAAGAGTCTGAAGCTCCAGGACACTGCCCTTGAGGTGGTAGAGGTGGGATCCCTCGCTGTGTCCGAGGGAAAAGCCGACCCTGGAGGGTAAACAGATGATGATGATGATGATGATGATTTGTTCGTTTGCACCTGTACACAATATCTTTAACAGTTGTAACAGCTCTTCCAATAATTTCACTTATGCCCTTGAAAGATTTACCTTCCTGAAATAGTCGCACCACAATCCTCCTACCTTCCGCGGTTATTTACTTCACTTTTCCTCTCATTGCTAGCTGAACATGGAAACGTGCTGAATATTACCTTCCGTCGTGTCAGCACAGACACAATGAGCCAGATGCGGCAGACAGCACGATGTCACAATGATACCGTATACTAGACCAATACTTGTTTGGCGTGTAATGACGCACGCCGTTGTGTTACTGAACCGTTTGCAAACAGCGTGCATCTTATTGGCTTTAAATTCAACCTACTGATGTACTTGGCTGTCTTACATATCTGCATATGTCTAATTCCATTATATGCACCATTATTTGTACCATACAGTTCCGTTCATACCACAGCTATGGGCAGACCAATACTTTTTTGAGCCACTGTATGTTTGTTTGTTTGTTTGTTTGTTTGTTTGTTTGTTTGTTTGTTTGTTTGTTTGTTTGTTTGTTTGTTTGTTTGTTTGTTGGGAATTCAACGCGAAGGCTGGTTAGATCCTATACAGCTCCGCCAACAGCTGGCTCAGATAGCCTAGGTGTCACTGAAGAGGCATACTAGGAGAATGAGGAGTGAGTTAGTTCCCCGTTGCTTTCTTCACCGAGCCAGAAGAAGCTCTTACATACCAGCCTGCCAACCCCACCGAAATGCATGCACCAACCGACCCTATGAGCGATATTTTCACACAATTCATAACAGGGACTGGTAGCATAAGGAATGGTATTACTAGTATCTCTCATACCTCGGTCACTTTCATATTGTCAAAGCCAAGGATGAGACTGAGACAGGTCAATGAAAGTAACAAATTTATTCTTTCCCATACCAGAACACATAGTGTACTGTAAACACTGCACCTTGCCAGCAAAGGCTAGCCACTGCGCTAAAATAATGCATAGTCCCCGTGCTGGAGTACAGATACTGAATACTGGAGTTCGAAAACCAGTGAGGCGGGGAATTTTTACTGAATATTAAATGGATATAGCTTTTGGTAAGAGAAGTGGATGGAGCAGAGCAGCCAGTAGGAAGCTAGACGTAAGTGCTGAATAGATGATGTCATACAGTCGATATGCAGGACTGGAGAAACCTGGAAACGCATGTCTGAAATATGACCGATTCGAGAACAAGAAGAAACAAGTCTGAAGAAGGTAAGTCCTGGAAGTTGTTAGGAAGAAATACGATATGAGTAATGGACTGCGTTCAAGGATTCTGCTAAGTGAATCTTGCACCTGTGAGGTACGCAACCCGCACAAAGAATTAAACTATGTATTTTGGATAAACCGGAGTAGAATCCTCTGTGCACTAATGACAGCTGGGGTCGGACGACAGTTGCCTTTGACGTATTCCCAACAACTAGCCCGCCCTTATACTTCCGCTTATCAGCGCGAATGGATATTTTTAGCTCCCTTCTCTTTTGAATTTCATTACCCAGTATCTCAGTACCAAGTGCCGACAGTGATGTAGGCCTACGGTCTCGGGGTCGCACACTGCATTATGAATGCTGCACGCTGGAATATCCTGGTACGGCGGAACTTTTTTGTGAATAGTAAATAACTCATTCTTACTTACTTACTTAATCTGCTTACCATCCGGGGTTGGTTTTTCCCTCGGACTCTGCGAGAAATCCCACCTCTACCACCTCAAGGGCAGTGTCCTGGAGCGTGGGTCCGGGGATACAACTGGGAAGGAAGCGGCCGTGTCCTTAAGTTAGGTAGCATCCCGGAATTTGCCTGGAGGAGAAGTGGGAAACCACGGAAAACCACTTCGAGGATGGCTGAGGTGAGAATCGAACCCACCTCTATCAGTTGACCTCCCGAGGCTGAGTGGATCCCGTTCCAACCCTCGTACCATTTTTCAAATTTCGTGGCAGAACCGGGAATCGAACCCGGGCCTCCGGCGGTGGCAGCTCATCACGCTAACCACGACACCACAGAGGCGGACAAATAACTCATTCTTATTTAAGTTAATAAATTCATTACGTAAACAGCGTGATTCAACCGCCCCTTCCAATGTAGTTTTATGCTACCCACAATATTCATCATCATCATCATCTTCATCATCATCTGTTTACCATCCAGGTTCGGCTTTTCCCTCGGACTCAGCGAGGGATCCCACCTCTACCGCCTCAAGGGCAGTGTCCTGGAGCTTCAGACTCTTGGTCGGGGGATACAACTGGGGAGAATGACCAGTACCTCGACCAGGCGGCCTCACCTGCTATGCTGAACAGGGGCCTTGTGGAGGGATGGGAAGATTGGAAGGGATAGACAAGGAAGAGGGAAGGAAGCGGCCGTGGCCTTAAGTTAGGTACCATCCCGGCATTCGCCTGGAGGAGAAGTGGGAAACCACGGAAAACCACTTCGAGGATGGTTGAGGTGGGAATCGAACCCACCTCTACTCAGTTGACCTCCCGAGGCTGAGTGGACCCCGTTCCAGCCCTCGTACCACTTTTTAAATTTTCGTGGCAGAGCCGGGAATCGAACGCGGGCCTCTGGGGGTGGCAGCTAATCACGCTAACCACTACACCACAGAGGCGGACCACAATATTCATTCCGTCCTGAAAACATCTGCCCTGCCGGTATGCTCAGACAACACAACCGGACATATTGTTACTTACCGCCTCACCATGATAGACGCCGTAATGTTATACTCGTATTAAACACTGGAAGACATGCGTGTGCTTTCTAGATCATATGAACCTGACACGCCGGCGAAACACAAAATTGATACTGTGACGACAGTAAACCTAATACTTGCTATAAGATGCTGTGTGTGCCGTACGGAACCATAGTGTAGTTGGTATAGGCGCGCGGAGCGGGTTTGTGTGTCAGGGGGGAGGTTCGAGTCCCGGGCGGAGAATACAAAATTTTGAAATATTTGTTTAACACAAACCGGACGCAGTCTAAGTTCAATACCCGCTTTCATGCAAACTGTGTATGAATGAATGCGTTTATGGCCCTAAGAAGGGCCGATTAGTTAGCAGGCCGGACACATGAAGGTGAAAATCCACAGCCTGTTTCCAGTCATTCAACCGGGTCAGGAATGGAATGAATGAAGCCCCATCTAGCGGCGAGGATAGGACATGTGCCGGCTGCCGAAGCCTGTTGCACTCCTCTGGGGCAATGATTAATGAAATGAAATTATATTGGAGAGTGTTGCTGGAATGAAAGATGACAGGGCGAACCGGAGTACTTGGAGAAAAACCTGTCCTGCCTCCACTTTGTCCAGCACAAATCTCACATGGTGTGACCGGGATTTGGACCACGGTATCCAGCGGTGAGCTGCCTGCGCGCTGCCGCCTGAGCCACGGAGCAGGCCGAATACATATAGATCAGAAATAATAGGAGCCCAACCGCCCTGACAATGTTTTATCGCAGCAAATGCTCGATGTGTTGATCGTTTTGGTTTATGCATATTCGGGCGCGGCGTCAAATATATCGTCTTGAGTGCTGAAGCGTTTCCGGCGCTTGAGTGTAAACGACGTTCTTCAAATTTCCCCACAAGAAGAAGTCTAACGGCGTTAAATCCGATGATCTGGCGGGCCAAGAAACAGGACCTCCTCGTCCTATCCATTTCCCTGGCAGTTCCTCGTTCAGCTGGTTACGAACGGGCAAAGTCGAATGTGGTGGAGCTCCATCCTGTTGCAACCACATCGTCAAACGATCGGGCAAGGGCTTATCCTCCAGCAGCAGTGGGAGTTCCTGACACAGAAAGTGCAGGTAGCGTGGGCCCGTCCAACGGCCCTCAAAGAAATAAGGCCCAATCAGGCGATCCCCCAAGATCCCACACCAAACCTTCACTCCCCATCGTACTCGATGGGCCGCCTGTCCCACCCAGTGAGGATTGGCCGGACTCCAATAGTGCATGTTGTGGTGATTGACATTCCCATTATTGTGGAAGCGCGATTCGTCCGAGAACAAGATATGCGATACGAATGCTGCATCATTGCCCAGCCTGCCGAATAGTCACCGACAGAACTCCATTCGAGCTTCGAAATCCCGCCCATGGAGCTCTTGGTGTAACTCAAGATGGTATAGGTGAAATTTAGGCCATGCAGTATTCGCCAGACAGACGGCTGGCTGGTGTTCACCTGTCGTGCAATCGCCTTTGTACTGATGTGTCGATTGTTACGAGCTGCTTCCAGCACGGCCTATTCTGTTTCATCCGATGTAACGGGCCTATCGCGGAGTGGTGGCTGGTTGGAAATCACGCCTGTTGTCCTTAGGTATCTTTCAACACCGCGGAATGTCGTAGCAGCCTGTGTCGCCTGTCGGGATACCGTTCCTGGTACAGACGCAGTGCCTCACACGCGTTTTGTCTTGCTTCTCCATAAATGAGTAGCATGTCAACGTATTCCTCTGCCGAAAACATGTCGAATGACAGAAAAGATTACAGTACATTCAGGCCCTAACCAGTGGAGTATGCGCAGGGCACAAGTTGAATAACAACGTCATTCTACTGTTTGAATGTGGCAAACGTGGACCTGTGTTTACGTATTCAAACCTAATACGGATGCAAAAACATTTGAACGATGCAGGATTCGAACAGCCACGCGCCGCTGGCACATTCCGTAGACTGGTCGGCGAACGCTTAACCACATCCGCTACGCTACACTGTTGGAAACTTCATGGTAGTACGACGACAGCAGAGTACATACGCCATCCAGCTCGGTGTTTAAGACATTAATTTTTGCACTGTTACCTACTTTTATGGACTTATTCCCCTCTTCGTTACACCCGGTCACGAGGGACGACACATTAATATAGTTAGCCTACATGATAAAAGGACGTTGCTACATGATTTTAAGGCGTCATATTTTGCGAGGTCCGCCTCTGTGCTGTAGTGGTTAGCGTGATTAGCTGCCACCCCCGGAGGCCCGGGTTCGATTCCCGGCTCTGCCACGAAATTTGAAAAGTGGTATGAGGGCTGGAACGGGGTCCACTCAGCCTCGGGAGGTCAACTGAGTAGAGGTGGGTTCGATTCCCACCTCAGCCATCCTGGAAGTGGTTTTCCGTGGTTTCCCACTTCTCCTCCAGGCGAATGCCGGGATGGTACCTAACTTAAGGCCACGGCCGCTTTCTTTTCTTTTCCTTGCCTATCCCTTCCAATCTTACCATCCCTCCACAAGGCCCCTGTTCAGCATAGCAGGTGAGGCCGCCTGGGCGAGGTACTGGTCATACTCCCCAGTTGTATCCCCCGACCAAGAGTCTGAAGCTCCAGGACACTGCCCTTGAGGCGGTAGAGGTGGGATCCCTCGCTATGTCCGAGGGAAAAACCGAACCTGGAGGGTAAACAGATGATGATGACCACAGTGACGTCCGTTGGCTTAGCCCCGATAAGGTTTTAGCAGGATTTTTGAGTTGAGACTCGCGATAGTTAACTTCTTAAATGAGAAAAACAAACACGAGTCAAAATTAGAAGATCCTCAGTGGATAGCACACCTTACGTTCCTGGTTGATATTACCAGTCATATGAATACTCTCAACGTTGCTATTTAAGGTAAAAACAATGTGATACTTGACATGGTCTAGAAAGTGGAAACGTTCAATATAAAATTTTACTTTGGGAAAGCCAGCTCAAGTGCGGGAACGCAGCGCATTTTCCTGCGTTGGACTCTGTTCGTGAATGTGCTGCATTTGAAGAGTATGTTTCGGTATTCGTAGACATCAAGAAATAATTTGCAGGACGGTTCCAGGATACTAATATTCTATCTCCTCTTCTACAAACATTTGCGAGACCATCCACTGTTTCAGTCGATGATGCTCCTGTTCACTTGGAGATGTAACATCGATCTCCAGCCTACCGCACTCCTTCGAGATAAGTTCTTCCTCATCAAAAGTTCTAATGAAGTTTACGAACATTTCCCGCGAGTAGACTTTCCACGCCTCCATTACGAGGCTGCTAAAGCTCTCTCAATATTTGGTTCAACATATGTTTCGGAGTGGTTTTCCTCTGTAGTGAAACTTCACAAGCCACGGTTGCGTGCGATATTATCTGAAGAAAGCATGCGAAACCGCTTGCGTTTTTCTGTGTGCCGGACATTGGTTTCATCATTACGTCGACAAAGCGTTGATAAGATACAGTAGGATTCCGTATGCGATATCTTGTTAAATAGAATGTATTGTCACAAGTTTACTAAAACAAGGGCATATGGTATGGATTTGTATTTGTTTATTGTATATGACGTTTCAACCACACTAAAATAATATAATAATATAACGTGCGCTGTGAAATTTTCGGACTCTGAAAGGACGATTGCTACGATTAGATGGCCGGGGTGTCGTACTGTAGTTAATCGGTGGGGATGGAGAGTAGTATTCCTCTCCCGCATGGCTAGCCGAATCGGTCACGCTGGGAGGAGCAGTTCCGGAGGGGTGGTAACCTAATGTGCAAATATCAGGCCAGCTCATCGCACAGCATATCAGCCATGGCCGCTGGTCTATGGCGACCGGTCATTGAATCGAGTGGGGATTTTTCTCCTCTGTCATATTTCAGATAATTGCTTTTAAGTTTCTAAAGCCATCCATGAATCTGCCATGACATCTTCAATTGGTTGCTCTGCACCTCTCACATTAGCAAGTCCCAATAAACTCTGGTGCGCATGTGTGAGTAAGTGATCGCTTACAACCAATCAGTAACCAAAACCAAATCGTGGATATCTGTTCTCTTGATAGATGTAGGTCAAAGGGCGGGCTAGTGGTTGGGAACACGTTGGAGGCAGAAAATATGAAGTACGGTAAGAAAATCTGAAAAACGACAATATCCAAGAAATGGTTCAGAGGAAATACGATATGAGCAAGAGAAATTGTTCAAGGGTTGAATTGAAAATTGGTGTAGCGCCTGTGAGGTAGGCAACCCGCAACACAGGGGTCAACGACCTACTTTTAAACAAACCAACATAGATTCCTTCCTCTACTTTAGACAGCTGGGGTAACGGCTCCGGTTTCCCCTCTGTGGTTCGCCGACCGCTGCCTTCAACGTGTTCCCAGCCACTAGCGCGCTCTTTACCGTACATTTATGAAGAGACCATAAATCCAAGATTTGGTTTTGGTTACTGATTGGTTTTAAGCAACTACATGCTCACGCATGTCCGCCTCTGTGGTGTAGTGGTTAGTGCGATTAGCTGCCACCTCCGGAGGCCCGGGTTCGACTACCGGCTCTGCCACGAAATTTGAAAAGTGGTATGAGGGCTGAAACGGGGTCCACTCAGCCTCGGGAGGTCAACTGAGTAGAGGGGGGTTCAATTCCCACCTCAGTTATCCTCGAAGTGTTTTTCCGTGCTTTCCCACTCCTCCTCCAGGCAAATGCCGGCATGGTACCTAACTTAAGGCCCTCTTTCTTGTCTATCCCTTCCAATCTTCCCATCCCCCACCCCCAAGGCCCCTGTTCAGCATAGCAGGTGAGGCCGCCTGGGCAAGATACTGGTCCTCCTCCGCAGTTTTATCCCTGACCCAAAGTTTCCCGCTCCAGGACACTGCCCTTGAGGCGGTAGAGGTGGGATTTCTCGCTGAATTAGAGGGAAAAACCAACCCTGAAGGGTAAACAGATTAAGAAAGAAAGAAAGAAAGAAAGAAAGAAAGAACATGCTCACGTATGCGCACTACTTTTCTTTATTCATTGCAAAGTAATTTAAATCTGTAGCTCATGTCATCTGTATTATTATCGTCGTATTCAAAGAGTTACGTACTTAATTATTTAATTTGCATCCTAGTTACTCGATAGTGGATATTTTATACGAGCATGGTCCTATAGAAGTCAGTAGCGTAGCCAGGTTCGGCCGATGGAGAGGGTCTAGTTACAAAATATGTTAGAACACAATGAACGTGCTTGAGAGTGTGTGGTGTGCGCATGAACGAGCGCCTTTATAAGGACACTGGTACATGTTCTTCATGTTCATATTCAGATTGCAGTACACTACAAAATCTTACATTGAAATACAGAACAAGAACATATGATCAAGGTCAACAGTTTCGCAGCGAGTGGTATGTTCAGTTAGCAATGTACAATCCAACTTTCGATGGTTCTTAGAAATGGATTCAAGCGATCTGTCGGTTTTACAATTTTTTCTTTGTGAATGTTCAAAAGAGCTGACATATTGAGTCCATTTTTACTTGTTTATTGTAAGTTTCGGTTTATTTTCTTTTGTAAGACTTCCATGGGGGAGGGAGGTGCTGATTCTCAGATCCCCCCCCCCCACCTTGGCTACGCCTCGGAGCGTAACCAGGACCAAGCGATTGGGGTTCTTGGAGGGGAGATATGGTTACAAAATGATGATGGAACATAATGAAGGTGCTTGTGCGAGTCATAAGAACACTGATACAAGTCAATTATGTTGATATTCAGATTTCGTGTGCTTTGCTTTACGTCGCACAGACGCAGATAGGTCTTATGGCGACGACGGGAAAGGAAAAGGCTAGGATTGGGAAGGAAGCGGCCGTGGCCTTAATTAAGGTACAGCCCCAGCATTTGCCTGGTGTGAAAATGGGAAACCACGGAAAACCATTTTCAGGGCTGCCGACAGTGGGGTTCGAACCTACTATCTCCCGAATACTGGATACTGGCCGCACTTAAGCGACTGCAGCTATCGAGCTCAGTTATATTCAGATTTCAGTACGGGTGCATTACAAAATATTACATTAAAATACAGAACTAGAACAATGTGATCAAAGTAAATAGTTTTACGGCGAGTGGTATGTTAGATTACAATCTAAAATCCAACTTCCGCGGCTTCTTAGAAAATAGATTCAAGAGATTTTTTTGGGTTTACAATTTTGTCTCTATGAATATGAGTCGAATTTCACTTGTTTTCTTTCAGTTTCTTTTCTTTTATAAAAATTCCATGGGTGGGGGATTCTAAACCCCAATAACCCTCCTTTGACTACGCCTCTGGAAGGAAATAATACAGCTGTTCCTACTAGAAATCTAAAGAGTACAACAGGTATGTGTGAAAATACCGAGTATGTAGGAGATTGTAATCTTGAGATGCTGGCTTTCTGACCCCAACTTGGCAAGTTAGATCCTGGCTAATTCTGGTGGTATTTGAAGGTGCTCAAATACGTCAGCCTCGTGTCGGTATGTTTACTGGCACGTAAAACAACTCCTGTGGGAGATATTCCGGCACGTAGGCCTCTCCGGAAACCGTAAATATTAGTGGGACGTAAAACCAATATTATTATTATTATTATTATTATTATTATTATTATTATTATTATTATTACGTATTTAGCGGCCTTGCTTTGGGGTACCATTGAGTGAATTATAGCCTACAAAGAATACCAGTCGCCAGTGACATCACCCCAATGTTGTTTTGTATCCGAGCGCTTATATGCAGCTATAGCTCTTTGTGTTGCAGAAATCGGCATGGAAACCACTCTGGATGCAGTGTATCGTGCTGCGATTTGGGGGCTACAGGCTGGAGTAGTTGCTACTGCTGCAGGTTGTGTCGCCGTGGTTATGGACTTCATCACCGTCACTCATGTCGGCATTCTGTTTCTTGTTGTAACACTTCTGGGTGCGTGTGTTGCTGCATACTTCGACACTCTTCAGGTGCGTACTGCTTTGTCACTTTTGTTATAGCTACGAGGGCTGGAAAGAAAGTAGTGGCAACACTGTCGTCAATTTGCGCTGGACCGAGCTCGATGGCTGCAGTCGCTTAAGTGCGGCCAGTATCCAGTATTCGGGAGATAGTAGGTTCGAACCCCACTATCGGCAGCCCTGAAAATGGTTTTCCGTGTTTTCCCATTTTCACACCAGGCAAATGCTGGGGCTGTACCTCAGTTAAGGCCACGGCCGCTTCCTTTCCACTCCTAGCCCTTCCCTGTCCCATCGTCGCCATAAGACCTATCTGTGTCGGAGCGACGTAAAGCAACTAGCAAAAAAAAAAAAAAAAAAAAAAATTGCGTTGGAACAATCGAGGACGCTACTCCTGACAGCGTATTGTATAGGGTAGATGGAACCGTGCAACGTACCTAGCTGAGTTTGTGCAGGTCCTGAAGTGAGAAGCCGTCAATTTGTGGTTTCAAACCAGACCGCCCTGAAGTGATGTTTTCGAAGTTGAAACAACGAACACGGATAAAGATCGAGGTGACCTGTGGAAGGTTTCTGGAGCATCGTCGTCCTGCACTGCGCAGGAAACAGCCCCACTTCCTAACGTTTCCACCCATTATCCTGCACGGCAGTGCCTGCTGTCACAGTGCTGATCCTGCTAAAGTTCTGTTGAGCTATGTGCTTTACGTCGCACCGACACAGATAGGTCTTATGGCGACGATGGGATAGGGAAGGCCTAGGAGTGGGAAGGAATCGGCCGTGGTCTTAATTAAGGTACAGCCCCAGCATTTGCTTGGTGTGAAAATGGGAAACCACGGAAAACCATCTACAGGGCTGCCGACAGTCTGAAAGGAACCCACTATCTCCCGGACGCAAGCTCGCAGCTGGGCGACTCTAACCGCACGGCCAACTTGCCCGGTGTCTTGGAGAGCAATGGTGATTCCACGATAAATAGTTTCGTATACACTGACTGACAGAGCAAATGCAACACCAAGGAGGAGTGGTTCGAAAGGGATGAAAGTTGGGGAAAAACAGAGACGGCACGGACGAATAATTGATGTTTATTTCAAACCGATATGCAGGTTACACAATGCGCACGGCATCGACTCAGTAGGATGTAGGACCACCGCGAGCGGCGATGCACGCAGAAACACGTCGAGGTACAGAGTCAATAAGAGTGCGGATGGTGTCCTGAGGGATGGTTCTCCATTCTCTGCCAACCATTTGCCACAGTTGGTCGTCCGTACGAGGCTGGGGCAGAGTTTGCAAACGGCGTCCAATGAGATCCCACACGTGTTCGATTGGTGAGAGATCCGGAGAGTACGCTGGCCACGGAAGCATCTGTACACCTCGTAGAGCCTGTTGGGAGATGCGAGCAGTGTGTGGGCGGGCATTATCCTGCTGAAACAGAGCATTGGGCAGCCCCTGAAGGTACGGGAGTGCCACCGGCCGCAGCACATGCTGCACGTAGCGGTGGGCATTTAACGTGCCTTGAATACGCACTAGAGGTGACGTGGAATCATACGCAATAGCGCCCCAAACCATGATGCCGCGTTGTCTAGCGGTAGGGCGCTCCACAGTTACTGCCGGATTTGACCTTTCTCCACACCGACGCCACACTCGTCTGCGGTGACTATCACTGACAGAACAGAAGCGTGACTCATCGGAGAACACGACGTTCCGCCATTCCCTCATCCAAGTCGCTCTAGCCCGGCACCATGCCAGGCGTGCACGTCTATGCTGTGGAGTCAATGGTAGTCTTCTGAGCGGACGCCGGGAGTGCAGGCCTCCTTCAACCAATCGACGGGAAATTGTTCTGGTCGATATTGGAACAGCCAGGGTGTCTTGCACATGCTGAAGAATGGCAGTTGACGTGGCGTGCGGGGCTGCCACCGCTTGGCGGCGGATGCGCCGATCCTCGCGTGCTGACGTCACTCGGGCTGCGCCTGGACCCCTCGTACGTGCCATATGTCCCTGCGCCAACCATCTTCGCCACAGGCGCTGCACCGTGGACACATCCCTATGGGTATCGGCTGCGATTTGACGAAGCGACCAACCTGCCCTTCTCAGCCCGATCACCATACCCCTCGTAAAGTCGTCTGTCTGCTGGAAATGCCTCCGTTGACGGCGGCCTGGCATTCTTAGCTATACACGTGTCCTGTGGCACACGACAACACGTTCTACAATGACTGTCGGCTGTGAATTCACGGTACGAATTGGGCCATTCGCCAACGCCGTGTCCCATTTATCGTTCGCTACGTGCGCAGCACAGCGGCGCATTTCACATCATGAGCATACCTCAGTGACGTCAGTCTACCCTGCAATTGGCATAAAGTTCTGACCACTCCTTCTTGGTGTTGCATTTGCTCTGTCAGTCAGTGTATATGCATATGTTGCCGCTACCATTTTTCTTCCAACCCTCGTAGTTATTCGATCCAGTGTGTCCGTAAATACAGTAGGAAACCTTTTATGATCCACCAATTGCTGTTTCTTGATGGATGCAGCGTTTTTGCATCTGTCACTTGGCACAAGCCAGAGCTAAGTGTAGCTTCCATTGAGTTCTCAGTCCCATTTAGACGGTGACGATACGGAATCTGCTGAGGTATGGGTGGTGTTGAGTAGGACTGATGCGTGTGGATGCTATGAAATGTGTTTCTCATAAGATCAGAGGTGCAGCAGTAACACTTCCTGAATTAAGAGGAAACGTTGGCAAACTACCTCACACTTCATCTTATCTTGTGTCTCTCATTACTGTGCCTCCATCGATATTTGTGGTTTCCCTGATCTTTTCAGACCTCGTACGATTCAAAACCTTTAGTATAAAATGCGTAGATAGCTGATGAAGAACATATGATATACTGTATGAACGTTACTGAGAGATAACTTTCTTATCCTGGCTTGGTTTTTAACCAAGAGAAGTAGTTCGCCAGCAGATCGTGTTCAGCCTTCGTTGTCTGCGTCGTGATTCGTTTTGTTACGCCAGCCCTCGAGTTGTAACTTGATCATATTTGTACGTATTCTGCTCATCCAAAAAGTACTTCTCAGGTTTTGAAAATATAATTTCACCCCCGAATCTCCAGCTGGAACAATTATACTGCTAGATGCAGGAAACAGCACAGGATCGGTGGTAGTGTCGCCTTCCGGAACCCATGACCACAGGTTCAAACCCAGCGGCAGTAGTCTGAAGAGTAGAGGAAAGTCCATTATTCAGTCCATGTCGTACGATGTCGGCATGTAAAACCATGTGTTGTTACACATTTAGTGTTTACCTTACAAACATAACTGACTCAGCCATATATCGCCCAACAGTGATCCGTTTACTGAGCAAGTTGGATGTGTGGTTAGGGGCGCGCAGCTGTGAGCGTGCATTCGGGAGATAGCGGGTTCAAATATCACTGTCGGTAGCCCTAAAGATGGTTTTCCGTGGTTTCCCATTTTCACGCCAGGAAAATGCTGGGGCTGTAGCTTCATTAATTCCACGGCCGCTTCCTTCCCACTCCTAGGCCTCTCCAACCCCATCGTCACCATAAAATAGTTCGAACTTACAAAGAAACTGTTTGGGTTCGACCTGACAAATTTCAATTAAATTCGGGTGAATGATCAATTAACATATCCTAAGTTTAATAGTTATAATCATTTCCCCGTAAAATCAGCGGCAGTGTTATAATTAGTTGATGTAAAATAGCTGGCTGGCTTGGAGCAGTTACCTGTAAGCAGTGTAGAAATAACCGCATAGTTCTATTTTAATATTACATAAACATCTATTCCAAAATTAGATTTTGAAGGAAGACATAACCTTCCAATTCTCTAGGGACTTAAGAGGCTTTGCTACTATGGTTTTTTATTTTCTTTCTTAAAGAGAGACAGGACTGAACCATGCATTTCGATTGAAAATTTAGCTAATTCTTCCTCTGTCAGTAAATATTGTGACTTTATCCTCTCTGTTAGCCCTCTAACTGATCATTTAACAGGATAACGCATTAGACTTTAAGATCTAACATCCTGTCTTCGCCTGCAAATTTGTACATATTTTCCTTGATCCAAAGTACTCCTTGATGTGAAATTCTATTGAGAATTTGCTTGAAACTTGACGAGAATGTCCTCAAAACAACAAACATTTCAATTTACTCAGGTTATCGAAATAATGTACATGGTGACCCAAAAGGTCACGACTTTGGAATTCACTTCCAGCTGCTGTCAGGAACTCAACAACAAAATTTAAAATAGCATGCAGAGATTACCTGTTGAATAGCGCTGATTGTTTCGTGTGATTGGTGAAGTCTGATAGGTTGTGTGATTGCGGTACGTAGGCTAGTAACATTGATATTTTACTGTACAGCTGGAGAACACTGTTGTTTTTATAATGATTATGATGTTGTTATTATATTTTTAGAGTTATAGAGTAAATGTACATGATATTTAGCTTTTAACTCCTGTACATAGATAACTGTTTATTGCTATACTTGTATTTCTGCTAACTTATTATGTAATGTGTACTGTTTCTCAGTTAGTATGTAACTTTTCTCATTCTTTTTTACTTTTATGTTCCGGATTACTCGTTATTTTGCTTTATTTGCTGAGCTTAACTTTCATTCTTCTTTATATGTTCTCCAGGTGTTTTATTTAGGTTAGTTATCCTTGATTTTAGAATAGAATAGTACATCTCTTTTATATATGTATTAAATTGTTATTCACGTGGTTCAGTGTAAGAGAGGGCCACGAGCCCTAACTTTGCCACTGCTGAAGTCAAATAAATAAATAAATAAATAAATAAATAAATAAATAAATAAATAAATAAATAAATAAATAAATAAATAAATAAATAAATAAAAGTCCGTTAACATTTGACGGAGCAATATTTCACGGAATATTGATGGTATAGACGTAATAACTGACACACATGATTGGCACGACATGGGGTTTTATTGACACCAAAATAAAGTACAGTAAAGTATCATTAACAATGCCTTTTCTGGTAACGTCCACATGCCGCGATTTCAGGCGCATTTGACTCCCTCTCTCACGACAGCTCCTTTTATACCGTAAACGGATCTGATGCGGTATCACTGACGTGTTGCTGTCCAGCGCCATCTGTTAGTCTGTTTGTGCACTCGTTGTTGGTGTCAATAAAACCTCATGCCATGTCCAGCATGTGTGGCCACTTGTACCTGACTTGTTACTGTCCAACGCCATTTGTTGGTCATTGTATGTACTTTATTTCGGGGTCAATAAAACCCCATGTCATGTGTGTCAGTTATTACCTCTCTCTCCCTCTCCCATATTCCGTGAAGTATTGCCTCGTCAAATTTTAACGGACTTTTGGGCCATCCTGTACATGCCATTTTGGGACAGCTTAGCCGAGGGGGTTAAGTTATGCTCGGTTGCCCTGGGAGGACGTGGTTCGAATCCTTACTAGGGAGTCGACAAATTTAGAAACGAAATTTCCATTTATCGAGAGGCACATGGTCTTGAGGTTCACTCCGCCTACAGCGAAAATGAGTACCATGTTAAATCTTGGGAACAAAGGAGGCCGGGCATAAACCTAACTACTCTATCCTACTTACAAAGGCAGTTTTTCGACCTCTCGACAATAACTGTCATGAAACCTTCTGGTGTGAAGTACGGCATTTATTTTTGTAAAACATTCCTGAAAAGAATAAATGCAAATCAAATACTGAGACTCAGAGCAAGTTCCGTTTTAAAATTATAAAAGTAGTTACGGGAACAATAGAAATGGACAATTCTAACGCATGTGGCAACGATTGATAAAGATAACACCACTATAAAAACGTAACTCCCCTTAATAGCGTCATGACCTGGTAGTAGCCATGGCTTAACGTTAGGTTCAATGGTTCACTGAACCCCATGCTACTAAGAAGCATTTTTCTGAGTATTATTTCGCTGAGGGTAAAATCAGGGCTGCCGGCCCCGTGGTGTAGGGGTAGCGTGCCTGCCTCTTACCCGGAGGCCCCGGGTTCGATTCCCGGCCAGGTCAGGGACTTTTACCTGGACCTGAGGGCTGGTTCGAGGTCCACTCAGCCTACGTGATTAGAATTGAGGAACTATCTGACGGTGAGATAGCGGCCCCGGTCTAGAAAGCCAAGAATAACGGTTGAGAGGATCCGTCGTGCTGACCACACGACATCTCGTAATCTGCAGGCCTTCGGGCTGAGCAGCGGTCGCTTGGCAGGCCAAGGCCCTTCAAGGGCTGTAGTGCCATGGGGTTTGGTTTGGTTTGGTTTTAAAATCAAGGCTGGTTATTCAGCTTTCTGCGCTTAGAGCATAAGGGAGCTATAGCCTGCCAAGTTGGGCGGTTCAGTCTGGCGAGTGAACCAGTAAAATCTTCTAATACTGTCCTAGGCAGCGGACAAGTGCTAAGAGGTAGGCCTTTGCTGGAAAGCATGTTAATAAAAAAAATCAGAAATCGCCACAAAAAGCTGTGGCTCATGTACTTCCCATCTCTGTTACGGTACTATTCTTCCTTGACACTCACACTATCATTGTAAGAGTTCCTGACTCGTTTACTTAATTAAAAATATAAAACTCCCTTTAAATGAAAATATATGAAAATTTATATTCATTAAATAAAATACACAATCGTCGGACCTTGTACTCACACTTAGTTCGTACCTGCTTACTTACACATACGTTATTTAAAGGGCGCCAGATACAACTCAGTGCAGCAATAAGAGAATGAGATTCTTGAATATCTCTAGGGTGTGGGGTAATAAGCTTACTCTTGACAACATACCATATAAGTTCTTGGAAAAGGAGATTGGCGTTCGGTTTCCCCATTAAATTTGAGGTTATATGATTCTACTCTAAAAATGAAACAATAAATTAATTTGATCGAACAAAATATATTCTTTAAATTGTATAGAAAAAATAGTAAGTCTTGCTGCGATAAAACAGATGAGAATATGAAATTATGACATTGCAACTGAAAGAAACTAGGCATGAATTTGAATTTTTCTTGACCGGACATTAAACAATTATACACGAAATTTTTCCCTCACTGGTTCACTTGACTGTACCTTCAACACTTTGAGTGTAATTACGACGTATTCCCGGTGACTTTTTGGTAAGTCTGTCCTATATGACTTCCTGGGAAGCCTATCCTTCGAACACAACTTACTGACCGGCTGATCTAAAGCCAAATAATTTTTTTAAAAAACTGACCGGCTGAGGTCTCTCCTTCCAATTGACTGTTCACTGCTCACTTATCCATTTGACTTCTTCACTGTTCACCTTCCGTTTAACTAATGACTAATGACCGACTGAGGTCTCTCCTTCCTGTTGACTCAATGACTGACTGAGGCCTCTCCATCTCGTTCACTCAATGACTCTCCGACCAACTGTGGCCTCTCCTTCCAATTGAATAATGACTGACGCTACAATATGCAGCCACCTTATATAGACGTTCGTTGACACACCTACGCAATCTCCAGGAATAACTATGATCTACTCCCACCTCGCGACAAATGGTGAAACCGCCGGCGGCACCCTGGGTTTCTCAAACAAAGTGAGCTCACCGCTAAATGCTCACGATGACATAGCAATGACTCTGCAGTCACTCCAGCAGTATTTCTCAATATTACAATGTCAGAAGTTATTGCACACACTACATCCACATCTGATATACAGCAATTCTTACTGTACATGTTTTTAGTGTTAATCTACACACACGTCCATACGTAACAATTTGACTACAATCACGCAGCGACAAGCATTGCATAATTGGATTGAACAATAATAATACTTACAATAATAGTAATAATAATAATATAGACATAATAATAATAATAATAATAATAATAATAATAATAATAATAATAATAATAATAATAATAATAATAATAATAATAATAATAATAATAATAATAATCACAGATGAAATAATAATAATAATAATAATAATAATAATAATAATAATAATAATAATAATAATAAAACAGATATAACCTTGTAACGAGATTTGAACCGTTACATCATTATCTCTCACTCTCATACTATCCTTCTCTCACCAAACCTGCCTGAAACCAGCCGAATAAAATGAGGGTTCGTCTCTGTTTTGTTAACGCTAAAAAATGGGGTGGGTGAAGGATTGGTTGACAGATTTTGAATTAAATCGTTCTCAATAACAGTTACAAAGTTACTTTCCTATGATGTTTACTTGTGAAAACCGGTGTTAATGTGAATATGCTTTCCGTATGTTTGTAACAGTAACAGCCTAAAAAGTGTTTGATAATTGTGGAAAACAGTGTAAGTATTCTCTACGAAATTTACTTTCCAAGTCTTCCACCAGAAGGAAAACAATTAAAATAAAGGCTTCGGGAAGGCCACTTTCTTCTTCTTCTTCTTCTTCTCCTTCTTACTCTTTATCTGTTTACCCTCCAGGGTCGGTTTTTCCTCGGACTCAGCGAGGGACCCCACCTCTACCGCCTCAAGGACAGTGTCCTGGAGCTTCGGACTCTGGGTCGGGGATATAACTGGGGAGGATGACCAGTACCTCGCCCAAGCGGCCGCACCTGCTATGCTGAACAGGGGCCTTGCAGGGGGATGGAAAATTGAAAGGGATAGACAAGGAAGAGGGAAGGAAGCGGCCGTGGCCTGAAGTTAGGTACCATCCCGTCATTTACCTGGAGGAGAAGTGGGAAACCACGGAAAACTACTTCGAGGATGGCTGAGGTGGGAATCGAACTCACCTCTACTCAGTTGACCTCCCGAGGCTGAGTGGACCCCGTTCCAGCCCTCGTACCACTTTTCAAATTTCGTGGCAGAGCCGGGAATCGAACCCGGGCCTCCGGGGGGTGGCAGCTAATCTCACTAACCACTACACCATAGAGGCGGACGAAGGGCACTTCCACGCCTGAATTTATCAGGAACCATCTTGTAAAGGTAAACTGATTTGAACAGAATTCAAACCTCAAATTTATTTTCGTTAAGAACCTTCAGTATCCATAGTCATCATAAAAAGACAAAGCTATATTTAAAACAGTGCTGATGATTCCCGATGAACTAGTTATTTATGCTGGGTGGTTCACAAGCCCGTTATTTTTTTCGGAGGTAGGTAACCCAACTAACGCGTACATAATAGTCATCCGAAAAACATTAGTACCTGCTTCTTTATGGCCTTAGGACAACTATACCATTTATATAATGCTCGCGAATATGGTAGAAATCATTAACGGCAGTGATGTTTCTATTACGTAAGCTATAATGAATGTGGAAAACGATTACAGCTTCGAATAACACTATCTTACGTTCGGACAGGAAATGTCTATAAGGTCTACTACGTGCTAGTAATACACCGAGGCTCATGGTAGCTATGGTGACTAAAACACGCGTGATTGTTGTTGAGTCAGCCATACTGTGTGATAGTACATATATCACACCCCCGAATTATATGTAGAAGGTAGAGATATTATTGTCAGTATTCGATTTATTTTTATTATTATCAGTATTTCATTTGTATATTTTGCCATTTATATTGGTAAGCTGGAAGATATCCACATATGTAGGTATGAGTAATTTGTTTTGCACGAGTGGGAAAACATTGCTTTAATAACTCTGGTAATTTGAATGAGTCATATGAATATCCCAGTGTCTTATGAGATGTATTTGTTGTGGTCGTCGGGAAGTTCGTATGAGTCATGTAAATACCCCAGTGCCTGATGAGATGAGCTTGTTGTTGTACCAGGGAAGTTTGGTGATTCATGTAAAACTCCCGAGAGTTTGTTATTGTCTTGGGAGAAAGGAGAAGTTCAGGGCATGTCTTGAGAAGAGGACCACCCATGATTGGCTGGCAAGCACCAATCCAGACGTATCATCTGAGAGGAGGGGGATGTTGATGTCTATAAAGGTTGATGATACGGCGGCAACAGACATTGTAAGGAACATTGTAAGGAACATTGTAAGGGTAATTGTAGAGGTGATTGTAAAGGAACGAGAAGGAAGATAACTACAACTACAACTGAGGCACTGTACGGGAAAGAAGTGGTGCTGATACACGGTACTGAAGTGACACGGCAGCAATGGACTGGACTTCAAACGTTCGTGGAGCGTAGTCTAGTTATGTTTGTGGAAAGTGGCTGATTGTGGAGAGTGCTTGCGCATTAAGTATTGTAGCACTTGTGGCGGCCTAGCAGTATATGTTGGTGAAAGCTATCTCAGACTTTCCATAAATTTATATGTTGAGGATCGACAGACGTGTGTATATATCTTTACAACAAGTGTTAAAATATGTGAACACAGTAGTACAAGGTACAGTATCTGTGTGATGTGATAACTGCCGATTATGAGAATTGGTAAATCGAATTGATATAGAGACAGTGAAGGGTGTTTATCTTCATACATGTACATTGTTCATCGGACCATCTACAAATGGTAGCTTAGTTCTCGCTTTCGTTTTCCCACTGTTTTCATTATTATTATTGTTGTTGTTGTAAATATGGAGTCTTCCAGCAATATTTTATGTGTGTATTATATGTATAATGTTGTATGTTGATGAGGTGCTCATGCACGGAATTTGTTCAGAATATAGTTAGCTATTTTAGAATCAGTGTTATTGATAAACCTAGGTGCAGTTCCTACCTAATTAGTCGTTTTCAGGAGGTTAGTATTATAAAATTGAGAAGTAGAGAGGTTGTTAAAGTTGCTGGTACTAAGAATCAGGAAAAGAGAAGTCAAAAGAATTCCACCACATTGAGTTTATCTAATTTAAGTGAGAATAGCGAAATGGCTGATAGTAGGAAAGATCAATTTGCAACGGTAGGTGAGGAACAGAGTAACCCGTCTCAAACTCAGAATGTAGGGGATCAAGGGGCGACTTTAACTTTTAGTATGATTAAATCGCTATTTAATGAACTGTCCAGTAAAATCGATAATAATAATGTTGAACTGTCTAGTAAAATCGATAATCAGAGTGTTGAATTAAATTCAGTGAGTGTTGAGCTGTCCAGTAAAATCGATAATAATAATGTTGAACTGTCCAGTAAAATCGACAATAATAATGGTGAATTGTCCAATAAGATTGATAGTCAGAGTAAAGAGTTGAAGAGTGAATTGAGTTTTTTAAGCAATGAAATATACAGTATTAATAGTGAATTAAATTCAGTTAGTACGGAACTGTCTAGTAAGATTGAGAATCAGAGTAAGGAATTAAATTCAGTGAGTGTTGATTTGTCTAGTAAAATTGATAGTTTAAGCAGTGCTGTGAATGGTAGAATAGATGAATTGAACCAGAAGTTTGACCATCAAAGCAGAGAAATTCAGGAAGTCAATAATAAGGTTGAATCTCAACGCTTGGAATTGACTGAGAAAATCGAATGCCGATTTAATGTTGTTAGGAAGGAATTTGTTGAAAACAGCAAGGAATGTGATAAGAGAATAAAAATAGTGGAAGATAAAGTCGAAGAAATAGATAGAATTAAAACCAGCCAGAATGTTTTAGCGAAGCGAATAGATGAAAAGACTGAGAAATTGGAGAATGACCTCAAGTCAGTAGAAGGAAATGCCAGAACGGTAGTTGAAGAAGGAATTAAAGCATGTCATGTAAAGTTAAGGCAGGAGATCAGTCAAATCCAAGTAGGTAGCAGCATATGTAATAGGTACGTATCTTGCACGAAGGACTCTGAATTACCCAAGTTTAATGGTCGGCAGTTTAATCCGATGGAATTCTTGAAAACGGTGGAGAAACGGTTTTCAAAGAATCTTGACGATGGTTTGATCGAGTGGAGTATGGTTGATGAGATGTTGGATATTGCATTTGTTGGAGAAGCGAGATCCTGGTTTCAAGTTTATAGACAGGGTATTTCGAGTTTAGAGGAATTTAGGGAGAAATTTAGTTCTAAATTTTGGAGTGAAGCTATTCAGGGAAGGGAAAGAGATCGCGTGCTATTTGGCAAGTATAAACCTCAGGAAGGTGTATCTATGACGGAATATTTCTTGGCGCATGTTCTGATCAGCCAGAATATTGAAGGTCTAGCATCGGAGAGAGATACAGTCCGCCAGATGTTGAGGCATTTTCCTGAGAAGGTCGGATTAGCTGCATGTATGCAGAATATTGTTACGATCAAGGAATTAGAGCAGCTGTTAGAGAGGTTTGATGCTTTGGAAGGGCAGGGGAGGACTAGGCAAAGTGAAGGTAGAAATTACGGGGATAATGGGAGACAAGGTAATCAGGTAGCGGGAGATAGGAATAATCAGAATTTCAGTCATTCTAGGCAAGGGAATAAGGGTGGTAATTCCGGAAGGGGAAACAGACACTCTAACCAAGGAGGTAATCACCAGGAATATTTTGGCAGAAGACCTAATCAAGGGGAATCAGAAAGTAGGGGGCGTACGGATCAAAGACCGCCAGATCAAGTGCCGAGACATGATAATAGTGAACAGTCCACGTCAAGTAATTTAAACCGGAATCGGACTTCTTAGTTGGGTCAGATAGGCAGTCCGATACCGAAATTCCTATTCACGCGATGGAACAGGTAAGTTACGAGGTAGACGTGAAAGAGGAATTATTGTATGACCATGTGTTTTGTGTTCGGGGAGATTTTGATAATAGGGGGCGTGATGAAAGTAAGAATGATGTGTCGGATGTCTTACTTTGTGCTAGTGGTGATGGTAATAGCGATGTTGCGATCGATAATCTTGTGGAAGTTTCTGAAATTGAAAGTGAAGTTTTTTGTGAAGTTGATGAAGGTTGTTTTGTGAGTGAAGAGTGCTCACGGAGTATACATCATGAGGATGTTTTTGTTGATTTAAGTGTACGTGAGAAGAGTAAAGTTAGGTCCATTATGTGTGAAAATGGTGACTTTGAGATTAATGAAACTTCTGATAAGAGAGTCGAAAGTAGCAGTGTTGTTGGCATGAAAGTGGTGCAAGTAGGAGCTGATATGGAAGGTGGTGAAGATGGATTAGTTGTTGGGTCATTAAGTGGTAATGATAGCAACATTAAAGTGTATTATGGTAAGAATTTCTGTAATAGAGTGAGCGTGAGTGAAAATGGAAATGTGCGTGATATGAAGGAAAACCTATCCAAGCGAGTGTGTAATGTTTTATTTAATACTGAGAGATGTGTGAATGATTTGAATGGCGTGCTGTATGATATCGAGGTGGAATGTGTGAAAAAGTATGTGATTTGTTTGCTTGCATTAATTATGAGTTTGTGGAAGAGTAAACATTGTGAGATTCCCGCGCATTTCAGAAAGAGGGATTTCTTGGTTATGAATGTTCCGAATGAAAGTTTGTATAATTCTTGTGTGACTGGCTGGTATGAATGTTTGTGTGTGAGATAGAGTGTATTCTAGACGTAGTTAGTTTTTATTACGGTACGCATTCCTCGCTTATCGATGCTGATGTTAAGTTTATGTATAGTTTTTTCATTTGTATCAGGGTCCGTATACTGTGGACAGTAGAATAGGCAAGTGTGCTTATAGGCTCCTAACCACTGACAACAAGGTTCTTGGAACATTTAATATCTATAGCCTTCGCAGATATAAGAGATAGGATCTGCACCTTGGATGTATATATTATCAATTTTGAGTTAAGTGTACTCTAGTAAGAAGGGATTGTGTTCAATGCTATATGAAACAATCAGAGTTGTGTGTATATAGCCATATTATTATTATTATTGTTTGGACAAATTGTATTTCGTGTGTGCGAATACAATGCAGTAGACGCAATGTATATATCATTATTACAGTAAATTATGTGTTCAGTTATGTCATTATAAGGTTATGTAAGAAGTTCTGTTTTATGGTGAATCATAATATGTGATATCATCGATTCACCAAGGGGGCGTTATGTGATAGTACATATATCACACCCCCAAATTATATGTAGAAGGTAGAGATATTATTGTCAGTATTCGATTTATTTTTATTATTATCAGTATTTCATTTGTATATTTTGCCATTTATATTGGTAAGCTGGAAGATATCCACATATGTAGGTATGAGTAATTTGTTTTGCACGAGTGGGAAAACATTGCTTTAATAACTCTGGTAATTTGAATGAGTCATATGAATATCCCAGTGTCTTATGAGATGTATTTGTTGTGGTCGTCGGGAAGTTCGTATGAGTCATGTAAATACCCCAGTGCCTGATGAGATGAGCTTGTTGTTGTACCAGGGAAGTTTGGTGATTCATGTAAAACTCCCGAGAGTTTGTTATTGTCTTGGGAGAAAGGAGAAGTTCAGGGCATGTCTTGAGAAGAGGACCACCCATGATTGGCTGGCAAGCACCAATCCAGACGTATCATCTGAGAGGAGGGGGATGTTGATGTCTATAAAGGTTGATGATACGGCGGCAACAGACATTGTAAGGAACATTGTAAGGAACATTGTAAGGGTAATTGTAGAGGTGATTGTAAAGGAACGAGAAGGAAGATAACTACAACTACAACTGAGGCACTGTACGGGAAAGAAGTGGTGCTGATACACGGTACTGGAGTGACACGGCAGCAATGGACTGGACTTCAAACGTTCGTGGAACGTAGTCTAGTTATGTTTGTGGAAAGTGGCTGATTGTGAAGAGTGCTTGCGCATTAAGTATTGTAGCACTTGTGGCGGCCTAGCAGTATATGTTGGTGAAAGCTATCTCAGACTTTCCATAAATTTATATGTTGAGGATCGACAGACGTGTGTATATATCTTTACAACAAGTGTTAAAATATGTGAACACAGTAGTACAAGGTACAGTATCTGTGTGATGTGATAACTGCCGATTATGAGAATTGGTAAATCGAATTGATATAGAGACAGTGAAGGGTGTTTATCTTCATACATGTACATTGTTCATCGGACCATCTACAAATGGTAGCTTAGTTCTCGCTTTCGTTTTCCCACTGTTTTCATTATTATTATTGTTGTTGTTGTAAATATGGAGTCTTCCAGCAATATTTTATGTGTGTATTATATGTATAATGTTGTATGTTGATGAGGTGCTCATGCACGGAATTTGTTCAGAATATAGTTAGCTATTTTAGAATCAGTGTTATTGATAAACCTAGGTGCAGTTCCTACCTAATTAGTCGTTTTCAGGAGGTTAGGTAAGGCCTGCAGCAGATGTACCAGTACGCAGCATTATGTACACGCCCTGGGATATAAAGTTTATCATGCTCTTATCTAAATTCGAGGGATCCATTCTGGTGAACTCTGGCGCCCATACGACGGACATTTTGGTTAATTATGCTTATTAATTTTATTAAGTTTTTGAGTAATTTTATTTATATATTTTTATTCATGATTTTAATTATCAGTAGTCATCAAATTGTTACAACTGTGTGTTAGTAGGTTCGAAACACAGTCTGGTACGTTTTTTCGATTAACGCCATTTACAGTAACTGCAATATGGACGCATATAATACTTTTCTTTGTTTCTGTCTTAATCTGTTTACCCTCCAGGTTCGGTGTTTCCCTCAGACTCAGCGGGGGATCCCACCTCTACCACCTCAAAGGCAGTATCCTGGAGCGTGAGACTTTGGGTCGGGGGATACAACTGGGAGGAGGACCAGTACCTCGCCCAGGTGGCCTCACCTGCTACGCTGAACAAGGGCCTTGCGGACGGATGGGAAGATTGGAAGGGACAGGCAAGGAAGAGGGAAGGAAGCGGCCGTGGCCTTAAGTTAGGTACCATCCCTGCATTTGACTGGAGGAGAAGTGGGAAACCACAGCAAACCACTTCAAGGATGGCTGAGGTGGGAATTGAACCCACCTCTACTCAGTAGACCTCCCAAGGCTGAGTGGACACCGTTTCAGCCCTCGTACCACCTTTCAAATTTCGTGTTAGAGCCGGGAAACGAACCCGGGCCTCCGGGGGTGTCATCTAATCACGCTAACCACTACACCACAGAGGCGGGCATCATATTTTTCCAAAGAGTGAATTTTGGTCCTGCAAAAGGTCGTTTTTATCCGATGTTAAGTAACCAGGTCAGACTACGACGTGATGGTCTGTAGGTAGGAAGTAGAGTACCCTGCATATTCAGAGTAACAAGTGTTCGAAATGTTGACCACTTTACTGTGTTCATTTAACATTTTACCATTACGGAGCACGTGGCATACATTTTAATTCGACCGTACTTTCTCCATAAATTAGCAACAATTCAACGTACTCTTCATAGGAATACATCGTGAGGAAATGAATAAGTGCTATGATGTGACCTGGTAGGTGTGGATTATTACTTGTGTGCGTTGGATTCGGTAGATTGTGGATTCGAATCCCATACTGGCCGTCGTGAGAACGGGTTTCCTCCGTTTCCTATTTTCACCATCAGGCGAATGCCGGGACGGTACCTTAATAAAAGACCAAGGCCGATTTCCTTCCCAATCCTTCCCCCCACCCAACCTCAAGGGAAATGGAACACCTCTGTCTTGCAAAAAATTTGCCTTATACCGGATACGAACCTCTACGCTGCTCCACACTTTAACCGATTCAGCCACGAAGTCAACTTACATGATGCTTGCTAGAGGTTTAGTACTTAAGTACTGCCGTTCCACCTCGAAAATTAACATACGTTTTAAAGTTTTCAATGGAGGTTTACAGTGTTCATTTAACTTCCTTACGTTACACAGCACGTGGCATAACCTATTCTTTCTATCGTATTACGGGTACCTGTGTTATTTCAAGGCGCAATAAATCACATGTCTGCAGAATAGAATTGTGCGTAGTAGTTCTTCCTTTGGTAGGTCAATGGATCAATTTACAATGATGACAAACAGGTAGGGGATAGTTTTCTGACCATAAGGAGAAATTTCAAGTTATTTGGTGCTCATAAAACTTAATTATAAGGATCTTTAGGTTATACGCGTTATTTGGGTTGCCTGTCTCCGAAAAAAGAAGGGGCTGGTGAACCACCCTATATATATAATTTCAGGATAAATGTGCGTAGTCACAAGTCCGTACAATACACCTCTAGGTCTAGCTTTTTGACCCAGTCAACTGCTTCATCCGATGTGCGGTGAATGTCCATTAGCTTTCCTTTGAAAGCTCGAATTGGGCAGTCAGCAACAATGTGCTGGATTGAATGAGAAGGAGCACCACAATCACAATTTGCAGATCTAGTCCAACCCCATTCGCACAATAGATAACCACACCTGCCTTGTTCTGTTCTTATCCGATTGATGATTCTCCACTGTCACCTTGGAAGATCAAATCCTTGTACACGTTTAGAAGGGCTCTCAACTAGATGTTTGTTGACTACAGAAGACTGATCACACTGGGCTTTCCATAAACTGTTATTTCTTCAGAAACTTGCTGGTACATCATGGGGAGCCAATACTCATGTTCTAAGATCAACAGCATTAGCCTTATCATATTCCGTTGCTGAATAATGCTTCCCCTCCTGGATCAAGAGTGTTCCCACTAAGAAGATTGATGTATAACTCAATCAGGCAATGCGCATAATCACGGGATGCATTCTGAGCACGAACACGATATGGCTTCCTGTTCTCAGCAACATTCCACTTCCAGCCCTAAGACGATTAGAAGCTCTCCTAAAGGTTTGGAAAAGCATTCAGTAGAAATTGAGAGATGTTGCTTTAAAATCAAAGTTCTATCAAATGTTAATCCCAAGTATTTTGGTGTACTGCAGAACGGCAACAATTGACCTCGGAATCTGATTGTTGGTTGTAATTAGACTGTCTGTTGGGTAAGTGGAATGTAGATCTAATAACTGTTTTCTGAGGATTTAGGTGCAGGCACCATTTCTTGAATTATACATCCAAGGCTTCCAGATCAGTGGCTAAAGTAGTTTCAGCGTCATCAAACATTCTGCTGATAATGAAGGTAGTTTTTTTGCTAGTGGCTTTACGTCGCAATGTCATGTGCATATTATATGAATTTTCTTGAAGCTGTATCTGGGAAGTCGTATATGTACAGACTGAAAAGAAGGGGAGCCAGGACTGATACTTGGGGTAAAATATCGTTTAATTTAAACACTCTACTTCTTTCATTATCAGCGTAGATATGGAAGTACCTATTGCTAAGCATATTGCTAAGTATCATAGTCAGCTGATAGATCCAAGAAGACAGCCACGCGTACTGATTTCCTCTCATATCCATTTTCGATATACGTGGTGAGAGACAGTACTTGATCATTACAACTTCTTCCAGGTCTAAATTCTGCTTGCTCTATAGGAATGTAGCTGTTGATTGTTTCATGAATTCTATTGTAAATCAGTCGCTCAAGGAGCTTATATGTGACGCTTAGAAGTGCTATTGGACGGTAATTTTCCACTTTAGATGGGTCTTTATTTGGTTTCAGTATGGCTGTTATTTTTGTTTTCTTAATCAAAGGTGGGATGTTTCCAGTTTGCAGAATATTAGAGAAGAAGTTGGTTAACCATTTTATTGTGGCTGGTCCGCAATGACCAAAAATTCAGGATAAATTCCATCAAAACCAGCAGCTTTTCCAAGTTTCATACTTTTGATGGCGGCTTTAGTTTCCTCTTCTTTGAATGGAGTAGAGAATTCAGAAGACTGCGGCGCTGCTCTTTTCTTGCTGTTCGACTTTAATTTGATAACCTTTTTGTTTCGCTTGTCTTTTGTGTTTTTGGAAACTGATATTATATGATTAGCAAAAACATTCAGAGTGATGTCTGCTTTTGACCTTCTTTTAGTTGCACATTTGAAGAGACCAATTTCCTAATTATAGACCAGGCCTTCCTGCTAGAATGGGTGTAGTCTAGGTATTCTACTGTTTTATACCAGATCCTTCTTCGACTCTCATCCAAGGATTGGAGGAGACCAGCTGCATTGTCGGAATTAAGATGTTCTTCATATTCTCTTAGTAATTCCTCACTGTCTGAATTTATTACGATATCCTCTAGGGATGCATCGTCTAGTTGCACCTTTCATAACTTCCACAAATCTGCTGTATTTGTATGTTGGTTTGATCCATCTTATATTAGTGTTTGTTTGCTTTGCAAATTCAGTCCATTTGGCTTTCTTGAAGTTCCACCTACCGGGCGAGTTGGCCGTGCGGTTAGGGGCGCGCAGCTGTGAGCTTGCATCCGGAAGATAGTGGGTTCGAATCCCACTGTCGGCAGCCCTGAATATGCTTTTCCGTGGTTTCCCATTTTCACACCAGGCCACGGCCGCTTCCTTCCCATTCCTAGGCCTTTCCTATCCCATCGTCGCCATTAGACCTGTCTGTGTCGGTGCAACGTAAAACAAATAGCAAAAAGAAAGACGTTCCACCTCGGATTAGAATGTGATCGAAAAACAGGTACAGACATCCCAACCTCCAGGAGAACAGGCCTGTGTTGGCTATGTGGGAAATCGTTGTGCACTGTACGTCGAACTTGACTGTGTGAATTATGAAGCCGATTTGTGAAACAAAGATCTGGAGTGTAGCCTCGAGACCAGCGAGCTGATTGAAAGGTAGGCAGGTCTTTAGCATCAAAAATCAGATTCAATTTTTCAGTTTCCATCCAGTCCACAAGAAATTCACCATTGGGGCCATCCTTGTTATATCCCCAAAGATGATGATGACTCTTGAAATCTCCGAGGTATAGTAGGATACTGCAGAGAAGGTATAGGAGGATGAGGCCAAGTAATAGCTGGTGGCTTGTACACATTAAGTATTGTCAAGTTTTCAACGTTAACTGTAGTAGTAAAAATGTCATTTTCAGAGTTTACTGATAGTAATTGGTAATTTATTATATAATTGCTGACATAAGTTGTCAATGCCTGGTAGTAAAATACGGCTCATTAGTAGAGCAGAGTTTATCGTGGACGCTGAAATATTTTAAAATTAAATTGTGTACTCGCCAATGAACAAAGTTTTAAATACAGACTGATTTGTAGGTCTATATTTCCAGGTTCCGGTGGAAGGTAAAGCGGTCTTGGTTACAGGCTGTGATTCAGGCTTCGGTTATGATCTTGCTCTGAAGCTGCAGAAACTGGTGAGTCACGTTCATTAAATTCGTTATTTAATTTTGTTAGTGAAAGAAAATAAATTTTAAAAGATTAGAAAGATTTCGTACGAATTTACCAACCTGACTACTACCACCACCATACAGAAACACACAACAGTATATACATGACAATCAATTACATTATCCTGCAAGAATCATTCCCAATGTTAAGTACACAGGACTAAAGACCGTGTTTCCCAGCCCCCTGTTGTATCATTCTGACAAACTTTAATGGTACGCCTGGTTGACCATTTATTCCCAACGTAGTGGCTTCGATCCTGGTTGACAAGATTGGTATATGGGTGTTTAAATGAAGCTCCATGTCGTTCATTTCGGCACGTTGATAATCTCCTGCGGGACCAAAGGACTGAAGGTGATGATGATGATGATGATAATAATAATAATAATAATAATAATAATGATGATGATGATGATGATGATGATGATGATGATGATGATGATGATGATGATGATATATTAGTCTGCAGAGGATCTGGAGAAATAGCTGAATGTTATGGACGAAGTCTTGGGTAAGGAGTACATGATGAAAATAAATAAGTCCAAAACAAATGTAATGGAATGCAGTGGAACGAAGTCAGGTGATGCAGGTATTACTAGATTACAAAATGAAGTCTTAAAGGGTAGTAAAATAATGGCAGAAGTAAGGAGGACATAAAATGCAGACTAGCACAAGCAAGGAAGGTCTTTCTTAAGAAAAGAAATTTGCTCACTTCGAACATTGATATAGGAATTAGGAAGATGTTTTTGAAGACTTTTGTCTGGAGCGTGGCATTGTATGGAAGTGAAGCATGGACGATAACTAGGTCAGAAAGGAAGTGAAGAGAAACTTTTGAAATGTGGTGTTGCAGAAGAATCGAATCGCGAATGAAGTGATACTGAAACGAATTGGTGAGACGAGATCGATTTGGCTAAATTTGACGAGAAGGAGTGATAGAATGATAGGACACATCTTAAGACACTCAGGACTTGTTCAGTTGGCTTTTGAGGGAAGTGTAGGGGGTAAGAACGGCAGGGGTGGACCAAGGTATGAATATAACAAGCAGATTAGATCAAACGTAGGGTGCAATAATTAGCTTGCCTACAAATGAAAAGGTTAGCACAGGATAGGGCGGCATGGAGGGTTGCATCAAACCAGTTTGTGGACTGATGATTCAAACAAAAACAATAATGATCTTGCTGGTTCACGTCAATGTGCCCGAAACGATAATTAAATTCAGGTAATTGATACTTTTATCATAGAAGATAATTCGAATTTCAGTTCTTTAAGCACAAAATCGTTAAATGTATAGATTTCACTATCAACACATATTGAGGTATTCCTTTCTCGATTCCCAATTCGACTCGCGTCTGAATTACACGTATAACAACAACAACAACAATGCTGACATTTATTTTGCATACAATGTAAATACACAAGGATAATAACCACGATGCCATAGTCCTTAAAATTAAATTATACAAAGTTATTTATTTGAAAGCGAATTCTAAATGTTCACGAACCAGCATCTGACAGCCAACCGAACACGATTTAAGTGCCTATTATTTTGACAGGGTTTCGTGGTGTTTGCTGGGTGTCTTCAGCTCAACAAAGGTGGATCAGGAGCTAAAAAGCTCCTAAAGAAGGAACTAAAGAACTTCCACGTTATCCAGTTAGATGTAACATCAGAAGAAGATGTGGCTAAAGCTGTGCAGTACGTTGGTAAAAATTTGCCGCCTGGAGGTAAGTTATTACTAAAACGTTTCTCATAAAAATGTATTTTTTTCCTATTTGCTTTACGTCGCACCGACACAGATATGTCTTATGGCGACGATGGGACAGGAAAGGGACTGGGAAGGAAGTGGCCTTGGCCTTAATTCAGGTACAGCCCCAGTATTTGCCTGGTGTGAAAATGGGAAACCACGGAAAACCATCTTCTGGGCTGCTGTCTGCCGTAGAAGAAGAGTAAAAGGGCCATATGGGTCATATGGGTCATTTCGGTCCACTCTCGAGGGTTAGTTGTAGACCGTTCAAAATGTGTGTGGCGTGTATGCTGCTTAGGGAAGGGTGTCTTACGAGTGCGACTACGTTCAAAAGCCCAGACGGTATCCACAACTCGTCAGGTGGGAGCGCATGTACCCTGTAGTACGAGTAGTATCCACCTGAAGATACGGGTCCCTGCCCAGCCGAACGCCTGAGCATAATTGTTTTCTTTTTCTCCGTATACGCTGTGGGGTACAAGCTGATATGAGGACGGGAACTTTGGTACTCACTGCCACATGTTGATTTGGTGTCTCGCGAAGTTTGGCATCAATATGGGCACCTTAGGGGAGCCTGATATGAACAGTTTGGCTAAGCAGAGACCAGGGAGGTGAGAATAATAATGGAGTAGCCCTTGGCCAGGTCAAACGGGACCAGTCCCTGAAATCGGCAGCATGCCGGCTTGCTGGGATGCAGTGTATGCTAGTTGCTAGTAATAAGTTTGTATTCACCCAGCTGTGCCAGTTGCCTAATGTAACCGTTGTTTATCATGGGTCTTTGTTGTGTGTATGAGGTGCTAGAATAGAAGTGCCAGGAACAGGAAAACCGGCATTGTTTTTCATTGGTAAGTTTTCTTCTGGTACGCTAGTACATATTAAACGTACACATGCATTTTTACTTTTTCATGGAGAGAACATCGTTGTTTTAAAATATGGATTGGTGTAAGTTTCCTAAGAATCCAGACCTTCGGGCCTTGTGAACGAAGTCAGTTAAGAGGAGGAACTGGACACCTGGTGTTAATAATTTTATTTGTACAGAGCACTTCGGCCCTGACCAAGTGAATGATACATACTTACCCGCTCCAAGACAGAGAGAATGCTGTGCTGAACGTATTCCTTGCCTATTCCAGCTACTTACAGCCATCAGCTCCTAAGGTCATTATCACTCAAGGACTTAAATTATCAAAGTGGCTGATATGCTTTATTATTCCGTTTGGATGACATTCTAAATAAGAATGGTTTGCAGAAAATGCAGACGATATTTCACTAATGTTACACAGTTCAAAGGACACTAATGCTCACAATTGGACTGTGATTGCAATGCTTGTTCCTATCGGCTGGTCGGCTACAGTGGCCGCTGATCGGGGTGGGTGGCATTCGGGGAGGATTTTTCGGGCATGACTAACAAACGTCAAAAGAATGTCCAGGGTGGTCCCCACCCCCAAGTCTTTACATTTTTATTCCCTACAGCGTGCAACCGCATTGGAACATGCTCAACGTGAAATGGTAGGATCCAGCTTCCCGGGTTGTTACCAGAACCAGTGGGCATGACTTCAAGGTGGTTTAATCGATCCTTTTCAGTAGATACACCGACGATGCCTACGGTGAACTTGAAGATCTGAAGAAAATCCGCAATGGTAGTTTGCTGTTCAAGACACACGCCACAGCTCAGGCTGATCGGTTTCTCACGTGCGACCACTTTGGCGAAATTCCCGTCAAAGTGGAAGAGCAAAAATCCTTGAATCTGGTTCGCCGAGTCAACTTCCACCAGGACCTGATACTGAATGCTGACGTTGAGCTGACGAAAGACATGAAGAACCGTGGCGTGACACACGTCCAGCGCATTATACGCGAAGTCAATGGCGAAGACGTTGCCACCGGTGCTTTCATAGTCTCCCTCAAGTTGCTAATGTTACCGGAGAAAGTCAAGGTAATGACCTATGTTTGCAATGTGAGGCCATTCATTTCGCCTCCCATGAAAGCTGTAACTGCCAAAGGTTCAGACTCATGGTACCTCATTGTTCAAATCAGTCTCCATGGTACATTTGAAAAGAAGCTCATGGCGCGAAACAGTGCATACGTCCGAACAGGTGCACTAACTGTCCTGGTCTTCATACTCCTCGAGATGGAAACAGTCCTATCTCAGAGAGAAGATGATCAAGGAGATCAAGACAGTGGATGGTCTTTCATACCAGGAAGTGCGCCTTGAGCTTAATTCCATGAATATACCTGCCAAGCCGTTAGACTTTAGCGTTGTAGCACAGAGTTTACCAAGTTCGTCATTTCTTCCAGTAACACCTGTCAAGATCTCTGCGTCCAAGGCGGCAGGAGTAAAAGCCCGAAGGTGGGGACCACCCTAACTTCGGCCACAAAGAAGCGTGTGCCGGCGATGACAACTATGCCGGCACGGCAGGGGAGGAAGGCCATGCGAAGTCCTTCTCCTCCAAGAGATCGGCGAAATTCGCTCCTAATCCCCCTCCCAGCCCGTCTAAAATTTAACAAAATGTGGGGAAGAAGGAAGCGTTTCCTAAGCGCTCCCTTACTCCTCCTATGAAAGAAAAAACATGTCGTCCATCTGAAGGGTATGTGTCAGCGTCCCCTCGCAGGAAGAACCCCGCTATCGAAAAGTGTCTAGAACAACACTCGGGCCCCTCCACCCCTCCGAAACCTTGTCCGGCGATGAGGTGATGTAGTTGAGGGTTCATCTCCGTCCTTAGATGGATACATTATTGTTTATTTTAAAAAATGCTTCGCCAATTATAACCTAAAAATGTCCGCACGATAGCCCTGTTACAGTGGAATTGTAATGGTTATGACAGGGACGTTAGTGAGCTGCGCCAGCTGATCAGTCAACTCGTCGCGAGTATAATCTGTATTCAAGAAACTAATCTCAGACCAGTCCATCATAAGGTCTTGAGAAATTTTAGACTGTACTCGAAAGAATGAGGCTATGTCTACCGGGCTTCTGGAGACGTTGGTATCTTTACTCGTTCTAGTACCTACAGCGAAGTGGTTCCTCTAAGAACCAAGCTGGATGCGATAGAAGCACGAGTTTACTTCCTGTCATGACTTCAGTTTGCAACGTTTATTCCCCACCATTCCAGCTTCTGAATATCAATGATGTAGTTGACTTTATAAATAACCTCCGACCGCCTTTCCTCCTCTTAGGTGATTTTAACGCTTGTAACCTGTTATGGGACTCTGAAATGCCTTTCACCAGGGAAATGGACTTAGACAAGTTGATAGGAGAATACACGGGAGCCCACATACTTCAGTGTAGCGCACGGAACCTTTTCTCGCTTCGACTTTAATGTGTGCAGCCGTGCGCTCGTTTTCCTTGCTTCGGTGGGATGTACACGACAACCTCTGTGACACTGAATGCTTCCCCATTGTTCTCACCTTGTTGAAACAGAAATCCATCGAGGCTCCCTGGCTGCTAAAACGTGCTGATTGGCCGAAGTTTGCATCACTAGTTGTCTTTAACGACTCGAATTGCCGGAAGGTTATTTGATTTATATCACACAAGTTATTCTTGCTGCTGCTGAGAAGACCATCCGATATTTTTTTGGACTTCCCAACGAAAACTCGTTCCACGGTAGAACGAAGAAATTCTAGCAATTATAAAAGAGCGACGTCGTACTTATGAACTCTATTAAAAGCAGCCTACTGTGTGCCAGCTTGGTAACATATTGTATAAGAAACACCGCTCTAAGGCTAGGAAAACTTCATGGGAAGGCAATGCGTCGTCCATGACGGCACATTATTCATCATTTTAAGTGTGGACTTAACTTTGACACATTTCGGGAGTACAAGGACCATCCTTTGCACCGAAAATTTCCATTCTATGTAGTATAGTCACTGATCAACCCACGGTTGCTAATCATTTAGCAAGTCACTCCGCGGCTGAGTTTGGTTCGGAGAATTACCATCCTGATTTCCTTGCTATGAATTGGGAGGCAGAACCCATCATCTATGTTATGCTACTCACGCTTCAGAGATTGCAAATGTGTCCTTTTCGGAGTCACAACTCCGGAATGCCTTGACGTTTTGCAAAGACACGGCTCGCGGACCAGATTATATCCAAAACCAGATGTTGAAACACCCCAGCAAAGTTAGCCTAGGCTACCTTCTAGGGTTGTTCAACCTAATCTGGTTAGAGGGTGAGTTTCCGTCTCAGTGGTGAAAGGGGAGAGTAATTCCTCTCCTGGAGCCTGTCAAAGACTCTAAATATGCAGAAAGTAACAGACGTATTTTTTCTTACTAACGCTCTGTGTACACCGCTTGAGAGGATGAATAATCTACTATGTGTGTAATGTCTAGAGAAAAAAGTTATATTTTCGAGAACCAATGTGGCTTTCGAGCTGCTCGCTCCACCACTGACCACCTTGTGCGCCTGGAGAGTTCTATCCAGGATGTTTTCCTTCGAAAACAACATTTGGTGGTTGTGTTCTTCGTCTTGGACAAGGCCTATAACATCACATGGCGTTACGGCATCTTTTGAGCCCTGCATCAGTGGAAATTACGAGGTAACTAGCCGATTTTTATAGCAATTTTTCGTCCCTCCGTGTGTTTCATGACCGAATAGGGAAGGCATATTCGTAATATCAAGTTCAGAAAAATGAAGTCTCTCAGGGATCGGTTCTCAGTTTCACTGCTTGAGATTGCCATTGATTTTCATCCAAAATATCGACGTAAGTGAAAATGTGATTGTATGAAAAGTCCTCATTTCCTCTTATCAAAACTCATACGACCACAAGCGTTCACACATTTAATATTTAAAAATGGCCATACTTAAGCAATAAACCTCTATCAAATATCCCTCTAATCTGTATAGGCTCTATCATAGAGAATACACGGGGAGAAATGTAGCAGATGTTACTTCTTTTTTTGCTATTTTGCTTTACGTCGCACCGACACAGATAGGTCTTATGGCGACGATGGGACAGGAAAGGCCTAGGAATGGGAAGGAAGCGACCGTGGCCTTAATTGCCTGGTGTGAAAATGGGAAACCACGGAAAACCATCTTCAGAGCTGCCGACAGCGGGATTCGAACCCACTATCTCCCGGATGCAAGCTCACAGCTGCGCGCTCCTAACCGCACGGCCAACTCGCCCGGTGACAGCAGATGTTACCAGTTGCCTGGATTGTTACAGTACCCCAAATGCAATTTTACAGTTTTTGGTCTACTATGGTTTTGAAACAAACGTAGAATTTAGCTACGAAGTTAAAATAATATTCTTATTGAATGATTGCAACCCTGAGGTTTTATTTATTTATTTATTTATTTATTTATTTATTTATTTATTTATTTATTTATTTATTTATTTATTTATTTATTTATTTATTTAAGAAGCACAGTGTAATTATTATGAATTAGACTATGAGTAGAAATGCAAGGATAGCAATGGGACTGATTGTATTTGTACTGCTCTCCTACAAATTTTTTGTTCTATAACTTTAGCCCTTTACGCACAACGAAACACTTATTGTTTCTAAAAATATCACAGGTTGCATAAATAAATGCTATTTGATATCTACTGGAGGAGACATGCATATTAAAACATTAGTTTGTGGGTCATGATGACATTTCCTCATCAAAGCGATTTGAAGTGACTGGAATTTCGTTTGTTATCCCACGGGTTAGTTCAATTTTATCAGAGGAGGAGCGTACAAGGCTATATTCGTATCTGAGTCTACACATAACACAAGTCTCATAATATCCTATAGGTCTTAACACTTCTTTATGTGCACTCTATTTAAGGGGAGGTGTTAGCCCCTATACTCACATGTTAAATCGCCATACTTTTTGACCCGTTTTCTCTGGAATCGTTAGCCCCACGTATACCAAATTTGGTATGCTCTTATGGTGATACCTTGTATGTACACTGACTTTGTTTCAAGAAGTTCTTCCTGAATATGAAATATTAAGGCCGATTTTTCAGTAGTACACAATTTTTAGTACATTTTTCATCGAAAATTTATCTGTAACATCCATACAACTGCAAGATGGGAGTTAGGAGTAACTCAGTAGATTCATCATTATGTATTAACAAAAATAATTTTTCTATGATGAGAAGATTCTGAAAAATGGGTCATTTATACAAAAAAATCAGTTTTCAGGAAAATGAACTTAAAGTTTCAACATATATCAGTGCATCCCTGCACCACACTCCGGGTTGTCATCATGATCATCATCATCCTCATCCTCAGTCTTTCTGTTTTGCCTCTTGTGCTTCCTAGATTCCTCAATAAAGTCTTCGATATCCTTATCAGCTCTTTTAATTCTAAATCTATCAATTTCTTTAAGCGCTCTCACAGTGTTTTTGCCGGCTTCAACGTTTAAATGTTTTAAAGCACATATACTGTACTTCGAAATTACCATCATTAACGTTCAATACAGCATCAAATACACAAATGCACACAGTTTCCAACCCAACAAACACATTCTTAGGGATTCGAGTCCACACAACATTGTTCAAAGACTCGTTGGGGTTTTGCGTCTTGCCGTCCAAACCTTTCTTCAGCAAATTTGGATCAGCAAGAGCCCTGTAAACTGGTTTTATGATATCTACAGCTGCCACAGGAAGTGAATGTTCGTGCCTGTATTGATCTCCAGTAACTTGTGACTTGTTATATAAACACCATGATGATTCGCCTTTTGGACAGAGATAATGCTGTGGGTGACTGTCAGTTGAAATTTTGTGGAAGTATGTAGCCCGCACAGCATGTCTCATATTTTCCAAGGAATCCACATTATTTCTGACTGCCGAGCCATAGTAACTTTGAAGAATGTCAATTTCTTTTTCAGCCAGTCTACCCTTTCCTGATAAAACATGCCCATCTTCAATTTTCTTGCCTTTCATATCCTTTCTCAATTTTCTCAGGCGGGAACCCATTATCTTTTGAACGTGTCCTACACATTCACGATTCGCAATACCAATGTCTCAATAAGGCTTGCTCTCTACCACTTTATGAAAACCCTTACTGTCACCATCAGCTAAGTAATTCACATATCGGATGTCGTACCTCTCCAATGACACGTTGAATATAGCTACTGCTCCTGCCGATTCCGTTCCTCCACTTTTGCCATAAAAGTTTCTCCTGCACTCATTCCCATTCATGTGGGATGCTATGTTTTCCTCAGAGTTTTTCAGATTGAGGCATGTCTGCCAGTACTTGGTTAAAATTTCCACATCCAACACTTTACCTGTTCCCATGCTTGTAGCAGATACACCACCATTTAGGATAGTATATCCGCGCTTCTGCCAGGTGCCGTCCAATGCCATAGTGAGATCAGTAGATCCTTCATTCATTTCAATAATTTCCTTTACAGCAGAAGACATAGATTGCACGGCACAACATTTTACAGCACTATTAATGTCCTTATTGTACTTCCTAAATTGTGAAGGAGGCTTCGGTAAATTCAAAACCTCCCATCCTCCCTGCAGCAAATCCCTTGCCTATGCACCGCAATCCATACACAAGTCTTATGTTGATATCATGCACCGAGTTATGTTCTGGAAAGTTGAAAAGGAAAGTTCAGCACTACAGTTTGTACACATGAGAACCAGATTTGTTGCCAGGCCAGCTATCTTTTTACAGTCTTCAACACATTTTATGCTGTTGTCTTTGCACTGTTTACAAATAGCAAAGTCACTGATTGCATTATTCAGCAAATCCAATGATACAACAATATTTACATCGTGTGAATCATCTTCATATTCATACGAGTTCTCAAATGATAATAGTTTACGTCTAGAAGCACTTACAATGGATTTGGGAGTTGTATTTCCAATATCATGATTAGGTGTTTGCTCTAACCTCACATTTTCAAGTGGACCTCTATTATTGCACAAGACAACTTTTATTTTCCCTCGAACACCTTTCCTCTTCTTGAAAATATCCTGTGGTTTTGTCATTTGAAGTAAACACAAAACACACGATATGAAAAATTAAGAACGCGAAACAACGATACCACCACAAAATTTATCACAGATAAACAAAGGAACAAAAGAATAGCGATGTTCGCATGCCTACTAGATGACTTATAGAGTAGCCAACATGTATTACACCAAAAATTAAATGTCTCATAACTCGAAAGCATGAAGCATTTCAGAATTATACAAGGTAGCTGAGGAGCGAATGAAAATGGGAGTGTTACACCTAATGCAGCATGCTTAGTAAAGGTCTGTTTAAACTACTAGGAGGGTCGTTAGACGTAAAATTTTGCCTTGGACACGTAAGTGATGTTACAAGGGACACACACACACCACACAAATTTGGTTTTTGATTTTTTCACCCAATTAAGCTAACACCTCCCCTTAAGTACAATAATGCAACATAATTTTCACACAGTACTACTGTTTCAAATTCCGTTTATTTTGGCTATCGTAGGGGAAGGTGGGGCAAACCGGAGAAGCGGGGCAAAATGTGTTACAGCGCTTATCTCCACGATAAGTGGTGCAATCTGCCGGAATCTTTCAGAACATCGACATCACATGACTATCGCCTGCCATACAACAGTTTGCCACAATTCCTTGCGTGTGTCTGTGTTTCTCTTGGCCACTGTCTAGTATTCTGCCATTATTTTGCATTTATTCAGCACACTTTCATCTCGAGTACGTGGTAATGAGATACATTTATATAGGATGTTGTATTATTATTTGGAAGTGTGCATTTGTGCATTACGAGCTTCTTACGCCGTTACATGCTAAACGTATTTTAATTATTTTTTTCTGTCAAGGCCTGATAACCGTAAAAGTGAGATTGTGGGGCAAGCTGCCCTACTTCATATTTCATTAAAGTTTATTTGTTCTTATGGATTTATCTTTCGGTTGCATGTTTTATAATGGTAAGAGTATATAAAAAGAAGACGAAGAGGCAACAGTGGTCCAATTTATCCATGGAAGATGCAATTCAGGCTGTTGTAAATGGCAGCTACTCAATTTCGCGTGCCCGAAGCATTTTTAGAGCATCACATTAAGAAAACAAGGGAAAATCCGGAATACAATATTCATACAAATATGGGACGCTTTATATGTATTGGTAATGAAGAGCAGAAAGCAGAACATGTATCAATATTTAACTAAAATGTTGTCTAGTTTTCCCGCAAACAAGTCCCATATTTGCTGGAAGAAAAACAAGATCCTCTTCTAAGCATGGCAAAAGCATTAATCGGAAGACTGATTCCGCTCACACTGCAGGCTTAAAACCCTGTGATAACTGTCGCTATTGCCATGATGTATCAGGAGAAGGATGGTTTGCATGCCTGTCATGCAAAAAATGGGCCCACAATTCACATGGAGGAGGTGAGGCAGACGACGAGGATACCACGCACATTTGTGCAATATGTGAATAAAACAGCTGTATTTTCAACTTTCTATGGTATAATAGACATTTAATGTATTTAATTAATTTATTATTTTAAGAGTTGAAATGGCTGGATGTCAATTCTACACATACGTTTGTACTTTCTGACAATGTAATAAATATGTTTAAATATTTTTTTCAATTGGGTTTACGTCGCAACGACTTGTTTGCGGCAAAACTAGACCACATTTTAGTTAAGTATCGCACATGTTCTGCTTTCTGCTCTTCATTACAAACACAAATAAAGCGTCCCATATTTGTATGGCGACGATTGGATAGGAAAGGCCTAGGAGTGGGGAGAAAGCGGCCTTTGCCTGGTGTGGAAATAGGAAACCACGGAAGAACATCTTCAGGTCTGCCGACAGTGAGGTTCGAACTTACTATCTCCAGGATGTAAGCTCACAGCTTCGCGCCCCTGACGGCACGGCCAACTCGCCCGGTATATACAATAAATATAATACTTTTACATTATTTGATAACAAATAATCAGGTCCAAACATTAAGAACCCCGTTTTACCCTACCTTCCCCTACATGGACTGATGTTTCTTAGCTTTTCTTAGTATTATCGAAAGGTGGGATTTCCGCCAAAATTAAACAGTGCTCAGGAACTTCTTGAAGATGTACCCGCAACAATTAAAAATGCGATGGGGAACGTGGTTTCAAATGTGGCACGTTTGTGTGTGTGTCTCAACGGTCTTAAAGAGCGTCAAAAGATTCACGAACTATCACATTGTTATTCATTACTTTGAAGAGATGAAATACGCCGGAGAAACATGGAATCATCGTCCAGATAGTGAAGAAATATGGGAAGAGACTCGACAAATCAAAGTTGTTGTTTACTCTTTATGTGTTACCTAACATTGCGCGTTAAGAACGTCAGTCTTCATAAATTTCTTAAACTTCTTTCGGCATCCAGTTTATTTTCTTAAATTCTAAAGATGAAACAGGTGACTACTGCAGGACCCAGCTTTATCATTATTATTATTATTATTATTATTATTATTATTATTATTATTATTATTATTATTATTATTATTATTATTATTATTGTACCGGGCGGTACACCTCCACGCCGCTAATTTAAAATTTGCGCCAGTTGAAACTCCTCTGCTGGAGGAAGTCTGAACTTTATCTACGCTATTAATTCTCTACTTTCTCAGAAGATGTCACCACGTGGAAAATTTTGAGTTTTTGAACTGTGTCATTTTTTATGTGTTTTTGTTTTGCTTGAAGTAAGAAGTGTGAACTTTCTCTTCTAGAGGACACTACTGAAGATCAACAATAGTGCACCCTAGTGCGAAGTCAAAGAACTATTTTGTTGGAGAAATTTTTATTTCAAATGTTTGTCTTTGCTAAAAAAAATTTCTGTTATTGTTTAAGTTGGCTGTATACCCCTCTCTTTCCCCTTGTTTTGCATTTAACCAATCCCGAATTTCTGTTATTAATCTCTGACCAATCATAGGTATCGTCCCCCAACTTGAATATGTTTCTGTACCCGAGCCAATAAAAAGTTTGTGGGAGGGTGTTTTCATTCCCCTAACGCCTAGAACCTTCCGCGAGAGGATATAAACTGCTGATTTTAGGGTCTCCGGGCCACTTCTGTTCCATCTTTCAGTGTATAAAGTACATAGCAGGAGGCGGGAAGCGCCTCTTTCCTCGGCAGCGGTCATCAATAAGGTAATGGCCGATTAATTAATTCTTTCTTTGCTAGCTCAGCAGTTTAACTCTCGGGGCGGGTGCGAAGCGTTCCTCCATGTAACCTTTTCCTAAAATGTAACGATCTTTTCTTCTATTCTCTTTTAAGCTACATACTGGGATAGAGAGTGCTAACCCTCTCGAGCTCCCACTCTTATTGTTTTGAGGTGAACTTATTTTTCTCAACCTATTCTTCGATAACGTAAAACAAATTGTTCTTTTCTTAAGTCACCTCTTTAGCATGGGATTAGCCCTTGTATTAACGGCCTAGTGCCAAGTAGGTCTTAATCAAAGTGTATTAGGAGTGCAAGATCGCCTCCTCTCAAATTGTTATTTTAGAGGTCATGTAATTGCCCATTTTTATTTAATAGACCTCAGTAGGTTGGGTATTTTACCCCTGTGTCTATGTCCAGTGAGGACAACTTGAAGGTGGAGTTTGGTGTGGCCTGGGAGAGGCTTAAATTTTGAGAGCGAGTGGCTCTTTGAAAATTGAGTGTTGTATGCCTCGTGGAGGCTTTTCTGTGTAATTTGGAGCAAGGGCTCCTAGGTATGAATGGGGTTTTCTTCCCCTCTGTTAAAACTCGTGTTTGGGGTAAAACTGAGCTGATTGCCCAAGCTGTGTAAAATCAGGGCGCGAAGCCCAATTCCTGTAAATATTGTAACTACCCTTTTTGACTTGCTACTTTGTACCTGCCATGCTTGTTATTTCTTGTTTTTGAAAAGAAAATATAACCTTGTTAAATTTTAAATTAATTTTGCTTTCGTAGCTGGAGACCTACTCACACCCGCACCTTCTTTCACCTCTACCTACCACGGAAAACTCCGTAACAATTATTATTATTATTATTATTATTATTATTATTATTATTATTATTATTATTGATACGAGTTTTCCATGGTTCAGAGGGAAAGAAGAGCTGGATCAGAAAATTTTAAATTTAGAATATATTTTCAAAGTATTTTTCCTTTATTTTGACTTGATCATGTTTTTAAAGAAACAACAATTTAACAAACAGTAACAACATACACAATTTAAAATAATGTGTTGGCTAGGGAGGAGAAGCTCCCAATTTACCATACAAGACTTTAAGTCTTCACAGGATCAATAGGTCTTACAAGTATCTTTGGTTAAAGAGGGAGAACAATGAGGCTTCAGCCTTTACGCATGAAGCTCCCATTCAGAGCGAATATCGAACCTTAGTTTGTTTAAAATAGAGAAAGAACCTGGAGCTTCCAAAACAAAGTTACCGAGAGGGTAATCGAACCCTCCCTTCAAAGTTTACATTTCAGAAGTGTCCCGAACCACAATTTCAATTTTCAACGGTCTAATGTACCAAGAAAACACATCAGATACCTCAATTTACTCATAAGAGTTCACATCAGAACAGTGTGGCGACAGTGGGGTTCGATTTACTATCTCTCGGATCGAAATATATAGAAACACAGGAGTCGCTCACACTAAACGGACAAGAAAAGAAAAGAGAAGGTTAATCGAAAGGCCGAGAACGAAATGAAAGTGGTGCTGAACAGCTCAAGCAATCCCGTGACATAACTTGTCAATAAAACGTAATGGGGCAGAAGGCCCGATTACACAGAGGATAAACCACCCTACAAGGTGGTCACATGTTAGTTAAAAGTTCTGCCTACTTTATTGCCGCTACCCCAGCCTCGTCGTAGCCTCCTCCCTTTCTTCGCGCACTCAAAGGTCAGATCAAAATAGATTAGGTTCAAACTCACAGTTTATAAAGGGAAGAGTTGGGTGCAGATTGGTTGATAATGACGTAAACAGGCAGTAGGCTGATTGGCTGCTATTAGTGGCAACTTACAAACAAAAGTTTATCGCCCTGTATGTGCCACACCAATACGGACACAATTCTCAACTAAGTTAAATACAACAGTAGTGACATCTAGCAATGACCCAGTAATTTATGTGGACATAGTTAAGTTCAGATTGCTTCCGTGATACTATTATTATTGTTGTTGTTGTTGTTATTATTATACCATGATTTTCAGGTTTGTGGGGCATTGTAAACAATGCAGGATGGAGCACGTTCGGTCACGTCGAGTGGGTACCGATCTCCATATACAAGAAAATCATGGAGGTGAATGTATGGGGTATGATCCGGGTTACTCAAGCATTTCTCCCCTACATTCGGAAGACTAAAGGTAAGCCATAAGTTATAATAAAGCTTATTTTAAATAGCAAATCGATTGGACGAATTTATGAACGGGATAGCAATGGCTCTTTTTCTCCCAAAGATAACCCATTCTCTTAAACTAAATCTAGAGCAATTTTGTTGGGACTTCTACTGTTTATTTTAGGACGAATAGTGAACGTTGCCAGTGGATTAGGGCGTCAATGTGCCCTGAACCGTGCTCCCTACTGCATCACGAAATACGGTGTTGAAGCGCTCTCAGACTGTCTTCGATTCGAAATGAAACTCTGGGACATCCATGTAGCTATTATTGAGCCAGGAAACTTCGTCAATGGTAAGTGAACGTTTAATAATGTTTTCTTTGCTTGTTTTAATTAAAATATTTCAAACTGGAGGTAAAGTATACCGAACTTTTAAATATACAGAGTATTTAAATAAACATGTGTTACTTTTAGAGGTACAATAATATTATGCAGCGAAACAAGAAACACAGATCCTATAATAAATGCATTTAGAGATATGCGCACATGTTCATAGGAGGTGCTCAATATGCTGATCATTCACGGTAACTCAGCAGAACTCTACGCTGCAGGGAATCACGCTTTCTTTATAACACGCCTGGCTGGTTGCGGATGTGCACACAGACACTGAAGATGCACTCATACAGTGTCTGCAATTCCCTGATCGGTTTCACATATACCAAGGACTTCATGTGTCCCCATAATCAAAAGTCTAAGGGCCGGTTTCATCAACGTGGGTTAAACCTTAACCCCAAGTTATACTAGGTACAGTTTTAAGTCTGAACTTTACTATTCATTCTGTTTCATCATGGACGGTTAACTTTAACTCTAGGTTAAGGCCGGAGTTAAGTTAACCCCTCCTTTAACCTGGGTTAAACTGTTAACTCGAAGTTGAAAGCAAAATAGCCGCCATAAATCAAGCGTTTGATGCATAGTTGCTTTATTTAGATTTGTTAAATTGTGTTCGTAACAGAAATAGGTCTATAATAAAAAGGAACGACTTTCAAAATCTCTCTGAGGAACAATTTCTGAAGAGCCACAGACTGTCAAAAACTGTCGTCAGTAAAGTCGTCGATGAAATTCGCGAGAGGTTAGAATACACAGCTGACCGAAGCAGGTCTCTTTCTCCTACAATGAAGGTATTGATTGAATTTAGGTTTTATACCACAGGGTCGTTTCATATAATTCTCGGAGACAACAACAAGGGTTATTTTTCTGTCAGTTGTCAAGTAATCAGTGATTCTAACCTCAAAATTCGTTATATAGTTGCAAGATGGCCTGTAACGGGGGCAATGATATTAAATTTCCCTGCTATTTTTTCCCATGTGTCCTCCTTTTCTTTTAATTTTACACCGTCAGTCCTCTTGCACTCTATAATGTTTTGGTACTGGGTGGTTAACTCAATAAGTAACAGGTTTTTTCGCAGAAAATTTCGTGCCCCTATTTCTCTTCTGAACTTCTTCCATTTTTCGATCACTGCAATCACTTCTGTCACGGTCACAAAATAATAATATCCACCACGGAACTGAGGAAGCAAACGAAACATTGCGCATGAAATAAAGAAAAGAACCACGCAAGAAGTGTGTTCATAATATCTGATTTTTAATCACTGCCTCCTTGATTGGTACGGCAGCTGTTTCCGGCGAGGGTTAATACGATGTTCAGTCCACCAAATCAATCAATACAGATCTGCATTTAGGGCAGTCGCCCAGGTGGCAGATTCGCTAACTGTTGTTTTCCTAGCCTTTTCTTAAATGATTTCAAAAAAAATGGAAATGTATTGAACACCCCCCTTGGTAAGTTATTCCAATCCCTAACTCTCCTTCCTATAAAATAATATTTGCCCCGACTTGTCCTCTTGAATTCTAACTGTATCTTCATATTGTGATCTTCCCTACTTTTAGTTAACCGTCTGTTAGTTAACCCTCTGCTGAAATAGCATGGTAAAACGCGTGACTCGTAAGAATGAGTTAAAATATTAACCCTAAGTGTTCAAACCCAGGGTTAGAGTATATTTATCCCACATTGATGAAACCGGGCCTAAGGGATTAAGGTCAGGGGAATGAGCAGGCTAAGGTTTAGGCTCTCCTCAACCAATCCAGCATTCCTGAAATGTCAGCGTTCGGTTTTCATGCACATTATGTACAAAGTGGGCCGGTTTGCTATCGTGCATGGAGCATATCTGCAGCCTTGGCTGACATGCCACGTCCTCCAGTAAGATGGGCAACACATTGACTAGAAAGTCATGATAATTAGCCCCATTTAATAAGTAAGCTCCTGTATATCTATCGTCGGGTGGCATTGTCGTTGGCTTTTCACCAAAGCGGCCCAATTTCGAATTCCAGCCAATGCACTTGAGGCTTTTGAAAGGAAAGGCATGTCCAAGTGCTTCAGATTACACGTTGAACTGTAGGTCCTGGTAGCTATAACAATATCATGACCTATAACGAATATTTTCCCCAATTTGTCTTCTTGAATTCAAACTTGGTTTTAATCTACAGAACGCCTGCCCATATACAGGGTTGGAGTCAGGAAAGGCATTCGACTGAAAGACTGGGTCAAATCCACATGTACGATATAGATCGGCCCCGTGACACCACAAGGGAGTGGAAAAAGCGGCGGAGAAAAATAATGCATTTCACTAACTCAGCCAAAGAACGATGCTAACTGCAATATTTCTTTAGTTGTTTGAGGTAATGTAACTTTCCGAGGAAATGAACAACTGTCCTGTTTCCAAATTTAATTTTTTTTTTTGCTATTTGCGTTACGTCGCACCGACACAGATAGGTTTTATGGTGACGATGGGACAGGAAAGGCCTAGGAATGTGAAGGAAGCGGCCGTGGCCTCAATTAAGGCACAGCCCCAGCATTTGCCTGGTGTGAAAATGGGAAACCACGGTAAACCATCTTCAGGGCTGCCGACAGTGGGATTCGAACCCACTATCTCCCGGATGCGAGCTCACAGCTGCGTGCTCCTAACCGCACAGCCAACTCGCCCGGTCCCAAATTTAAAGATCCAAGGTGGATTTATTATTTAAAATAGCATAGAATGGGGGTATTGTTCGTTTATGGAAAGATGAATTTGGACTGATTGATCGTACGCCGATGTGGAGCCCTTCTTTGTGGAAATCGTTCAGCTTAAAGTAAAATCATGTCCAAATATTCCCTCGATGTGAACTGTGCCATACTAAGCGGTTTGTGTTCACTGGCTACATACTAGCAATATCCGAGTCGTAAACATTACGTACAGGTCACTCCTCCCCTCCCAACAATGCTGCTGACCTTGTACACTGTACCTTCATCGTAGCTGCGTTGCCCCGTGTACTTTGCTACCATTAAGTCACAACATTTTAATTCTTTTGCCGTTAAACACATCGAGATGCAAGATAAATAACCAATACTCATTTGTTCTGACATTTATTTATTTATTTATTTATTTATTTATTTATTTATTTACTTATTTATTTATTTATTTATTTATTTCCAAAGGGTCTATACAGAGGTCACCTCCAACTTAGACCCTGTGTTGTTAGTAGCGAACAAAACAAATATACAGTTATAATAAACAAATATGCTGTGATAGGTAAAGTAGACCCTCCACGCAGCGACCACTGCCCGGTGGGGCCCGGAGTATTGGGCCCTCCACGCAGTGCTCACTGCGTTTTGGAGTCTGGAGGTTACCAGATAATCGGCGTTTGCCAGGAATCACGAGGCTACTGACGATGTTGAAAGGATTTTGAAATAGTAGGAATAACCGCTTTCACCAGCAGTGATAACCGCTGGATGGAGCCTGGCGATTAACAAAGACGAAGAATAGTGTAGAAGGAAAGATTATGGAACCGTGTGTAGGCCTACTTCTACACTTTCATCTGACCCCGTCCGCGTTTCTGGTAGCAACTTGCCACTCCACGCTGACGTTGTCAAAACTTTGTAATTCGCTGAGTGCCAATCAACTACTAACCTACTTATGCTGGCCACTTCTCTGTTTACATTCCAGACCACCTATGCGTTTGCTTAATTACATCATACGATACCTTTCATTTTTCTTAAACACAGTTTTTTTACTGCACATAAAAACTTATTCAGGTTCCATTGGTTCACTATCCACACTAAAATTTTTGTTCATCATTTTGCTTGCAGATTTCTTGTTGTTTCAAGCTAAGAAACAATGCCCTCAATTTCTCAGTCCCTTTAAAAGAGTCTAGTAAGTGCAAGTCATCAGCCTTTTCCTCACATAGGGTACACTGTGATCTCTCTTTGCTCCTAGTCAATCCTTTGTTTCTGTACAATCCCATCGGCCACCATAATAGCCCGCCTTTCAACCTTCCATTAGCGAATCTTATGTTTAACTTAGAGGTTTGGAATACCTTATAGAATAGACTGAGCGAAGGCTTTTCCCTACATTCTTCTAACCATTTTTGCATTTGTATATCCGTAATTCTCGTTATAATGGCTCTCTGGCTTCTGCTTTCTTTTCCCTTCGATATATCTCGCCAAGTATATCCCATACCCAGATTCTCAACATAGGTTTTAATATCTGCCAGCCAACAATCATAATACATTTCTTTCAATTCTTGTTTGAATGACTCCTGCAGCAAAATACCACATCTTCCCCGTTTAAGTCTCATCCAATAATTCAATACTCTTTTAACGCGTTCCACCCCTTGATTATCTCCGCATATTATTAATGCCCCCACATTAGCTGTACATTGCAGTAATCTCATAATTGTCTTACTGAATTTGTGTATGATTTGGTTTAAACTGGCCCTTTTCCTTTCCAGCCCCCATAATTCTACCCCATATAGAGCTCTACTTAGTACTAATACCTTTACCACTAATCTCAGTACCAATAGCCACTAGAATTTTTACTGCTGCGAGAGCTGCAACCCCTCTCAGTTTACACCTCTGGATGGGATCATCCCATCATCCCACCCTCCTATGCTATTTAGCAGCAATCCTAGGTATTATAATCTCTCTACTTCATCAATTATTTCCCCCTTTATCATCCATTTTCTTCCTCTTTTCGTCCTCTTCCCCTTCCTTATAATCATCACCTTCGATTTGTTACAATTAATTTTTAATGAACACTTATTTGCATATTCCGCTAATTTATTCATACTTCTTTGCAATCCCCCCTTGTTAGAGTCATTAACAATATATCACCCGCGAATATCAAACCTGGAATCTCTATATTGTTCACTGCCGGCACAGCCCAATTTTCTCCTCCGTGCCCATCCAGTATATCATTTATAAATAATAAGAATAATATAGGCGATATTTTTGCATCCTTGTTTTAGACCCACCTTGCACTCTATCGGTTTGCTAATTAAATTTTCCTCTAGTTTGACACTGCTATATACTTTCTGGTATAACTCAGCTCGCGAGGTGAACGGACGTAGTGCTGGGCATGTGAAAAGTATAGGAGTGTGTTAACATGGGAGTTTCAATTGATCAATACAGGTGTACTATAGGCAGATGGGAGGGCAGATGGAAGGTGAAATCATTTCAAATGGTGAAAAACAGTCTTAACATTACACAAATAGTATTTTCATTAGTGGTGGTGATGGTGCTACTAGTGATCGGTGGAGTGGAGCTAAACCCTGGCCCTGGGCTGTCATGGGAAGATATTAAGAAGCTCAAGGAGGCCATGCAAGAATACCAAGCGGAGAAGACCAAGGAAATGTTAACGGAACAAAAAATGAATTCAAGAATTTGAAGACATTCATACAATCAGAACTCAATGATATCAAAGAGAGCGTACTGCAGAATAAGAACGAAATAGATGGAATGAGGACGAAAGTACTGGAACTAGCAGAAAGGTTAAGGAACCTCGAAGAAAAGGAAAAGGCACGAGCGAAGGAAGATAGGAAGAGAAACATAATAATCTACGGGCTGGTAGAAACAGAAAGAGAGAACTTTAACGATTTGTTAGACAGAATACTTTGCCTAATCAGGGAGAGTTTGAAGGTCGAGTGCAACAAGACTGATATCGATAGTACCTTTAGATTAGGAAGGAATATGGGGAAAAGACCAGTGAAAGTATGTTTGGTATTTAGTTTGAACGCTCGAAAAAGTTTGGAAAACACGAAAAATTGAAGGGCAAAAAAATATGGATTAAGAAAGAATTGGACCAAGAAGAAATGGAAAATATGAGAAAATATGTTTTCATCAAGGGAAGACGCGGCACTCGGGCCTAAAAGCATTTATCCTTGGATGAAAACTTATAATAGTGGCCGATTCTTGGAGCAGGATATGGACTGTTAGTCATCTCCGCGAGCTGGGACATTGCCCTGATGCGTCAGCTATGCGGAAGGCCAGCGGTCTAGTGAGTGACGGCAGTAGATCCGAGTCAGCAGGTGTGTGTGGCAACCAACAAAGCAGGGTCAGTGAACTGGATGACGCGGCGATCGAAACCAGGCATCACCAACTCAGGAGATTAACTCAAGAAGAAGAGGTGATCCCTAGGATATAAGACATCACAGGGAGGAAAGAAACGTAAGCCAACATTAAATTTGAAAGACATTTGGACAAAAAAAAAAAAGGGCTGACAAGGTCTGAGGAAGCTAGGGGGTTAGAAGATGAAATGGTTAGCTCCCCAAGTGGATCCATTATGGTTAGAGAAAGCACGAATGACGAGAAGTAAGGCCTTGGCGACATCAGATATACCCACGAACAAATAACTAGACTGGGTCGTGGGATTAATAAATATCGAGGGTATATTAAGCAAACTGGGAAATGATGAATTTATAGATCTAATGAGGGATAGTGAGATTATTAGGATAGTTGAGACTTGGTTGTCGCCTAGCAAAAATGTGCAAATGCCACGTTTTAAGGTCTGGAGTAGAACGAAACATAAATGGAGTCTGAAATGGCGTTACCCGGGAAGGATATCAGTGATCGCAAAAGACGAAATATGCAAGCGCTATGGGAATCAGGATATGAGGAAATGAGTTGGGTAAAAGTAAAGAAAGGAAACCAGAGTGGGAGAGAGATTTTCATTGGTTTTGGTTACAACCACCCATCGGGGTCCCCGTTTGAGAAGAAAAACTTCTTTGAAGAGCTTATTGATGTTGTAAACCAGATTAAATTAGGACATGAAGAAGCGGAAATAATTATAATGGGTGATTTCAACGCAAGGGTTGGCTTAAATAATCCGTTATACAATAAAGAAACTGATGAAATATTGATAGAAAGAAGAAGCAAAGACAAAGAGTGTAACAAAAATGGAGAGAAATTACTGGAAATGTGTGCGATAGAGGAATTGTGCATCTTGAATGGGGGCTGACCGGGGCACGAATCAGGTAACCTAACATACATAGTCGAGTTAGGAGGGAGTGTTATAGACTTGGTGTTGGCATCTGGAGAGGCTTTAACTTATATTAAGGACATTCAGGTAAAAGATTGGACAGCGTCTCATCATTTCCCAGTTGCTATTCGATTACTGAGAGATGAATGTAAACAAGAAGGTAAACAATATTTCAACTACGAACAGAGACAATTAGTAAGATACAGGTGGAGTGAGGAACAGAGATACGAATGTAGGGACTACTATAGGGGTAAAAACTTTGAAATTTTGAAGATAGGTATTGAGTATATGATAGAGGATAATAACATAGATGAGGCAATAAAAATGCTTGAAAGATCAATAGAAGTAGCTGATAAGGAAATGGTTGTGAGTAAGAGAAAGCAATATAAACAAAATGTATGGTGTGCTGAGGAGTGTAAAGAAAAGAAAAATCAAGTGATCAAGGCATTGAAAATGTAAAATGAGGGATCTCAGGATTTACGAGCAGATTTTTGTAAAAAGAGGAAGGAATATAAAGATTTAATAAGCAAAAAAGGAACTGGCAGGACAAAGAGGCAAAATTATTACGTAAGTACTGTAAAGAAAATGAAACTAAGAAAGTATGGAAAATAATTAGCACAATATGTAAAGATTATAAAAGCTGTAATCAAGTAAGCATATCGAATGAGGAGTGGTTAATGCATTTCAAGGGGTTATAGGGGTAAAGACACATGGGAAAGGAAGAAAAATGAGACTGGTATACTGAGATATGTGGAGTTTACTCTGCCTGTACTAGACGATATAATAACCACAGATGAGGTACTAGATACATTGAAAAAAGGGAAGGGCGGAACATCAGGTGCTGCTAATGGAATTACGTATGAATTTTGGAAAGAGATAGGAAATAACAGCCAGATTCTAGAAATAATAACTAAAATATTTAACAAAATCTTTGATGGCAGAAAAATTCCCAGATCTTGGCAGGAAGGAGTAATTTGCCCGATATATAAAAGAAAGGGGGAAAGATTGAACACGAACAACTATAGGGGTATTACCTTGTTGGATACACTCAGTAAGATTTACACCGGTATTTTAGCTAAAAGAATTATGAAATGGGCAGAAGATTACTCTATACTCTCAGTGTACCAATCAGGATTCAGGAAAAGAATGAGAACTACAGACAATATATTTATAATTAAAACATTAATAGATAAATACATAAGGAGGAAAGGTGGTAATTATATATTGCAGCAATAGACCTACAAAAACTTTTGATTCGGTTAGCAGACGGGTGGTCTTTGCAAAGCTGGCTGGAATAGGGATGTCAAATAAAATGATTAAAGCCATAGAAGAATTATACGCAAAAGTGATATGCTCGATTAAAGTTAAGGGAGATCTAATGGTAGGCAGGATACACTCGAATATTGGACTTAAGCAGGGATGTAAACTATCACCAATTATGTTTTGGCTTTTTATTAATGATGTAATGGAATGTCAGGGGAAGGAGGATAGGACAAGCCCTTCCTTAAACAACAAAGAAATTCCTGGCCTAGTCTTCGCAGACGACATCCTGCTGCTCTTACTAACGACAGTCGGTGTGCAAAATAGTCTTAAGAAAACGGCCGAATACTGTAGTACATGGAATTTGAAAATAAATATCAAGAAAACAAAAGTAATTGTTTGTAAAATAGGAAATAAATTAAAGAGAAACGAAAGGCGCCGGTGGTTAGAATGTGTTGAATTAGAAGTTTTAAATAAATTAAAATATATAAGAATCATAATAACATCGAACGGGATGTGGAAGGAGCAGACAAGACGTGCCAAATTGAAAGGACTGGCCGCCCTATCAAGTATAAGGTCTTTAGAAAGGAAGATGCCAAATATGGAATACAAGCTACACAAAAATGTTTTTAATGCTCTTGTGACACCAATATCACCGTATGGTGTACAAATATGGGGTATCGAAGTAGATAGAAAAGAACTAGTTGTAATAGTGATAAATTCTGTAAAATAATAATGAGTCTACCAGAATGCACAGCAAATAGTGGAGCTAGAAGTGTATGTGAAGATATCAGCATCCAAGCAGAAATAAGCAGGAAAGTAGTAAAATATTGGTTAAGATTAAGAAGGGGAGAGGGGAGGGAAATATTGAACCTAGCATACCAACACCAGATGAAACACTTAGATGATGATTATTGGCTATCGAAAGTGAAAAGTATGCTAGATAAAATAGGAATGGGAGAACAGTAAAGGGAAGAGATTCATTAAAAAATTAACGATTAGAGTGAGGGACATAGAAAAACAGATGATTAGGGTAGAATGTGAAACCAAAAGAACACTAGCAGAATTTTGCGGAATTATTCAAAACATGTCAATAAGAAAAGTAAGAGTCACAAATAGGGAACTAAGAGGTGTGGTGTGGTGGCTAATGGGGTTGTATAAAAATAAGGGACTGAGAGAGAACCATAATGAAAATCATTGTTTATTCTGTGGAGAAATAATGGAAGAGGCTCATTTATTGAGAACATGTAAGGGAACAAATGCACTGAGAACTAAATATTTTGGTGATGAATATAAATTAAAAGTAGAAAGAGAAAAGGAATTTTATACAATAGCTAAATTGTTAAATAAAGAATGGAACACCCCAGGAAGAATAGCTAAATTTTTTGTATTCTAAGAAGCATGCGGCAGAAAGAAATTAAAAGAGATTAGCACTAACTAAAAGTACTGCTATTGTTAGTATGTAGGGGAAGTGACGTACGGAGAAATAAATATTTTGAGGGCATTTAGTGGTGTATATGAGGGCATGTGCTACTTTCTCACTATTTATGTATAGGAAATGGATAAAGGAGGGGAAGGCATGCTCGTAACAGGGTGGGGTGGGACGGGCCTACACCAAAGAAGGATGGAAATATATGTGGGATGAGGAATGATAGAGGCGGGGAACAGGACGAGAGCGGTTTCAGCCCCAAGTGGCCGGCCGCAAATGAAATGGTGAGAGAGCTGCACTGTCATCTGGTAGACGTAGCGGGGGGTCCTCTTTTGAGCCCCATGGGTAGGACCGGTCGTGCTATCACAGGGAAGGTGGCCTTTCTTTCACCAGGGGTGATGGCGTGGTCGGACAGTAGTAGTAGGTAGCTAGTTTATATTATAATTAATGAGTTAGCACCACTAGTAGGTTTAATTAATATTAAATGTAGTAATATAGAAATTGTTGTATTAAATAAGCTAAGGAAGGGGAAGATACATGTTATCCTAGACTATATAATACTGTTAACGTCCAGGACAAAATAAATTATATTTAATATAGCAATAGTCAAATAACTGTGAGAAGGAAATGCAAGTCATATATCAAACTTAATGAATTGCAATAAACCAATGCTCTCTCCCCAGTTTCAGGCGATCCGGAACTGGGAGACGGGAGTATTCTGTTCTTTTTCTATAACTCCTCAATCGCTCGGATCATCTTTCTAGAAATTCCCGACCTTCCTAATTGAAGACACTTTTACAAAAACGGCCATTGTCCAAAAATTGAATTTTTCTATATAGTAAAAAAAAGTGTGTCCAGCCTGTTATTTCCATTAAATCATTGCATACGTAATTTTATATCAAACTATGGCATTGATTTACCTTCTCAGTACACTTTACATTAAATTTATAAATTGTATTGAATGTGAAAAACATAAAATTCTAATTAAATCACTGGACATTGGTTGTTTTTGTGCAAAATCAAACACGAAAATAATGCTTTGCAGTCCACTGATTTATTTTAGTGCTTCATCATCACTGCTGTTATCATCATGATCAGTGTCATATAACACTTCAACATTTTCTACACTCACTTCGGCTTCAGGACTCATATAATATTCTCTCTTCTGAGGTATTGTAAGCAACGAAGCCAGTCTTCGTATGTCCTGCAACTTCGCTGATTTCAGTGCTAGTGGTCCATGGTAGTTGAGTACAAGGCTCAGTGTTGGGAGGTGGGTTTGAGCATTGCGTACAATAATATGTTCCCATAGCCCATTGTAGGTGTAACGCACTAGAACATCTGATGTCTCTGTAGATATGTTGACCATTCTCACACTTCTAAACTCCATAGGTGGTTTACACTGCTTACGAAAATATGGAGACGGAGAAGATGCCATATCAAAAATATCATCGTGTTTAATATTCACTAAATTAAACGGCGAAGCGTTCACTCCAGCAGATTTGATCAATTTGTCCCAATCACTTTGCAGTATGCTTCTTCTTTTTAGCCTCAATGAGACTGAAATCTTGGTCATTTGGGAGATAGCTATGACTTCTAATGGGGAATATGTATTTTATAGTTTTGAACACCTTGAAAAGTGAATCAGAGCATAGAGGAATCGGATCATAACTTCATTCTTGTTTTGGCCTGAACATCCGCCGCTCGTAAGTACCAATGTTTCAGTTCCGGTGCCATATATATTGAAATGCTTAAGTAGCAGTGAAATTACATCATTCTGGCCTTTCTTGACAGTCATTTCATCATATACTTTCATGTTGACCATCTTCGTCCCCATGTCATGAATCCCAAATACGTAGTATCACAGTTGGCGAGCATGGAAAACCTCACAACTATTAATATGAGGTAGAGGAAGGTTTTGCATGAAATCAAAAGAGATGCAGGTAACCTTGTTCCTCTCAGCCAAACGTTTGAACTTTCTCTTTTGTTCAAAAACTTATCAGCTTTACATAGGTGGACTTGCTTTCCAACTTTGTACCTGTTGATCTCATCTTTAGTTTAGCCGAATCAATCTGCAGCTGCAGTGAATCGCATGTTGAACACGTATCACTTTTTGGTAGGCGAAATTAAATATTGAATTTCTCTTTAAATACTTTTAGGTAAATCAGATATGACACATTCAGCCAAAAAGAGTTTGTGCATTGCTCTCACAGTCAGAGTTTCAGGAAGATACATTCTTTTAGGATTTCTTCTCCGAAAATAATGAGATCGCCGTACTTTAAAAGACTGCGGGAGGAGTCTTTATAATACGGTTATCATGCCTTCCTCTCTTATCCTTAGGTGAACATCCTGTATTAACCAGCGACTGTTGAATCTTTCGCACCCGTCCACGTGTGATTCCAAAAATAGAGGCAAACGCCGTAGCACAAATAGGAATCTCTTTGTCTGATGCTCGAAATTTATCGCAGAAGCTTGCACAATTTTCGTTTTTCTCGCCTATTTCTGCATAACCTTCACTATCCGTGTGACCAGATTTTCAAGATCTCCTTCTGTATGGAGCATGAAATGATATCAGACCACTCAGATGGGAATCTTGTTCGTCTTTAGTTGCTAGTTTGTTGAACAGAGTTAAAAATATTGTCCCTTTCTTCAGCCTTGATTTTAACGAAGCATTGCAACCTCGAACACCTACAAATAAACAGATAAATAACATGTAATGCTAGCTGTATGACACACATCGTTGTTATTATGTGTAAAGTACGGTTGTGTTTACCTGCAATCTGGTCCAGTTGTTCGCGCAGCAACCTCTTTGCCTTGGTGATTAATGTGTGCTTCAACAGATACTTTCTTCTTTTTAATTATATCTTCCTTTTTCTCCTGCTTAGCCCTTTTACGCTTCCAATTTGCTGAATTTTCAGGATCAGTATACACATCATCACTATCTATGTCAGCCATTTTAAAGTCACTGCCTACTTGATAACGATACGTCATCAAGATTTTTCTGGACATTGGCACTTTTTGTAACAAAGTCAAAGGACAATGGTTGTTTTTGTAAAACAGGGCAAATCTTAGCATGCATTTATAATGGAACTATGGACGTTTCTGTGTAGTATTTGAATGTCCAACGGTGCAGCATGTTGCAAAGTACAAGTAATTTTTCTGTTAACGCTCTTGTACTCACAGTGTCAGAAGCTTTCTCAAAGTCGATCGCTGCTAGAAGTACACTGCCTCTTTCCCGATTCATGTATTTATCTGTTATCATCTTCACGGTCATGATGTTATCCATCGTTTGCCTCCCTTTCCTGAATCCTCCATGAAATCTACATATTATATCATTCTCTTCAGACCAATCCCTTAACCTGTTTGCCAAGACTCCTGTGTAAATTTTTCACAATGAGTCAAAGAGAGTTATCCCTCGGTAGATATTAGGGATGTTTTATTCCCTTTCTTTTTATATATTGGGCAAATAATCCCATATTCCCTTTCTTTTGATACCATGCCCCCATTAAAAGTCCTGTTAAATAATTTTACAATTCCCTCCCCATCTGACTTTATTTACTTATTTCTTTCCAAAATACATTGCTGATACCATTCGTTCCCCGACCGATCTCCCCTTCAGTTTACCTATCACCCCTGAATTTCTTCTAATGTAAATTCGTTATCTAGTTCATGTATACTTACTTCCATATGACCTGCCTTCTTTCTTTATACCCCATCCGTCTTTTCCCCCTAATAGCTCGCTGAAATATGTTACCCACTGATCATAATCTAATCAATGTTCATTTTCTTATATCCCTTCCCTCCTTTATTAATTATATTTATTCTCTCCCATATTCTTTCAGTTTGCTTCATCCTGCATTCCCTATTTATTAGCTCTGATTCGTCCTTCATCCAGTGCTTCTTCCTCTCGGCAATTTTTTGTTTGTACTCTTTCCTCAATCTACAAAAACTTCTCGTTTTTGTTCCCTCATTTTACTCTAAATTCTTTAACGCTGCCATCACTGCCTTTCTGAGAGCCTCACATTCCTTGTTATACCAACCTTCACCTTCCATTTTTCCCTTCGACTGACTTGGACTGCATGTGCCACTCTCCGTATGGGATATTCTATTAATTCCAATGCTCTAGCTATGTTATTTCCCTCCAGAGCCCTTTCCAATCCACTTCTAATTAATTGTTACTCATTATCCATAAGGGCGTCTAGTTCCCATTTTGTGTTCTCTGTCCATATATATTTAGTACTAGCTGATCCGACAGACGTCGTTCTGTCAAAAGTTAATGACAATCGAACGAACTGAAATTCAGTCTGTACTGCAAGCAAAAATCAGTATAATGCAAATGACTACCTTATCAACATCAAATGAGTTAATTTTCTACTGCTACCAAAAGTTAGTAACAAACTGCTGGAAAAACGTGTTTTCTTTACCTGCAATATTAATATCTTGATTGTGAATAAGGAAATGCTCAAATAGGCCACAGCATATCACTACGCAGAAATAACCCTGATTGACTGTAACGTAGATGGGAACTCTTTAGCAGGTCTTCAAATCCCTCAAAGAGCCTTAATTATCCCCCGGTCCAAATCAAGTAATTTGATAAGTTGATGGCGTGAAGATAATATGACAAAAGTTACTCCACTTTCTTCGTAGGAAGTAACTATCATAGAAAACACTGATTCCAATGAACACTACGAAGATATTTTCCATTGTAAAGCTTTAAGGTACACGATATTTTTTGTTTGATTACCTGGCACGTAAACAAACAAAGTTGATGATTTTCCAGCACGGGAACAGGCAACATAAAATTGGCCATGCGAGAAGCATGGGTCTTCAAGATTAATGCTTCAAACACGCAATGAATCACCCTGGGATTTATTTATGGTCTTAGCAAAAGCGACCGGCACTGGAAACTGCAGTCGTTTAAATTCAAAAGGTTTGTCAGTCGGAATCATAGGGATGCGTGGTATCAAAACGTCTTCTCCTTTATACTTCCCCGTTAGAATGGTTGCTTCGATCACGTTGTTTGTTATAGGTTAAAAGAAAGCAATGTTATATGTTACCTTGAAAGTTGGCATGAAATTGTCCCGAAGTACACTTGTTGTCCCAAATTAAGATATTTGTAAGCAGTTGTTATATTTTTGGATATATTTAAGGAAATGTATAGAATCTGTTCCTGTTCCTGTTCCTGAAACCACTGAGTACAATGGAGGTGGTGGAATCAATGGCACTAATTTCACTTTGCCATTTGCGCAACACAATCCAGCGGCTTCATTTTTGTATTTCAATGCCTTACAATATTGGCAAACTGAGTGCATAGATTCAACAGCAACGCATTGGTAGGCACCGTAGTCAATTGAAACATCGTAACTGAAAGCAGCTCGATTCAAACTTGTAAGTTAGCTGAACAACGCATTGCACAGGTTTGTGATATTCGAATCCTTTCAGTTTCATTTCGCTATTCACGTTGTTGTGCAGTCCGATTAGACTGAAAATTAGCTTGGCTTGTAGCATTTCGAGTTCTTCGACCGAAGTTGCTACGTCCGCGTCTTATAGGCGGCATGAATCTTGGAATGAGTATACTGTGTATGGAAGCACACACAAAATAAACCAATCAACCAATGAGATCGATGAACTTGTTTGTTGAGAAGCGAAGATTTAAAAACAATCATGGTAGACAAAGGTCTCCAACTATAACAAAACACGACATTGCATGCGACTGTCCGGAGAGCATAAGTTTGGGAGATCCGTACCGGCAGTCGAGGCAGCAAGACAGCCAGCCAGCCCGCGCGAAACCAAAACCCAAGGAGACATTCTTCCTGTCACAAACTGAGAACTAAGCGAGATAAGACATTGGGGTTTGTTTTAAAAATAACTTCCATATCTGAAGATCATTTGATTCGCTTTGACCCACATGCAAATTCAATAGCAAAGAAGTTGGCCGGCGACTGACTTTTTCGTGCCTGCACATAAAAATCTCTGAACATGACTGAAAAGAAACACAAATAGTGCATATTCTTATCATTTAAATTTAAAAACAAACTTATCTACTTCGAGCTGAAATCTTCCTTTAGCAGCAGTGAAAAAATTACAAATATAGTGAATATAAAATAGGAGTTATGACATGATAAGTTCTATGCAATGAAGATTTTGCATTTGAGGTAACATTCCATTATATTAACATGTTCACACTCAATTATTTTAAAAACCTTTTTCTGTTAACGGCATCAAATGCGGCTTGAAATTTTGTACATAATCCTATATTCACCCATTTTAACCGATAACACTGAGATTTACGGACATTTGGCAAACGCGCTGGATTAGGGGAGGACAGCGCTAAGCGCAAACGTGGGAGAAGGAAAGAGAGACGAACAATTTGAATGGAAAAAGAGAAATGGGGCTTTAATGTTTTTCCTGACATTTTTCCAATTTTTCTCTTCGCAAAAACCTTACTCGGACCTCGACGAATATTTGAAAAAAGGAATTAGCCGAATTGGTCCAGCCGTTCCCGAGTTTTACGCTTAGCAACACATTTAGCAATTCATTTTTATTTATATAGATAGCCGCTACCCCTCTCTGAAGACCTTTTCCTGACTCCCTCCTTTAATTCCTCTCTCCTTCCCACTAATCTCGCCCATACCGGTGCATGGTGCGATTAAACCCAGTCACCCACACCTATACTTTTGATGTTGTTTAACACGTCTTCCGAACTCATTACTATGTCAATAACACTCCCCCTGTTCAGTAATATAAGTCATTTTCCTTCTCTGTCCCCTCCCAGTAACCACTTAAGGTGAAACATTCCCAACTTCGCAGAATTCCAGAAGTTTTCCACCGTAACTATTGATTGCCTTATCATTACTTCTTCTTCCTATCCCTTTTTTCATCTCGTCTTCCGTGCTATACCTTGGACTTCGCTCGCCTATTCTGGCATTCCAATCCCCAAGTAGTAATACTCAGTCCTCCTCATACCTCCCTCTAACGATACTGGTGTCTACCAGGAATTTCCTCAAAAAACTTATCGTTTGCACATAGAGATCCTTTGGGGTGACAGTAGGCAAAAGCCAAGCAAACATATTTTTCTCTCCCAACCTCTCCACCCATGTTAAATCTTATCCACATAACTCCTTCAAGGTCGCTCTCTAAATCCTCTATTAATTCATTGAACTCTTCTTTAACTAACAGAACTATTCCTCCGGGTGATTGCCCCTCTTTATTCAATTTTTTCTTGACTTGTACCTGACCGTAAATGTCCCCAAGTTATCTGCTTGCCTACCTCTAGCCATGTTTACAAGAATGCTCCAATGTCAAAACTTTCTATTAAATTTTTCACTTCTATATTACCTATTTTACCCAATAAATCTTCAATATTTACAAAGCCTCTCCCAATCTAGTTACAACTGTTTTCCCTACCTTCCCCATTTCCATCTTTGTTTCTGCCTATCGTCACTATCTCCCTCTCTCCTTCTGCCTCCATTCCATCGTACTTTGACGTTTTATTACTTTCCTTTCCTTATCATCTAAGCCTTTATTTTTCTCCCACAGGTCCTTCAGGTTCCTGCTTTTCCCCTACAACATAGAATCTTGCCCTTTCTTTTTCTCCCTCAGATCGTCAATCACTGTATTTTTTTATCTTTAGGAACATTATCTAATAGCACTTCCTGAACCTGCGGACGTAATTTTTCACTCTCACTGCACTGCATTGCACTGTCCTCTTGGCTCGACACTTCAATCAACCTTACCACTTTTCCTCCCTCCTCTTGGGCGTTCTCCTGCCTGCCTTTTTGCCGCGTCGTTAGTTCCTCTTCCTTTTTGAGCTCTTCCTCCATGCCTTTCAATCTTTCCACAGACCAAACTCGCCACCAAACACCATTAGATACCACCAGCCTGTGATCCTTTATATATGCTCAAAGGCCCTGGTGCCTAGCTCTACCTAGATGCTTCTTCAGGATTTTCAGGTTCTCGTTCCCTTCTCTTCCCAAGTCTCTCTTGATCCAGATCTTTTCACCTTGCAAGTTCTTTGAGTTTCTTAACACTATGCCCGCCATCAGGGTTGATATTAACTTCACTTTAATTGGTCTCTGACCTTTCACTTTACCTACTCTTTCCACATCGTCAGTGTCAGATTCACTGAAATTGATTTTCATTTTATTTTGGACGACGTCCACCACTTTATATATAAGGCTCACTCTTTTCACTCCTTTCTTCCTGCAACCCATATATGTATATACATTTCTTCATCCTTTCTTGGCTAAATTTGTCTATCTCATTCTTCAAAAATACCACCTCCTTTTCCAGATTTTGAACCTGCTCCCTTAACACTCCAGTTACGATCTCATACTTTCTACATTTTTACCGTGTCTCCCTATTGTTCCTGGAACGATACCTTCATATTTTCAAATCCCTTAGCTTGTTCCTTTCTCATTTCCTTTACCTGTTCGACTACAGTATTTTCTTTAACAGCTTCTCCTATCAACTCCTTAATCTTCTCCCAGTCCCCCCAGTTCATATTTGGGCCAGGATTCAACTCCACACCTCCTATAATTAGTAGCATGATTATCACCGCCGCTACCAGTAGCACCTCGCCCATCTTCCCCTGAACTCCCTTGTTCGCACTTCTGACACGTATTCCTGGGTGTTTGTACACTCCATCGTCTTGTGTTTCGAGCCTTTAACCCTTTACATCACTGAATTTATTGTGATATTATAGCGTAACGATGCATCCTACGCCATTTTGATCCTCACCCCAAGATCTATTACTTGTGTTAATTTGCTGCATCATTTACTTTCCACTCTGTGTACAGAATTACAGGTAATAACGTGACATAAAACCCGTGGAGCCAATTAACTAACATACGAAGTAAGATAAAACTGTTTCTATTTGTTCTATGTCTTACCGTCACATTCAGGCCGTATAACAACGATGGGATAGGACTTGGAAAGAAATGATCGTGGACTTAATTCCTGAAATATGTGGATGGTGGACTCCAGTAGCAGGGTAGATTTGTCTTTGTTGCAAATTAATTAGACAATCAAAAGCGCAGTGAGTGCAAGTGCCTCAGCACTTGCTTGGTTTGAAAATGGAAAAACATGGAAAAGACATCTTTAGGGCTGCTTACATGGGGGTTCAAATGTACTATATTCCAAATGCAAGCTTACAGCTACGTGAGATCAAACCACGTATCCAAATCTCTCGGCTAGGATACAACTACTTGCTCGATACATAGTAGACCCCTAATACAGGACCATCTCACGTTTTCCGAAGTTTATCTGCTGCATAGTTTGGCGGCCGTTTTCAAAACGTATTGAGGCGAAAACAAACAGACAGTCCCCGAGCCGGAGGAATTAACCATACGCAGTTAAAATCCTCGGTCCGGCCCTGAATCAAGCCTAGGCCCTCTGAACCCAAGGCCATTTCATTTTGAGTTAAACGCGAGAGAGGCCCCCTTGAATATGCACCCCCATGGGTGGAGGCGGTAGAATAACCCCCATGTTATCCCCTGCCTGTCGTAAGTGGCGACTAAAAGGGGCACGAGTGATTCTTAATTTGGAAGTGTAAATTGGCTGCCATGGAGCCTTTGTCCTGGCATTGCTTCCACTTACTTGTGCCAGGCTCCTCACTTTCATCTATCCTGTCCGACTTCCCTTGGTCGAGTCTTGTTCATTTCGTGGCCCTTGCGTTCTTTGGCCAAATCTTCATTTCTCGAAGTGTCGGATCCCGTCGATTCTTTCTCTTTGATAGAGGATGGTTGCCCAGTTGTACCTCCTCTTAAAACTATAATCGCCACCACCACCACCTTGACTTTTTTTTGCTAATTGCTTTACGTCGCACCGACACAGATAGGTCTTGTGGCGACGATGGGACAGGGGAGGGCTAGGAGTGGGAAGGAAGCGGCCGTGGCCTTAATTAAGGTACAGGAAGTGGTCAAAGTATTATTCATTTGCCTGGTGTGAAAATGGTAAACTACGGAAAACCATTTTCAGGGCTGCCGACAGTGGGGTTCGAACCTACTATGTCCCGAATACTGGATATTGGCCGCACTTAAGCGACTGCATCTATCGAGCTCGGTACCACCTTGACTGTGCTTCGTGTTATTTAGATTGATTTTCAGTTAACTTGATGCCAATTGCAGACGAATATTAGGGTTTCTAATGAAGTTTCTGTTTGTGTTCTATTTATTATTATTATTATTATTATTATTATTATTATTATTATTATTATTATTATTGTGCCTTTGCTGGCAAGACCTAGTGTTTACAGTGCACTATGTATTCTGGTATAGGCTAGAGCAATTTTGTTACTTTCATTGATCTGTCTCTGTCGTATACTTGGCTTTGACAATATGAAAGTGACTGAGGTATGAGCGATGCTAGTAATGCCATTCCTTATGCAGCCAGTCCCTGCTATGAATGGTGTGAAACTATTGCTCATAGGGTCGATTGGTGCATGCATTTCAGTGGGCTTGGCAGACTGATATGTAATAGCAACTTCTGGCTCAGTTAGGAAAGCAACGGGAAACTACCTCACTCTTCATATCCCTAGTACGCCTCTCCAGTGATGCCTAGGCCATCTATGACAGCTGATGGCGGAGCTGTTGAGGATCCAACCAGCCTTCGGGCTGATGACTAAACATACATACATACATTATTATTATTATTATTATTATTATTATTATTATTATTATTATTATTATTATTATTATTATTATTATTATTTCAGTGCAGGAGAGATATATACCATTTTATTTCAAACTGCGATTAGCGTACATTAAAATTTGTCGTTAGCATACGGGAATTCGTACAGCGAGCGATCGGAGTAGAAATGTGAAATGAACATTTCGTTGGAAACGGCGCACGCGTTATTGCGAGGAAGTGGTCAAAGTATTATTCACGAAACTTTTAGTGATACCTGGTCTCCCTAGTGCTGAATCGGTAGACCTCGGTAATGGTCGAGATTCGTATTGGCAACCTTTGAACACAAACTATGAATCGATTATGCATCGCCGTGAGACATCTGGCGTACACTTTACGTACTAGTACTGTTGTTGTGATTGTGGAAGTGATCATTCTGAGAATTCATGGTTAGGAACAAGATTCTCATCGAGAAATGTTATATAATGTTATATAATGTGTGTGTGACACAGTTGTTGGCTTAAGATAATAAAGATTAAGAAAATTCATATCGATCGATCATACTATCAATTCAATTCAGATTTCATTTCCATTCAGTTGACAGTATTGCCGGAACCGGGCTAGCACCCTCCTTACTCTTCAGCCCCGTACAGAGAAGTATCATTAAAAGTTTCGCGTGTAATAGACTACCCAGCCCGCCCAGTGCGATGGACTGCAGTGGGATGTATGAGACCAGTGCTGTGGGCCAGTAAGCGGCCGCGTCAGAAGAGGACGACACTGCACGGGCTGGGCTGCCGGAGTCCGTGGGATTGCGAGTGCTGCGCGGTGGGCCTCACTGCAGGACTCTGGTTCAGGGATTGAATTGAAAATGGGGGTGGCGCCTGTGAGGTAGGCAATCCGCAGAGCAGGGGTCAACGACCTACTTTTAAACAAACCGGCATAAAGTCCTCCCTGTATTTGAGGCAGCTGGGGGTAATGGCTCAAGTTTCACCTCTGGGATCGGGCGGCAGTTGCCTTCGACGTGTTCCCAACTACTACCCCCTCCCCTCCCTTGGCTCTACATTTATCAACAGACCAGAAATCCACGTTTTGTTTCTGGTTACTGATTGGTTGTAAGCGATCACATGCTCACGCATGCTAACTGTTGTATATTTGGACTTGGTATTTGCTCTTTAGAACCATCACAATCACTTCCATTTTCACTGATACCAACACGGATATATTTTTTCACTCGTAGACTACTTAATTACATTTCTTGTTTGAGTTCCTGTATGTTTTATGTTTTTATCCCGTAATTTTTCGTGCTGACGACACTACATAGTGATGTCCAAACGACTTCCGTTATCACACCATATTGTAATAATAATAATAATAATAATAATAATAATAATAATAATAATAATAATAATAATAATAATAATAATAATAATAATAATAATAATAATAATAATAATAATAATGTTATTTGCTTTACGTCCCACTAACTACTTTTATGGTCTTCGGAGACGCCGAGGTGCCGGAATTTAGTCCCACAGGAATTATTTTACATGCCAGTAAATCTACCGACACGAGGCTGTCGTATTCGAGCACCTTCAAATACCACCGGACTGAGCCAGGATCGAACCTGCCAAGTTGGGGTTAGAAGGCCAGCGCCTTAACCGTCTGAGCCACTCAGCCCGGCTGACCATATTGTACATATTTTATTATTTCATTTCACGATTTCTATAATCATCTACCCATATAGTAATTATTTTATCGTGTAAACTTCAGATATCGTAATTAAATTATTCGTTTGTAGACGCAGACATAAATCAGGTTAAGAGGAAAAGAACCACCATTACCTGATCATGTGCGTGTGTGTGGGGGGGTGTGGGTGGGTGTGGTAGTGTGTGCGCTAAATATTCAATAAGTGCTCGCAATGATTTCGGAGGTTTTACATCTTATCCCAAACGATAGAAATGCCCCTATGGTAAGTGTAAACATCACGGAAGCCTATATCAAATATGGAGTTTTCTGGATGTGATGAGGTAAGAACACGTCAATGAGTTATTATCCTCAAAGGATTGGCTAAAATCTATTCATGTACATGTGAGGTAGTCTGACTTACTTAATTCCTATTACTCCTGGGTGGAACATAGGGCACGTACAAGAGCTCTCCATCTGACTAGATTTGCTGCCACAGTTTTGATATTCTTCCAGGACTTCCCAACTGTCAACGCCTCTGCTTCCACTGTTCGTCGCCATGTTATCATTGGTCTTCCGCTTCTTTAAGCCCCTTGTGGATTCCATTCGAGAGCTTGTTTTTGAATGCTGTCAGGACCTTTACGCAGTGTGTGACCTATCCATTTCATTTCCGTTCTTTTATCTGGATTTGAGCCTTGCGTTGTTGGGTACGCTCCCACAATTCCTGATTTGATATAATATCTGGCCATCGCACTTCTAGGCTGGTTCTTAAACATCTGTTAATGAAAGTCTGGGCCTTGCATGTCATCTCTCCAGCTCTTTTCCACGTCTCACACCCGTAGAAGAACACTGATTTCACATTTGTCTCAAAGAGCTGGGCAAAGGCCTCTTTGGCCTTGTTCACGCTATTTTGGACATCTTCATCTGCTCCTCCACTTCTAGAAATAATACTTCCTAGGTAACAGAAGTTGTCAACTCACTCTATCTCGTTCTCTAATACCAGTGGGTTTATGTTTCTTGCATTGATCCTTAGCTCCTTTGTCTTGGCAATGTTTGAGTCCCACCTTTTGTGATTCCGTTTCGAGGTCTTTCATTTTCTCAGACATATGTCTAAATGAGTGAGACAATAGACATATATCATCCAGACGATCCGTCATCCCCCATTGTATTCTCCTGTGCTTCCCTTCAACCACTTTTCTCATAACCTGAACTTAGTGTCAACAAGAACGGCAAATATGAGAGTAGGCACACTTGTCTCACTCCCGACTCTATTTGAAAGGGCTCTAGAAGGTCTCCATCATGTTCCACTTGGCAGGTGTTATCTCTGTGTAGCATTTTTACCATGTTGATGATTTTCCCTGGAACCCCATACCCCCACATCTCCAGATTGCTTGGCGCAGTACACTATCAAAAGCACCTCTTTCAAAGTCAACCAATGCCACGTACAGTGAAGACTAATATTCGCTGGGCTGTTCTACTAGAATTCGTAAGCTATTTATTCGGTATATACAGGATCGGTGTTCTCTAAAACCTGTTTGCTCTTCCCGGATCTTAGCCTCTAATGGTTCTCTCAATCGGTTCAGTATGATTCTCGAAAATCTTTACTTGGTATAGACAAGAGTGTAATTCCTTGCCAGTTGGTGCAACAAGTCAGATCCCCGTTATTTGGTAGTTCTGTGAAAATGCCCTTCTTCCAATCCTTTGGGAGTGTCTCTGTGTTCCATATGTCTTCGAATAATGGCAAAAGCATTTCAGCTGTCAACTCGTAGTCTACATTCAACATCTCCGTCACAATACTATCCACGTCAGGTGCTTTGCCTGCCTTGCAGCTTTTCAATGACTTTATGATCTCGCTCTTCGTCGGCAGGTTGATATTCACTCTCAATTCCGGAACCTCTCGATAGTCTTCCTCTCCTTCATCCTCCTGCACCATGGCTTTGTTTAGCACTTCTCTGAAATGCTCTTTCCATCTTCTCATTTGTTCTTAACTATTCGTAAGCTTCTTACCTTACTTGGATTTTGTTGGCCTGCGCTGATTGAATTTCTTTTAAGACAGCTGTTTTGTAATGTTGTAAAGCTGTTTTTTGTCTCCTTTAAGTGCTGCCTCCTGCGCCAACTCTTCTAGGCTATTTACCTGATTCCTTCTATAATTTCTTGCTGCTTTCTTTATTTGTCGGTTCAGTTCACTGAACTGTTCTATCAAGCTTCTTTTCTTTGTTTCATCTTTGCAATGATTTATCTTTGTTTTGATATCTCTTCGCTCTTCTATCTTCTTCCAGGTATTGTCTGATATCCATACCTTTGTCCTGTTTTGCTTGAATCCCAATATCTCCTCACTTGTATTCAGGAAGGCTGATTTTATCCTTTCCCATTTTCCATTCACTCTCGTTTCATTTAGGACTCCCCCTGCGTTATCTAGATCAACTTAATCAGATCAGCTTGATTACAATATCCATTTTAACGTCAGCATCTTTCAATTTTTCGACGTTGAATTTTCTCTTTCCACTTCGTTTATTTCTTCGGTTTACTGTAGCAATCTTCAGGTCAACTTCAGCTATTACAAGTTGATGGTCGCTTCCACAATCTGCGCCTCTTTTGTTCCGAGTGTCTAAGAGGGATCGTCCCCACGTCTGGCTGATTGCAAAGCGATCAGTTTGGTTTTGTGTTCTCCCATCTGGAAAAATCCATGTTACTTTGTGACATGTCCTGTGAGGAAAAATTGATCCACCAATCACCAAATGGTTATTTAGGTAGAATGCAAGAAAGCGCTCTCCATTGTCATTCTGGACTCCCACTCCGTGTTTCCCTAGAGCTCTTCCCATCCCATCATTTTTATTCCCAATCTTGGCATTCAAATCACCCATTAGCATTTTGATCTCTTTCTTCTTAATCATTGTCAGGACACTTTCATGCTGTCCAAAAAAATTGGTACTTTTCTTCCGGCTCTGCTGTTTCTGTTGGTGCATAGCACTGTACCAGATGAATATTTCTAACTCTTGTCTTGAACCGCGCTGTAATGATGCGGTCTGAAATAGGGTTCCAGTCAAGGAGGCATTTTCGTGCTTCTCTTGTCAGCAACAGCCCCACTCCGCTTTGGTGGTCATCGTCTTCTTCCTTTCCTTAATATAACAGTGTTTTGCTATCTCTCAACTGATGGTCTCCAAATCCATTCCATCGTGTTTCACTCAGTCCAAGGACCATCATCTTATAGCCATCCATTTCCTTTGAAATTTGTTCCAACTTTCCTGCTTCGCACATTGTTCGCAACTTTCCAGAAACCAATTCGAGTCCGAGTTTTCATTCCAAAAGTTGTCATCGAGACATCCGTCCAGTTTATTTTTTTTTACGTGTTTCTGTAATATTGATTCTCGAGTGTGCAAGTTATTAGCCTATAGCAACCAAAGCCCAGTGGAGGGGCTGCCTCCTATAGCATCTAGGCGTGCTGATTTTCTGTCAGGATTTCTTCCCTTAGCCTTTGGAGTGCCAACTCCCTATACTACAAGGCAGAAACTTCACCAGAGCCCCGTTAGCCGCTATTTTCAGGGTTCCTGTAAGGCCTTCGCAGCTACCATAGTGGTCCCGGGGCACACGAGGTCCCCACTGTACTTCACCCTTACAGGCATTTCCCTACTTCTAACGTTGCCCATCTTCCACGACGTGGACGAGGGGTTGGACTTATGGGAGTCATGTGAGGCAGTGGTCACAGTAGCTAACTTCCAAAGAATCAAGGCTTAGCTGAAGGTAGTGGATGGTGTTATCCACAGGATTTCGAGTATTCTCAACCGCAACACCGTCTTCTACACATGTTATCCCATCCCAAAGCACTAGGATCTGATTATGGCTTCTGATTGGTAGACGTTAAGTTATCACACTTCCACATTGTTAGGAAGGTATTTCCGGATTATTCACTGAAATTAATTACATTATTATATATCCCCCCTACCACCTCAATTATTTCATTCCCCACTCGATTCAATGACCTATTGGCATAGACAGAAGAGTAACGGGTTGCCTCCTGTACATCTTATATTCACCTCTACATTTCTATTCACCACTTTCACCCCTGAGGTGCAACTTCATTCCGGTATTCATCGTTTGATATACAGAAGGATCTTCTCTTCCAACGTTGATCGTCTAGAGTACACAGTTACGAATACTATACTGTATTTGTTAACTCCATAATTCCGTCCTGTTTCAAATTCAAGTCCACAAGGCAGCACAGATTATAAAAATTAAGTAAGAGGATTTTAATTTGAATGCAGCGGATGCACTGCGAACTTTTACCTAGGGCTAGGCTAGAGAATAATTAGGGGAGAGAAACTAAAGCATTTGCACCATACCAGGTAAGTATCATGCTCGTATATCCACGATCGAGTAACTATGATAAAAATTAAATAATTAAGTAAATAACTCTGAATATGACTATAATAATGCAGATAACACGAGCTACAGATATAAATTACTTCACAACGAATAACGCCAAGTCGAAGTGTACAGTAGCGCGCATGCGTGAGCATGTAATCGCTTACAACCAATCAGTAACCAAAACTAAATCTTTGATTTCTGGTCTGTTGATAAATATGGGTCCAAAGGCAAGCTAGTGGTTGGGAACATGTCGAAGGCAGCGGTCGACCGACCCCAGAGGGAAAACCGGAGCCATTACCCCAGCTGTCAGAAATACAGGCAGGACTCTGTCGGTTTGTTTAAAAGTAGGTCGTTGACCCCTGCTGTGCGGATTGCCTACCTCACAGGCGCTACCCCCATTTTCAATTCAACCCATGAACAACATCCCTTACTCATATCGTATTACTTCTCAGCCATTTCCTTGACATTGTCGTTTTTCAGAATTCCTTAGTTCATATTTTCTAATCCCCCATATTTCAGATATTTGCATCTAAGTTTCTGGCACCTATTCAGCTGTTCATATTGGCTGCTCTACACCTTTCACTTCCTTGATACTCTATTACTGAAAGTTATATTCATTTAGTATTCAGTAAAAATGCTCCGACCTGCTGACATTCGAACTGCAGTGTTCTAAATCTATACTCCAGTGCGTTACCCCAAGTCCATACATCACTGTCGGTCGTTGTCACTGAGATCTAATTTCAATTTCATTCACTACTGGTCTTCATTTAGGGCAGTCGCCCAGGTGGCAGATTCCCTATCTGTTGTTATCCTAGCCTTTTCTTAAATGATTGCAAAGACATTGGAAATTTATCGGACATCATCCTTGGTAAGTTATTCCAATCGCTAAAATCCTTCCTGCAAATAAATATTTACCCCAATTTGTCCTAATTCCAGCTTTATCATCATGTTGTGATCTTTCCTACTTTCAAAGATACCACTCAAACTTATTCGTCTACTGATGTCATTCCACGCCATCTCTCCACTGACAGCTCGGAACATACCACTTAGTCGAGCAGCTCGTCTCCTTTCTCCCAAGTCATCCCAGCCCAAACTTTGCAACTTTTTTGTAACACTACTCTTTTGTAGGAAATCACCCAGAACAAATCGAGCTGCTTTTCTTTGTATTTTTTCAAGTTCTTGAATCAAGTAATACTGGCGAGTGTCCCATACACCTGAACCATACTCTAGTCGGGGTCTTACCAGAGACTAATATGCCCTCTCCTTTATATCCTTACTACAACCCCTAAATACCCTCATAACCATGTGCAGAGATCTGTATCCTTTATTTGCAATCATATTTATATGATAACCCCAATGAAGATCTTTCCTTATATTAACACCTAGGTACTTACAATGATCCCCAAAAGGAACTTTTACCCCATCAACGCAGTAATTAAAACTGATAGGACTTTTAATATTTGTGAAATTCACAACCTGACTTTTAACCCCGTTTATAATCATACCATTGCCTACTGTCCATCTCACAACATTAAGAAGGTCATTTTGCAGTTGCTCACAATCTTGTAACTTATTTATTACGCTGTACAGAATAACATCCTCTGCAAAAGTCCTTATCTGTGATTCCACTTCTTTACACATATCATCGATATATACATTGTAATAAAACATAAAGGTAAAATAATACTGCCTTGAGGAATTCCATGCCGACCCCGCGGTGTGGGGGTAGCGTGCTTGCCTCTTACCCGGAGGTCCCGGGTTCTATTCCAGGCCAGATCAGGGATTTTTACCTGCATATGAGGGCTGGTTCGAGGTCCACTCAGCCTACGTGATTACAATTGAGGAGCTATCTGACGGTGAGATGGCGGCCCCGGTCTAGAAACCCAAGAATAACGGCCGAAAGGATCCGCCGTGCTGACCACATGACACCTCGTAATCTGCAGGCCTTCGGTCTGAGCAGCGGTCGCTTGGTAGGTCATGGTCCATCGGGGCTGTTGCGCCATGGCGTTTGGTTTTTTTCTTCTTTTGAGGAATTCCCCTCTTAATTATTACAGGGACAGATAAAGCTACGCCTACTCTAATTCTCTGAGTTATATTTTCTACAAATATAGGCACCCATTCAGCCACTTTTTTTCAGTCCAATTGCACTCATTTTTTCCAGTAGTCTCCCATGATCTGTCCTGTCAAATGCCTTAGATAGGTCAATCGCGATACAGTCCAGTTGACCTCCTGAATTCAGGATACCTGCTATACCTTGCTGGAATGCTACAAGTTGAGCTTCAGTGAAATATCCTCTCCTAAAACCAAACTGCCTTCTATCAAACCAGTTATTAATTTCGCAGACATGTCTAATATAATCAGAAAGAATGCTTTCCCAAAGATTACATGCAATGCATGTCAAACTGACTGGCCTGTAATTTTCAGCTTTATGTCTATCACCCTTTCCTTCATACAAAGGGCCTACTATAGCAACTCTCCATTCATTCGGTATAGCTCCTTCATGCAAACAATAATCAAATAAGTACTTCAGATATGGTACTATATCCCAACAAATTGTTAGTATATCCCCCGAAACCTTATCAATTCCAGCTGCCTTTCTAGTTTTCAACTTTTGTATCTTATTATAAATGTCATTGTTATCATAGGTAAATTTTAATGATTCTTTAGTATTATTCACCTCCTCTATCTGGACATTATCCTTGTAACCAACAATCTTTACATACTGCTGACTGAATACTTCTGCCTTTTGAAGATCCTCACAAACATACTCCCCTTGTCCATTAATGATTCCTGGAAAGTCCTTCTTGGAACCTTTAGGTCTGACGCTGATTCAGAATTATTTGCTAAGATAATCAGCTATGTGGGGAAACGATATGGAAAGGAACGTGATATTAGCGGGTGGTCTCAATTTAGCAAATGTCAGTTGGGAAGGTAATGCGAGCAACAGGAAATATTACCAACAAATGGAAAATAAGTTAATATGGGAAGGGAAACTGATTCAGAAAGTGACGGAACTAACTAGAGTGAAGAATATTCTGAATGTGGTGCTGGTAAAACCAAATGAGCTCTATAGAGAAACTGAAATTGGGTAATAAAGTTCTAAAGAGAAGGGAGCTAAAAAGATCCATTCACTCAAGTGTATGTACCATGAATTTGATTTAGTAGGTGCAATGTAGTGAAAATATATACGTAACGAATGTACTGACTTAAATAAGTACGATTTATTTACAAAAATTCCACCGTACTGGGATTAGAACTCCAGCGCTCAACATTCGTAACACAACGCGTTACCCCTAGACCTCACATAACTGTCGAACGTTGGATTTGAGATACTGAGTAATGAAGTTCAAAAGGGAAGGGAGATCAAAAAATCCATTCGCGCCTATAAGTAGAATTATAAGGGGGGCTAGTTGTTGGGAACACGTTAAAGGCAACTGTCGTCCGACCCCTGCTGTCTTAAATACAGGGAAGTCTCTAGGCCGGTTTATGCAAAATACGTTTCGAATAGGTGTATTTATAGGGAGGATAGTTCGATCATCTACATCTTATAACCGGTAGCCGTCAGTAGGTATTTCGTTGTAAGGGAGTATTCGTAGGGGGTGGGAAAATCTGTATGTTCATAGCTTCAATATCGTTGGTATCCAACAATATTTTTACTGTAATAAGTGGATCTATAGATTCGTCCAGTAGGCTGTTGAATCGCCCTGTGCGAGTTGCCTACCTCACAGGCGAATGTTTCACTTTCAGCCCAACCCTTGAACGCAGTCCTTTACTCATATCGTATTTCTTCCTACCACCTCCAGGACTTCCCTTCTTCAGAATTGTTTCTTCTTGTTCTCGAATCCGTCATATTTCAGACATGCGTTTCCAAGTTTCTCCAGTCCTGCATATCGACGGTATGACAACACCTCTTCGGCCCTTGCGTCTAGCTTCTTATTGGCTGATCTGCTCCACTCACGTCCCTGACAGTCTCTTCCTAAAGACTATATTGTAATATTCCGTAAAGAGAACTAAACGTCCGCCTCTGTGGTGTAGTGGTTAGTGTGATTAGCTGCCACCACCAGAGGCCCGGGTTCGATTCCCGGCTCTGCCACCAAATTTTAAAAGTGGTACGAGGGCTGGAACGGGGACCACTCAGCCTCGGGAGGTCAACTGAGTAGAGGGGGGTTCGATTCCCTCCTCAGCCATCCTCGAAGTGGTGTCCGGTGATTTCCCACTTCTCCTTCAGGCAAATACCGGGATGATACCTAACTTAAGGCCACGGCCGCTTCCTTCCCTCTTCCTTGTCTATCCCTTCCAATCTTCCCAACCCCCCACTAGGCCCCTGTTCAGCATAGCAGGTAAGGTCACCTGGGCGAGGTACTGGTCCTCCTCCCCCGTTTATCCTCGACCCAATGTCTCACGCTCCAGGACACTGCCCTTGAGGCGGTAGATGTGGGATCCCTCGCTGAGTCCGAGGGGAAAACCAACCCTGGAGGGTAAACAGATTAAGAAGAAGAAGATAAATTAAAAATTAATTGACGAAAGCTTCACATCTGTCGAACGATGAAGATATGCCGACTGTGCGCTCTGTTTGCCGTTTCTCCGAGGCGAGCATGAGGAGTTTGAATTCAGTCGCGGCGTGCTTGCGCATTCGATGCATTCGGAAACGGCACAGAGCTCACCATGCTGGTTATTAGGCTCGCGTGTTTGCCGCAGTCGAGAGGCTAACTTAACAGTAATCATATGCAGTGTTCAGTGGTGATCGTTAGGAGCGTGTCTTGTGCCTGCAACGGCTTTGTTGTTGTTAAAGGAAGATTCAGTTATGATGGAGGACGAATGCGACTTTGTTATTGAGGACTTACTACCACATTCATTCTCTGGCAGAACTTTTTCTGCTAGGAAAAAAGTCACAGACGATGAGAGATCAAATACAGTGGAAACAATACGCCACACTTACGGATTTAGCCTCGTTAAAATGGGAGACAATTCGACGGTGGCGCTCCTAGTGACTTGACCTGAAAAGTCGCGCTAAATTCAAATATCAATGGAAATGCTTATACGAAAAATGGATAAATAAATTACGTCTAGAAAGAAAGTATTATTGAGATATTAACTTCAAAGTTACTAAAGCCATTCTGGATAAATGAATGAAGAATTATCTAAAAGGTTATTATTTAAAGACTGAAATTAGACATATAAACAAGATGTGAAATGGACTGCTGTGAAATGGCTTGATCTTTCATTTATGCCTTACTTTCTTTGCTTTAGCATTCCTGCCTGAACGTTTACGGTTAGATCTGTCTTTTTTCTCATTTAAAAAACATTGTATCATCAAATTAAGACACTTGTCAATAAAAATATCGGCACATTCCTTACACACATGATGCAATGAATTAACATTTAAAAGCTAAACAATTTTCCTCTTAACATGAAGCCTACTAACAGAAAGAAAATCTATAAAATACCGGCTTTAATCTCAGAAGAGGGATAAAAGAAAGAAAAGTATGAAAATGTCGATAGTGATGCTTTGAGGAATATTTACGTACAATTAGAGTAAAAATGTAACATACCCTTGGCTGTATAGTCGATGATTTCTAAAGTCGCTGGCCTGGAAATGATCTGAACAGATCTTATCATTTTTATATAAGCGTAATGTCCCTTCTTTCTTGTACACCTTATCCAAATCACTTCTGTGACATTTCAAAACCCACAGATCACACCTACAACAACACATCGGCATTGATGTTAACTGCTGCATTATACAATAAAATATGCGTATTATATTTTAAGCCAGTTGAAATATGGGTCGAGCGGGTCAAAAAATTATGAAGTACTATAAAAATTGGCACTAGAAGAATATTTATACAAACACAATATTACTTACATTTTCTTGTCACGAGAGTAGCGAAAGAAAGACCGTGCATTCTTCTCTACTTCATAGTTACTGCAGCCAAACACAGCACATACCTTTCCCCTCATGTTGGGAGGAGATATCAAGGAATGACACACGCTACTATTTAATTATGTCAACTCACTGAAAACGCATAAATAACACCAGAAACTTCACACACAAATACACGTGCTCTTATGACAGAATCAGTAGTTCTCAGGTCTACCCGCTAGAGAGAGCTCTAATAGCTGTCCCTCGATATCTCGCTGAGTGCCGCGTATTGTCTCTACTGTATTTGGAGAGACCAGCATAGCAGCTATGGTATGGTAACAGAAAGAAGAGGCAAAGTGCGTCCTTTTATTCATTGCCTTTTATTTTCAACAGGCACGAATGTTTGGACGACGAAGGGAGTTTGTGATGTTAACAGTTAAAAAAACCAAACCAACCCCCATGGCACTACAGCCCTTGAAGGGCCTTGGCCTACTAAGCGACCGCTGCTCAGCCCGAAGGCCTGCAGTTTACGAGGTGTCGTGTGGTCAGCACGACGAATCCTCTCGGCCTTATTCTTGGCTTTCTAGACCGGGATGTTAACAGTTATTATGTATTAAATAAACAACATGAACAATCTGTAGACCATGTTAATTCCAAAACAGCTTTACTGAAGTTCGGAAGCAGTAGAAGAGGAATTCGTAAGCCTTGCCTTCAGGATTTATCGGGACAAACATTATGAGAAAGTTAAAGCAAACTGGTATATAGGTAGTTGTCTAATAGATGCTGTTTGTTTCCTGAAAGCAAGAGCTGCCTTTTAGGGACCATACCGGAAACCACGACTCAGTTAATGGAGGAAGTTTTGTTGAATTGTTCCATTATGGAGCCACTTATGATGAAAGATAACGGAACCATTTGGGAACCTCTCCTGCTTTTGGTACAGCCACACGGCCAACTCGCCCACTAGTTGAATTTCTGTAATTGCTTGTACAAAAATTTCAATCAACATTGATTTGAATTATTATAATTGATGTTTTACACTGAGTAGCCAAAAGTCACGGGAAGGGGTGTCCTATTAGACAATGTGCTGAGCATTGCGGCCTAGCCGAGCAGTGTCGTGAAGATGGCAACATGTCGCGAGTTAACCTACTTTGAAAGTGGGATGATCATCAGTGCACGGCGCATGGGTCATAGCATTATGGAGATTGCATGCGAGTTCGGGTTTTCAAGGTCAACAGTGTCGACGGTGGATCTTCAATATCACAGAGACGATGTTACCACCCGCGTAAACCGCCACACAGGAAGACCACAGGTGTTTAATAAACGGTCATCACGTCATCTCCGCAGAATCCTACTGGGCGCTCGACTGGCTACTGTCAGTCAGATCATCGCGCAGTTGAATGATGGGAGTCAGGAACCCATTTCTACCAGGACTGTAAGGAGGCAACTGCGCTGCATAGGCTTCACCAGCCAGCGACCGACTCGTGACCCTTTTTGATACCTCGATACAGAGCTCAACAACGTGCATGGGCCATGGACATTAGCAGTGGAACATGGAACAGTGACGGTGAGTGGTATGGTCCGATGAATCCAGGATCCAGTTGTATCGAGCTGATGGGTACGTGAGAGTGTGGCGTATGCCCAATGAAGCTATGGATCCAGCGTGTCATCAAGGTTGATTCCAGGCGGGAGGGGGTTCAGTTCTGGTCTGGGTGGCATTCTCATGGTCACAATTAGGCCCCATTGTCTGGCTGCGGGGAGCGCTGACAGGTGCACGTTATGTGGACATTTTTTCAGACCATCTGCATCCCTTTTGGGCCCTAGAGTACCCTGATAGAGATGCCATGTTTCAATAGGACAATGCGCCATGCCACCGCTCTGGTGGCATGCAGGTGGTTAGAGGAGCACTCCAATGAAGTTATGACCATGGATTGGCCCTCCAGATCTCCTGATCTCAATCCAGTCCAATCGAGCATTTATGGAATGCTGTTGATGAAACCCGCACCAACTACACAAGACCAAATGTGGGTAGCAGTGCAAGATGCGTGGGTCCAGATTCTTCCAGAACGATTCCAATACCTTGTAGAGCAGATGCCTCTCTGTACTGCTGCCATTTTGAGGGTTCGCGGAGGAGCAACTCGTTATTAACATCACATTCAGTGTATTCCCATGACTTTTGGCCACTCAGTGTAATGTTAAATTAGCAAATGGACCATTATGGAGTGTTATTTAGTAAATAATGAAAACATATGACTTGATTGTAAATTGAAACCAAAAGAAAAGAACATGAAATATTTATTGATTTAGTTGATTGATTAACGATAAGCTCGAATCAAGCTGGATTCTATTCTAATCCCAACTTCATCATTTGGCGATCACATTCAGCTATTATTAGTTATTCTCATGGTTACAACTACCAACATTAATTGGGTTGTTTAATTTGTTAATTATAATACCACATTAACTAGATCGATTAATTAAATGAAAAGAATACAATATTAAATTGATTAGTTATCAAACTGAAAAGGATATAAATTAACTTGATTAATTAACTAAATGAAAAGGGATAAAACATTAGCTTGTTTAATTTTTATTAACTGAAATTAGGAACAATTTGATTAATCATCTCAAACATAAATATGAGTGTTAGTCTTTACATTCGAGGATTAATCCTTTAAAAAAATGTGAGGTGCATTCTCGTTTCATCCTACAGATTGAATATCACTTAGTCATTTGTATGTTTCTAAAACATCTCCATTTAAACTATGCATAAAAAGCGTCACCTAAAATATTGACCTTGAATCCATGACTATTAACTGGTTACAAACTCTTGCCTTTGAATCTCACAAACAAGACCAAAACTGTCAGCAGTGACCAAAAATATTCATTAGTTGTCAAAAAGTCAGTGCATAAATATCACTACCTGAATGTCGGCTGGATCCTCAATTTCTTATTACAAGATACATGCTTCGAGTGGTTGCAACCATAATACCAGTATAATTGGTCCGTTATTGGACATTATAAATTTTCCAGCTAACTCATTCCTGGTTGCCAGTGTTTTGCTTGCTCCATTGTGCTAAGTTGGGCTCATCAGTTGGTAAATAGCACACCTACCAGGACGTACGGCTAGTGTATACCGCGGAATCAACATTTTTATCATGCTTGCAAACAATCGAGTTCTAACATTATTGGTGACTAACGTCTGGGACAGGAACTTTTGATGTCTTGTGTCAATTATCACCATTATGGTTGGGAAGACATTTGCATTTGTGGTTGTAAAATAGCTACTGTATATAGTGCATCTCAAACGTTCTCAATGGACTGTTATTGTAACCGTAATCGGGATAATTACGCCTACACATAATAATAATAATAATAATAATAATAATAATAATAATAATAATAATAATAATATTGTCCGGCTCGTTGGCTGAACGGTCAGCGTACTGGCCTTCGGTTCAGAGGGTCCCGGGTTCGATTCCCGGCCGGGTCTGGGATTTTAACCTTAATTGGTTAATTCCAATGGCCCGGGGGCTGGGTGTATGTGTTGTCTTCATCATCATTTCATCCTCATCACGACGCGCAGGTCGCCTACAGGAGTCAAATAGAAAGACCTGCACCTGGCGAGCCGAACCCGTCCTGGGATATCCCGGCACTAAAAGCCAAACGACATTTCATTTTTCATAATAATAATAATAATAATAATAATAATAATAATAATAATAATAATAATAATACGAAAAGGAAATAGCAAAATGACACAGTGGTGGTGATTTCATATCAAAGCTTGGAAACGAGACGGTAGCTATCAATACGCAAAATCAAATCGTACGCTGGGAACTTATAAGGTAAATCCGGGACAGATGCCGCCCCGGTAGAGATGCCGCATACACTGTAGCTAAAGGTTCCCATCGTTACAGCTAGATGGCAATATGTGTGGTTTTTCAGTTTCTAAGGAAGAACTACTGTCTGCGAGTGTGACGAAATTTGCTCGTATATTACGCCAATTATAGCCGATATTATGAGGCGAGTACATGTTTCCTCCTGACAAAGTTTTTGCGTGTGTTAATTTATTGTATATTAAGTTGGCTTCAAATGCTTAAATCAGACGTTTTTAGTACAGTAGACGTCAGAAACATAACTGTAGTTGAGAGTAAGCTAATTTTGGGCCATGATAGCCTTGAGGTATGAAAACAGGAGGGTGCGGCGTCTCTCCCTGATAGTTGGCCTTCGGGCTGAGCAGCGGTCGCTGTGCAGGCCAGAGCCATTTCAAGGGTGTTAAGTGCCGTGGAGTTTTATATAACACAGTGAAGAATCCATTGCACATGCACATTTATAGTAAATCGAAATTAAAATATGATTTTAATGTTGTAAATTATCAGATAGATTTTTTCCATTGAATGATTATATTATGTGGATATAATTGTCTTGTAGTACGTTCTAGTGTTCGGTTATATTAAAGTTGAAGAAATTGGCTTAAATTTCATTTTGTCATTAATTGTTTTACTCGCGGCATCTCTCCCGAGCAAAGTCGGCATCTATACCGGGATCCAGGGAGAGACGCCGCAGATGCAACAATTCCTTTGTTCACTCCTTTCTCCCATTTATTTTCAATTGCCAATATTTTGTTCATCCCTGATCAAATGTACATGTTTTCAAATTATGCTCGATGAATTTGCAACAATTTTTAAAGTAAATATACCGAGATATAACAAAAGACATAAAAAGTGCGGCAACTCTCCCGGAATTACCCTAGGCCTAATAATGACAACTAAGAAAGGATTGTGGAAGGTGGAGGATCCCTATGAGGTCCATGAGAAGGTATGACGTTATGGGGAGAAATGGCTTACAAGAATCACCCTCTAGCACAACTATATTAAAAATAACAAACGAAAAATAACAAGAAACAAAGTTAAATGACAGAGCAGCTGCCACTTAACACATTTGTGTTACGAATCGAAAAACACAAATGAATGGATTGATTTTGTTAAAAAGGTGAAATACATGAAATTACAAACAGCGGGAATCTAGGGCAAACTCAGACACGTTAAATTTTAAACTTTGAAAATTACATTAAGCAAGGAAATACCGATATACAAAGGAATTAAATTCAATCAAACGAAATTAGAAAACATTGAAATTAACATGAAAATAGCACTTACCGCGGAAAGCTGGAGTTCATGAGGGGAACTCTTCGAGCGCAACGCAACCGCACTCGAGGACGTTCAGATGGAATAGACGCCGAGCACACGCATCATTTTCCCGAAGCAGGCAAAAGGCCGGAAATGGCCCGATCACAACCGACCAATAATATAAAATTCCAGTAGATTCCCGTTCCTTTTCACCAATTGGAATGCCCGTACTTTTGGCCAATCCAATTGTATGACCATATATTATCATTTCCTGGCCTACTGCTGTGAGAGGAATTACATCACCTATTTCAACATCGGTAACCGCATGTGCGGTACAGGATGTTTCACAACTAAAGCACCTTTACATTTTCAAATGTTACCAAATTACATCTTGATATACAAATCACATTAGAAACACCAAATCAACATTTGGTCAAGTTGCTTAAAAAATATTCCAGCAGAGTCCAGAGTATTTCTTCATTTCGCAGAATACAAAATATTGCAAAAAAAAAAATGAAATCCTGCTGTCCTTTCTTGCTGACAAAAATGCAGTTCTGCTGTTCTTTCTTCATGACACAAGCTGCCTCTGTGGATCAGTGGTAGAGTGTCGGCCTCCGAATCCCAAGATAGCGGGTTCAAACCCGGCAGAGGTAGTCGGATTTTTGAAGGGCGGGAAGAAGTCCATTCGACACTCCATGTCGTACGATGTCGGCATGTTAAAGATCTCTGGTGACACATTTGGTGTTTACCCGATAAAATTCATTAAATCTCAGCCATAGACACCCAAGAGAGTTTCGGTTTACTCGGTCTGCCATCTAGTGGGCCTAGAGTGAAACGGAACGTTGAAATTGACGAGCAGACAGCCAGATGGCGTCAAATCGAAATGTCTGCACACCGTAGCTGAGGCCATACGATTATTATTATTATTATTATTATTATTATTATTATTATTATTATTATCAAAACTATGTAATGGTCATCAGCATTGCATAATTAATTAAGATTAATTAGACATAAGAATGAATACATTAATTAATTATCTTCAGTTTGGGACTGATGACCTATATGCTAGGCACCTTTAAACAACAATCATCATCATCATCATCGTCATCTCTTCAGTTATACTTCTGAGAGCTTCTAACACATGGTCAACATAGAACAAAACTGTTTTGTGGGATATAACAGGCAATGCTAACGTGTATTTACTTCTTTTTTCAGCAACTGGTATTTTTACACCGGAATCTATTCGAAAGAGTGGAGAGGAACTGTGGAGTCAAATACCAGCAGAGGTTCAGAAGGCTTATTCAAAACATTACTTCAATTCGCTCATCAATGACATGATTCATTATTCTACCAAGGGTGTAAGTATTTCAACATTCAGAACAAACCATGTCTGGTATATGCACGCATCTACCACTGCTCTGCTACACAATAACTGAAACACTTTTTAGTTTTTCAAACATGAAATATGTCATAATAGCCTGGACAATGATTTTACGATATGTGTTATAGTAGACAGCCGGCTCCATGGTGTAGGTGTAGCGTGCCTGCCTCTCGCCTGGAGGCCCCAGGTTCGATTCCCGGCCAGATCAGGGATTTTTCTCTCGACCTGAGGGCTGGTTCAAGGTCCACTCAGCCTACGTGATTAGAATTGAGGAGCTATCTGACGGTGAGATGGCGGCCCCGGACTCGAAAGCCCAGAATAACGGCCGAGAGGATGCGTCGTGCTGACCACACGGCCCCTCGTAATCTGCAGGCCTTCGGGCTGAGCAGCGGTCGCTGGGTAGGCCAAAGCCCTTTCAAGGGCGTTAAGTGCAGTCGGGGGGTTATAGTAGACAGAGTTGACCTTAACGATATTCATAACATTGTTTACCCTGTGGCCAACCAGTAAATTAAATCTAACAATGTTTGAACCAATTCCACTTGAGGTCTATCAAAATTTGGTGTCATTCTTATACATCACATGGGTGCACATTTTATTTTATTTTAAAGTTGTTTTACGTTGTACCGACACAGATAGGTCTTATGGCGAAGATAGGAGAGCAAAGGGCTAGGAGTGGGAAGGAAGTGGATGTGGCCTTAATTAAGGTACAGCCCCAGCTGGTTTCATTCAACTATTTATTCATTAAAGAAACACATGAAATTAATGGAATTAAAAAATCAAAATAAAGAAATTAACTTCCTGAAAGTTTAAGGAAATTTAAAATTAAAATGACCAAAGATTAATCATTAAGCTTCCTATAATTGTGCCATTTTGACATTTTACCACACATAAAGCTAACTCACAACTGAAATTGCTTTATGTTGAATTAATAAGAATCTAACAATATTTGAAGCAGTTCCTCTTAACCTCTATCATAATTTTGTGTCATTCTTTGACGTCACATGGACGAGGCAAGTTGGCCGTGAGCTCAAGGGCACGCGGCTGTGAGCTTGCATCCGGGAGATAGTGGGTTCGAATCCCACTGTCAGCAGTCCTGAAGATGGTTTTCCATGGTTTCCCATTTTCACACCAGGCAAATGCTGGGGCTGTACCTTAATTAAGGCTACGGACGCTTCCTTCCTACTCCTAGGCCTTTCCTATCCTATCGTCGCTATAAGAACTATCTGTGTCGGTGCAACATAAAGCAACTAGCAAAAAAATTACATCACATGGGTGCACATTTGGTTTCTTCACAAGTTGTTTTAGGTCACACCGACACAGATAGGTCTTATAGCGACAATGGGAGAACAAATTCAACTTAAGTATACTGTCCTATCTAAACTGTTTTATTAACATTTACATTTTTATTATTAACAATATAATTCCAAGAAATAGTAGCAATTTAATTACATCTGGCTGCTTACCTCAGTTGTTTCAGCAGTCAGCCCTGCAGATGAAACATACTGTAGCTTGAATAGGAATGTACCTCCTTAATGTTCTTTCATTCGAGTATTTAGGTCCCAGAGAAAATATGCATGAAAATGATGGAATATCACTTGCATTAATATAAACCACTCCTGTAGAGATTGGTAATTACATGAGAAAAGAAATGTTTAATTTCAGTAATGCACTATTAACTCATATCTCATGCCACAGTAACATGTCCAGCAAAAGTGAATTTTTATAATCAAATACTATATCAATATTTTACACCCATTATCTTCTCTGTTTTGTACTCAATGAGTTAAGCACATCTCAAGTAGTTCCTCTCTATCTGTCTTCCTCGCCTTTGCTAGTATGCAAATACAACCTGATGACCTGTATTTGAAAAATTGAAACCTTTCAAATTTAAATTTTAAAACAAGTTGAGATAATCTTCTCGGATCAGACTTATAATACAGTTAAGTAACATTTATTGTGGTCACCTCAAGATTTGTATGCCACCATGTTGAAGACTCCTTCTGCACTGCTCCTCTGATCAGCCAACGCCAGTTCCCTCCTATTACAAAGTACACATACACTCACTATTCGGTAAAAATACTTTACTTAACGTTGACTCAGACTCCAACGGTCCTCATTACTAACTCAGCACCTTATCCATCAGACCATGCAAGCTTGATTACTTGTTACAGTATTAAAATTGTCTAATTATTAGTAAAGATTTGCCTTCCTACCTGCGGTATACAGTGATTTTTCCTTTCTTTCTCATATTAATATGCACCAATCTCCCACTATCCTACAAATACTTCAAGCACGAGATCAGAATCATGTTCTCTCTGAATTTTGAATGTCATGATGTTGGAGAGAGAGAATTTATTGCTGGGCTGAGTGGCTCAGACGGTTAAGGCACTGGCTTTCTGAGCCCAAGTTGGCAGGTTCGATCCTGGCTCAGTCCGGTGATATTTGAAAGTGCTCAAATATGTCAGTCCCATGTCGATAGATTTACCGGCATGTAAAAGAACTCCTGCGAGACAAAATTCCGGCACCTCGGTGTCTCCGAAGACCGTGAAAGTAGTTAGTGGGATGTAAAGCCAATAACTTTATTAATATCAGAGAATTTATTTATTTACTCACTTGCTCACTCTTACCTGATATATTTTTCACTTCAGCAAAATAATTCAAGGTGTCTGTGTAATAATATAAATTATTTATTTAAACATGTGGCAATATTACAGAAATACAAAGTGAAAGAAATGACTGGTAAAGTTTACAATCAACTTACATTAGCCAGTTAACATCATCAATAGTTAGAATACAGAATTCATTAGGGCTTCCAGGATAGGAATGCAGAGGACAGTATTGAATAATATGTTCAACGATCTGCTCTTCCTCATCACAGTCATTAGTTGCAGAGTAAAAACTTGAAAATGATTAAGTTATTTAGAACATATTCTTACATACTGTTCAAGCAGGGAAGGCCAACAAATTAACTAACAGGCAATATGATGCTAAAAAATGTATCAGTTAAGCACTTTAGTAGTGACCTAGAAGGAACAGAATGGATTGCTTGTGATCCTTAAATTGTTAATCTTAAAATTTTATAACTTGACATATAAATGTCAGCTCTAGTCACTGTAGTAAGACCTAATTATGTTTCTGTATTCCTATTTCAGACCACTGATAAAACTCCAGTCCTTGACTCAATGGCGCAGGCCTTGTTACATCGCTTCCCCCACGCTCGATACCAGCCCATGGAACTCTATTTCAAGGTCCGGACATGGGTCAACACACACCTACCAGAGTGGATATATGAGGCTATTTATGTTTAAAATACAGTTTGGAAAGCATATGAACTTTATGCAGAATTAATTGTGAACAGAAAGCTATAATTTCAGTATTCATACAATTGTAGTGTACATTATTTCTGCAGCTGTAGTGTACATTATTTTAGCAGCTAGGAAATATTTGATGAAACATTTCACATACGTGAACCATTCATGTGATATCCTTTAAATGCTGGAGAATATTAAAAGTACACTAAGATATGTTATTGATAAAATAGTATAGTTACCACATCATACAATCATATTATGTTTAATGAGAAGACATGTTGAAAGATATAATAACTATTTGGACTGTCTTAAAGTGATAAGGCTCTTCAGACTTGAAATTTATCTAAGCAATAGTCCAGTTCATCTTGTCAATAACCTACGGTATCCCATTCCTTTCAATGGCAGAATTATGTAATGGAAGTTTACATGAAAATTTTAGCTAGGTATGTATACACGTTGAAACTTCCTTATAAATATAAAGGAAACTGTTGCTTTGGAGGATAAGTCTGCACCATGAAACTAGTTATGGATAGCCCTTAATCAAGTGATAAGTAGCACTCTGGATGGCAGAGTGAATACTGATAGTAATACTGGACCATCTGGAAAGAAGTGAATAGAAAGATTTCAATTTTCTAATATAAATTAGACTAAATTTTACTTTATAAAGTTTTATCTTCTCGTTGGTTATTGGTATAACAAAGAGTGAAGACTGGTGCTGTTTCTAAAATATCAAGGAGAGTTGCTGTTCAGATATAATTTATTCCATAACTTTCTCTAGTTTTTAAGACAAAAATATCTCTCATCTCAGGCTTTTAAGATTTGAAATATAAACTGTCACAGTAGTTTGTTCTGTAGATTTTTGTTGTTGTTATTGCAATATACTACCCATGTATGTACCTATTAGCATACAGATGCAATACCAGTGAAAGATAATCTAAATTGCTCAGTAGGTAACTTGGCAAAATCATATAAGTTCTGATTTTCTTTAAAAAAAAAAAAAAAAAAAGGAAAAATGCACATTCATTTTGTAGGAGTGTATTGTGGAATACAGTAAAAAGAATGAAAACACTGTGCTATCCTTGAGAAAATCAGTTGTATAGTGTAGAGACAAGTTAGAAATATAGGTAGTACACACAAGAAGCAAGGGACATCGTTTAGGAAATAAGGACATGATCACCTCTCAACAAGGGGAGTATATTATCTAAACTCAAGGGTAATGTTACAAGTTCCCACAGAAGGGATGTATAACAGTTGAAAATGTTTCCATAGCAATTTTTCCTATTTTAAAGTGAGACAAAGGAAATTCTTTTGCAGCAAATTCCTAATCCAAAAAAAAAAAAAAAAAAAATACCATTATATAATAAGTGGAATAAACTTTGTAGATTCCCTCTATTACATAGCCTGTTGCAAGTAAATGACCTACATTCTAAAATATTCTCAATTAAACTCTGAGTTCAAAGTGACACATTCAAAAATAGGAATATACTCTCTTTAAGAATTTGAACCAAGCATAAATGTTCATTATTAGAGGCAAAAAGATAAAATATCGATTAGAACTTTCAAAGGTTAAAAACCTGCAGATCTACATTAGCATGGTTTATTTCTTTCCAGCTTGAGTTTTGTTCTTTCTACCAACAAAGCACATGTGGTGCCTAAATATGAGAAAGGCCTATTTAGACCTATTATAATGGGTTTCACAAACCTCAAATTTAGAACCAATACCTCATACGAGTTGTAAGTTCAGGTCCACTAATACTCTGAGAACACTTTATGTAAAGTCATGCACAATCATAACTGGATGCTTTCAAGTTAAAATATTCAATTAAGAATTCCCAAAATGTCACATTAAAACTTTGTACACAAAATAGGGTAATAAAAGAAGTGTCCATCACCTAAGATCCAGTCCCAGATGCTCACTAAGTAAAATAATTTGGAATAACATTTTAAGTTTCTAATATTCTAAATTCTGAATTACTATTCCAGCTTAAATTTAAAGGACTAATATGAAAATGAGAAGCAAGTTTTCCTCAGGAAGTTTACTAGTCTCAGTGTCCGAAGTGCACTTTTATCTTAGTTGTTAGTATAGGAGCAGACATTATATACAGATAAAAGTTTAGGCCGAACATAACACCGGGTAGGCCAAGCTGCTTGCTTCTTGAGTTCCAAAGTCACAACGTGAACTGCTAGGGGTCGCCATCTAAAAATTTTCTTTCTCCTCCCTGATGGGGAGGGGCAGACAACTTAGAAGATTCGCAGATCCTAATAGGCGGGTAGGACATAGGAATCTATGCTCAGATGGCCTTCACTGGAACTGCAATAGTACATATAAGCTCAGGGTTTGCTTAGAAGGGTAGCAGAGAGGTACGTTTGGGGAAATGGGCTGGACTAAGGAGTGGTGATAGGAGTTAAGGGAGCTGGAAGTCAAGTAAGGATGACATAAAGATGTTGGTGTTATATTGTAGGAAAATTGAGGAAAAAAAGAGAGAATTAAGTAATTTAATAGATATATATTTATCAGATATTGTAACAGGTGTTGAATCATGACTGAGAAGTGATATTATGTATGAGGAAAATTGCTTATGGAACTGGAGTGTTTATTGCAGAGACAGGATAGGAATGGTAGGAGGGGGAGTATACATACTGGTGAAAGAAGAATTTGGAAGCCACAAAAAGTTAAGGATGTGAAACATGAAATTCTAGGTAAGTTATAAGACTCATATCTAAAGATAACAGGTAACCTGATGTTTTAGGTATGTGCAGATCTGGCAAGAGTGGGGTTGAAGCTGATGTGAAATTATTTGATTAACATAATCAGCTATGTGGTGAATGACAAAGAAAGGAATGTTATTGTAGAATGAGATCTAATTTAGCAAATGTTAACAAGGAAGGGGATGTGAATGACAGAAAGCATGAAAAACAAGTGGTGAATACTGTATAATAACGAGTATCACCTGCCACCAAATAAGACCCACACAGCTGGATTTCTAACGGCAAAATTTGAAAGAAAATAAATCAATTGTTTACTTACCAACTTTTTTAAATTCTGCAAATGTGTCACAAAATTGATAATTTAAAACACTTTACAAGTAATAAAAACACCACAATGAGAAATAAAACTAGTTTAATGTACAAATCAGACACGTTTCAATGACATCAGAACTACCACCATCGGAACCATGATTCCTGTCACTTTTTTTTCTATTTTTTACAATTTGCTTTACATTGCACCGACACAGATAGGTCTCATGGCGACAATAAGAGAAGAAAGGCCTAGGAGTGGGAAGGAAGCGGCCATGGCCTTAAATAAGGTACATCCCTAGCATTTGCCTGGTGTGAAAATGCGAAACCATAGAAACCCATCTTCAGGGTTGCTGACAGTGGGGTTCAAACCCACTATCTCCCGAATGCAAGCTCACGGCTGCGCAGCCCTAACCTCATGGCCAACTTGCCTGGTGATCCCTGTCACCTTCTCATACATAGTCTTCCTGTTTACCATGCGTAGAATTTGAAATACCACATTTATTGAAACTTTTCCTCTGCATGTCATTGGAGATGTGATCCCATGTATTCTGTATACATTTGCATGGAAGTTCCACTTCGGGACATTTCACTCGTCCAGTTGGTTTCAGTGAGTGTTCACAGGAAGACACCATCCACTTGGTATAGAGCTGTATCAATGCAGCTTTGAAAGGCCAGTTCATACAAACATCCAATGGCTGTAGCAAATAGGTCAGCCCCCCTGGAATTATCGCCATATCAGTTTTCCTTTACTTATAAATTCCTGTAGCATGACCACGATAACTGTCAAGCACAAGCAGGCTCTTCTTTTGCCAGAAAGCTCAAGGGCGACATTGCTAAACACATTTCACCCAGTCATTAATTAGCTCACCGTACATCCAGCCGATTCTTGGGTTCGAACGAAAATAGCAGACAGCAAATTTCCTTTCGGAAGTGTGTTTCTTTTCAGAACCACATATGGAGGAAGTTTGGTTCCGTCAGCTAATGTGCATAACATTACCGTACAGCATTGCTTTTCATTACCACCTGTACTGATAGTAACACTTTTAGAGCCTTTAATGTGAATGATTTTGATACATTCCTTTTCAGTAGGCATTCCCATACATGTTTTCTCTTAACTGTATCATAAGCTTTTACCAAATCCAAAAATACGAACATGATTTCCTTGTTCCTTTCAAATGTTTTTCCATTATTGTTCGCACTGTAAATATCAAGTCTATTGTTGATCTATTTGGTCTAAAGCCATATTGTTCTTCCTCTAACTGTGTTTCTTTTATATCCCTCAGTCTTTTGTCTATGACTTTCTCCATTATTTTTAGCCCATTTGATAATAGAGTTATACCTCTATAATTTTCATTTCTTCCCATTTCCTTTTTTTGAACAGTGGCACAATGCTTCCTTGTTGCCAATCTTCAGGTATCCTTTCATCCTTCCATATGGCATTGAGGGCTCTGTATAGACACTGTAGTCCAATGTTTCCTGCTGCTTTAATCATACCAGCATTGAATTCGTCTTTTCCACTTGCTTTATCTTTGGTCATTGCTTTCACTGCCCTTTCAAGTTCCAACCATGTTATCAGGTTCTCTTCTTTTTCTCCAATTATTATTTCCATTTTCTTATCTCCTTCTTCCTCCAAGCAGTCATACTCATTATATTTTCAAAATACTTTGCCATCGCCTTCTGAAGACCCTTTTCGTCATGTACTATGGATCCATCTTCCCTCTCTAATGCCTTGATTTTTTCTTCATTTATTCATTTTGATTTTATTACTCTGTATAACAGTTTCTGATTTCCTCAAATATCTTGCTCAATTTTGTTGGTAAACTCACCCCAACATTTCTCCTTTTCTTCCTTGACACTCCTCGTTTCAATCTTTTGTATTCCACATGTAACCTTTCTATCTTATTCTCATCCCTCTGATACACTGTTTGCTTTACCTTATCCATTTCTTTCTTCACCTTGCTCCTTTATTTCTTTTTTATTTGTCTCTCCACCACTGTGTCTCCTTTCCCTTAAGCTTTGCTCTTGTTTTCCCACATACCTCAATTGCTGCTTCCACAAATGTCTGTCTTAAATTGTCCCACTCTTCTTCTCCACTTCGTATTTCTGTATTAGGCAACTTCCTTTTCATACAATCTTGGAATGCCATTCTTTTATCCTCCTTCTCCAATTTCCAAATTCTGATCTTTGGTTTCTTCTTCAATACAATTTTAGGGAATTTCACTTGTTTTAATTCCACAATCAATCTATGATCACCTTCCATACTTTCACTAGGGATTATCTTCGTATTCATGATGTATCTTTCCCATTCTTGGTCAGTTATTATAAAGTCGATGAGTGTTCCATACTGTCCATCCCAAGTACATCAGCTGATCTTATGGCTATGTCTCTTCATAAACCATGTGTTCTTTAATATCAGGTTATTTCTGATACAAAAGTCCAACAGTTTCTCTCCATATTCATTTCTATCACCATACCCATGTGGGCCCAGAACATTCTCATATCCCATTCTATCAGTTCCCACATGAGCATTCAGAACACCCATTATCATGATCCTATCTCCAACAATATGTGTTTCCAGTTCATTGAGGAACTCTTCTGTTTCTTCCATGCTACATCCTGTCTGTGGAGCATACACTTGTATTATCTTCAGTAGTTCCTTGTTTACATGTATGTGCATTATTGTAATTCTTTCATTTACATACTCAACTTCAGCTATTGGTTCGACATTCTGATTCACTACAAATCCCCCTCCACTTCTTTTCTCTTTACTGTTACCCTTCCAGTACAAGGTGCACCCCTTTTCTAGTTTCTTCATTCCTTTCCCTTTCCATTTTACTTCAGTTAATCACAGGATGTCCCATTTTTGTCTCTCCTTTAGGTCAATCAATTCATTTTCCTTTCCATTCATTGTTAAAATATTTATTGTTCCAAATCGGGTTTTGTTCTCTGATCTAACACTTGCATGAACATCAGCATTACCATCATACTGTACAACTGTAGTCAGAGACTTGCCAATTCCATTTCCATTTTTAAACTTCCATCTCAGTAGTTCCATTGTAGTTGAAAGCAAGTACAAATTTACTCATCTGCTGACCTGCTAAGCCTAAGGCATCTGAGGATTTTCTTTTGGGGTTTACTCCCTTAGCCTTTGAAGATCCCTCTTCTCCACAAGGCAATGGTTTTCTCTTCTAATTTTCCCCAGAGAGGATGGATTGCCTCAACCACCATCTTCACCATTCTGAAAATCTCCTTCTTTGCCTAAGATGCTGTTAAGGTCTTCACCCATAACAGTGGGCATGGGTTCCACATTATACCTTGTGAAACTGGGTCCCTACCTGAACTTAGCTCTCCTTCACACCGGCATACTGATGTGGAGGATACCCATCCCCGCAACGTGGATGCGCCAGACAAGAATTACTCAAGTGAAGGATAGGGAAGATGACCCTATCTCCGGGTTAATGGTTGTGTGTGATGCCACAATGTTACAATTAAAAAAATATATTACTTATAATTATCAACAAGTAAACGATCAAATGCATAAAGTTTTCCTGAAAATGTATGCCTCTCGTGATTTGCGAAATCCCTCATACCTGACAGTGAAATTAGGTAAGGTACCCGAACTGTTTTGCACCTGGACACAAATACATGTATTTTTTTCATTATATTACCTTTGAATTGTAATATATATATATAAAACCATGCGAACCATGTGACCTTGCCGCGGTGGGGAGGCTTGCGTGTCCCAATGATGCAGAGAGCCGAGCCGCAGGTGCAACCATATCGGATGGGTATCTGTTGAGAGACCAGACTAACGAATGGTTCATCGAAAGGGGGGTAGCAGCCTTTCGGTAGTTGCAAGGGCGGCAGTCTAGATGATTGACTGATACGGCCTTGTAATAATACTCAACATGGCTTAGCTGTGTTGATACTGCTACACGGCTGAAAACAACAAGAAACGACAGCCGTAACTAACTCCCGAGGACATGCAGCTCTCTCTGTATGAATGATGTACTGATGATGGCTTCCTCCCGGGTAAAATATTCCGGAGGTAAACTAGTCCCCCATTCGGATCTCCGGGTGGGGACTACACGAGAGGGGGCGATCATCAGGAAGATGGACACTGACATTCTGCGAGTCGGAGCGTGGAATGTTAGAAGTTTGAATTGTTGTGGTAGGTTCCGAATCTGAAAAGGGAGATGGATAGGCTAAAGTTAGATGTAGTTGGTATAAGTGAAGTACGTTGGCAGGAAGAAAAAGATTTTTGGTCAGGCGACTACCGAATTATCAACACAAAATCAAACAGGGGAAATGCAGGAGTTGGTTTAATAATGAATAAGAAAATAGGGCAGCGGGTAAGCTACTACGACCAGCATAGTGAAAGAATTATTGTCGTCAAGATAGACACAAAACCAATGCCCACTACAATAGTGCAGGTCTATACGCCTACTAGTTCAGCGGATGATGAAGAAATCGAAAGAATATATGAGGAGATAGAAGATTTAATACAATATGTAAAAGGTGACGAGAATCTAATTGTGATGGGAGACTGGAATGCAGTGGTAGGCCAAGGAAGAGAAGGTAGTATAGTAGGAGAATTTGGATTGGGACAAAGGATCGAAAGAGGAAGTCGGCTGGTTGAATTCTGCACTGATCATAATTTAGTCCTTGCCAATACTTGGTTCAAACACCACAAACGACGGCTGTATACATGGACGAGACCTGGAGACACTGGAAGGTATCAAATAGACTTCATTATGATTAGGCAGAGATTCAGAAACCAGGTGTTGGATTGCAAAACTTTCCCAGGAGCAGACGTGGACTCTGACCACAACTTGTTTGTCATGAAATGCCATCTGAAGTTGAAGAAATTGAAGAAAGGAAAGAATGCAAAAAGATGGGATCTAGACAAGTTGAAAGAAAAGAGTGTGAGGGATTGTTTCAAGGAACATGTTGCACAAGGACTAAATGAAAAGGCTGAAGGAAACACTATAGAGGAAGAGTGGAGAGTCATGAAAAATGAAGTCAGTAGGGCTGCTGAAGAAATGTTAGGAAGGAAGAAAAGATCAACTAAGAATCAGTGGATAACTCAGGAGATACTAGACCTGATTGATGAACGACGAAAATACAAGAATGCTAGAAATGAAGAGGGCAGAAAAGAATACAGACGATTAAAGAATGAAGTGGATAGAAAGTGCAAGGCAGCTAAGGAAGAATGGCTGAAGGAGAAGTGCAGGGATGTCGAAGGCTGTATGGTCCTGGGAAAGGTAGATGCTGCATACAGGAAAATCAAGAAAACCTTTGGAGAAAGGAAATCTAGGTGTATGAATATTAAGAGCTCAGATGGAAAGCCACTTCTAGGGAAAGAAGGCAAAGCAGAAAGATGGCAGGAGCATATCCAACAGTTGTATGAAGGTAAAGATGTAGATAATTTGGTTCTGGAACATGAAGAGGCTGTTGATGCTGATGAAATGGGAGACCCAATTTTGAGGTCAGAGTTTGACAGAGCTGTGAGTGACCTCAATAGGAACAAGGCACCTGGAATTGATGACATTCCCTCTGAATTACTGACTGCCTTAGGAGAAACCAGCATGGCAAGGTTATTTCATTTAGTGTGCAAGATGTATGAGACAGGAGAAGTCCCATCCGATCTTCGGAAGAATGTTGTTATACCTATTCCCAAGAAAGCCGGTGCTGACAGGTGTGAAAACTACTGCACCATTAGTTTAGTATCTCATGCCTGCAAAATTTTAACACGTATTATTTACAGAAGAATGGAAAAACAAGTTGAAGCTGAGTTGGGAGAAGATCAATTTGACTTCAGAAGAAACGTAGGAACACGTGAAGCAATCCTGACTTTACGTCTGAGCTTAGAGGATCGAATCAAGAAGGACAAGCCCACGTACATGGCATTCGTAGATCTAGAAAAGGCATTCGATAATGTTGATTGGACCAAGCTATTTATGATTCTGAAGATGATAGGGATCAGATACTGAGAACGAAGAATTATCTACAATCTGTATAAAAATCAGTCTGCAGTGATAAGAATCGAGGGCTCTGAAAAAGAAGCAGTAATCCAGAAAGGAGTGAGGCAAGGCTGCAGTCTGTCCCCTCTCCTTTTCAATGTTTACATAGAACAGGCAGTAAAGGAAATCAAAGAGAAATTTTGAAAGGGAATCACAGTCCAAGGAGAGGAAATCAAAACCTTGAGATTTGCCGATGATATTGTTATTTTATCTGAGACTGCAGAAGATCTCGAGAAGTTGATGAATGGTATGGATGAAGTCTTGGATAAGGAGTACAAGATGAAAATAAATAAGTCCAAAACAAAAGTAGTGGTGTGCAGTCGAACGAAGGCAGGTGATGCAGGAAATATTAGATTAGGAAATGAAGTCTTAAAGGAAGTAGATGAATATTGTTACATGGGTAGTAAAATAACTAACGATGGCAGAAGTAAGGAGGACATAAAATGCAGACTAGCACAAGCAAGGAAGAGCTTTCTTAAGAAAAGAAATTTGCTCACTTCAAACATTGATATCGGAATTAGAAAGATGTTTTTGAAGACTTTCGTGTGGAGCGTGGCATTGTATGGAAGTGAAACATGGACGATAACTTGTTCAGAAAGAAAGAGAATAGAAGCTTTGGAAATGTGGTGTTACAGAAGAATGCTGAAGGTGAGATGGCTAGATCGAATCACGAATGAAGAGATACTTAATCGAATTGGTGAGAGGAGATCGATTTCGCTAAATTTGACGAGAAGAAGAGATAGAATGATAGGAGACATCTTAAGACACCCAGGACTTGTTCAGTTGGTTTTTGAAGGAAGTGTAGGTGGTAAGAACGGTAGGGGTAGACCAAGGTATGAATATGACAAGCAGATTAGAGCAGATGTAGGATGCAATAGTCACGTAGAAATGAAAAGGTTAGCACAGGATAGGGTGGCATGGAGAGCTGCATCAAACCAGTCTATGGACTGATGACTCAAACAACAACAAAAGAATATTACTAGTGTTGAAAAAAAAGGGAAATGATGAGCGGCACTCGATCCAATGATTACGGAGCTTGAACACTACACCATATTCGTTATCCATTTGACCAGTGGTTGTGTTTACCGACATTATGGTGACGAAGTAAAAATTCCTTACAATGTTATAGAGTATTTGACTCATGATGTGACAGTGCAATGTGTAATTGTGTCTAATTGTACGTGATAACTCTAAGACGATGTTCGAAATGCAACGTTAGTCAAGGACATCGGATTATTTTGAAGAGATGCCACATAGTACCGGTGCAGTTCGCTGTGTTATTTGTTCAAAAGAAGTAAAATATGTCAGCAAAAGTACCTCTGGGATGATCCGGCACTTAAAAAATAATATCACCGAAGGGGAATCATCACAGAGAACACCTCCGGCTCAGTCTGCATCACCAGAAGCTACCCTGTCGACAACAATTGCAAATTATCCAGGTAGGTGTACATCCCATCTATAGTTTTCAACAAATTATGGCTATTCGGCTAACAAGGGGAGGTCACGACATTCAGATCACTGATTATCTTCAAATCTGTACACTTTTAGTAGTCCATTAGGACAACATAATGTTCAAGTAGTAAGGCATACTACTTAGGTATTCTCGAGAAAATTGCAAATATGTACCGGTGCGTTGCGTTCATGAGCACAAGATGGCGGCGGTCGAGTGGTTAGTGTTCAAGCTCCGTAATCACTGGATCGAGTGCCGCTTATCATTTCCTTTTTCTTTTAACACTAGTCATATTTTTCATATATATTACAATTCAAAGGTAATATAATTTTTTTAATGCATGTATTTGCGTCCAGGTGCAAAGCAGTTTGGGTACCTTACCCGATTTCACTGTCAGGTATGAGGGATTTCGCAAATCACGACAGGCATACATTTTCAAGTAAACTTTATGCATTTGGTCATTTACTTGTCAATAATTATAAATAATATATTTTTAATTGTAACATAGGCTATATGAAAGAATATAGTCAGTGTTGAAAACAAAAACAACGAGAGGGGTTCAATCCAGCAATTATGGAGCTTGAACGCTAATCATTCGACCGACGCTATCTCACGCTGATATCGCAATGCACCGGTACATATTCAATGCAAAATCTTCTCTCGCAATTTTGATTCATGCTTGTTGCTTAAAGGGGCCTAACATCGAGGTCATCGGCTCCTAATGGTATGAAATGAGACGAAATGAAGTGACAGCTTAAAAGTCCAAAATCCTCCATTGACCAGAATTCAAAGTGTGAGGACGAAGAATGAATGGATGGACGAATATGAATTTAAAACAATCAGTGGATCCGGCCCTCAGTGCCTCACATGCACAGAAGCTGTTACAAAACAATAGTGTTACTGACCAAGAGCACGATGCTGAATCGATTATGCTTATAGTCGAAACGGGTCCAAAATCCAGGTCATCGGCCCCTCATAATGGTACTTATCGCTAGGAAAGTAGAACCTTGCTATTTGTCATTTGGCGGTACTAATCAAAAGTAGCGTAGACTCGCATTATTCCACACATTATCTTACTATTCACAGGTCGTGTAATGTGCACATGTAACACAGACCTATGGTGTTTCGCACATTGCAGCGCTATTTACAGGCAACGCAAACCTATAAAGGCAACACAAACCTATGACGTTCCTCACGTAAGTGGACTAACCACAGGGACTCGTACTATCCCGTGGAATTCCTCACATAGTGGGAACTGAGCATAGATAAGGCAGAACCATTGTGTCGCTAATCCCATGGTGTCGCTCATATAGGGGTACGAATCACAGGTATTGTAGGACGCACCTCCTGATTCACACACTGTCGCTACTAATCACAAACCTATTGCGTACTTAATATAGTGGTAGTACGCGCAAGTAAATGCGACCCATGGTGTTCCCTGCGTGATGGTACTAATTACAAGTAGTCTCATGGTTCTAATTGGATCATCCCTTGTTCGCCCCTTTTAATCACCTCTTACGACAGGCAGGGGATACCGTGGGTGAATTCTTCGTCTGTGTCCCCCACCCACAGGGGGCGGGCTCGCAATTACACTGATTGACAGAGCAAATGCAACACCAAGAAGGAGTGGTCAGAACTTTATGCCAATTGCAGGGTAGACTGACGTCACTGAGGTATGCTCATGATGTGAAATGCGCCGCTGTGCTGCGCACGTAGCGAACGATAAATGGGACACGGCGTTGGCGAATGGCCCACTTCGTACCGTGATTTCTCAGCAGACGGTCATTGTAGAACGTGTTGTCGTGTGCCACAGGACACGTGTATAGCTAAGAATGCCAGGCCGCCATCAACGGAGGCATTTCCAGCAGACAGACGACTTTACGAGGGGTATGGTGATCGGGCTGAAAAGGGCAGGTTGGTCGCTTCGTCAAATCGCAGCCGATACCCATAGGGATGTGTCCACGGTGCAGCGCCTGTGGCGAAGATGGTTGGCGCAGGGACATGTGGCACGTGCGAGGGGTCCAGGCGCAGCCCGAGTGACGTCAGCACGCGAGGATCGGCGCATCCGCCGCCAAGCGGTGGCAGCCCCGCACGCCACGTCAACCGCCATTCTTCAGCATGTGCGAGACACCCTGGCTGTTCCAATATCGACCAGAACAATTTCCCGTCGATTGGTTGAAGGAGGCCTGCACTCCCGGCGTCCGCTCAGAAGACTACCATTGACTCCACAGCATAGACGTGCACGCCTGGCATGGTGCCGGGCTAGAGCGACTTGGATGAGGGAATGGCGGAACGTCGTGTTCTCCGATGAGTCACGCTTCTGTTCTGTCAGTGATAGTCACCGCAGACGAGTGTGGCGTCGGCGTGGAGAAAGGTCAAATCCGGCAGTAACTGTGGAGCGCCCTACCGCTAGACAACGCGGCATCATGGTTTGGGGCGCTATTGCGTATGATTCCACGTCACCTCTAGTGCGTATTCAAGGCACGTTAAATGCCCACCACTACGTGCAGCATGTGCTGCGGCCGGTGGCACTCCCGTACCTTCAGGGGCTGCCCAATGCTCTGTTTCAGCAGGATAATGCCCGCCCACACACTGCTCGCATCTCCCAACAGGCTCTACGAGGTGTACAGATGCGTCCGTGGCCAGCGTACTCTCCGGATCTCTCACCAATCGAACACGTGTGGGATCTCATTGGACGCCGTTTGCAAACTCTGCCCCAGCCTCGTACGGACGGCCAACTGTGGCAAATGGTTGACAGAGAATGGAGAATCATCCCTCAGGACACCATCCGCACTCTTATCGACTCTGTACCTCGACGTGTTTCTGCGTGCATCGCCGCTCGCAGTGGTCCTACATCCTACTGAGTCGATGCCGTGCGCATTGTGTAACCTGCATATCGGTTTGAAATAAACATCAATTATTCATCCGTGCCGTCTCTGTTTTTCCCCAACTTTCATCCCTTTCGAACCACTCCTCCTTGGTGTTGCATTGTCACTGTCAGTCAGTGTATCTTGAGGACATCTAAGTGGTACGTATTACTACTTGCACATTATGTTGTCCTAATGGACTACTAAGAGTACACAACGTGTGAAGATAATCCATGAACCGAATGTCGTGGCCTCCCCTTGTAAGATGTCCACTTCAAATAACCCATGAACTGTTTAATATACTGACAAACTGTTTTCCCCTTTTTACTGGTATTAAGGGGCTCATAGCTTAACATGCAGTAATTTTCCACGCTTTTTAGTGCCACACACATTTCCATATGAGAACGTTATTTCATGTAATAACTGCTAATGATATACCATCAAGATATCGGTCATAGTTACTGGGACGTCACACACATTGGAGCACGGGAGAATCGGTCTCGAGCGAGAGCATTGTCCATCACTAGTATAAAGCAGTTATTGAGTAGTGTAAAAACAGGTATGTACTGCTAAAGGTGATAAGGAATGGTAAAGACCTCCATATTGCAACAGAGAAATAAACAGATTAAGAATGAAGTGCATGTTGGAAAGAAATAGAGTTTGGAATGGATGTGGAAATAAGGAAGAAACTGAACAAACTTACTAGGAAATTGAAGCCTCCATGGCGCAGGTGGCAGCGTACTGGCCTCTCACCACTGGGTTCCGTGGTTCAAATCCCGGTCACCATTGGACTAGACAAAAGAGAGGTTGAAAGTGTGGATAAATTTCTAAATAATAGATTTGTGTTGGACAAAGTGGATTCTCAAATTCATTTGAGAGTTGGATAGTGTCAACATGGAAGTGGAAGTGATGATGTGATGAAATGTATCAATTGCTGGGCAGAGCAGAGGCAGGACAGGTTTTCCTCCGGGTACTCCAGTTTTCCCTGTCATCTTTCATTTCAGCAACACTCTCCAATATCATTTCATTTCATCTGTAAGTAATTAATCATTGCCCCTGAGGAGTGCAACAGGCTTCGGCAGCCATTGCAATTCCTATCCTCGCTGCTAGATTTGGGGCTTCATAATTACAGGCCAGTCAGCTTGACATGTGTTGCTTATAAGCTCTGGGAAAGCATTCTTTCCAATTATATTAGACACGTTTGAAAAAATACTAACTGTTTTGATAGAAGACAGTTTGGATTTCAGAAAGGTTAATTTTCCAGCGAAACTCAACTTGTAGGATTCCAGCAAGATATAGAAGATATTTTAAATTCAAGAGGTTAAATGGACTGTATCGCTATTGGCCTATCCAAGGCCTTTGACTGAATAGATCATGGAAGACTACTGATTTAAAATGATGGCTATTGGACTAGACAGAAGAGAGGATGAAAGGTTGGCTAAATTTCTACAAAATAGAACTCAGAGAATTAGAGTAGGTGAAGTGTTGTCAGATCCTGTAATGATTAAGACAGGCTCCGGCAGGGCAATGTTATTGGTCTTTTATATTTTCTTATGGTTATTAATTATATGAGTAAAGAACTGGAATCATAGATAAGGCTTTTTGTGGATGATGTTAGACTTTATACAAGGTATGGCTAGATAGCTAGAAATGAACCGCACATGAGGCAAATGCTGGGGATGTACCGGTACCTTAATTAAGGCCATGAGACCTATCTGTGTCGGTGCGACGTAAACAACAAAACAAGAAAACAAAAAAACAGACTGGGGATTCAAAATCTTTATTGAAAAAAATTACACATTAGAAATACTATCCCCTTCAATACAGTCTACTTTCCGGTCCCAAAATTAATCCTGCAAAATTTTCCACTGTTGGAAGCAATGCTCAAGCTCTGCTTCTGCCAGACTGTTCATTAGCTTCATTGCTTTTGCTTTCACTGCTTCTAGAGACTAAAACCAGGTTCACTTTCAATGCAGAGTTTGTTTTGGGGAACGAAAGAAAAGTCATGGAGTATGGCGGATGTTCCAATACAGGGATCTTGTGTTTGCCAGAAACTCCTTGATGGAAAGTACGTTGTGTGCCAGTACATAGTCTTGATGCTGGATCGAGGAGCAATTCCTCCACATTTCAGGTCTTTTCTGTCTGACCCACTCACAGAGGGTTTTTAAAACACCCTTGTTGTAGGTCTAGTTAACTGCCTGATCTTGTGATAACCAATCAACGTTTACGATTCCCCGGATGTCAAAAAATTTCATCGTGACCTTTAATTTGGATTTGTTCATGCGCTTTCTTCTGTCTTGGGGAAGAAGGACTCTTCCAATGCACAGATTGGCGCTTTGTTTTGGGGTCATATTGGAAAATCCAAGTTTCATCACATGACACGTTCTCAAAGAATTTGGAATCATTTTCAATGTTTTCAAGGTGCTTAACACAAATGTTCACTTTCAAGTCCATTTGCTCAAGAGTGAGGAGTTTTGGAACAACCTTTGAAGACACTTTTTCATACCAAGGTCATAATGCAAAATCTTTCTGATTGTTTCCTTGTCAAGATTGGTTAATTCACCAATGTCTCGAATGCTCGAGCGACTTCCTTTTCTAACAATTCCACAAATGTTGCAGCATTTTCATCTGTTACTGATGTTTGAGGCCAGCCAGGTTGTGAATCATTTTCAATCACCTCTCTGCCTTCTTTGAAAGTTTTGAACTAGTCAAAAACTTGAGTACAGGATAAACACTTCGCTTTACAGATTGAAAGTTTCTGTAGCAGATTTTCCAAGTTTCACAAGGAAATTCACAATGAGATGCAACTCGACTTTCACACTCAACGTCTTTCTGATTTAGGTACACAAGTTTCTTTGACGGCAGCGTGAGTTATTGGATGAATGGAGGGGGAAACAGGTTACACTTTCCTGCCAGAGTTGCCGTTACCAAACCACAGGGAGTTAAAAAAAGATCTGTCCAGTTATTTATTAGCCACACCTCGTAGGGTAATAAATAAGTTACAGGATTGTGAGAGACTACAGAAAGACCTAGACAATGTTGCGAGAAGGACAGAATACAATTATATGATAGTAAATGGGATAAAATGACAGGTTGTAAGCTTTACCAAAGGGACAAATCCTCTCAGTTTTAATTACCGCATTTTTTGGGTGATAGTACCTTATGGGGATCATTGTAGGTATGTACTTAGGTGTTAATATAAGGAAAGATCTTCACTGGGATAACAACATTACCAAGATCATAAATAAAGGTTACAAATCTCTTTATGGTTATGAGGCTATTTATGGGTTATAGCAAAGATGTAAAGGGGAAAATGTGTAAGCCTCTAGTAAGAATCCAATTAGAGTATGGTTCCAATGTATGGGACCCACACCAGGATTACTTGATACATGAAATGGAAGAGATCCAAAGGATTGCAGCACAAATTGTTGCGAGCAATTTCCAACAAAAGAGTAATGTTATGAAAATGCAAACCTTTGGATGGGAAAAGTTGGAAGTAAAGAGACAAGCTGCTCGACTGAGCAGTATGTTCTGAGTTCTCAGTGGATAGATGACATGGAATGACACTAGTAGACGAATAAGGTTGAATGGAGCCTTTAAAGGTATCAATCAATCAATCAATCAATCAATCAATCAATCAATCAATCAATCAATCAATCAATCAATCAATCAATCAATCAATCAATCAATCAATCAATCAATCAATCAATCAATCAATCAATCTGCATTTAGGGCAGTCGCCCAGGAGGCCGTATCTTTTATTTTGTTTATGCCAATATTTGTATCTTTTTTAGCTGAAGATGTTCCACATTAGGAATGAAACATGTACTTTTTAAATAATGTAATTAGATTTTAAGCTGGATTATGTTACACAATTACATAGACTAGCAGCAGAAAACAAACATGTATTGGAAGGTGGGATTCTCCATTCAACCTAACCTTAGTTGAGTTGATGCGAATACGGGATAAAACAATGAGATTTATAAGTTGTATCTATGAAGACTACAAAATATTTTCTCCCTGGGTGTCTGACTGTATCTTGAGCATGTTCTAGTAAGCAGTTCACAGTATAGAAAGTGCTTCTTCCATTTCTGAAACCAAATTGGTTTTTCGTTATTAGGACATCTACTTCATCAGTAAGCCTGCTGTTAAAATTTTCATGAATATTTTGAAATAAGTATTTTCGAGGGCTATCCTTCTGTACAAGTCTGGGTTATAGGTATCCACTTTCCCTTTGAAAATAACTTTTATTGTTGATGTTCTCTATTGTTCAGGTATTTTTCCTGTACTCAAACATGTACTGAATAATCTTATCCAGTAGTCTTCCTTCAGATTGTAAGATTCTTTGAGATGTTCTGTATAATTATATGCCATCTGGCCCTGAAGCCTTGTTGTTTTTTGCTTTTTTATTGAATGATATATTTTCTGTCTCCTTATGGGGGTAATATTTTCTGTTGTTTGTGTAGCATAGTATTCATATGCTTTGTCCTCATGTTCAGTGTTTAGATGAATGAAAATGAAATAATTTTCCCATGTGTGCATGAAAATTCCTTTTATTGTAGGTGGTCTTGGTTTCCTGAATGCTATAAAAGGATCTTTTTGAGCAATTTCTGCTTGTCTTCTGGCATCTAGATCTATGCAGTCTGCTTTTTTTCTGTTTAATAAAAATGTTGTACAACTTTCTTTGTTGGGTTTATAATGATAAATCATGTTTTTGCATTCTGGTTTTGGCTTGATGTAGTGCTGACAGGGTCTTCTTCCATTCATCACAGCATTGTTTATAAAAACCATGGTTGCGATTTCCTCTTCTTAATTTGCGTTTGACATGATTGCAAAGTCGTTGTGCATAGTTCTACTGCTTCTAGTACTTTATGTTGCTGTATTGGACGTGTTGCTTCTTTATTTTTCCCGAATTTTTTTTCAGTTTTTACAAATTTAATTTCCTAGATATTCTGGTTGCCACAAGGTTGATTGAAGATAATGGTCGACTAAAATAAAAAGTTCTTACAACTAGTATAAGATATATTTTCTTATTGGTGTTATTGCTGATGTCCAAAGTGCTATCTGTTTAATTACTTTTATGCCTTCTCCTCTAAATAATACTAACTGTTTTATATATCCAGTTAAAATAAAACTAATTTATTTGAAAGCTGAATTATTTTAGGAAATGTATGACATACGTACAGAATGTTATGCCTTGCAGCGTCCACTTTGAAAGACTCTGAAAATTAACAAAGTGCATGCTGGGTGAAGTAGTAGTTTAGGAGAAGGTCTATAAATTGATTCAATTTCACATACTCTACTACAATCCTGGACAAATACACATCCTAAGTAATCCAGCAGTTTCAGATTTGAATTCCCCACTTAACATTCAAACCTCTCTGTTGGAAGTGTGGTTTTATCATAAAAATAAAATGTCATGTGTATATAGTTTTAATGAATACAACATTGAGGTTATGTGTCGGTAACTCAGATAATTGAGTGGAGTGGTTTATTTTTGTTTGCTTTTGTTCTTTGAACGTTTGAATTTGCTTCGGGTGTGTATGAAAGTCAATTGTAGCAAATACAGTAGAGACAATATGCGACACTCAGTGAGATATCGAGGGACAACTATTAGAGCTCTCTCTAGCGGGTAGACCTGAGAACTACTGATTCTGCCATAAGAGCACGTGTATTTGTATGTGAAGTTTTTGGTGTTATTTATGCGTTTTCAGTGAGTTGACGTAATTAAATAGTAGCGTGTGTCATTCCTTGATATCTCCTCTCAACATGTGGGGAAAAGTATGTGCTGTGTATGGCTGCAGTAAATATGAAGTAGAGAAGAATGCGCGATCTTTCTTTCGTTTCCGTCATGACAAGATAATGTAAGTATTATTGTGTTTGCATATATATTCTTCCAGTGACAAAGAGATTTTTATAGTACTTCATAATCGTCTGACCTTCTCGACCCATATTTTAACTGGCTTAAAATATAATACGCATATTTTATTGTATAGTGCAGCAGTTAACATTCAATACCGATGTGTTGTTGTAGGTGTGATCTGTGGGTTATGAAATGTCACAGAACTGATTTGGATAAGGTGTACAAGAAAGAAGGGACGTTACGCTCATATAAGAATAATAAGATCTGTTCAGATCATTTCCAGGCCAGCGACCTTAGAATTCATCGACTATACAGCCAAGGGTATGTTACATTTTTACTCTAATTGTACGTAAATATTCCTCAAAGCATCACTATCGATATTTTCATACTTTTCTTTCTTTTATCCCTCTTCTCAGATTAAAGCCGGGGTTTTATAGATTTTCTTTCTGTTAGTAGGCTTCATGTTAAGAGGAAAATTGTTTAGCTTTTAAATGTTAATTCATTGCATCATGTGTGTAAGGAATGTGCTGATATTTTTATTGACGTGTGTCTTAATGTGATGACACAATGTTTTTTAAATGAGAAAAAAGACAAATCTAACCGTAAAAGTTCAGGCAGGAATGCTAAAGCAAAAAACGTAATGCATAAATGAAAGATCAACCCATTTCACAGCAGTCCATTTCACATCTTGTTTATATGTCTAATTTCAGTCTTTAAATAATAACCTTTTAAATAATTCTTCATTCATTTATCCAGAATTGCTTTAGTAACTTCGAAGTTATTATCTCAATAATACTTTCTTTCTAGACGTAATTTATTTATCCATTTTCGTATATGCATTTCCATTGATATTTGAATTTAGCGCGACTTTTCAGGTCAAGTCACTAGGAGCGCCACCGTCGAATTGTCTCCCATTTTAACAAGGCTAAATCCATATGTGTCGCGTATTGTCTCTACTGTATTTGGTTGTAGTTAACAGTTCGTAATAAATGTAGGTGTGTGAAGAAGGCGGTGTTTCAATGGTATAATTTGATTACCTAAACTGGTGTAACGAGCAGAAATTAAGATATATCAACAGGTTATGGGCCCAGAGCTCCAGAGCGCCAACACGCCGCATTAAATTTCGGACAATATAAGTGGAAATGGAGTAACGAGAATTAACGTCGGACGCAGCAAGTTGTGACATGACGGGGAAAATGGCGACCTCATGGAACGGTGAAGAAGCACTGAATAGGAATGTGGCCAAGTTTACAGTGGAGAAATATTTTTCGTGGGCATTAAAGGTGAAACAAGAACTGTTGTTGAAAGATGTATGGGAATCAGTAATAGGTTATGAGGATACGCCAGGTTGTCAACTGCCTCAGACAGAAACAAGACGGCGAGCGCGATACAATGTGATCGCGTTAGCGGTTTTTTCAAATATGTCGGAGGAGATTTTTAAAGTGATATTGCAGATATTGAATCAGCGAAAAAGGCATGGGAAGAACTGGACGAGTTACGTAACGACGGAGGGCTAGTGAATGGTGCTATGACCCTAAAACAGTTAACTCGTTTTGTGAAGCCTAAGGACATGAGTGTTCTAGAATACTTCGCAAAAATAAATCAACTGTGGAGGAGAACGAGCAAAGCTGGATACGAGTTCACAGATCAACAAGTTGCAGGAATGATCATCGGAAATCTTACAGAGGAATATGCAGTTTGTATCTCCTCCTTGGAAGCTGATTTGGTGAAACTGACCATCTCGAAGGTGAAGGCGAGATTACTCGCGGAGGAAAGCAGAAGGAAACTTCAGCAAAATGGAGGAAAGGCTTCCGACACTGGAAAACATGAGGAGGATGAAGCTCAAGCCATGATTGTTCAACAGAAGCGAGACATCAAGAAAGAAGACGTGGGACGAGGAAAATATAGTTGCTACAATTGCTGTAAACAGGGACATGTATCTAAATATTGTCGCAGTACCCGAAAGTGTTTCAATTGTGGTAAGTCAGGACATTATTCAAAAGTATGTCCAACAATGAAGGGTGACGAATCATCGCAGGAGAGTAGATCAGTGAATGCGAGTGGAAAAGTGGTACCGTAAGCCCAGAAATTATACATGTAGTATATAAAGCAATGAGCATGGTAGTTTCTGTAGGAACTGAGGATATTAGCGATTGGCTGTTCGATTCAGGTGCGTCCCATCATATGTGTCCAACAAAGGAGATGTTTATAGACGTGTTAACAAATGTAACCGGGAATGTAGAAATAGGAGATAACAGCAAGCTGGATATCAAAGGTATAGGTAAGGTCAAAGTAAAAAATGTCAACAGGCTGGACAATTACATTTTCAGACGTGTTGTATGTACTAAGCTTAGATTCAAGTTTAATATCAGTTGGTAAGTTAACCAGCAAAGGTTTAAAAGTAGGATTTGCAGGAGAAAGCAGTGGTTGTAGATAAGAATGGAGATGAAACATTGCTTGTTGCAAACAGGGGGAATGATGTGTATGTAGTACAAATAGAGGGGAGAAATTATATTGTAGCTGTGAGTGACTGTGATCAAATAATAGATCAAGAATGTAATAACAATGTAGCATTTAAAAGTGTTGGGCAGGTTAGGTTGTGGCATGAGAGATATGGACATGTTCATTCTGAAGCTTTGTTTGAATTGCCTATGTTAGAATTGAAAAGGAGTAATGATATTAATACTTGTTCTGCATGCATTCAGGGGAAACTAAGTAACAAGTGAGTACCTAAGTCTTGTGAGCGTAAGGCAGAAAAACCACTTGATGTTGTGTACACTGATGTAATTGGAAAAATTAGTCCACCATCACTTGGGAAAGCTCAATATGTTGTAAAAATGATTGATGAACACCGCAAAGTGGGGTAACTTCGGCCACTGACGAATAGCAACACTTATTTTTTCCTGCCTCCTATATTGGAAAAGATGAAGTACTTGCAACAACTAAAATGCACATAAAATAGAATGCTCATTCAACACTCAGTAGTCCAAATAACATTGACGGGCTTATTGTTGAGTCAATCGATTTTTTTTTTTTTTTTTTTTTTTTGCAGCCCCGGCTATTGTCTTCTCTGGTAACAGCAGAAAACAAACTGTTCTCTAGCCCCAGCATTCGATTCTCCATTCCAGTGGTTTATGGGGTCAAAATGTAAGTTTGTCTGGTAACTGATCAACGCAATTTGATGCATTTTATTAAAATAGTTTTTTCAGGGAATAGTTTTGTGATAAAAGTTGTCCTCTTGCGGGGTAACTTCGGCCATGACAAGAACGTACAGGAAAACATTACGCGGCCGCGGATATTGTAGTTAACAATCCTGTTTACTTCAAGAACGCTTTAGAAGAGATTAATAAAGGCACAATAACAATAAATGGGGAAGTTTATCCCAACAGGGAGGGGAAAGACAGTTACCATTTTCAATGAAAAATAGACGGATATCAGTTGACATGGACGATGCACATTTAAGAACTTGATGACGGCCCTTATATGTTCTAATTTAGAACACAGTGTATTATGAGGATAGTCTACAAGATTGCTTCTTTTCCGACCGCTTTTTCTCTCCATACAATTGGGCTTTATGATTTCCGTACCTTTTATTTATTATCTTTTGTACCATTACAAATATTTATGCAATACAACATGTAATTTGTAATATCATACAATGCTTGTACACTTAGGCTAAATATAATAATTTCTTCTTTGGGGAAAAAGTGAATTTGATCACTATACATCTGTTTCACCATAAATCGTTTTAATTTGTTTGTGAATGTTGATACTGGGCGTTTTACAGATTTTTTAAAAACATTCACGGTGGCCAAAGTAACACTACATCGAAGAAAACTTCGTTTCTTGAGTTATTTTTATTGCAGCCGAAGTTACCCCAAAACATGGAGTAACTCCGGCCGCTCTTTCGATAATCATTATTCATTATTGAATAACAATTAGAATTATGTTCATATTTAACCTCCTGTGGCCTGGCATCCTTTTTAAAAGGACACTCGAACGAAAAATTCATATCTCCCGCGATAATGGTCATGTTCATTACGTCTGTGTTTCAGTCGCTAGGAAATTTGTTTAGCAGCGTGTGGCATTCCTGCCGTACAGCTGGTGCGCGCCAAACCGCAGGGAGAGAGGGTCATACAAGATGGAGTCGGCAAGTTCTACACTGGCCAAGAATGGGCGCTCGGGTAAGTCTCGTTTTAGAATATTATTGCAGCTTTATACACATTTGTTTTCATTGTAACTTGTACTAGATACATTTGTTCGCACGTACATATGATTGTATGGGTTATATCATTTCATGAAAATTCAGAATATTGTGAGAAACATCCATGTACTTTAAAAATGTTGTGTAATACCATTACACGCAGGAACATATTTAAGGAAGTCTTACAATTGGTTTGCACTGAATTTAATGTTAGAAACACTTCTTTATACAGCTCACATCACTTTACAAAAACATAGCGGCCATTACTCGCTTCCACTGTTTGTTTGTTTTTTTTGTCCAGCATGTGGCACTGCCAGCAAAATGGCTGACAGTATTAACAGCAAAGCCTGATGCAACATACTCCCACCTTGAGTAGCAGAAGGCTACTCAACAATACCAACAAATACAAACCTGCTGCTCACAAATCAAGTCTGTCAGGAACTCTCACCGCTCGACCACTTCGAGTAACAACTGGATCACCACTGTTGTCATCCTTTGGTACACCTGAAGAATCACCGTTTCTAGAGAGCACAATAGGGTCATCAGCAGACACTTCCAAGGGATAAATCCTTTGTATTGGACGTAATAACTCGCCCTGACCAGTTCTGAGCTTCACTGTTCGGATGACGCCATCCTTACCTGGTATAACTTCAACTATGTATCCCAATGGCCAGTATATCCGCTTGAGATTGTCACACCCAATCAACACAACGTCCCCCACTGCTACAGTACGGGTGCCCTCTTTTTCACGATGTAACACTAACTGCCCCAAATATTCACTTCTGAATCTTTTCCTCAAATCCCTTTTCAAAGTTTGTCGGTACCTATACCTCCTTTTGAGGCTCTGAGTGTCTATCGTATCGAGATCAGGAACACCAATCTCCCTTATATCTTGCAGGAATAAAGAAGGGGAGAGAGGCACTAGCTCAGAACCTTCTTCCATGATATAAGTCAAAGGTCGAGAATTCATCAAACTCTCACAATCACATAATGTAGTCATCATCTCCTCGTATGTAAGCATGACCTACCCAATATCCTCTTCAATAAATCTTTGAGGAGACGTATCAAGCGCTCCCACCATCCACCCCACCAAGGTGCACTGGGGGGATTAAAACGCCATTCAATACACCTAGCAGTGCTGTACTTAGATATATCCTCCCAGTTCAGAGTTCGAAGCAAATTAGAAGCCCCAGTGAAGTTCGTCCCATTGTCACTGTAGATAACAGAACATCTTCCTCTGCGAGCCACAAATCGACGGAGTGCTTGCAAGAATGCTTCTGTCGAGACTGATGATACCAATTCCAGATGGACAGCTCTAAACACTGCGCAAGTAAAGAGGCACACCCACATTTTAATCCCACCTTGTAGATATAAGGGCCCGGTTAAATCCAGTCCAACAATCTCGAACACGGCAGCATCCCGTACTCGACTGGATGGAAGTGGAGGTGAAATAACTTCAAGATGTCTTTCACTGTGTCTCTTGCATATGACGCACTTGGACAAAACCGACCTGATAGCTTTCCGACCGTTTAAAATCCAATAGCGTTCCCTGAGGTTATTTAGCAGCATTTGCAATCCTACATGTCCTTGTATCTTGTGTTCCGTCATGATTAACCTCTTCACTACCTCGTGTTGTGATGGAAGTACTGCAGGCTGACGAAAGTCTTCATGGTATCTCGGTAGGTGATCTTTGTTTTCAGCCTAATTATTCCTTCATGGTCTTGAAATACTCTGAGCGTTCGCAGTCTGTCGTCCCTTAACCCCGAAAAGGAGTCCTCTTGAATAAACCGAACAACTCTTCTTTCTGCAGTGGCATACTCTTCCACAGTTAATTCACTTCTCTGACGCAGATCTGTAGGTAAGCGGCTATTGCGTATAAACCTTAGCAACCACCCCAACATGCGGACAATTCTTCTAAAATTAGAGAAGTATTTGAAATACCAGTACTTTTGGTCCTCTGAAACCAAACAGTTAACATTCACAACAGCTGGGGATCTAACCTTTTCCCTGTTGATCTAATCTTCTTTGGGATCATCATTGCAAGCAAACCACTTTCCTGGTGATTCCTTCCACCATGCAGGTCCCTCCCACCATCTAGAAGCAACTAATTGTTTAGCTTTGCAGCCCCTGGAAGGTAAATCTGCAGGGTTAAGTTCCCCTGGGACATACTTCCAAGATTCAGAGCAAGTGATTTTCCTTATTTCATCAACTCGATTTCTGACAAAGACTGTCCATTTGTCTCCCCTGGTAATCCATGCAGTTACTGTAGTAGAATCACTCCAAAACAAATTCTTCACATTTTTCCATCCCAATCCGTCCAGAACAGACTTCGCAAGCCTTGCTCCTATAGTTGCAGCCATAAGCTCCAAACGAGGCATAGAAATCTTCTTTATAGGAGAGACTCGTGTCTTGGCCGCCAACAGATGAAGCTGAACGTTGTCGTTTGTCTCTACCCTGAGGAAAACTACTGCAGCATATGCCTTTTGACTGGCATCACAAAAGGTGTGTAAAGTGCATTCCTCTATATTCACAGGTTTCTGTACCCATCGGGGGATGCCAATTTCTTCTAACTGAGGGAGTTCTTCATACCATGACAGAAATTCTTTCTTGATAGCATCGTCAACTTCTGTATCCCAATCAAATTCCATCTTCCACATCTTCTGCAGGAGCAATTTAGGACACAACATAACAGGGCAACTAAAACCTATAGGGTCAAACACTTTGTGAGAGATCGACAGGATTGTTCTCTTGGTAATGGTGTCAAAAAGAAAATCTCTAATCCAACTCATGTTAACTTTGAGTTCATCACTTTCTCGATTCCACAACAAACCCAGTACTGCAGAATAAGAGTTATCATGAGCACTCTGACACTTGTCACTTGTCCATTCCCAACCCCTAAGCTCAAATTTGGCCTTTGCCATGACTTTGACCGATTCTGACATAAATGCATTGAGCTCAGCTTCAGTGTCCATACTAGAAACAATATTATCAACATAAAAACTGTGCAGTAACTTTTCTTTGAGAGAATGATTTGAATCCTCTTCTCTCAATAAGTGGTGTTCGATTACAGATCCTAAGAGGAAAGGACTACACTTTACACCAAAAACGACTCTTGCGTGCCGGAATACCCTAACCTCCAGTTTTTCATAACAGTTACACCATAAAGAACATAGAAAGTTCCTATCTTCAGGGTGGATACCAATCTGTAAAAATGCACGTTTAATATCAGCAACCACTCCTATCTTCTTTTCTCTAAATCTTAACAGAACATTTGGGATGAGTTCAATCAGATTTGGACCAGTTTCAAGACATTGATTTAAAGATGGAGAACTGCCTAGTTTTGCTGAAGCATCAAAAACAGGTCTGATTCGGTTGGTTGCACTATTTTCCTTTACAACTGGTCTATGCGGTAAGTAGTGATAATAATGAACACGTTCAGATTCAGGCACTTCTTCTATAATTCCCTCAGCCAACCAATCTTCGAACACTTCATTGTAATCTCGAAAAAGGTCTTCAGATAATTTCTTCCTCATCGAACCCAGTCTTCTTTCAGCAAGATTCAGGTTTGATGGCAAGGTGGGATGCCCCTCAGTCCAAGGTAGCCGAACTTGGTATCGACCTTCTTCTGTGCGATGAACACTTTTGAGGAAATGATCTTTCACTGCAATTTCTCGTTCCTTCTTCGTAACTTTCTCGACAGGGTCCGAAATGCCTATTACATCCAACCTCCACAAGTCAGTAATACTTGCCTCTTTAATAAACATGGAAGTTACAAGCAAGCCTTCATTTTCTACACTTCTCTTGGTATTAGGAATCTTTCCCATCAAAGTCCAGCCTAACAATGTCTCTACTGCAACTAAGCCACACGACAGCACTTCTCTTCTTCCTGTTAAAAGTTTGCCAGCCACGTCCGCCCCAATAAGTATTTCTATAGGTCCCAAACTTTCCTCATTATCGGTGATATCTATCTTCAATTTCTTTAGCTCGTTCATCCATTCCCCTTCCGTAACATGTGAAATGTCTCCACAGATCACTTCTTGGTCTAAAGCCTCAAAATTACACCGAAATTCATCGTTCAGGTCCCCTATACGCACCCTGTAAACTTCATGCTCATTCCGTTGCGTTGTTACACCACCAAAAAGAGAATGTGAGATGATCTCCTTTCGTAGTGAAGTGTAACCCATCTTTAAAGCCGTCTTTCGCAAAATGTATGACTTCTGGGAGCCTGTATCCATCAAAGCACGAACACATTCAGTCTTTTTATCAGATCTTACATTTACACGAAGAGTTTGTAACAACACCTTGGGCGAAGCGGAAACATTTGCCAATGTGATTTCCTGAATTGCATTTTCTTCACTGTTGCTAACTGCTTTGGGGACATGTTTTTCTAACAACTGTCTGCACATCAAAACAACATGCTTCCCACCACAAATTATACATTTTATGTTTTTTGCCTTGCAATTCTTTACCATATGCCCTGACTTCAGACACATATAACAACACCCCTTTTCCCTTAACAGTTTCTGTTTACTTTCCATTGACAATTTTCTAGCGGAAAAGCAATCTGCACTGGTATGATGACCCTCACAAAACACACATTTGTCATCCTTACGTTGATTTGATGTAAATAACCCCATAGCTGTAGGAATGTTGTCGTCTGAATCCTTCCCTTTGTGCTTCAGTTTTTCTTTTGCCCCTTCACACTTTAAGTCAAACCCAGATGTAGCAAGGTTTATTCTCTGTTCACCCTCCACCTCCGATTTCAGGAATTTCATTAACCCCTCCAGACGGTCTTTCACATTTGTAGCGGAGGTGAATGGAATACTGCGTTGCCAAATTATTAATAAGTCTTCGGGGAGGCACTATTCAACAAGGGGAAATAACATAGGCCTAGAGGCACACTTGTCCCTTGTGACACCAAGTGATTCTAGTGACCTCAACTGTGTTTCCAACTGATCATAAAGTTGAGACAATGCAATTCTGGATTTGGATTGTGAGGCCTTGTGTAAAATTAACCTCAACAGTTCACGTACATAAACCTCCACAAGAAGATCTTCTTGGCCAAAACGAGATTTTAGGCTTTTAATTGCTTTGCTGTAATTTATTCGTGTTGGGGGGAAGCTCTCAACCACCTGCCTAGCCCGTGATCCTTTTACTGTTGCCTGTATTAAATATTGAAATTTATCCTCCACAGCTATTTCGGGATCTTCATCTATTTTTGAGAACTGACTCCAGAATGGTAACCACTCCTTTAAATCCTCTCCAAAAGTGCGGAATTCTAACTTCGGCAACTTGAATTTCTTGGTTTGTTGGTTGCTAGACCTACTAGCAACACTACCTGCTTCATATTCAGTTTGTTGAACCTGTATTCCCGAAATACGCAATTTAAGGTCCAGATACTTTTTCTGATACTCATCAGCCCCTTCCATTTCCTTGTCAATATCAGCCTCGTCATCGTCTAATAACAAATCGAGCACTTTCGAATCTAGTTCGTTCAAAATCGCTATCTTACTTTCTAACAAGGTGGATAATGATTGAAGTTCCGTAATATTAAGATTTTCCTCTTCAGTCAAATCACTAACCTGTTTAGCAATTTTCGTAAACGAAGTCCTTGTCGCTCTCCTATGCTTCAGTAATTTATCGAGGCTTCCGTGCTCCATGTTCCTCGTGGGTACGATGATTCTTCCTTCTTCAAATCGTAAATATCCTGTCACAGTCGCCACTAAATGTTGTGTAATACCATTACACGCAGGAACATATTTAAGGAAGTCTTATAATTGGTTTGCACCGAATTTAATGTTAGAAACACTTCTTTATACAGCTCACATCACTTTACAAAAACATAGCGGCCATTACTCGCTTCCACTGTTTGTTTTTTTTGTCCAGCATGTGGCACTGCCAGCAAAATGGCTGACAGTATTAACAGCAACGCCTGATGCAACAAAAAAGGACATTGGGTCTCAGTGTTCTATCTCTCCCTGAACACCGTGTACTTTTAAAAGGACATTGGGTCTCAGTGTTGTATCTGCTCCTGAACACCGTGTACTTTTAAAAGGACATTGGGTCTCTGTTAGTAGTTTGAACAGGGAACATACTATTTCTATGGTAATGACATTAGTCTTGCAGTTGAAGTTGCAAGCTTAAATTTGACTTTTCTGTTTTGTAGGTCTTGATGCCACAAGTATTTTAACTATTTTGGATGATTCAGACATTGATGAACTGAGTGATGCAGAAATGGAAGGGGATTTTATCGACCGTACAGCTATGGATATTGATCCAGGAACCAATAATGATGACAGTGATCATGATAGTAGTTCGGAGATCGAATCAGAAGAATCATTGCCGCCGTCACCTATACTAAATGTTTCACCAATCACTGTTAAGGTATGATGTAATGATATGCATGCCATTCTATTTCATTATTGAGCCATTTATACATCATAATACTGTATTTCAATATATATTATAATATTTCAGGAAAGAAATACCTACCTCGCGCAGCCAAGGACGAGGTCGCAGGTGCGTACAAGGTCCAGGTGATCATGTTTCTGTCAAGCGTCGCAGAGGTAATTTGGCAGTAAAGTGCCCAGGGCCCGGGGATGAAAAACCAGCGTGGAAACGTCAAACTTTTGGACATGAAGATTACCCTTTAACTCAGCCTTCATATATCAAAGAGGATCACGCAGGTTGGGACACATACAGATATGTATCAGGCTATATTGATGATCTGTTGCAATTAATTTGTGATAAATCAAATCAGACGGCGATCTATAGAACTGGCAAACGTCTTAATCTCTCAATTAAAGAGCTCTTTGTATGGTTTGGAATTAACTTCATAATGTCTTGTCTTCAATTTATTAAGATCCGGATGTAATGGGAGATGGAGTGGAGGGTTCCCATTATTGTGAGCTCTATGACAAGAATGAGATTCTTTGCCATCAGAACATCATTAAAATTGGTGTTTGATAATGATATGAGTGATGAAATAAGACAGCAGGATAGACTGTGGAAAGTAAGGCCATTGCTCCAAAAGATTAGAAATGGCTGTCTCAAGCAGAAGAGAAATCATGACCTTTCTGTTGAAATGATCATTCCTTTTAGTGGACAGTGTAGTTTGAGACAGTACTGCCCTATTAAGCCAAATCCAGTAGGACTGAAAGTATTCGTTCTGGCAAATTCCACTGGAGTAGTATGTGACTTTAAAATATATCAAGGCCATATGACTTTCCCAGAAGAAACTAATGCTGGATTTTCTCTTGGGGAGGCTGCTGCTCTGTCTATGACAGAGTACCTTGTGCCTGGTCATTCTTTATATTACGACTGGTACTTTACATCAGTTAAACTTTCTGATGAGCTGCTCTACAGAGGTTTTCATTCTACTGGAACCATCATGAAAAACAGGATTCCAAGACAAGTGGAGCTTGCTGAAGATTTGAATCTAAAGAGAAAAGGCAGGGGAACTTCTTCTATGAAAGTTCGACCTGATGGGAAAATGGCAGCAGTGAAGTGCATGGACAAAAAACTTGTCACACTGCTGTCAAAATGGTGTGAAACCACAGGATGTTTGTAAATGAGAGAAGAAGTGTGTTTTCTTAAACAGACCAAAAATTGTGAAGAGATATAATTCTGAGATGGGTGGAGTGACCTTACAGATAGGGTGCTATCATTTGCTCCGTCAAGGGCAAGGACTAAGAAGTGGACTATTCGTGTCACTCTACACATGCTTGATTTAGCAGTGAGCAATGCTTGGCTTGTGTAAAGGAATGACAAAACTGAAAAAAAGGTCCCTAAGAAGAATATCTTGCAGTTTAGAACATATAAACTGCATTACGGCAAGATGCTAATTGAAACAAATGCAACTTCATCAGGTGGTGTTAGCAGTGATGAGGAAGGTCCAGAAATAGTGCCAATAAACACAAGAATTCGCATCCCAATTGTACCACTCCCTTCTGAACTACTTCGCACTCAGAGAGCTGGACATCTTCCTTGAGTTTTGGGAGTACCGGTACAGCAAAGATGCAGGAAACCAGGTTGTTCGATGAAAACAGCTGTGAAATGCTCTGACTGTGATGTTTTCTATGTCTTACTGCTAAGATGAACTACTATGTTGAATTCCACTCACCATGAACAGCATTCCACTCGCATTAAACCTGTGTAAATATTTTATTTTCAATGTTTTATTTAATTTATGATGGAAGGACTGTGTTTACTGTAGTGTGTGTCTTATAATGCAGCAATAAATAGCATCTGTGGTCTATTGTTATAAAATATCATAGTCACTGAGACCCATTGTCCTTTTAAAAGGACACGACATACAAGCCACCTACTTTATAATCATTGAGACCCATTGTCCTTTTAAAAGGACACGATGTACAAGCCATACTAGGGTGAGTAGATTTTTTAAAACATTTTACCACAAATATTAGGACCTAATACGTATCAAATATTTCACTTGTTGGGAAATGGACACAATTTTCTTCTCTGGGCCTTAGGAGGTTAAAAATTAAGAACAAATATGGCAACATTTATAATATATTTTTCAGAAAATTAGAGGGAATGTTTCACATTTTATTTTAAAAATATACGAAAAAGTGGCCGAAGTTTACGGTACTCCAGATTTAATGTGACTGTATGTGTGAAAAATAAGGATGAAGTGTTGGAGGTGTTTAAGGGGAGTTTGAAAGGCCTATCCTGCCAATGTTAAATATGCCAAGATTATGTTCCTATATTTTTGGAACCTATGAAGGTACGACTCTGAATTTTTTACAGCTGACATTTCTATATTATTTATGTTGACTGAAGCAGAATTAAAATACAGAAACCAAAAGAACGAGATATATTAATTTTTTTAGTGGTGCCTTTTTTTACACAAAATATTTGAAGATGGACACCCCTTACTTCATGTCTATGGAAACCTGTGCTATGATTCTGCTTCAGTAAGGACAGTAAGATATAATAAAGCATCTCACAAAATTTCATGTATGTATCGCAAGTAGTTTTTCAGATACAGGAACATTAATTGTAAAAAAAGTCATTTTGAGAAAATCAGGTTTAAAACTTGAAATTATCAGAACTCACTCAGATTTTTAAATTAAGGCTCAAAAGCACCCAGCAGCATAGTCAGTATCCTCTTCCTGGTACCCCTCCTCTAAAAACCTTTTCCTTCACGATGACCTTGCTGCTTTGGTGTTGAACTCTGCTGCACGCTGTGCCTTGGCAATTCTTAATTTGTCTAAATGTTGCAGTCCCTTCATAGTATGATGGCCAGGGTTGATGTTGAGATGCAATAACACTCTTCCCATATTCCCACCATTAAATGTTAATACAGCATCACTGACTCCCCATTTCAAAGTTCTTAACACCACAAATTAATACATTTTATGGCATTTGAGTCCAGATAATATTGTTGAAAGACTCATTGGGATTCTGAGTGCGCCCATGTAGACACTTTCTGGGAAGGCCTGGATGAGCTAGGTCTCTGTAGATTGGCTTGATAGTTTCCATAACTGCTTCAGGTATAGAATTATTGTGCTCAAAATACTCTTCTGAAACTTCAGCCTTCCAGATCCCCGTTCTTCAAAATGTTTACCAAATTTAGGTTCACTTTCACTGTCTTGTTCTTTGGTGTCACATTTTGACAATCTGTTTCTACACTGTTGGAGGATTCTACCTCATGTGAATCACATGGTCTTGTGTTGTTAGTATGCTGGTTGCCACAAAACTTATGTTTCCCAAAACTTCTAGGCATATTTATACTTTGTTTACCAAAATAAGTGCAATCAAACTACACAAAAGCACTTCCAGAGACACTAATTCACACGAAATTCAACATTCCTTACACAAAAACAAGCATAGTGGCAGACATATTTGAAATAGAAGTGTAATCAAAACTGAGTGCCTAGTATTCTCTATCGATAGGCGAAAACCTTCTATGTGCAGTAGTTTCAGAGATATTCGTAAATAAAGGAATGCATGTCCGAAATTAACCAGCCTGATGGATACGCAAGTAATGTTATAAAATTTAAAATAAAATACTTCTAGCAGTCACACAGAGATAAATTATATACCATTTTATTCATGAAACACTAAATAATATTGTAGGACTTATTTTGGAAAATGTCAAAAAATTCACATTTTTGCCTTTCAAACTCCCCTTAATAGGTATCAGGCAAAAGCAGAGAAGTTAGATGAGGAAGAAATACCGTAGGTAGATTGAAAGTATATGGAAGTAAGGCAGTGATGGAAGTTAGACATGCGAATGTAGTGGAACCTAGAACAGTTGAGGAGGCTATGTCAAGCCAAGAGTCTGCTAACTGGATGGAAGCCATGAAAGTGGAGTACAATGAGATGAGAAAGAAGGATGTTTGGGAAATTGTAAAAAGACCAGAAAATGTCAAGATAATTACCTAGTTCTAAGTGAGTGTTTTCATTGAAAAACGACAGTGAGGGTAACATTCAGAAATATAAGGCCAGGTTGGTTGCTCAAGGTTTTAAGAGACAGATGAACCATAGTTTTGATGAAACATTTAGTCCTGTTATAAAGAGGAAAACAATGAGACTGTTAATAGGTATTGCAGTACATAAAGGTTGGACTGTAGAACATCTAGATGTAACTAGTGCTTACTTAAATAGTGAAATCAGTTGTACTGTGTACATGGAACAACCTGAATTGTTCGTAGAAAAGGATGGCCAAAATTATGTATGTAAATTGAAGAAAAGCATCTATGGACTACCTAATTCGAGTAAAGACTGGAATGCTTGTGTAGATGCTATAATAAGAAGGCTAGATTTTAAGAGATGTATCAAAGAACCATGTGTGTATGTAAAGGAGTGTTGTATTATTGGCTTGTATGTCGACGCCATACTTGTAATAGGTGACAAAGAGGTTGTTAAGTTGGTTAAAATAAGGTTGGCAGATGAGTTAGAGATTAAAGATCTAGGGAAAGCAACAAACTTACTGTCAATAAAAATAGAACAGACAAAAGAAGGGGTTATGTTGAGTCAAAGTTTGTACATTGACAAATTACTTGCTGATTTTTCCATGAGTGACTGTAAACCAGGTAAGACTATTTTACCAAGCGGGTATTCAGCAGCTGAAAATGATGAGCAGGAATTTGGTTGTACCATTTATCGCAGTGCAGTAGGAAGTTTGCTATATTTGTCAAATAATACTAGACCTGTCATTGCATTTGCAGTAAGTAAAGTTAGTCAAAATTGTCAAAAACCTAAGATTAAAGATTGGAAAGAAGTGAAGCATATCATGAGATATCTAAGTGGTACTAGAGATTTAAAGTTGTATTTCAGAAATTGTGAGGAGTCAGTACAAGTGTTCTGTGATGCAGATTGGGGAAGAGATACTAAGTCTAGAAGATCAGTGAGTGGGTATGTAACCACAGTGGCTGGGGGAGCAGTATCATGGCATAGTAAGAAACAGAGTTGTATTGCTAGATCTACGATGGATGCTGAATACATGGCAATGGCAGAGGTATCTCGAGAAGTAACTTGGATGAAAGATTTGCTATCAGAGCTAGGGCTGGAAAGCTTTATGGATATACCTTGTGAAGTTTTTGCTGACAATGCAGCAGCAATTAAATTGAGTAAAAACAATATTGTGAGTGAAAGGTCAAAACATATTGACATATTGACATCATGTACCATGTATGTAGAGAGCTAGTAGAAAAGGCATTCATTGAGTTTGTATATGTAGCATCAGAGAGAAATGCTGCAGACTTTATTCACAAAGAATTTATCTGGCAACAAGCTTAGGAGTTTGTATAAGCTTTTAGGTTTGCAATGATAGGATAATTGATTGAAGTGTAGTGGTATTTTATTTTTTTGAGAAAAGGGGGGGGTGTTAAAAGTGTGGTTTTCTCATAAAAATAAAATGTTATGGGTATATAGTTTTAAGGAATACAACATTGAGGTTATGTGTTGGTAACTCAGATAATTGAGTGGAGTGGTTTATCTTTGTTTGCTTTTGTTCTTTGAATGTTTGAATTTGCTTCGTGTGTGTGTGAAAGTCAGTTGTAGTCAACAGCTCGTAATAAATGGAGGTGTGTGAAGAAGGTGGTGTTTCAATGGTATAATTTGATTACCTAAACTGGTGTAATGAGCAGAAATGAAGATATATCAACACACACTGGTTTTTTCCCAACTGGCATCACTTTAGTCTTGGAAATGCTAATTTTCATAACATACTTGCTGCACCAATTTCAACCTCCAAGATATTACAGTATATTGTAGGTTTTCAGCCCAGACATTGCCATAGAAATGTAAATTCATAGCATTCTGGTGGGCAGAAAACGCTTTAACATGTACGTGCAGTGCGACACAAAAATTTCTGTCATTTATTTAAAAATAGAGGTTATATGTTTCACTGTAAGTTTTAAAAGTATTTCGAGGTTTGGTTCATGTTTTACACAATCATGTAGCAGCTCGATAACATGAATATATTCCTATATGTTTATTGAAATAGATTTTTATTGTGAAAAATACACCAAGAACATAAAAAGTAAACAATCTACACCATAAATCTCACCAAAATTAAAATTTCCATTTATGTTTTCCTTAAATTTGTTAACTACATTCATATAGAAACATTTCAGTCTGCCTTGAGCAACCGAGGAGTGAAGTCGCGTGGTGCAGTGTGTACCGTCAACATGGTAGGTATTGATCAGTACTGGGCCGCGATTGGGAAATGGCAGGTGAAGCAGAGGAAGGAGACCAAGAATGGGCTGGTGAGAAGAAAAGAAGAAGTTAAAATGGGTGAAGCGGTGCTGGTAGTGACAGTGATAGCTGTGTTGCTAGTGATTGGGGGGGGGGGGGCGTGGAATTAAACCCAGGCCCAAATGCCAGTGGAAAATTCAGCATGGAGGACTTGGCAGCACTTAACGTGGTAGTGAGAGAAGTATTACAAGAAAAATGTCAATGGGATAAGGTAAAAGAAATAAAGGACATGATGGAAGAGCAGAGAAAGGAGATAGGGAACATGGAGAAATTGTTAGAAACAAAGACTGAGGAATCAAACAGGAGAGTGGGCAACAATGAGAAGGAAATAGAGTTATTAAGAGGGAAAGTGTTACATCTAGAAGAGGAGGTGTTGATGCTGAAGATAGAAGCAGAGGGGTATAGGCAGGAGAGAATGAAGAAAGCCATATTTATATATGGTGTGGAAGAAGGTGAGAGGGAAGGCAAGACTGAACTAATTCACAAAGTGGTAGAGGTTATACGAGATAGGATGAAGATAAACTTCAGTGAAGTGGACATAGATGATGTGGAGAGAGTGGGAAAAACTAAAGGGCGGAGGCCTATTAGGGTAAAAAATTTCTCTACCCTAATGGCAGAAATTGTTATAAGAAACGGTAACAATTTACAAGGCCAGAAAGTAGGGGTGAAAAGAGACTTGGGAAGAGAAGGCAGTGAAATTATGAAGATATTGAACAGGCACCTTTGGAGAGCGAGACAACAGGGTCTTAAGGCCCGAATAAGAGGTCAGAGGCTAGAAGATGGGTAAGAGAGTACTCAGTGGCGAAGCTGAAAGAGATGGACGAAAGTGTGAGTGCCGAGGGGGGAGAAATGGCAGTGCAAGATAGAAGGAAGGAAGAAGGAACAATGAGGAGTGGAGCGGAGGGAGGAGAGGAGATCAACCCAGGTGGAACTGGACAGTGTCGTGTGGATACAGAAGTTCAGAGCAGTGAAGGGGTGAGTAAGGGTGAGCAGCAAAAAATGGCAGGAGCTGAGTGCAGTGTTTTAGTGGACAAGAAAGGACATGGGAAGAGTGATCAACAGGAAGGTAATGCAGTTATGAGCAAAGTAAGAAGTAGGAGTTTGAAAGACTTATGGGGTACCGGTAAAGTAACTAAGGGGATGGAGGATACGGAGGGCATGGAAAGGCAAAGGTTGCTAAAAAAAAAAAAAAAAAAAAAAAAAAGAGGAGGAATGGTGATAGGGGATGAGGGGACGAGAACTACAAGGAGTAAGAATAGGGGAGGAAATTTAGAAGGGAGGGAGGGAAAGTTATAACTATATTGGAAAATAGGATGTGTGAATATTGAGGGACTAATAAGCAAACTAGGAAATAAGAAGGTTCGGGAAGTAGTAGAAAGTTTCGACGTTGTGGCGCACTCTTGGAGACGTGGCTGGATACAGGGAAAGAAATTACATGGAAGGGGTTTGTGATTAAAAATGAATATAGAAGGAAGGAGAGGACTAAGGGATGAGCCCCAGGAGGGATCGAAGTATTAATTAGGGAAGAAATTAGTGAACTTGTGGTGGACATCGTGACAGATATGGAAGAAACTATGTGGGCAAGGTTTAATATGGGATGAGTTGAGGGAAGGAGGAAGAAAATAAATATAGCATTCATTTATTGTCACCCTAGTAGTTCAGCATATGCTAATAAGTATCTTTTTGATGAGCTATTGGTGGATATTAGTATGATGAGAGAGGTTTGCAGAGGAAGAGGATATGTTGCTATTTAGAGATTGGAACACGAGAATAGGGGAACAGAGCCCAGTATATAGTAGGGAAGATGGGAAGTATTTGTTGAAAAGTAGAAGAAGTGAGGATAAAATTGTAAACAACTATGGAGAGAATCTCCTAGAGATGTGCATGGCAGGAAATTTGTTTATTCTGAATGGATGGAAGGAGGGTGACAGTATGGGGAAATTGACCTATGTTACAGATAAGGGAGGTAGTGTGATAGATATGGTTTCAAGCTTGGAGGGAGTGTTGGAGGATATTGCAAGGATGGAAATAGGAGACCGGATTGAATCTCACCATTTTCCAATATCGGTTATGTTAAAATGAGGGGAGGAGAATCATATAAGGAAGGAAATTAAGATGAAAGATGAACAAGGGAGTGGATATAAGAAGTACAAATAGTCGGAGAAAGTGGAGAGAGACTGGAATAGGGTAGCAAATGAGGAATTACAAATTCTGAAATATGGATGGGAAGGAGCATTAGAGGAGAATAATATTGATAAAGCCTTAGAATTACTGCAACATCCAATAAAGATGATAGCACAGGAGGTAAAAGGTAGAAATGTTTATACTACCCTTTCCCTTATATATTGGACATACAATTCCTGTTTCCCATTCCTTCGGGTACTTCCCCTGATCAAAGATCTTATTAAATAGTTTCACTATTCCCTCTATCATTGTCTCATTTTTGCTACTTTCTTTCCAAAACTTATTATTGATCCCATTACAATAGAAAGAGGGTGAAGAATGGTTTAATTGGGAGTGTGAAGGTATGCGGAAGAGGGTGCTTTGGGCATTAGGGGAGTATAGAAAAAAAAGTGGGAGTGCAGATAGGGAGGTTTTCTGTAAGTTGAGGAAAGAGTATAAAAAGAAAATTTGTAAGGTAAAGAAGGTATGGTTAGAGGAACAAACTGAAGCCATAAGTAAAGAATGTAAGACTAACAACATTATAACCCCCCACTGACCTGCCCCTGATTCTTCTTATCACTCTTAAGGTTTCCTCCCTCGGAATTTCCTTGTTCGGATCGTAATTTGCCACTCTTCTATTCCTCCAAATTACTTCTTCCTAGCCTCAGTCAAAAACTTGCTAGCAAAATATCTGGGTATCAATTATAAAACCCTGAGGTTAGTTCTAAAATCGGTGATTTTCGGGAGGGTATTGTATGGCATGGAAATATGGGGGTTGGATGACAAAAGAGTTGAATTAAGACAAATTATTAGTAATTTTGGTAAGATGGTGTTGGGGCTCCCGATGTGCACAGCCAATGCAGGGGTGGAATTAATGTGTGGGGAGGATTTGGAATCTGAGTTTGTGAAAAGAATAGTTGGATATTGGATGAATTTGAAAAGAGAGGAAGGAGGGAGGGTATTACAGGCCGCGTACGAACAACAATGGAAAAGTATGTATAAGGGATGCTGGCCAGATAAAATTAAGGGATACTTGGAGATGATAGGCCTGGGGTACATGTGGGAAGAGGTGTGGACGAAGACAGAAGCTAGAGGGATGAAGGTAGTGGTAAGGAGGATTAGAGATTTGGGTAGGCAGAAATTATTGGCCGAAAGTAGATTAAGAAGTTCCCTTAGTGTTTTTAATAAAGTTGAGGAAGTAATGGGGTTAAATATTAGATACGTTGATAGGTTGAGAAGGAGAGGGTTGGTATGGTGGTTGTTGGGACTACATAAAAATAGGGGGTGGCTAAAAGTAGAGATAAGGCAGTATGTATATTTTGTGGGGCGGAGAACGATGATTTTCACTTATTAGGTAAGTGTGAAGAAACAAGTAAGATTAGAAATAGTTTACTGAGTGCCAAACATCGGAAAATTTTAGGTAAAGGGGATGAGCAGGGTATTATAACGTGGATTATTAAGGAATGGGAAAACAGAGGAGAACCGAACAGGTATTTATGTGCGGTAAAAAAATTCCTGTGTGAAAAAATGGAAGAGGAAGGGGCATAGGACGATAAATCAGAATGAAGGGAGAAGTGGTTAAGAGTATGAGGATATTCAGTCGATGGAGTTTGTTGGAAAATTTAGAAGCTAGTGAAGTGTGGGTGATGTGGATATAGTGAAGTAGTTTGAATTAGAGCCTGGAGGCTAAGTAAGACCAAGTGATAACAAAGGTCGTTGAGGTGGCGAGGTAGTTGAGTGAGTAAATGTTATGGTATCTTGGAAATGTAGATGCCTTACCGATTGCGATATTGAGGATTGTACGCAATTGTTGTCATTTGGTTTACTTTAATCCAAAGTAATTAGGTCACGGAACAAAGAATGCGGAGTAAGCAGTAGTGATTACAAGGGCGTGAGCCGGAACTGTTGTAAAGTACAGTCAGCGGTTCTTGCAGCATAATCTGTTGTGACGGTCATGTGGTGTGTACAAGGTCAGGCTGGGGCTAGATTAGTACTTTCTATACTTGTTTATTATTATTATTATTATTATTATTATTATTATTATTATTATTATTATTAGGGTTATTATTTTTATGACTATTAGTACTGGTATCATAATTATTATGATTATTATATTATGAACTTGTATTTGGGCTGGAGGCCTGTTATGTTCATTAACAATAAATATAAAGATATAGAAAAATTTTAAAATGGCAGGGATTTTATAATTCAATTGTTTATTTTGCAAATGCTTGTTTTTATAATATTTGTAATTTATTGTCAGCTATTCCAGAACTCGCATAAGCTGTTTCATTTGTTAAGTTCACTTTTATTTTGTAGGGTGTTTGAACCCCCCTAACCTCTCCCCTGGGTATGGCCTTGCCTCCATGCTATTTTATACCTTTCAATAAATGATCCATGTGCACTATGTTCAACAAAGGTGAAAGATCATAGCTTTGTCTTACCCTTGTATATATCAGGCATAATTTTTAAATCACAGGGTTTCTCATTGAGTTTTGTATTTCTGCATAAAATGGTTGAACACCTGCAATATTCTGATGACTACTGGTGATTTTGAAAACTAATTTGAGCTCGAAATAGGGAAAAGGATCCAGGACTTCAAAATGAGGTAATATTCAGATCCAGAATGATCATCTTAAGTCTCCACAATCAATTTTAGCTTCTGAGTCTTTGCAGGGTACCATAAATTCTTTACCATGGAGGTTTGCAAGAGTAGGTTCTTGTATTTAAACAAGAGTTAGGATGAAGGATATATTATTGCATTGAAATAATAATTGTTAAGCAGTTTCATATTTTATTTATGAAAATCACAGTCACTAAAATAACACTGCTGCTTATTTACAATGTTCACTCACAGACCATGGCAAACATATTTAATGAAGAATTGCATTGTTTTTCAAGAACAGTTGACACTATGTTTAAAAGGTCACAGTGTGCCTCTTGATTGCACATATTCTCAATTAGCTAACAAATTCCAGTCTTAATTCTTGTTATTGATACTTAATTTCAAATAACACAGAAATTATTGAACAATTTGCATTTAAGAATTAGACTGTAAGCACACTAGGAATGATCGACTCGTTTATTCTTTCACTCACTCAGTATTGAACCATACAAATCATGCCTCTAAAATTCATATTGATCGGAATGAAACCTAAAAGTTATTATAAATTAGTGGTACTATGACGTGAATGCTATGACGGAGTCATAGGACTCAACTGAGGATCTTTCTCCTGAATAAGCGTATTCATTTCTCGAAGTTCTTCTTTGCTGGTTTTGAAGTGAATACACTTGTCATGGCCACATTCTATGCACTCTTGAATTTGCGATTTCACTGAATTCTGGAGTTTCTGAAATTAGAAAGAAAACACGTGAGTAATAATAATAATAATAATAATAATAATAATAATGAACTGAGATTAATGAGAAGAGGCTTTTAAGAAATTGACAAATTAATTACATACATACATACATACATACATACATACATACATACATACATACATACATACATACATACATACATATTGCAGCAGTATGACTCGGTGGAGAGGAAGTTCTTTAGAATGTTGGAGTATGTCACGTATTGGTAGAGATAGGATGTCTGCAGCTTGTGATACAGTTAATGCTGACTCTTGAGTCAGATATTTGTAACATATATACAAAGTTAGCAAGGATGTTGTTCAGTTCCCTCGTGATATATTTCTCAGCACTTTTATAATGCGTTGATTCCTTCTCATAGTGAATTCATATTTTTTGAGGATAATGAATCATTAAGGCATTCCATGTGAGTTTCATCATTAGTTTAACAGTAAGTGTTTCTGATATTTCTCTATATTTTGATAACGAAGGGATTTATTCCAATTATGATATTTACAACCATGTGGATCCTGTGATAGCTAAAACAATTGACCATTCTTTTTATAGTCACAGTCTACTAATATTATTGATGTAAGATAGTATACTAGTGTGTGGACACACAATGTAATCTTCTGAATAAGATAATCCCATGACATTTTGACACTATTCGCAACATTTAATCTAAAAATCAATTATTTAAGGTGACATTAATATGAAATTCATTTCGTTTTACTTTCAAAATCCCTGAAGAATATTATTTTGTTATCTGAAAAGGTAATCGACTGACTGTATAGAACCGTACTTGATGAAGTATCACAGCCGGTAACTATGATCAAAATGCACGAGGTGTGGAGGATTAGAATTTACTATTCGTTATCTTCTTTCTACAAAGGATTCTGCTGTAAGATTAACATTAACATAGGCAGCAGACAGAAAATAAATAAAAAATATAAAATTCATAATTATTTTTCGAATTATTTTTTGTTGTACAGTCAATATGTGCTGCAATAAGAAGCCTACCGCCTTTTATGTAGCATTTGTTGATAGGGCCAGTAATAATGGGGTATTTGAGAACTAACTTTTAGAACTTGCCCAAAACTACCATTTCACCCGGTGTGAGGTAAATTATTTATTGGCAAGATTATAGAGCCTTCTCCCTTAACTCTAAATACCAGTTTTCACTCAATTCTATCAGGTCTGACCTCGTTTGTGGCACTTCTTTGAAGGGATCATTAATTATTTCACAGCTCGGAGGTCAAGATGAGTTACAATTTAAACTTCAAAGCCTTCAAAAATGAGTCCCTATTCGTATGTTGATAATAAGTTGATAATATTTATTGGTAAGATAGTTTAGAGGGGCTGCAGATACGCGAGTGCCTTTGGGCAGGTAATTGCCAAAAGCGGCCATGACCAGTAGTATTATACAGTAGCATGGAAATCAACCTGCTTTGCAAGTACACAGTGTTAACAAAAATGCAGAATTTCAGGGTTGGTTTCCTCACATGCAGAGAAGAAAAAAAGTTTACATAAAAATTGGTCAGAAAATTTTTAATCTCTGAAATATAATATCTCAGGTATGATAAACTTCAATGTTATGTGTTGTCATTTAAAGTATCAGCACTGACATTGTGGTTAAACTGAACATTGAACGAAATCTGTTAACACCCGAGAAAATTATGGAGGCCTGTCGAACAATATGTACAGCATCAGACATTTATATGAGCATTCATAATGCAATGAGATAATGACCAGAGGCCTGCAGTATGGCAAGGTGAGGGCATTATGAACATTTCATATGAGGTAATAAACAAAGTATAACTTAACAAAAAATTCAAGCAGAGCTCGATATCTCAGAAGTTACTAATGTCTGGATCCATGTTAATATCATTTATTTTTTCTCCCCCTAGAACAGAGGAATCCAATCCTGAAATGCCGATTTGTATTTTCATTACATATCATATATCTTAAAGTACAGCACTCGGACTATGTTTAGGCATACAAGCAAGTACAACCAAGTATTTAGACTTTACTACATTGACTTATGTAAAGTAACCTTGTTATAGTGCTGCTGCGTTTTGAAAATGGCTATAATAAGCAAATGACTCCTGTAGAAGAAACATCTTTAGTGATTTATTTAGTATCAGTGATGGGAAGAGTACAAGAAAAATGTAACTGGGCTGAGTCATAGTTACCTGAGAAATAGTTTACTCAATTACAAATTTCTTTTTCAACAAGTAATCAGTAAAATTTCTTTCTTTCTTAATCCGTTTACCTCCAGGGTTGTTTCTTCCCTCGGACTCAGCAAGGGATCCCACCTCTACCACCTCAAGGACAGTGTCCTCGACCAGGAGACTTTGGGTTGGGGGATACAACTGGGGAAGGAGAACAGGTCCTCTGTCCAGTACATTTTAGCCACAGAGCCAGACAGCACACTACTGAAGTGATTGTATTGATAGTAGAAAGTATTCCAATGATGTAATTGATGTATTCCAATGACAGGACTGGTTATTGGATCAAATGCTCATACAATACCTTAAATATGGTTAGTAGGACCTCGGTGAGGAAGGATATTACAGTACATTGTTCATTGTTTTATATGTAGTGAAGTGGATGAAATTAAGTATTTGTTTAATGTCACAATAACACATCAAAGATAAAATAAACTCGCGTCCTTGTCCCGAGCTCTTTCTAGGCACACCCCCAATGGAGGTGAGTTGCAGGTAACATTTTAATGACATACCAGCCCTCCTGCAAGTCTTAAATCTTGAGTACCGGGAATCGAACCTGGGCCCCCGAAGACGGCAGTTAATAATGCTAACCATTACGCTATCAAAGATGAAATTAAGAATATGATGTATGTTATACTAGTGTGATATTATTTCCAGTATAACTACGATTTCTTTAACAGAGATGTTAATATATAGGTTGCTTCTGTCAAATAATGCCAGTGTTAGGTTGTGTAATACATCAAATTTCTTTAATATTCCGTATTAGCTCAAATCAGATCATACTGAATCAAATCAAATCAAACTTCCAGCTCCAGCATTTGGTAATAACATCACACCATGGGTAACAATCAGTAATTAGTGACACAGACCTGATCATATTATCTTTAACTCTCATCACATAATAGTTAATATGAGAGATTAGCATGTTCATTACAGTGGCAAATTGTACTGTAGCTCTTGATGGAATTGATTTTTACTGCACATATTCCACTATATTTATGTCTATCTCACTTGCTGCGGTATCTTAAAATAGAAATATTAGCTCACCTGCCATAGCGTGTTCCCTTCAGCTTTTACAAAGACTATGATTGCAAAAGCAGGAATGCAGACAAGTGACAAGGAAGCAATCCCCCATCCAAGTGCCTCTGCCCAAAAGGGATATTTATATGCTCCATTATTATAAGTTGGTGGCTCATAGTCGATCAGGCTAAACACCCACACAGCCTATGGAGAAATTAAAAAACATTTTTATATAAAAATTAATTTGGTTTCCTTGAGACATAGACAATTTAAAAAAAAGATTTCTAGCTGTAAACATAACATTATTGGGGGGCAGAGGGGGTATAATTAACATGAACAAGGGCATGTGGAATGATGAACAACTATTCATGCAAACATTCCTATATATTAACAACATTCACAATCAAACACTAAAACAGAACAATAAAAGAATCACTGTGGATGGCGATGCACCCTGGTGTCGTGATGGTGCGACTCAGGTTGTGTGGCCCTGCTTCACAAAATGGATAGAGATGCCCAGCGCCGCCTACCAGGAACGTCCACCACCAGCACGGGCCAACCAGAAGGGGCCTACCACTCAGGCGTAATCCAGGACGGTGCCCAGGACAGTGGACGGCAGCACAGAGGTGGAGGTGGACGTTCCGTTGTGTTCCAAGGTTGCTACCAAGGCTTCACGGCCTGCCAGCACTGCTTCCATAATGAAGACACCTGACTGTGCCCATCAGGATGGGGAGCACATCTTGGCATAGTGCCTGACACTGCGACCTGCCAGAATGAGCAGGAGCTAAAGCGGGGAAGCCTGTGCCCTCACGATCATTAGGACAAGATGTAAGGCACTACCAGCAGGAGCATGCCCTTACTCCAGCCCCCACCAAATGAGCAGAGTGTGATGCCAGGGAGACTCCATCCCTTACCAGGAAGGAGGCAGAGATGGCCCACCACCCACCAGAAGAGAACCAACCAGCAGCACTCTGCAACCGCACTAAGGGAACATGAGACCAACCAGGACAGGGAGCAAGCAGGGAGCATTTGCAGAAATCAAACGTGATTGAACAGATCCTGTCAGCAGTACCTCTGGCAGTGTTTTTACTGTGTGAATTGGGGTCATCATCAGGTTTCCTGTGGGTTTCAGGTTTAATGCAATTACTGTTCAGGTGATCGCTATACAGCTTGTTCGACACCTGTGGTGGGGGGGGCACCGATGTGCACCACCTGTGTGGGAAGCTACCCGGTTTCTCACCGCAGTTGCCCCGTTTTATTAGACCATGGTGTGGGCAGAAAGGAAGGAGGCTCAATACAATGTGCCTGTTACTGCCAACAAGCCCCTACCTCAGCAGGCAAGCCACATTCTCCAAGATCGGAAATTCGGCACAGGGACCACAACGAGGCCAGCCTGTGTTGCAGGTCGTAAAATCTCTCGCAGCTAGGCTTGGCAACCAGCAAGTCCCACACTAGTCAAAACAATACCGAGGCAGACTGATCCCCTGAATAATACAAACTGCTGGGAAAATAATTTGTGCATGATACATATTGCTAACTAACACTACCTCTGGAATAACCACCCCACATTCTTATATGTGATATGTAGAACTTTCCAGGTTTTACCTGTAGGCATCTTGCTATTTCTGCCTGTGGGGTTTCCTCCTGGCCCTTATTACCAACATCCAGTACCATATTCCTTGTTACTGGATCTGCCTGATGGCATGCTTAGCATGGGGTCAGGCATGACACTTCCTTTAGTATCACTACTTCCCAGCCCCCTCTGCTGTCTATTTCTCTTCTTAGAAATAACAGCATATTGGAGGCAATGTAGATTATGTTGATTGCCATGAAGGGGCAGGGGAGGTAGTGGGCTTTGGGTTCCCCACCAGAAGAACAAGAAAATCATATTCATTGCTTCCCTGTTCTACAAAGCTGCAATCAGTTATATGACTTCTGTATGACCAATACTGGAATCCTGGCAATTTCATCATAGAGTATCCTGGTATTATGATTCATTAGTTTCACTTTATACAGCATTAAGTGATTGGTTTCATGATGGCTGACAGTTAATTGTTGAACAGCATACGTTTATGTGCTGCAGATCCATAAAGCATGAATCTACTGCAAGAAATTCCCAATGTGCGAGTACCAATGTATGATGGAATTTTCAAAACTGTGGGAGAATTCAAAACTGTGCATTCAGTGACAAATACAAGGACTGTAAAACAATCAACACTATTAATAGATGTGAACACTTCATGTAATTTGGGAAAGACTAAATTGATTCCTAAAACAAATTTATTAGGAAACTTCTAACACCACTGTTAAATTTCATATGCTCCTGCATAGAAGGAAAAAAAATCTGAACTTCACGCCTTACAAAGCAACTGAAGTATGAGTACAAAGTAAAAGTGAAGAGATCTTGCCATGGGAGTATATTCTAACAGTAGGTTTATCTAGCTAGTAAATAGCAGCAGATTAAACACTGATGAGGTGTGATTTTATTTACAAGGATGTGCAACAGAGGTGAACAAAATCCCCTTCAACTCCCACTTGACCTGCTTGGTCAGCGAATGCAGCAAGCTTGTACCATCAGTCTCGAAACACAAGAGTCGTGCTCACACACCCAATTCGCACGGACTAGGGAATGCAGAGTACAATTCAGTCTCACTTTAGTGGATTACAATGTCCGAGTAACATAGGAAAAACTAGAAAACTGGGCGAGTTGGCCATGCAGTTAGAGGCGCGCAACTGTGAGATTACATATGGGAGATAGTGGGTTCGAGCCCCACTGTTGGCAGCCCTGAAGATGGTTTTCCATGGTTTCCAATTTTCACACCAGGCAAATGCTGGGGCTGTACCTTAATTAAGGCCAGGGTCGCTTCCTTCCCACTCCTAGGCCTTTCCTATCCCATCGTCGCCATAAGACCTACCTGTGTTAGTGCGACGTAAAACAAATTGTAAACAAAACAAACAAAAAAACCTAGTAAAGTAAGAGTAGAAAATCTTATGAGTATAATTTCAAAGGAACGTATATTAAGTTTGTCACACACATATTCCTCTTCACATTGCTGGAAACTGACTTAACATGGGAGGAAGCTGAAGTAACACTGAGAAAAATGAAAAGCAGAAAGGCACCAGGTTTGGATGAGGTGAGTATGGACATGGTGAGAGCAGTTGGAGAGGTGGGGAAGCAATGGCTATGTTCGGTGATCGGAGTTGTACAGAACAAGAAAACTCCAAAAAGCTGGAAGAAGGTAATAATTGCACTTTATCATCAAGAAAAGAAGTAGAAGGGGGTGTACAAACTATCAGGGAGTCATTTTAATATGTCACTGACGTAGAGAAGAATGATATGACTTCAGACTAGGAAGATCCACAGTAGATCTCATCTTTGCTCCCGTGGCCCTCAAGGATATTAAAAAGGCATATGATAGTGTATGCAGAAGTAACACAGACAGGATAAAGGAGATGTATGAAGGGAGTGCAAGTTGTAGAAGAGTAGTACGAGGAGAGAGAATAGATTACCGGGCGAGTTGGCCGTGCGGTTAGGAGTGCGCAGCTGTGAGCTTGCATCCGGGAGATAGTGGGTTTGAATCCCACTGTTGGCAGCCCTGAAGATGGTTTTCCGTGGTTTCCCATTTTCACACCAGGCAAATGCTGGGGCTGTACCTTAATTAAGGCCACGGCTGATTCCTTCCCATTCCTAGGCCTTTCCTATCCCATTGTCGCCATTCGACGTATATGTGTCAGTGTGACGTAAAGCAAAATAGCAAAGAGAATAGATTGGCTAGAACAGAAGAACAGTTTGAAACAAGGAAGTGCACTCTCATAATTAAATTTTGTTGTAGTAATGGATGACAGTATAACAAGAGTGGCAGAGGAAATTGGGGGCAAGACGATGAAAGTAATGGTGTTTGCAGACAATTTGATGATATGGGCAAATAATGAGGAGGAAGTTCATGAGCTATTTGATGATGGGATGAAACAGTACAAGGATATGGGATAAAATTCAATATAAAGGAGAGCAAGATGGTACTTACAACCAGGTGGAAGGACAGATCAAGAACTAGAGGAATGATTGGCAGGAAAGTACTTAGGCAGCTTAATACAACAAAATGGAAGAGACAGTAAGGAAATAAATGAGCAGGGGAAACGAGCATAAATATTCCTAAAAAAATGTTTGAAGCATAGTGTGGAGTAACAATGGCCCCAAAATAGTAAAAGCGTCATACAACAGACATACTATATCCCAATACTGACATACGCTCAGAAGCTTGGGTAATTGGGGGGAAGAGAGAAAAGCAGGATCCAGGCCAGTGATGTGAAATTTTTAGAATAGGCGTAACAAAAATTGATAAGTAATGAAAAGGTTAGAGAACTAGTTTAAGTGGAACCATTGGAGGATTTCATGGGAGAATCAAGGCTTAGATGGGATGAACACATGAGAATGGAGAAGAAGAGGACAGCCAGGAAGATACATGAGATGAGAGTGAAAGGTGAGAGAACAAGAGGAAGATGGCAGGACAGATGGCTGAAAGGAGTGGAAGAGTGGGTGAAGAAAATATGGTAAGACTGGGAAAAAGTGACAAAATAGTTGGAAAACAGAAGATAATGTAGAGACTTATGTTTGAAATAAACCCAGCCAGTGCAGTGGCTGGAATCTGTTGAGATGATGAATGCTGTATATCTCAGGAGTGACTGTATTTGAAGCTGATCCCTTCATTCCACGGCTTTTCTTAGTGACTGTGACGCACCTTGAAATTAAGTTTGATGCTGAAACTGTCTCTTATCATGCTCCTCAGTCAAACAATTTCTGTGCCGTGGCCAGAAATCCTTTCCACTGGTATTTGCAATGGGCTGTATGTAAAGTGCACACATTATCACACATGCCTTCATGACTTCCTCTTTGGAAACCTTTATACCATTTACCTCATTACATTTACAGTACATTTATGTTGCATGATGTAGCCAAACCCTAATTTCCAAATGCATTTCTCCACTTGCATCAAACATAGCCTGTGTTCACCAGGTCTTCCTCCACACAGTGTAAATTCTTTTCCACACATCTCTGTTACCATCGGTTTCTTGTTGAAGTTCATTCACATTTTTCAGTTGACCAGCAGTTGGAGTCTGTGTAGCTATGGGACTCATTGTGTGAATGATGCCAGAGCAGGCTTGAACATGAGAATTCCAAATGTATGATGCAAGTCTGCCTACTTGCTAGGAGTTCACTGCCGGATGAAGTTTTCGGGTATGAGCACTGACTCATTGTCCATCTCTAATGGGTAAGGAAAATAACTGGTGCTGATAATGAGAAAACAGAACACTAATTCACAAATCTACATTCCATTACTCCAAGTCTGGTGTCTGATACACTCTTAAAGCACAAGAATTACTGGGCTAATTTTGTTTTTTAACATAATATTAATTCTGACTGATACATTAAATGAATGAATTTCCTGCAAAAAACTGAAGAGCAAAGGACACTAGATATTTTTGGCAAGGTGAAACTACAATATACACAGCAAATAATTCAATAAATGCAGTGTTTAATGTTTCCAGAGACAAGATAATTAGTAATTAGTACTCCTTTAATAAATGTTGTATGATCATTTGCTATTTGTTTTACATCCTACTGACACATACAGGTCTTATGGCGACAAAAGTGTAAGAGAGTGCTAGGACTGTAAATAGAACGACCGTGGCCTTAATTAACGTACAGCCCCAGCATTTGCCTGGAGTGTAAATGCAAGTTTATAACTATGTGGCCCAATGTTGCATAGTCACTGTCCTAATCCATACCAGAATATATCCCTAGAGATGGCTTATGATAATAGGAGTGTAGATCTATAAATATAGCTAGCGAAAGAACATATTGTATTTCTAAGTGCGATGCAGCCAATTACAAACAAAATACTGAAAGATTAGGATGTTTTATTAAGAAGGAAGCCATTCTTATCAGTATATACAATAATAAAGTTTTATTATGAATCCACCTGTTCAATACATTATAATGTTGTCACATTTAAAATAACTTCATTAGTTAAAAAGTTATATATGGGACATGTTTCGCTCCTTTATAGAGCATCATCAGCCAAATCTGAATCTCGAATAATAATTATTTACGTAAATAATGACTTAAGAACTATTAGAACATTTTTGACAAACTTAAAACTTATTCTATTAGAATATCATAAAATGTAAAATCTTTGTATACATGGCTTAATTACATGTGCTTTATAGGAAGATACATTGAAATTATGGAAGAGAGAGTACTAAAATATGAAATAAAATAAAAATATATATATCATGTCCAAAATCTTAGAAAGACGTGAAAATCAATCCTAGGAGCTAAATTTGAGGATTTTCTTTTTTTGTCAAAAATGTTCTAATAGTTCTTAAGTCATTATTTACATAAATAACAATTATTCGAGATTCAGATTTGGCTGATGATGCTCTATAAAGGAGCGAAACGTGTTGTTGAACTAGTGGATTATAAGTTAATACTTATATGCATTTATAGAAATCCTTCTAGTAATGTTGAAACTTTTTATAATAATATTGAAATTATTTTAGATGACCTACAGAATCATAACAAAAATGTAATAATCATGGGTGACTTCAATGTAGATTTTTTCGGGAATAATGGTGGGCGAGATAAGCAAAGGCTAGAAATGTTGTTTTCCTTGTACGGTTTAAAGGCAGTTGTAAATCAACCAACTAGAATATCTGGGGATACAAAGTCAGCAGTAGATCAAGTTGTATTGAATGAGGAAATGTGGAACTATGAAATAGAAGTTTATGATACAGGTTTTTCAGATCATTTTGCTCAAATTGTGCATCCAAATTTTAGGGTAATAGGAAATCATAATTTAAAAAATAACAATGTAATTTACAGGGAAACTAGAATGTGCAACAAGGAAAATATTTCATATTTTAACCAGTTATTGGCCAAGGAAACTTGGGAGAGTGTATATAGAAATAACTAAACTAATGAGGCCTTCAGTGAGTTTTTGGGTTTGTTCGATTATTATTATCAAGTGGCTATACCAGTCAAAAGGGTAATTGTAAAGAATTATAGGAATGGGTGGATTACAACAGGAATTAGAAATTCAAGTAGACGATTAAGGTTTTTAAGCAAATGTGTGAAAGGGAGTAACACCTCATCTGAATTGAAGGATTATTATAAGAAATATAAGAACATATATCAAGAAGTTTTGAAGGCTGCCAAAAGATTGCATAATGAGAATGAGCTAAAAAATTCTAAAAACAGGTCTAAATGTATGTGGAACATTATAAAAAGGGAGAAAGGTACTCTAGTTCCATTAAAAAATAATATTACTCTTACAAATGCAGGGAAAGAAGTCAGTGATCCAGAAGAAGTTGCAGAAATATTTAGTAACTATTTTATAGAAGCAGTTTTGAGATTAACGGAAAATTTTCAAACATCAGTGACAAGAACAGGCTTGAATACAGTTCACAGGAATGTATCATCCATGTTTCTTACTCCTGTGACTGAGCAAGAGATAGATAAGATAATAAAACAGATGGGTAAAAAGAAGTCTTCTGGTTTAGATGGTTATTCAAACTACCTTATTAAATGCTGTTACCAATACATAATCAAGCCTCTCTGTTACTTGATAAATTTGTCACTAACCACTGGTAAATTTCCAGACAAATTCAAGGTAACCAAAGTTGTTCCGATACATAAAAAGGGTAGTGAAGAAGATTCTGGTAACTATAGGCCTGTCTGCCTCCCCTCTGTATTCTCCAAAATACTGGAAAGAATTATGTACGATAGACTGTTATCATTCTTAGAGAAACATAATATATTAGCTGGTTGCCAGAATGGCTTTCGTAAAAATAGATCAACTACCACAGCATTCATTAACTTTATTGAACTGATATATGGCACACTAGATGGGAAGGGTGCATGTTTAGGTATTTTCTTGGACTTAACAAAAGCTTTTGATATAATTGACCACAGCTTACTTTTAGAAAAGTTATACATGTATGGAGTTCGGGGAAAGGCCTATGACTGGTTCAAATCATTTTTAGGGGATAGAAGACAGATTGTTGAAATATCATATACCGGTACTGATTTGAGCAAAAATGTAATTAAGAATGTGTATTCCTGTGCCAGAAACATAGATCATGGTGTTCCACAGGGGTCAGTTTTAGGACCATTATTATTTTTAGTATTTATTAATGATATCGTCCAAATTGTCAATGATATTCAAGGAGTGCAATTAACTTTGTTTGCAGATGATATTACTGTTTTTGTAGCTGATCAAAGTTCTGAAGGGTTAGAAATGAAGGCAGGCAATATAGTGAGTAATATCCTGAGCTGGCTTGAAGATAATAAATTAATTTTAAGTAAACAGAAAACTTCTGTGATTAGATTTCACCATAAGATTAATTTAAATATGGAAGTTGGCCCAATATCATTTGGAGAGACCATAATTGAGTACTCATCATCAACAAAGTTTCTTGGCTTGTGGATGGATGAATCATTAACCTGGGAAAAACATACAGAGTTTATAGGGAAAAAGCTTAGTAGAATTTATTTCATGATAATATCTTTGAAAAATAGTTTTAATTTAAAGGCTTGCCAAATTATGTATTTTGCATATGTCCATCCCAAACTAACCTATGGAATCATTTACTGGGGGAATTCACAATATAGCGAAGTCATCTTTAAGTTACAAAAGAAAATAATTAGAGGAATGGCTGGTGTCGGCAGGAGGACAAGCTGCAAGAAATACTTTAAACTTTATTTTATTTTACCATTGCCTAGCCTTCATATCTTCCATACACTTGTATATATGAAGGAGAATGTAAACAGCTACACCATAAACTCTGATGTACATAGGCATAATACTAGAAATAAACACAGTCTGCACATAGAACCACACAAAACTATGCTATATGAATCAAGTTTGAGTAATGCAGGAGTACATTTATTTAATAAATTACCAGACTACATTAAGCAGATAAAACCATGTTCAAAATTTAAGAAAGAATTATTCAAATTTGTTTCTAACCATTGTTTTTATTCTATTGAAGAATACTTAGCTCTTGAAAATTAACTTATGTATCACTTTTTTTTTTTTAATCTGTGCCTCTTTACCACATTGTATATTTCTCTTTATTTATCATGGCATGTATATTACTGTTTTATCCTTTGTTACTGTAAATATGATTATTGACGTGTCCCATATCACTGTATGATCAGTTGGACGAAATACAATACAATACAATACAATGTCCCATATATACCTTTTTAACTAATGAAGTTATTTTAAATGTGACAACATTATAATGTATTGAACAGGTGGATTCATAATAAAACTTTATTATTGTATATCAACAGATTTCAATACGGATTAAAACATAAGATTAGTCACTTGCAATTCTTATCAGTGTCGACTTAGTTAACACATTGGCTACCACCTGATGCACATGTGCATCATTGTATATGATCTGTTTTTGCTTGTCGTTACTGGTCGGTGCAGTGATTGGACTTCATTCTTCTGTAACGGCACTCGTATTGAGATTCAAGTTACGTGTCTGGGTTCAAATGTGGCATAATAATGGATGAAAGGGCAATGACAATTCTACTGGTCCTTCAAATTCCAACACAAAAAGTAAATGAAAAACTCAAATCAATGAAAAAGTTATGTAAAGTGTGCCACAAAAAGGGGAAAAGAACAGACTCCATTCATTATTATCCTCATTTTCTTGAATTTCCTGCACTTTGATTAGAGCCTTGCTTTAGGATTTACCACTCATGCTATACATGAGTGAATGACTACAATAATATTCACTACTACATCAAAAAGCAGGTACTGAAAGATATTCTCAGTATGAACAATTATTACATAACAATTTAACATTACTTGCAATACATTGTAAATATGCCGTATTAATAACACGCACGTTGCTGACACGTGTGTCTACCAGCACCTAGAATAGGTATTATATCGTTCTCCAGTGCCTTTTGCATCATCGATGATTTTTCATGAGTATCTGTAAAAACTTCACTTGTAATGTTAAAACTACCATCTACTGCCTTTTAACTAATAGAAAGAAAAGAAAAACATATTAGCTCCTGGGGTGATTTATAGATTTAATTAAAGTGGCAGTAAACATGTTAATGAAACTTAAAAGCTTATTAGTCTGTCAAAAATACTAGTGAAAATATGTACGGTATAATACTATAACATACCTGTAAAAGAAATACACACTTTTAAACAAAGAACGACATGTTTCGTTCTACTAGAACGTCCTCAGATTCTGTCAAATCACTTGTGCATTTATGTACAATATTGTTTACATTGCATGAACTAGTCAATGATTATGAATTGGAAATGTTATAAACAAATATGAACGAAGAATGAATGTAGTAGTTCTCCAATGCCACTTTACTAACTTATGAACATTTTTCTGTACTTATTTTAGTGCTATCTTTCCTTATTAGTATATGGTTCCACTGTGAATTTGAAAGACTTGCATAAAGAATTCAGTGTGTTTAATAACTCTTGTGCATTTGTGACATCACTATCATATATGCATATTGAGTCATCTACTGTTAACTAAAGAAAAGGAAAACAACAGAAAAACCACACATGAAAGCAAAAGTACATTGGGGAACTACGTAAATAAGAACACATACAAAATAAGTAATATTTTCAGAAAACAAGATTTAAAAGCAGCCTTTAGAACAGCCCTGCCTGAGGTGCCCTCTTATGGCGCCCTTCACAATTAATTTCCAAATTAAATTTTACTTAATTTTACTTAATATTTTGCATTTCAATAAATATTCTTACTTTTCTCTTAAAAATACCGTCCTCAAGGTCAGGAAATTTGTTATATCCGTACCTCCAAATACACAAAGTGCTTTGAGTAAGCCATAAATGTGATCTAGGCCTAACTGACTCGTGTCCGCAATTAGTGAAGAGATAGAAGAAAGGTTCAGAAAGAGAGCTATTCGACATGTAAGTAGTTGCGAGAAAGGGAAATCCTCAACAAACCTCTCACTGGGGGGTGGGGCTAGCACCAGGTATAAGGCCCTCCCTACTCACGGAGCCAAATATAGTCGCATATTTATTCTGCCAAACAGAACCGCTTCCTTATGATTCACTTGATTGTAATGCCATAAACTACCTACCATGACAGAGTTTCACCAGGACGACAATGGGTCACCCAATTTGCCCACAAAGTAACTTTAATCCCAACAAAGCTGTGCCGTAAGCAATGAACAAACGATTTATGAAAGTCTTGCAATTGGAATGTTCCCAGTTCCTAGCTTTCAGGCGAACATTCAGTATTACTTGTGGGCTTATGCAGGGCTTATGGAATACATTTTGAGTGCCTTGTGTTGTGATGAGTTGTACATTCAACATGTTTCCTGTGCTTTTTTCATTACTATTTAAACTTTAAATTATTCAGTTTATAATCAGTTATATTTCATTAAACATAACCCTTCTTAACATGGCTAAAAATCAAAGAAATCATAACTTTAACAGTAAATGGGAGGACCAGTATTGCTTTATTGAAAACAAAGGAAAGTCTGTGTGTTTATTGTGTAATGCTAGCGTGTCTGTTCCTAAAAGAAGTAATGTACAGCGACATTTTTTGACTAATCACAAAAAATTTAACAGTGAATTTCCTGTTAATTCTGAACTAAGAAAACACAAAGTGAAAGACCTAAAATCTTAATTATCACTGCAACAATGTGCGTTTAAGAAACCACTTCAGCAAACGCGTAACGTGACAATAGCTTCTTACAAAGTTTGTTACGTCCTAGCTAAAAGGAATCTCACAAAGATAAATCTGAATTGATATCTTCAAAGGACTTCAGTTGTCTCACCAAACTGTTGCTAGGCGGGTTGAACAGATTTCAAATAATATGGAATCTCAATTACATCAGGATTTGAAATCGTGTGAACATTTTTCACTCCAGTTTGATGAACGTGCTGATATGTCTGACACTGCTGAGTTGTATTTGCTAGAATGGTTTTTAAAGATTTTACGGTAAACGAAGAATTTGTCAAGCTATTGCCACGTCAAGGACGTACTAGACGAGACGAAATATTTAATGCTTTTGTTAAATTCACGAAAGAGTGTAACTTACCACTGTCAATGCTTGTCGCTACAACAACAGATGGGGCACCGTCTATGACTGGTAGAAATAATGGATTTCTTTCTCTTTGCGCTAAGGATGAATCATTTCCAAGGTTTTAAAGTTGGATCATGTCATGAAAATTATAACACATGCCGTGAATTATATAAGATTGTCATCTACTCGTCATCGATTGTTCAGAAATATTTTATGTATGTCAGATTCGGAGTATGCTTCCTTCATGCAGATGTAAGGTGGCTTAGTAGGGGGAAAACACTCGAACGGTTTTGCTGCCTGTTGGATGAGATACGAGACTTTATGAAATCATCTCCTGGGAAATATTATCACGAACTTGATGATATACCTTGGCTAATCGAATTAGCATTCTTGGCTGACATCACCTCAAAATTAAACGAGTTAAATCTCGAATTGCAAGGAAAAGATCATAATATTTCAGGTATGATAAGTATTGTCAATGCATTTGAAAAGAAACTTAAGGTATGGATTGTCCATTTAAATAGAAATTCCCTTCCACATTTTCCAAATTTGAAATCTATGGCAGATACAGTAAATGGCGGCAAGCGTTATTTTTCATCTCATGCTAAACATCTTGAAACTCTTGGGTCCAAATTTGGTAGCAGATTTAGCCAGTTTTCGATGCTTGAACCAGTGATCATGTTTGTCAATAATCCCTTCGCTTCTGTTGACGTTTGTGAGCTTGGAGGGAGGGTATGTGAAATATTCGAAAATTATAATCCTGAAGAATTAGAAATGGAAATTTTAAGCCTTCAGTCAGACCTTTCTTTGAAATCCTCCTACGCAACATGTGGCAATATCTGGACTCTGGTGGACGGTAAAAAATATCCCATTAGCCGCAGTATTGCTCTGAAGATGCAATCTTGTTTTGGTTCAACCTATCTTTGTGAAGTCACGTTTTTGACTATGAACATAATAAAAAACAAATACCGATCCTGCCTGACAGACTCACACATGGATGACGCGTTAAGAGCATCCTGTTCCAGTTACACACCAGACTTTCCTCAACTTGCAGCGAGCATGCAGTGCCAGATTTCACATTAATTATATGAGCAAATATATTTTCATATAATTTTTAATTATAGATTTATTATTATTATTATTATTATTATTATTATTATTATTATTATTATTATTATTATTATTATATAGTCGTTTTAGTACCGATAACAGTAGTCGAATTAGTGGAATCGTACTTGGCGCCCGCATACCCTTATTTATCATAAGAATGTGCTCGCGTAGAAACGAACGTTGGACAGCCCTGCTTTAGAGTGAACAACACACACTGCAAAGTCACATCAGCAAATGCAATCTAAACAAAAAAGAATTTTTCTCCAAGTCAGAAGTTTATGACCTTCTAATTTTTTTTTTTTTTTTTTCACAAGTAGGCTAATATGACATAAATATAAATTCATGAGTAAATTCCATTGTTGGACGCGGTTGTGAATGATTAGTAGTTGAGAGTGCTCTTGTCTTATCGTAGTGATAAAGTAGTTAAAACCTATTGGTTCAAGAACCAAACTGCACCACCACATATTATATAGGCCAAGCAAAAGGTAATTTCCACATCAGATACAAAGAACACAAAAATGCAATTTGATACAATCAACATTCAGCCTTTGGAGAACATGTATACGACAACTCTCACCATTTCACATACATTGGCACAGACCTAAAAATTTTACACATGTAAATTAGAAGCAAATCTTTGAACATTAAAGAAGCTATCAAAATGTACATTTCAAGAAGAGCAAATCAAACCATCATCAATGATCACACACATTTGAAAAATTCACCCCACTTTGCCCAACTAAATTAAACCACATTTTCAGTTTTTTGCTTTAGCTTCATGAATCCCACAGCAGACTACTCTGACTTAAATGTCTGGAATGTGGGTTAGGATATTCTTATCTATAGTAAATTCTCCAAATTCAAGCAGAGTCTTTGCCAACTGAGAAGTTTTAGTAGGTTATTATTTATCACTAAAAACAATGACTTAAAAGATTCCTTAATTCAGTTCCTTACTTTTAGTTCATCATAATCGTTAACTAACATTAAACTTACTCCCTAATACACAAAAATGCATTATAACATGAAGAAGCTACACTTCTACTCCCCTCTCCAACGAACAAGAGTCAATGCTCACAACATTCACCTCAACTCCACTTCATGAAATAAAGTTATTGCCTACAAAACATAATTTCACACATTTTGCATTAGCGCTTAATGAATTTCACAGGAGGCTACTCTGACTTAAATGTCTGGAATGTGGGTTAGGATATTCTTGTCTGTAGTAAATTCTCTGAATTTATGCAGCATATTCAGCAATTGAGAAGTTTTAATAATGTCTTAAAAGATTCTTTAATTCAGTTCCCTACTTTTAGTTCATCAAAATCATTAACCTACATTTTTTACTCTCTAATACACAAAAATACATTATAAGATGAAGAAGCAGCACTCCCTCTCCCCTCTCCAATGTACAAAGTCAATGTGCACAACAATCTCCTTATCCCCCCCACACTCCTCCCCCCCGTGCCTATTTAGCTACCAAGACAAAGACTGGAGCTAAGAAACTGGTGTCAGTCCAAATACAGTTGCTGAAGGTAATGGACGATAGCAGCTAAGATAAGTATAGAAACATTTCCCTAAGTTACTAAAGTGACAGTGAAGGACTATTACATTCATTAGTTCATAGCATCACCAATTCATAATCATTGACTAGTTTATGCAACATAAAGAGAAATGGATTTTAACATGTGCTTATTATTTAATGCTCATTACCAAGATTACTTTTGAAGTTGAAATACCCTTCTATTTTTTTTTTTTTTTTTTCACAAGTAGGCTAAAATGACATAAATATAAATTCATGAGTAAATTCCATTGTTGGACGCGGTTGTGAATGATTAGTAGTTGAGAGTGCTCTTGTCTTATCATAGTGATAAAGTAGTTAAAACCTATTGAAATTTGATTAATTTTGTGTGTGTAATCCATTTAGTGCTATTTATGTATTTGTGTTTAGTGCTTATTGGTAGAAATTAAGAGTAGTGATAATATTTAAATTTTATATCAAGTAATTCAATTGGTGTTTGGTAGATTACGTGTTCTAGGTTAAGTAGGCTAGGTGTACTTTGTTTTGAATTTTGGTTGGTTACCTTTTTTAAAAGTTAAATATCTGTAGGTTTTTTGGTAGAATACTTACCATACAAATGATCACAAAATGAGGATAAAGTTGGAATTCAAGAGGACAAATTGGGAAAAATATTCACTTATAGGAAGGGGAGTGAGGCATTGGAATAACTTACCAAGGGAGATGTTCAATAAATTTCCAATTACTTTGAAATCATTTAAGAAAAGGCTTGGAAAACAACAGATATGGAATCTGCCACCTGGGTGACTGCCCTAAATGCAGATCAGGATTGATTGATTGATTGATTGATTGATTGATTGATTGATTGATTGATTGATTGATTGATTGATTGATTGATTGATTGATTGATTGATTGATTGATTGATTGATTGATTGATTGATTGATTGATTGATTGATTGATTGATTGATTGATTGATTGATTGATTGATTGATTGATTGATTGATTGATTGATTGATTGATTGATTGATTGATTGATTGATTGATTGATTGATTGATTGATTGATTGATTGATTGATTGATTGATTGATTGATTGATTGATTGATTGATTGATTGATTGATTGATTGATTGATTGATTGATTGATTGATTGATTGATTGATTGATTGATTGATTGATTGATTGATTGATTGATTGATTGATTGATTGATTGATTGATTGATTGATTGATTGATTGATTGATTGATTGATTGATTGATTGATTGATTGATTGATTGATTGATTGATTGATTGATTGATTGATTGATTGATTGATTGATTGATTGATTGATTGATTGATTGATTGATTGATTGATTGATTGATTGATTGATTGATTGATTGATTGATTGATTGATTGATTGATTGATTGATTGATTGATTGATTGATTGATTGATTGATTGATTGATTGATTGATTGATATAAGGAATTGTAACTTCCACAGCTTTCACATTCATGCAGAAAATAGACAAGGTATTTTGTATAGATATCCATTCAAAATATCAAGAAGGTAATAATTTATTTAATTAAATAACATGATGTGCCCATAAAATTTTGTTTTTAAAAAGAAGAAGTTGAAGAGAATATAGAGTATTTCACTGGAGAATTACTTAATAGTCTTTGGATTGGTGGTGACTGTTTGTGGCTTACTGATGAGAACAAAGATTATAAGTTAGTTGAGAAAACAAAAAATAATAATTAGCGGATTTCTGTATTCCGATTTTTTGCAGTTCCAAGTCCCTGGTGTACTTTGTACCTTTTACCTTCGATTATTCATCAAGTAAAAATTAATAATCAAATTCCTGTAACCCGATAGTTGCACTTAAAATCTCTGGTATAGTTTTGAAAGAAGTTTTTGAGAAATTATTGTAGACATCCTATTTTCTTTTTTCAGCATTTAAGGACAGTTTTAATTTCTGTCCCTGCATAGTAGGAAATAATTACATAACCATATTTCTATTATTCATGTAAACTTTCCAGAATTAGATACTGTTTAGCACAGTTTAGAACTGTAGTGTAGTTATTAGATATGGTAGTATCTCCCATGCATTCTATACTTTTGTATAATTTTCGCTACTTGCTTTACGTCGCACCGACACAGATAGGTCTTATGGCGACGATGGAACAGGAAAGGGCCAGGAGTGGGAAGGAAGCGGCCGTGGCCTTAATTAAGGTACAGCCCCAGCATTTGCCTGGTGTGAAAATGGGAAACCCTATCGAGCTCGGTTTTGTGTATAATTCTTGTATATTCCTTTCGATATTCAGTACAGTAATTGATGGTAGTTTTAATTTCTGTTACCGCATAGTAGGATAAAGATAATAATATACATTGAGTGGCCAAAAGTCACGGGAAGGGGTGTCCCATTAGAAAAAGTGCCGTGTATGACTCCTGAGCGTTGCGGCTAGCTGTGGCGAAGCTGAGCAGTCTGTCACAGATACCAGTGTCGTGAAGAAGGCAACACGTTGCAAGTTAACTGATTTTCAACATAGGATTATCAGCGACACACGGCGCATAGGTCATAGCATTGCGGAGATTACACACCAATTTGGGTTTCCGAGGTCAACAATGTCGAGGGTGGATCTTCAATATCGCAGAGAGAATGTTACCACCCGCATAAACTTCCATATGAGAAGACAACAGGTGTTTAATGAACGGACACCATGTTGCCTCTGCAGAACCGTACTGAGTGCTCGACGGGCTACTGTTAGATCACCGCCCAGTTGAATGTTCTGAATCAGGAACCCATTTCTACCAGGACTGTAAGAAGGCAACTGCACCACATAGGCTTCACCAGTCGACGACCAACTCATGTCCCTTTGCTGACACCTTCACACAGAGCTCAACAACGTGCATGGGCCGACGAACATCGGCAATGGACCATGGAAGAGTGATGGCGTGTGGTATTGTCCGATGAATCCTGGTTCCAGTTGTATCAAGCTGATGGGCACGTGAGAGTGTGGCATATGCCCCATGAAGCTATGGATCCTGCGTGTCAACAAGGTTGTGTCCAGGCGGGAGTCTACTTGATGTTTTTGGAGTGTACAAGCCTGAAAAGGGTGACGCAGATGATGATTCTGAATGATTTGATAAGAAAATCAGTTATGTGGGAAATGATATGGAGAGGAACATGATTGTAGCAGGTGATCTCAATTTACCAAATGTTGACTGGGAAGGTTATGTGAACGACAGAAAGCATGACCATCAAATGGCAAATAAGTTAATCTGAGAAGGATAGCTGAATCAGAAAGTGATGGAACTAACTAGAAGGAAGAATATTCTGGATGTGGTGATGGTAAAATCAGATGAGCTCTGTAGAGAAACTGAGTAATAGATGGTATTAGTGATCGCGAAGCTGTTTTTGTCATAGTTAAAAATAAATGTGATAGAAAGGAAGGTTGTAAAAGCAGGACTATTAGGCAGAACCATATGACTGATAAGACAGGCATGAGGGAGTTTAAAAAAATTATTTATATCGTTGGGAAACGGTAAATAAAAATGTAAACAGACTGTGGGATGGGTTTAAAACAACTGTTGAGGAATGTAAAAACAGGTATGTACCATTAAGAGTGGTAAGGAATGGTAAAGATCTGCTTTATTATAACAGAGAAGTAAAGGGACTAAGAAAGAGGTGCAGGTTGGAAAGAAAGAGAGTTAGAAATGGTTGTGAAAGTAAGAAGAAATTGAAGGAACTTACTAGGAAATTAAATCTAGTGAAGATGTCATCTAAGGATAACATGATGACAAGCATAATTGGCAGTCATACAAATTTTAGAGAAAAATGGAAGGGAATGTATAGGTACGGGTTCTCCAAGAATCATTAATGAACAAGGGGAGTGTGTATGTAAGTATCAACAGTAGGCAGAAGTACTCAGTCAGCAGTATGTAGAGATTGTTGGATACAAGGATAATGTCCAGGCAGAGGTGATTAATACTAATGAATTACTGAAATTTACCTACAATTACTAAGATATTTGCAATAAGGTACAAAAGTTGATAACTAGAGCAGCAGCTGGAAGTATTGAGATTTTTGAGGATATATCAGGTCAATGGGTTCAGATACAATATGATATCTGAACTACTTAACTGATTACCATTTGCATGAAGGAGCTATACAGAATGAATGAATAATTGCTATATTAGCCCTTGTATATATTGGAAAGGATGATAAACATAAAGCTAAAAATTACAGGCCAGTCAGTCTGACATGTGTTCCATGTAAACTTTGGGAAAGCATTATTTCTGATTATGTTAGACATGTTTGCAAAATTAATAATTGGTTTGATAGAAGGCAGTTCAGGTTTAGGAAAGGTTATTCCACTGAAACTCAACTTGGAGGATTCCAGCAAAATATAGCAGATATATTAGATTCGTGAGGTCAAATGGACTGCATCGTGATTGACCTATCTAAGGCATTTGACATGGTAGATCATGGGAGACTACTGGCAAAAATCAATGCAATTGGACTAGAAAAGAGTGACTGAATGGGTGGCTATATTTCTAGAGAACAGAACTCAGAGAATTAGAGTAGGTGAAGCATTATCTCATCCTGTAATCATTAACAGGGGAATTATTCACGGCAGTATTATTGGACCTTTATGTATTTTTATATATGTGTAAATGATATGATTAAAGAACTGGAATCAGAGATAAGGCTTTTTGCAGTTGATGTTATACTGTATAGCATAACAAATAAGTTACAAGGTTATAAGCAACTGAAAAAAAACCTTGGCAATGTTGTGAGATGGACAGAAGGCAATGATATGATGATAAACAGAGTTAAAAGTCATGTTGTGAGTTTCACTAACATGAAAAATCCTCTCACTTTTATTTACTGCATTGTTTGGGTGAAAGTTCCTTACAGGGATCACTGTAAGTACTTAGGCATTTATATAAGGAAAGATTTATTTGTTTGTTTTTTTGCTATTTGCTTTACGTCACACTGACACAGATAGGTCTTACTGCAAAGATGGGACAGGGAAGGGTCGGAAGTAGGATGGAAGCGGCCATGGTCTTAATTATGCTACAGCACTGGCATTTATCTGGTGTGAAAATGGGACACCATGGAAAACCATCTTCAGGGATGTTGACAGTGGGGTTCGAACCCACTATCTCCCGAATGCAAGTTCATGTCTGTGGCCCCCTAACCGCACAGCCTTTAGCTGGATAGGAAAGATCTTCATTGGGGTAATCACTTGAATAGGATTGTATTAAAGGTTATAGATCACTGAACATTCATTTAGGGGTTGTAGTAAGGATATAGAGGAGAGGGCATGTATGTCTCTGGTAAGACCACAACTAGAGTATGGATCTAGTATATGGGACCCTCACCAGGATTACTCGATTCGAGAACAGGAAAAAAAACAAAACAAAGAAAAGCAGCTCTGTTTGTTCTGTATGATTTCCGACCAAATCATTACGAAAATGTTGCGAAGTGTGGGCAGGGAAGACTTGGGAGAAAGGAGACGAGCTGCTCAACTAAGTGGTATGTTCCAAACTGTCAGTGGAGAGCTGGCGTGGAATGATATTAGTTGATGAAAAAGTTTGAGTGGAAAAGTTGGAAAGATCATAATGTGAAGATAAAGTTAGAATTCAAGAGGACAAATTGGGGCAAATGTTCTTTTATAGGAAGAGGAGTCAGTGATTGATATAATTTACCAGGGGAAATGTTAAATATTTGCAAATATTTTAGAAATTTATTGAAGAAAAGACTGGGTAACCAACAGATAAGGAATCTGCCACCTGGGCAACTGCCTTAAATTCAGATCAGTGGGGAATGATTGATCATATATCCTCACAAATTCCATTCATTATATTATCCTATCCACCTCTGTAATGCAAATATTAGCAGTATTTGGTGCTGCCCTGAAAGGCCAGGTTTCGTTTTCCAGTATTGCCAGATATTTAAGATTGGCAGGAGGGCTGGTATGTGGTTAAAACGGTACATGCAGCTTACCTCCACTGGGGAGGGTGTCTGAAAAGACCTGCACCACCTTGGGACGGGGACATGAATTTACATTTACGTCATATTATCCTGCTTTTTTAACTTCAAATGTAATCTTGGTAATGAGCCAGTGGCGGCTCGTTTGGGAGGCGCTAAGGCGCGCGCCCCCCACTGGGTTCCATTAAATTCGGGAATTTTAATCTTAAATGTTAACAAGGGAAATATTTTACTATAAGATTATTATCAAGGGCGCGAGTTGTACTGTGCTGCGGCGCGATGCGCTGCTGGCCCTACGCAGGAGGGCGCTCTCTCACAGCGGACCAAATACTCCCGAGTCTCGCTTGACTGGCCTTGAGGGAGCCAATCAGAGGCGCAGTAGAGATGTGCTGTTCTACGGAGATTCCAGCGCGTTTCTGCCGCGGCCCATCGTTGCAGCCAACCTACCCGAAACATTGGTGATCTGATTTCTATTTAACAGGGGTCAGTTTATGCCATTTCTCTCCTAAAACTAGGAACTATTTTACTGAGGCACTTACTTGAGTTAAATGTGCCGGTATACATTAAAAATAGTCTTGTAATTTTTAGGATTATTAACTAACGAAACGAGTAACGACTGTAACTACTGGCTCCTCGCACTTGACTCATGTTGGCCATACTCACTGGAGAGCGCAATGTTTAACTTTGTGTTGGTGAATGACCGTGATGTGACTGTGACAAGGTGAAATTAGGAGAAAGGTTGTGATTTATATGTAGGCGTAGTGTTATGTATGCACTTCGTACAGTATGATTACCGTCGAACATATTAAGGAACTAACGTTTTCTTCTCTTTCTACCGAGAAGAAAGTCGAACTGAAGGAGTGTTTTAGGCCGACACCAGACTTTTTGTTGAAAAAAACGGAGACAAAGAAAAATGAAAATAGGGCTTTCCAAAGACAAATTAGTTCTCCTGACGTATACAACAAGAACTCGCGGATATGTGGAAGTGATATCTCAAAAACCTTTTACTGCTTTCCTTGCCCGCTATTCTCCCGTTCTAGGAAAGGAGATAAATGGATCACCACAGGGGTGATATCAATAGTACCATGGACTTTGAAATGCTTGGTGAAGTCAATGTCGTGTCTTGTGTAAGTGATCACTACAATGAAACTATTCGTAAACATAACTCGATGGTGGACAAGAACAGGCAAATATTATTATTATTATTATTATTATTATTATTATTATTATTATTATTATTATTATTATGTTCAGTCTTCAGCCCTAAGGCTGGTTGGATCCTCAACAGCTCTGCCATCAGCTGTAATAGATGGCCTAGGCATCACTGAAGAGGCATACTAGGGAAATGAGGAGTGAGGTAGTTTCCCGTTGCTTTCCTCACTGAGCCAGAAGTTGCTGTTACATATCAGTCTGCGAAGCCCACTGAAATGCACGCACCAACCGACCCTATGAGCAACATTTTCACACCATTCATAGCAGGGACTGGCAGCAGAAGGAATGGAATTACTAGTATCGCTCATACCTCAGTCACTTTCATATTGTCAAAGCCAAGGATAAGACAGAGACAGATCAATGAAATTAACAAAATTGCTCTAGCCCATACCAGAAGACATAGTGCACTGTAAACACTAGGTCCTGCCAGTAAAGGCATATAATAATAATAATAATAATAATAATAATAATAATCATAATCAAAACAATTGCGTATGCATTGCACCGTATAGTGTTCAAATTGTGTATCTTGAGATATTTGTGGAATTATGAAACTAAGGTGCGCCCCCCACTGCTGATATCCACGAGCCGCCACTGTAATGAGCATTAACCAACCGGTAATTGAAGCTCTCTTTGCCTTATGGATTTGCACATGGATTATTCAGTTGCATCTTATACCTGTATATACAGTTATTGCCTATGAATGGTCTATGGAATTAAATGACAGACATATTTTGGTTTTTACATTCAACTTGCTGATGTAAAAATCTCAGTTTATAGGAACTTTAAACATACCATCAAAAGAACAGGTGCTGCAACCCACCAACAGAATCGTATGTAGAGCGAGGGATTACGTCCTGTCATCTCTTGGACATTTCTGGCAAGACGATGAGCCCCATAAAACCAGGAAATAGCAATAACTTCAAAGAATGCCAGGTACATGATTGAAATTGAAGCTGCAAAGTGATCAATCAACTGGAAGAAGTACATTCCTCCCTGTAAGTGGAAGAAAACAGTTATTAATGTCAAACAAACTTCAAACTCATGGAATAAAGCTCAGTTCTCATATTCCTCCCTGTAGGTGGAAGAAAACAGTTATTAATATCAAACCATCTTCAAACTCATGGAATAAAACTCAGTTCTCATATTCCTCCCTGTAGGTGGAAGAAAACAGTTATTAATATCAAACAAATTTCAAACTCATGGAATAAAACTCAGTTCCCATATGTAAACTAATAATTTTAAAAATTCATAATCATACAGGTTTTCATACATTGTAAAGCATAAGAAATGAATATCTTGATTTAACCTTATACAATCATTTGCACAAGAAATACACTATGTGATTGAAAGTATCCGGACACCTGGCTGAACACGACGTACAATTTCGTGGCGCCCTCCATCAGTAATGCTGGAATTTAATATGGTGTTGGCCTACCCTTAGCCTTGATGACAGCTTCCATTCTCACAGGCGTACGTTCAATCAGGTGCTGGAAGGTTGCTTGGGGAATGGCAGCCCATTCTTCATGGAGCACTGCACTGAGGAGAGGTAGCGATGTCGGTCAGTGAGGCCTGGCACGAAGTCGGCGTTCCAAAACATCCCAAAGGTGTTCTATAGGATTCAGGTCAGGACTCTGTGCAGGCTAGTCCATGACAGGGATGTTATTGTCATGTAACCACTCTGCCACAGGCCGTGCATTATGAACAGGTGCTTGATCGTGTTGAAAAACACGATCACCATCCCCGAAGTGCTCTTCAACAGTGGCTAGCGAGAAGGTGCTTAAAACATCAATGAAGGCCTGTGCTGTGATAGTGCTACGCAAAACAACAAGGGGTGCAAGCCCCCTCCATGAAAAGCAAGACCACACCATAACACCACCGCCTCCGAATTTTACTGCTGGCAATACACACGCTGGCAGAAGACGTTCACCAGGCATTCGCCATACCCACACCCTGCCATCGGATTGCCACATTGTGTACCGTGATTCGTCACTCCACACAACGTTTTTCCACTGTTCAATCGTCCTACGTTTACACTCCTTACACCAAGCGAGGCATCGTTTGGCATTGGCCTGCGTGATGTGTGGCTTATGGGCAGCCGCTCGATGATGAAATCCAACTTTTCTCACCTTCTGCCGAACTGTCATAGTACTTGGTGTGGATCCTCATGCAGTTTAGAATTCCTGTGTGATGGTCTGGATAGATGCTTGCCTAGTACACTTTATGACCCTCTTCAACTGTCGGCGGTCTCTGTCAGTCAACAGACGAGATCGGCCTGTATGCTTTCATGCTGTATGTGTCCCTTCACGTTTCCACTTCACTATCATGTCAGAAACAGTGGACCTAGGGATGTTTAGGAGTGTGGAAATCTCGTGTACACACTTCTGACACAAGTGACACCCAATCACCTGACCACGTTCGAAGTCCGTGAGTTCCACAGAGCGCCCCATTCTGCTCTCTCACAATGTCTAATGACTACTAAGGTTGCTGCTATGGAATACCCGACAGTAGGTGGCAGCACAATGCACCTAAGATGAAAAACGTATGTTTTTGTGGGTGTCCGGATACTTTTGATCACATAGTGTATTTATACCATGAAGGAGTTGTCAGTTTGCTGCAGAACTCTGCATGCAGTTACATCTCAAGCTCATAGTCAAATGATTAGAGTACTGAAATGATTAGTTGAGAGGTCTTGTCACCTGAGGCTGTGAACATGCTGCCACCTGTGGCCTATATAAAGGCTCTCAGAAGCCTACCTCTGGAATGCTGATTCCGGTTGTGGAAAGCTCGTTCACAACTTGACATGCCTTGCAACTACCAGTAAATCAAAGAGATGTCACCTACTAATCAGAGTTTGAGAAGTGGTGTATTATCGGAATATGCGAGGCCGGATGCTCATATTGACAAATCGCCCATCACCTAGGCCATTTTGATCGGACTGTTAGGGTGTGTTGGGAACGGTGGATATGTGAGGGCATTTACACATGGCAGATGGGCTCAGGATACATGCAACTGACTACCAGGAGAGGGGATCATCAAAATCCTCCGACAATCACGAGCAGATCATCTGTTACGGTATCCACCATTCAGCCACATGTAACACCATCATCATAGGCCCCTATATCTATGCAAACCATTTCCATGTGCATCGTTAAAGGAAATTTAATAATAAATAATGTTATTTGTTTTACGTCCCACTAACTATTTTTTTAAGGTCTTCGGAGACGCTGAGGTGCCGGAATTTAGTCCCGCAGGAGTTCTTTTACGTGCCAGTAAATCTACAGACACGGGGCTGTCGTATTTGAGCACCTTCAAATACCACCGGACTGAGCCAGGATCGAACCTGCCAAGTTGGGGTTAGAAGGCCAGCGCCTTAACCGTCTGATCCACTCAGCCCGGCAACGGAAATTTAGTCTGACGCCACCCATTATGTCTCAAACCTGTCATCTCCACTTACCATGGTGTCATAAACGACAAACCTAGACTGGTACGGACTGGAACTAGACTGTCTTAACAAATTCAGGTTCTCTTTGTCCCTTGACAACACCCATGTTCGGGTCTGGAGGCCCCTTGGCGAGAATCTCAAACTTGCATTTGTTGTGGCACAACGTACTGCCTCAACTATTGTTCAATTTTGGTCAAAGCAAACGAGATTTTCAAAACAGAAAATCATGTTCCAGTGGTTAAGATTCCATGTAAAATTGGTGATCCTGTGGCTTATAACATAAAATTATTATTCATAGGTCTATACGATGGCACGTTTCTTCTTTGTGTACAAACAGGTAAACAATATTGGAGAATTAATATGATGATGACGTGTGGCCTCCAAAGAGGCCTGGTGCAGGTCTTTCGAGTCGATGTCCTATAGGCGACCTGTGCGTCTGTGAGGATGGGGCCCTACCTATGATGAATTCTAATGATGAAGACAGCACACACACCCAGCCTCCGGGATGTTGGAATTAATCAATGAAGGTTAAAAACCCCGGGAATCGAACCCGAGATCTACGGACCAAAAGCCAGCATGCTAACCATTTAGCCATGTTGATGATGATGATTATTATCATGATTGTTGTTTTAAAGCAGCCTTACTTCAAGGTCATCAGCCCCTGAAAGGATTAGCACTTTTTAAGAATTGTGCAGGATTGCAGAGAAATCATTAGAGCTCATGCTGTCAGAGTAATGGAAAGAATATAGCAAAGAAAAATTAGGGAAAAAACATGAAAATGCAAATACCATATTTACGCAAATAATCCCCGCATATTTTTAAAAAAAATATTTGAGTCACGAAATTGGGGTGCAGGTTTTATTTGCGTCAAGGTTGCCAACACACTCCTGGCTAATCTACTTTTCGATGCTGAGTGTACAGTTATGATTTGTGCAACCGTAGATGGAAGAAAATTGTCCCCATATGTCATATTTAAACGGAAAACAATTCAGACTTTTAATTCTAAAATGAATTTACATTTTTTTTAAATAGTACCGTATTTTACAGAGTAATTTAAATTCAAAATTTCGCCGCGTCATGACAGAACACGTCTTCCAGAATGTGCAGGGGTAGCTTTCCGCACTTTCACTCACTTCGGTGTGTCTATAGTGTCTTCCATAGTTGAAAATAGAGTGAAATCGTAATTCTTTTGTATTCAGCGTTTTAAGGAATGGCACATCATGTAGCAGGCAGTACGCGGAAGAGCAAAATCTGCAAACTGGCAAGGGTTGGTATTTCTGAATTACAAGATGGCTGTTAATTGAAAATCACGTAATTGGAAGTCCGATTTCTGTATTACAAAGACTTTGAATTAACGAGGTTTTACTGTATTGCAGAACTAACATCAGATTTCACCGGTGTGTCTATTTCAAGCGTTTACATCGCACGAAAAGAATTATCCACCACCAGTCATGTTACTGTCCAGTAAAAAGAGACCACGTGTGAGAAGTGTTTTAGACGTGGAGTGTGACAAACTTGTAAGTAATTTAGGAGAGGATTCTAGTGATGCAAGAGACAACGAATCTTCCCATCTACAGGGAATCGAGCCTATTGCAAGTTCAGATTAAAGAAATACCTGTCATATAATTAGACCTACTTGCTCATTTTCATGGAAAATATATTTCATAGCAATGATAATGTATTTTATCATCTCAGGCAAAGCAGCTATATCCGTAAATTTACATGTTCATATTTGCATAAAGACCACGTGGACCTCGTGGAGTGATACGAAATGTTTGTTTATGCCTAAGTTACTCTTTTGATGGAAGGAATTTTAGCTCATTTTTTATTTTCAAAATGAGCCTTCCTAAAATGAGGGTGAGGGCATTATTCGACGGCGGGGATTATTCGGGTAAATACTGTATATGAAGAACAGGTTGTTTACAGAAGTGGAACTTCAACAGTGAAGATGATTTTCATTTCAAGATGGCAGTTGGATAACCTTTATTAATTTAATTGTGTCCTCAGAGCAAAAAGTTATGTATTGCCTGTCTTAATCTTCCGTTGATATTATAATCAATCAGGACAGTCAAAAAGCCCTCCAATCAGTTCCTGAACACATTTTTGTGGTATTAAACCACTTTATTTTTCTTTTGCCTTATTCTCTGGCATATATCATTCTCTCCATTCTGCTGTACTTTTACACATCACAAGGAACACTATAAGAAAATGCTTTTACAGTTATTGTAATCCTTTCTGTTCTCTTGCTAGTGGAACAGTGCACTCACTGTTTTTGTCTAGTTGGAATGAACCTTAATTCCACTCCAATCCTATTACTCTATGAAGTTATTTCATTCCTTCCTGGCCAATATAGTCAATCAGTTCTGATTCAGATTCAGGAAATTGTTTGAAATTGTAGTTAATCTATAACTTTTAAATCTGAAATTTGACATTACATGAATGATTTCAATCCCTACTCTTTCCTACCTAATAATTGTTAAAAGGTACACTTTTACCATCCAACAGATATTCACAGTTCAATAAAACTTCACGTGCTTAAATTTTATGCCATCCTGCACATCTAGAAAGAAAATTTAAGTCATTTTAAAAGTATGGATGCATCCTTTCTGGATTAGAAAGCGATGACTCCCACTGAAAAACACCATTTGACCTCTCAGCATGTAGCAAGGAAAAGTAACATTACATTTCTGTAGGAAGAAAGAAAGAAACAGAATGATTTATGATAAATCATGCATCATAAAATATAAAGTACATCCTTACCTCCATAATATTGGGCAATCCAAAAAGGAAGGAAATAATGCAGACCACTAATACCAGCATTTCATGGCAGACCAGTCTCCTCCTTATCCAATTGGGAAAGCCATCTTGAATAGATGTCACTACCACTTCCACAATTGCGAACTGCAATTCAAAATATATCCACATCAATATGCATTTTATTTATATTAAATTTTGCATATAAAGAAGAAAAATAAAGCAAAGAAAAATATACTTCTCTCCCACCCTCCCTATGTTCAATACTTGAGAATTTTTTTTTTTTTTTTGTAAGCATGTTCTTTTCTTTTTGATCGGACCTGGCTGAATTGTTTTGATGTTTGAATGCTGGCTTTTAATAAGGGTTTGTTTATAATAATGATGTTTCTATTATTTTCAACATATATAAAATAAGAATTTTGTCTGTACATTGCTGAGAATTAAGAAAGAATATTATTTGTGTATCGATCATGTCCACAGTAAGAAGGAAATGCAATTTTTAATTTTCTGTCATTTCTTTCTGTATGTATGTACGTACGTGAATCACGAGAAAATGTCTGAAACAGAATTTAATGAAAATCGGTATGTAAAGTCGGAGAGAATAAGGCACTGCAATCTAGGCTATAAATAATTTTAATTACTCTGGGTGAAATGGTAGTTTAGGGGTAACCTAAAATGAACAAATATCCATGTCATTAGTGGGGTTTTTTTTTTCTTCTTTTTTTTGGTTAAGAAAATACTTTTCAGTGTTGACTTAGTAAAATGTAACAAAAACTTTCCAGTCTGTCAAACATGCAAACATTTCAAATAACTTATAGTGCAATAAACATACCTGTAATAAAAATGCACACTATTATACAAAGAATGGCAACTTGTTTTGTTCTACAAGAACATCCTCAGATTCAATCGAATCACTTAAATCATGCGTATATATGTACAGTACCGGTATTGTTTACGTTGCATAAACTTGTCAATGATAGAGAGTTAGGTGATAATATAAACAAGTAATTAACAAATAATGATCTTATAAGTAAGAAACACTTCTGTATTTTAGACTGCCGAAGTTTAGTCTGTTGTCACCAAACACTATTTCAGAACTGTGGTCATAGAGAAGCTAGTCAGGCAAATTGTGAAGCCAAAAACTCAAGTCACTTAAAATCAAAATCAAAATTACATTTAATAAGAAATGTCTAGAATGAAGCTTGTTCCTAAGTACATACATACCCATAAAAGCTAAACCCACAACAACTTTGGCTAAAATATCAACATCCCAATCACAGTTATTATGGATCAGAAACAAAATTAAATTTGCACACACAAAGAAACAGGAAATCAACAAACAAATTCTATGCATCCATTTAAACCTAAGCAACTTCTGATACCACACTTAATGGACATCCTACTCTAACATTTTACATGATTACATTAAAAAAGAAGCAATTAGGGAACAGAAGATCATCTATATATATATAAAATAACTTGTCCTGACTGACTGACTGACTGACTGACTGATCATCGCCGAGCCAAAACTACTGGAGATAAAGAAATGAAATTTTGGGAATACATTCATATAAAGATGTAGGTGCTCGCTAAGAGAGGATTTTAGAGAATTCCATCGCTAAGGGGGTGAAAAGGGGGTGAAATTTTAAAATGAGCGTATTTATATCTCAAAACTTTAAAAGTTTACAGATGTAAAAATTGGCATTTAGAATCTTCTTTAAAAATAAGGAAATACGTACTTTTTTGTTTTCGGAAAATCGCAATAGGAGGGGTAAAAAAGGGTGAAAAATGGTGAATGCCTTTAATCAGTATACCGGTACTTATATATCAAAAACTAAAGATAATACAGACCTGAAAATTGGTACTTTTGATCTCTTTTAAAAATAAAGAAACACGTATTTTTTATTTTTGGAATGTCCAATTAATGGTAGGGTGAAACGGGGGGTGAATTATTAAAATGAGTGTATTTATATCTCAAAACTTTGAAAGTTTACAGATGTAAAAATTGGTACTTAGAATCTTCATTCAAAATAAAGAAACATGTATATTTTGTTTTTGGAAAATCCCAGTAGGAAGGGTGGAAAGGGGTGAAAAAGGGTTGAATGCCTTTAATGAGGCTACTTATATTGGAGAACCTGAAGATATTACAGACCTGAAAATTGGTATTTGGGATCTACTTAAAAATAAAGAAACAGGTATTTTTTCGTTTTTGGAAAATCCAAATAATGGGGGGGGGGGGGCGAAAAGGGGGATGAATTTTTAAAATGAGTGTATCTACATCTTAAAACTTTAAAAGTTTACAGATGTAAAAATTGGTATTTAGAATCTCCTTTAAAAATAAAGGAACACTTTTTTTTGCTTTTGGAAAATTCAAATAGTGGGGGGGGGGGGTGAAAATGGGTTTAATTTTTAAAATGAGTGTATATACATATCAAAACTTTAAAAGTTTGCACATGTAAAAATTGATATTTAGAATCTGCTTTAAAAATAAAGGAACACTTATTTTTTTCTGTAAATCCCAATAGGAGGGGTTAAAAGGATGAATAATGGGTTGAATGCCTTTAATGAGGATACATATATCTCAGAAACTGAAGATATTACAGAATTGAAAATTCGTATATGGGATCTCCTTTAAAAATAAAGAAACACGTATATTTTTTTGTTTTTGGAAAATCCAATTAATGGCGGTTAAACAGGAGTGACAAATTGGGTGAAATTTTTGAAAGAACCTACAGAATATCTGAGAAACGTAGAATGTTACAGACGTAAAAAGTGGCATTTGTAATCTCCTGTAAATGTAAAGAAACATAGGTGATTTGTTTTTGGAAACTCCTCTTAAGGGGAACTAAAAGGGGGTGAAATTTTTAAATGAGAATTTATACAGTATATCTAAAAAAACTCAACATGTTACAGAAGTGAAAAATGGTATTTTTATCTGTATTAAAAATATAGAAACGTGTATTTTTAGTTTTCGGAAATACCACTTGGATGGGGGGGCGGTAAATGTGCCTGAAAATTGTGTTGAATTCTTTTAATTAGGCTACTGTTATCTCAAAAATGAAGATGTTACAGACGTGAAATTTGATATTTGGAATCTGCTTTAAAAGTAATGAAACACCTATTCTTGGAAAGTCCAATGAATTGGGGGGGGGGGGAGGTGAAAGAATTTAAAATTAATTGACTTAATTGTATGAGAATACTTACATCTAATAAAAACTAAAGTTGTTAGGTCGTACAGACATGAAAATTGGTATTTGGTTCACCTTTAAAACAAGGAAAAACCTGTTTTGGGGGGGGGGGAATCATCTTGGGAGGCGGAAGTGAAAAGGAATTGAATTTCATTTCATGAGGACACAAAAATCAAAAACTGAAGAAGTTAGAGTCATGACACTTGGTATTTAGAAGATCCTTTACTATTAAAGAAAAGTATTTTTTGCCAGAATATTCACTTGGAGGGGGGGGGGGGGGGGGTTGTGAAGGGAAGTGAAAAGTAACTGAATTATTTTTATGGGGATACTTATATCTCAAAACTGAAGGTAATAGACGTGAACATTGGTGTTTGGAATCTCCTTTAAACATTAAGGAACACGCTTTCTTTTAGTTTTTTTTTGGGGGGGGGGGGTAAATAAACTTTAAAGGCAGTGGGGTGTAAAAGGAGGTGAGACCAATTTATTTTACTGTTCATAATGTATTTATAAGGAGCCTCCGTTTCTCAGGTGGCAGCGCCCCGGCCTCTCACAGCTGGGTTCCGTGGTTCAAATCCCGGTCTCTCCATGTGACATTCGTGCTGGACAAAACGGAGGCGGGACAGGTTTTTCTCTGGATACTCCGGTTTTCCCTCTCATCATTCATTCCAGCAACACTGTCCAATATAATTTCATTTCATTTGTCATTCATTAATCATTGCCCCCAGAGGAGTGCGGCAGGTTTCGGCAACCAGCACAATTCCAATTGTCGCCGCTAGATGGGGGCTTTATTCATTCCATTCCTGACCCTGTCGAATGACTGGAAACAGGCTGTAGATTTTCGATGTACTTATTCTGATCATAACCGATCATTTTTAATTTTTCCTGGGTTCGTTTTCAAGAGCCATCTTTTCCTTTGGAGAACGTTCTTAGATTACAGTAGATTCTCCTGGCCTATAAATAAAAATTTAAACACATTTGAAATAAACGATAGGAATGAGATTGCCCGTCCAATTGTTCACCTCTGTAATAAGGTCAATAATGCATGGAAGTATGTCATTCGTATCGCCAGAAATCCCGCACACTTGCCTATGTGCGACAATGGTGCTGGTCATACTGTCATTTGTGACAATGGCAGCAGATGTAATTTACCGACAAGTAGAGGTCTTGCATCTTGCTATCGGGTCCAGAACATATAATAATAATAATAATAATAATAATAATAATAATAATAATAATAATAATAATAATAATAATAATAATAATAATAATAATAATTTTCTGGACCGTCATCAAATGTGCGGACCGCGCTGGAAACGGTTCCTGGATGGGTAATGACTAAGAATGCAGTCCGGCCGAGGGTTCAGTATCGCCAAGGCACCCAAGACGACACCACGCTGGATCTCCTGAAGGATTTGATCCATATTTAAAATGCTTATAGGAAAAGATGGCAGAGATTTAGGGACCCAACTGACCAGGTGGAATACCTGGACCTAGCCCGGGAAGTACGAAATCGATTGCTGGAAAGAAAGATTGAAAAATGGGAGGAAACTTGCCGTAATCTATTAGAAAACAAATCAGATCGCGAATTTTGGCGGATTCTCTCAGAAAAAGAGTCAGATCGCGAATTTCGGCGGATTATATATAAAAAAATAAGCATTCATTTCTAAATTTCAGTATAATACCGTAGCGAAGCACGGGTTTCTTGCTAGTTGACAATAAAATACATAACCTAATTAATAAACAGAAAAAAACAGAAAACAATAACCACAACAAACTCACTGATTTTCACCCTAGATTAATTAAAAGATCAGACACTACCTTTTGAAAGAATGAAATAAATTTGCTATGGAAGGGACTCAAATTCAATTGCCAGGAAGATCATAATGAAAACAACATAAAACAGCTAATCACTGACATAGAAATTGCTTGCGACAAAATCCCCTCTCCACAAAGAGAAATAATTTTAAAAACGTAGCCACTAACGAAGTCCTAAAAATAAGCGCACAAGAAAATTCCACCAAACAACCGAATTGTGGCACTCCATACTCAGCATCAGAAACAGTTGAGAACAAGATAAATAATGATGACCTAATAGTCACAAAAGCAGATAGAGGGAACACAACAGTCATAATGAAGAAAGACAAGTACCTAAAAAAAAAAAAACAGAATTTATCAACAACAATGGAATTCAAGAACTACATACAATGCAACCAACAAATAAACTCCAAAACCAAATAAAACAAGCTATCAAGGAAATAGATTTTATTCTCACAAAACAAAAAAAAAAAATGGAAGCCTTAGCATCAAGAATCTCAAACTCCCCACACTAAGAGCACTCCCCAAAATTCACAAAAACTCGTGTCCCAATAGACGAATAGTAAATTTAAGATCCAGCAAGTTACAATTTAAGCATACAACTCAACCAGACTCTAAAAGAGAAAATCTCACTTAAAGAAGATAGACCAATTAAAAACAGCATAGAACTAATTAAAGAACTAAATAAATTAAAAATAACAGAGAGCACATGTATATCCTTTGACATATGTACCTACACCAATATGCCAATAGATGAATCCATTAAAATTATAGAAAATCTTGCAGAAAACACTTCACTACAAGAAACCAAAGAAATTATTAGCATGCTTAGAACAACGTTAAACCAGAATTGCTGTACATTCAACGACAAAATCTATTGTCAAGGAAAAAGGTCAGCCATGGGCTCACCATTGTCAGGTATAATAGCAAACATTTTTCAATAACTTCGAAAACATCTTCTTAACCAGCCACCATTCAAAAGAAATTTTACATTAGAGCAGATACATAGATGACATAGTATGCATATATGATAATGACATTACTAATGCACACCAGTTATTAAACATGCTAAATTCTTTACACAAGCCCATCAGGTTCACAATGGAACCAGAAACTAACAAGAAAATAAACTATTTGGACATCACAATTGGTAGGAATAATGACAACCTGTCTTACAAAGTATACAGCAAGCCCACCCAAACGTCGCACACTACTGATGAGTCGAACAACCTGTACACACACAAAGTAACAGGACGGAATACAATGATAAACAGAGGTATTTCCATACCAATGAGCACAATGGATTGCAATGAAGAGATCCAAATCATTAAACAAATTGTGAAAGGAAACAACTACCCTCTGCATACAGTACATAAACTATTAAATAAACATAAGAAAAATGCGTGGTTCTGAAGTACGTTAACAAGTACACATACAAAGAAGCTAATATTTTCTAAAAACAAGGACAAAAAGTAGCCTTTAGAATGAACAACACATTGCAGAGACATATCAGCCAGTGGAATCTAAACAAAAAAGACCCCTTCTCTAAATCAGGAGTTTATGAACTCAAGTGCCAAGAACCTAACTGCAATGCCACATACGTAGGACATACAAAATGTAATTTTCACACAAGATACAAAGAACACAAAAACACGATCAGATATAAACAGCATTCATCCTTCAGAGAGCACATATATGATGGTTCACACCTCTTCACAGACATCAACACAGATCTAAAAATTTGCATGTCAAGAATAAAAGTAAATCTTTGAATATTAAGGAAGCAATCAAAATTTACATCACAAAAGACAGCTAACGAAACCAACCGAAATGACCATACACATTAAAAAATGGCCCCCTCTTTGCTCTACTTACATAACATCTGGTCAAGACTTACTCCTTAAATTAGCGCTTAATGGAGTATGCTTTATCATAAAAATTACGTCTAATAGATATTCTCTATTTTCAATTCTGTACTTTACTTATCTCAAAATCATTAACTTGCATTTATCCATATTACATAAAGAACATTATAACGTGAAGGAACATGAAGTAAATGAAGTAAGTTCCATAACACTCCCCTCACTCCACCTCTTCTTCCCCACCCCCTTTCCACGGTACAGTATGCAAGAAGGAATTATGAAGGGACTTCAATATATAATGCAACACATTTTGTTTCTAAAAGCAGGTTGGTTTTATTGAGGATTCAAATACACCATGTTATTCCCCAATCCTTTTGTTACAATACCCTATTTTTCAACATAATCTCTGTTCAATGCTATGGCCTTACGCCACCGTAGTGTGAGGGCCTGTACGCCTGCATGGTACCACTCGACTGGTCAATGTCAGAGCCAATGTTGTACTGCATCGATAACTTCCCCATCATCCACATAGTGCTTCCTGCGATGTGCAACCTTCATTGGGCCAAACAGATGGAAGTCAGAAGGCATGAAATCCAGGCTGTATGGTGGATGAGGAAGAACGATGATGGTGATGATGCTTGTTGTTTAGAGGGGCCTAACATCGAGGTCATCGGCCCCTAATGGTACAAAATGAGATAACAACAAAATATGAAAAGCATCCACTGACCAAAAGAAAAATGTCATGAAGAATGAATGGTTGGACATGAACGCAACAAAAAAAAAACCAGTGGATCAGACTCAAAAAAGATTGTAAATAATAGTATTAGTGACCAAGGGACCACTTATAAAGCACAATGATGCTAATGGCACTTATCGGTAGTAAAGGAGAACCATGATATTTCTCAAGCTGCGGTACTAATCAAAGGTAGCGTAAACTCACGGTGTTCCAAACATTAAGGTACTACTCACAAGTATTGTACATCGTAAAGGTAACGCAGACCTATGGTGTTTCTCACACAATGGCGCCACTCATAGCCAACACAAACCGATGAGGTTCCTCACCTACGTGTACTAATCACGGGCGCCGGTATTCCCGTGGTGTTCCTACAGAGTGGGTACTAATCACTGGTAACGCAGACCTACGGTGTCGCTCGTATAGTGGTACAACTCAAAGGCTACGCCCAGACGCGTGGTGTCGCTCACACGGGTACAACTCACAGACCTGTGGTGTTGCACACATGGGCACGACTCACGGGTACTGGAAACCCACACTGAACCCCACTCGAGTGCTACGAATCACAAAACTATAGAGAACCTAACAGAGTGGTACTACTCGCAAGTAAAAGTGACCAATGGTGTTCCGCGCGTGTTGGTACTAATCAAAAGTAGTTTCATGGTTCTAATACAATCATTCCTTGGTCGCTCCTTTTAGTCGCCTCTCACGACAGGCAGGGGATACCGTGGGTGTATTATTCGTCAGCCTCCCCCGCCCACACGGGGTGTGTGTTTGGTCTGCGAGAGGTATTTTATTTCCCCCAAGTCCGCCGGCAAGCCGGTTAGGACCCCCCTATCCGCCACCTGGGACGCGCCACGTGGGAGTATCACCTCTCCCCCTGCTACGCCTGAGTAGCAGGTTCGTGGATGAGGAAGAACAGTCCACTGGAGTTTATGAGCACCTGTTGAGTGCGCAGACTTGTGTGAAGTCTTGCACTGTCATGGAGAAGGAGAAGTTTGTTTAAATTTTTGTGGCTACGAACATGCTGAAGTTGTTTTTCCAATTTCCTTAGAGTAGCACAATACACTTCAGAGTTGATCATTTCACCAAGAGGGAGGACATCAAACAGAATAACCCTTTCAGAGTTCCAGAAGACTGTAGCCATGACTTTACCACCTGAGGGTACAGTTTTGAACTTTTTCTTTGTTGGAGAGTTGGTGTGGTGCCACTTCATGGATTGCCATTTTGTTTCCAGTTGGAAGTGATGAATCGATGTTTTATCACTTGTGACAATGTTTGATGACAAAGATGTTGATTCCCATCTTTATCATCTAATGGCCAGGCAGGCATCAATTTTTTAAAATGAGACAAAGTCTTTCATAGTGCACTGGCACTGTTGGTGGCTCCAAGTAGCCTATGCAGTGGCCTCCACGGTTTGCACTAACCATGCATCTTGGCAGGTGTGCTATTTACCAACTGAAGAGCCCAACTTAACACACTGGTGGCCGGGAGTGGGTTAGCTGGAAAATTTATAATGACCAATAACAGACTAACTATACTGGTATTGTGACAATGTTTGACAAGAAATTGTCACCTTCAGCCTCATAACAAGCAAGCAATTCCGCACAGATGTTTCTTCTTTGCTCTTTATGGTCTTCCAGTAGGTGTCAAGGAACTCAGCAGGAACAAAGCTTTGAATACCACAACTGGTGGATTAGTGTGTCAGCACTACCGACAGAGACGTCAAGTTCAGCAGCGAGGTGTCTGACTATGATCCGTTGATCATCTTGAATAAGGGTATCCGCACGTTCCAACTTTGCAGGTGTCACAGCTGTGTGCTGCTGGCCGGCACGCGAGAGATCAGACAGGTTTGCTCGACCTTGCTGTGATGATGAAACATGCCTCGCCCAATGCCTCACCATGTTTTTGTCCACTGCCAGGTCTCCGTAGATATTCTGAAAGTGCCTATGAATATCTGTGATGCCCTGGTTTTCCGCCAAGATAAACTCAATAACTGCTCCCTGTTTGGTACGCACCTGTTACAGATGCCATTTCGAAGGCTAGTTATTGCGCTGCCACCTATGGGAAATTAATGAAACTCTACGAGATGAAACAGGAATATTCAAAGATATCCGAAACAAAATTCCAATTTTTGGCAATCAAAATTAGATGAGAAATAAAATATGTTGCACTACATATTGAATTTGAACTTAGATTTTTGTTGCTTAGTCCATATCAACACTGAAAACAGTTAAGATGGAGATGTTGTTCAATCGTGTTAACTGGCGATGGTGGTGGTTTCTGTCATGATTGTCTTAAGGTTAAAAGCCGCATGCCCATCAGCCCATATCGACAAGAATAATTGTGAAGGTGACTATTAAAATGAGGGAAAAATTCAGGAAGGAATGATTGCTTGAAGAATAAGACAAGAACAAGTCATGAAAGGAGAAAGGACTTCCTTTATATTGGATATCCTGATTTCGGAGAGTCTGAAGAAAACTAAATGAGAAAGCCTACAATACTGGAAGCCTATAAAACTAACTAACAATAACATTGCATTGGTTATTGTTTGTTGTGATGTGCTTTATCTCTATTAGTGCTGCTCAGTCCGACAGACAGCATTATTGCTGCGTAAGCTAAGGGAGTTAGCTACCCGAGTAGAACAGCCTACCTAAATATTGGCGGGAAGTAACTGGGCAGTTAGGTAGCTTTCTTTTCTTAGCATGCCATTCCTCTGGTTCATGCATGGTCTGATAACTACTGTTGTGTGACACATTGGTTCATCACAGTATTCCACGTATTCTGTCCCTAATATGTTATATGTTACTTTTATAGAAATGGTGAGATCGCTCACTAAACGGACAGCGGCAGAGAAGTGTTCAGCGCTGTTTGTGGCTGGTATTCCAGTTGTGGAAGTTTGCACGGTTTGAATGGCAATGTAGTACAGTACTGATCATGAAGAGTGAGAAACTGTGTCATTTTGAATTTTTCAAGCATTCTGTATGTGAGCATTGCTTTTAACTGTGACATTCCAGTCTGTTAATATTGTATTCTTACAAGAATACTGACATCGTAGTTTTTTTTCTTTTTTGCTATTTGTTTTACATCTCACTGGCACAGATAAGTCTTATGGCGATGATGGGATTGGCCTAAAAGTGGGAAGGAAGCGGCCGTGGCCTTAAGTAAGGTACAGCCCCAGCATTTGCCTGGTGTGAAAATGGGAAACCGCGGAAAACCATCTTCAGGGCCGCCGACAGCGGGGTTTGAACCCACTATCTCCCGGATGCAAGCTCACAGCTGCGTGACCATAACCACACGGCCAACTCGCCCAGTCACCATTGTTTAATTTTAGTTGGTATTAGCCTTGGTGTATCGTCTTCTTTTGTTCTCTTCTTTGATTCTGTTGACTCTCTTTATGCCATTATAATGAAAAATGCCCAACTCAGTTGTGACTGGCAGTAAGAAAGGGGACCTGCCATCATAATGAAAATTCCCCAACTCGATTGTGACTGGCAACAGGCACGAATGCCTGCCAATATAATAAAAACTTCCTAAAATGGTCTTCATATGAGAAACAACGTATGGCAACCTTCCTGTCACGTTTCTCCAGTAACGCTAATAAAATCTTATTCACAACGTGTACACTACTTCATTTAGAAATCTGTATGCAATGTAGAGCTGTCAGTGGAGAGATGGTGTGGAATGACATAAGTAGACGTAGTAGTTTGAGCGGTGTCTTTAAAAGTAGGAAAGATCACATTATGAAGATAAAGCTGGAATTCAAGAGGACAAATTGGGGCAAATATTTGTTTATAGGAAGGGGAGTTAATAAAATATATTCCAAGTACAGCACAAGATACTTGCTATTCAAAGAGACTGACCTTTTGAAAAATATGTATTCTTCTATTCCAGAGCCCTCCTCTTTCCTTACCATTTAGTAGGGGATAAAATGCATTAGAAATGGTTAACAAGCAACCCACCGATATGGGCTTAACGATGTGCTTGGTAAACTTTTTGGTAAAAGCCTCATCGTTTTAATATAACATCATTTTAATTGCACTTTGCTTTTCAGAACAAACAAAAGTTGCACAGAACCAAATCTGATATATCCTCTGCAAGGTGACCAGATTTCCAAGAGGCCTAAGTGGGACAATGGGTACTTTGTGGTTGTGTGGCTGAATAACGTACTAAATATCTTATATGTCTGTTATAGATAGGGGTGATGATTTTTCACAATAGCGATACTGCGTGAAATATAAAGGCTTGTACAGGGTGAGTCCCACAAGTATTGTTGTCCTTCCTGAATATCATGTGTTGTTAAACAAGATACTTAGTTGTGAATCGCAGAAACTGTCACATTATTTCTATATGCCTGTAGAAAACCTATCAATTTTGATGAATGACTAATCAGACTGAAAACAGAGAGAGAAACAAACTTACCCCATTACAGTAAGTGTTGAAAATGTTCTCCCTCAGCCTGTAGACAGTTTTGTAGCATGAGAAGAAACTGGATTCACTTTCTGCAATTTAGTGTTATGAATCTTCAAAATTTCAATACGAAATGCATTTTTCGATCCTTCTTGTTACTTCTATACACTTTAACTTTCAAACTATGCCATAAATAGAAGTCGCAAGGTGTTAGATCGACAGAGTGAACCAACCATAAACCTGCACTAATTATTTCGTTCTGAAAAAATCACACACTATATTCCTTGATTTAGGAGTGGTATGTGCTGTAATCCTGTCTTCTGGAAATATCAAGAGCAACCTTTCCTGTTCAGTTGGTTGAGAATAGAACTCATTCAGTATTAATTCTAAGTATCAGTCAGAATATATGGTGTCTTTTAAAAAAATTATCCCTATAATTCTTTTAGAACTGATAGTGCACCAAACACGTGTTTTAAATTCATGAAGTGGAGTTTCATGAATTATTGTTTGGTTCTCAGGTGACCAATACCAGTTATTTTGCAAATTTACACATCCATGCAAATGAACCCATGCCTCATCAGATAACAGCACTAATTCAGGATTGAATTCACCACCGCTAACTTTTTTTTTTTTTTTTTTTCGCTAGCGGCTTTACGTCGCACCACACAGATAGGTCTTATCCACCGTTAAAAGACTGAAAGAACCAATTGCAATATTTTCTTGCAGTCTGATCTCTCGGTCTTAAACTTTGAACTTCTGTGAATTTGTACGGATTAAATTTCAGTTTTCTTGTTGCCTGCTAAGCAGAAGAGTATGAAACCTCACTTTCCTTCAAGATTTTTTGGGTAATTGTTCAAGTCTTTCACAAATATCCTGAATATTTTTGTTAGTTAAGACAATTGGTTGTTGAACTCATTTTGTTTAGCTTTGAACCCAAAGTTTTGAATTTATTCACAGTATTCTTACTTCTGTAATGCGGTGCGACGTAAAGCCCCTAGCAAAAAAAAAAAAAAAAAAAAAAAACTTCTGTAATGCATTTGTATTTGTGCTCCAGGAAATTATTCATGGATTTATCTTATCACTCTCCTAGCAGATTTGTGCTTTAAGAATTCACAGCATACAAAATTACGCTGTTCAATGCTTAATTTAGAAGCCAAAAAATGTGCTAAACCATTCAGTTACAGCTGTATCAGAAGCAATCATGTTTTATGCTGTACAGTAATTTACCACAGACCAGCTGAGAGCATGACCACTGGGCAAGATATATGTTTTAGGCAGCTCACCCAGACATGGCACGGCGACTGAGGTTCACACTGTACTTTTGTATTTTAATTTTTCACAATCTTTAAACCAAAATTGAATGTGTTTTCAAAACACAAGAAAATGTAATACTAAATGTGAGAGACTTTTTTTTTTCAAATCATACTTTTTTTTAAATTCTGTGTGGCTGGTTACCCCGCTACAGTAAGGAGTGGACTGGACAGCCAGCGCTTGAACACTGAGTGCTGGGAGGCAGTAAATAATCTGATTCCCTAAGGTCACCAATGGATTTGGGTGGATGAGTAAACAGAAAAAGTCTACACAAAGCAGGTGAAAGAGGAAAATGAGAGATAATAACACAACCAAAAGAGATAATGAAAAGTTGGATTACTTTGATTTACTCCTGAATGTGAGAAGGGGTGTAGAAGAGATGATGAAAGTAGAGGGTAAAATCACAATGGAAGAAGTGGAAACTACTGTCGAATGAATGGAAGTGGGAAAAGCTGTGGGACTGGATGAATTGTGCGTGGAAATGATAACAGCAGCAGGACCCACTGGTCTATTTAGATCCATTTGGAAAAAAAATTGATACCAAATTGCTGGAGTAAAGGAGTAATAATACATTTATTTATGAAGGGAGACAAGAAGATATGTGATAATAACTGAGGAATCACAATTGTATTTCAGGTAGCAAAATTACATGAAAGAATACTAGTAAAGAGAAAGGCGGAAGTACAATTTACAAGAAGAGCAATATGGTTTTTGAAATGGAGGATAAACACTAGACCCCCGTTTTCAGTATGAGGCAGTTAATGGAGAAATATTAGGAACATGGAAGAGATAACATGATGACATTCCTTGAATCAGAAAAGGCTTACGATAGTGTATAGTCCGCACACCTTTTAGCGATATTTCTTTGTACGGGGGTGGAGGAAGGAGGGAGCTCTCACGGTTCTGGTTATACTGCCAACTGAATGAAAATGAAATCTGAATTGAATCGATAATATGATCGATCGATATGAATTTTCTGAACCTTTATTATCTTAAGCCAACAACTGTGTCATACACACTTTATATAACATTTCTCGATGCGAATCTTGTTCCCAGCATGAATTCTATAGTTTGGCTTTGCTGTGTAAACAACAACAGTACTAGTACGTAAAGTGTACGCCAGATATCACACAGCGATGCATAAGCGATTCATAGTTTGTGTTTCAAAGGTTGCCAATACGAATCTCGAAGATACCCGAGGTCGACCTATTCAGCACTAGGGTATCCATGTATCGCTAAAAGGTGCGCGTATGGTACCTAGAGCAAAGGCATGGAAGTAATGCAACAGAAACGATTTGGAAGATAAATGATAGAATATGTGCAAGCAATGTACAAAAATTGTTGCAGCAGTGTTCAGACATATGTGGGGTGGACAGAGTGGTTGGACTATGACAAGGAAGTGTGCTGTCACCACCATTATTCATTATGATTATGGATGAAGTTGTGAAGGAGACAAAGGTAAAATATGGGGACAGGAAGCTGCGAATGGTATTGTGGTGTGGGGAGCACATAGAGAGAAAGTACAAGGGCAACTCGACATGTTGAATGAGATTGTTGAATATTATTAAATGGAAAAACACACAATGCAAAAGAATATAAACTTATTCACTACAAAGCTTTGTAAGAGAACAAAGCCTCTTCGGGCACTCTAGGGCATGGTAACAACCACAAAATTTTTCACACCATTGACACATACAATCATGGTTCGGTTCGTGAAAACTAGGTACAACCCATGCATTATGATGGAAAGTATGGGCCGCTGCACGAGTCACTGTATGCTTGATATCGAAGCAACTTTGACACAAATTGTCTGCTATCATTGCATCCGTTATATAAACGTCACTCCAAATATCTGTCTTCTTTGATTTTAATTACTGTAACAGCTCTTAATATTCTTTTGTAGATTGTAATGTATGTCGTAGGTCCTCAATGAAGAAAAGTTCTCTAATCAGTTCATTTACAAGTCTTAAGGGCATGTGTTTAGATACACATAGTGCTCTTTTAAGGAAAATTGCTTTCACCCTTTCTCTCTTAGGTCTTTCTTTTTCAGGGAGGTCCATATGATTTCAATGTCATAGGTCACAATTGGTGTAATTTTTAGACGGAAAAGTTTCAAGGCTGTTTTGATTGATGGTCGCCTAAGATGATCCACGTCGTTTATTGCGGTTATTGCTGCCAGAGTCCTTTCTTTATGTGAACTGTAAATGTAGTCTCAGTTGTCTGGAAAATCATTCCGAGATATTTGAATGTACGTAGGTGGTTTGAAAAGTACTCGGAATGTACTAGAATTCAGTATCTTACCTCGGTGGAACTGCTTTTATTTTTCAACATAGTCTCCCTCTAGACTAATGCATTTGGTCCAGCAATGTTCCAATGCCTTGATCCCATCTCAAAATTGAGATTCCTCCAGGCCTGCAAAATACCTCTCCAATTCGGCTGTCAGTTCTTCCCTTGTAGAAAATCTCCATCCACCGAGGAAAATTTTCAGATTGGGGAATAGATGAAAGTCTGATGGTGCCAAATCAGGTGAATAAGGTGGATGCGGCAACAATTCGTACCCCAGTTCATGAAGTTTTGCCATGGCAATAGCACTTGTGTGCGGCGGAGCGTTGTCCTGATGAAGGATGACCTTTTTCCTTGCCAAACCAGGCCTTGTTTCGCAAATCTTTTCCTGTAGTTGGTCTACAAGGTTTGCATAGTATTTCCCCATAATTGTTTGGCAAGTAGGAAGATAATCTATCAGCAGAATGCCTTTTGCATCCCAGAAAACTGAGGCCGAACGCACTGCCTTTGCTTTATTTGGTGGTGGTGAATCAGCATGTTTCCACTGCTTTGACTGCTGTTTTGTCTCTGGAGTATAGTAGTGGACCCAAGTTTCATCTGTAGTCACAAACCGGTGCAAAAAATCTTGTTGGTTGCACTGAAAACGGGCCAGACTTTGTTCGGACATTTCCAATCTGGTGCGTTTATTGTCCAATGTCAAGAGCTGCGGCACCCATCTAGTGGATAGTTTTCTCATACCCAATTCTTCGGATAAAATATAATATACCCATTCAGAAGACATCCCTACAGCTTCAGCAATCTCCCGCACTTTCAGTCGACGATCCTCCATGACCATTTTATGCACTTTTGCGATAAATTCTGGGGTCGTAACACTTTTTGGCCTTCCACTACGCGGATGATCATCCAAGCTCTCTCGACCAAATTTAAACTCGCTGGTCCACTTGGCAAGAGTTGAAAATGAAGGAGCATAGTCGTCCAGTGTGTTCTGAAAGTCGGCATGAATTTCTTTTGCTTTCATACCTTTCTTTACAAAGTATTTAATCACTGCTCGAATCTCAGTTTTTCCCATTGTCACAAATCACCATGTGGTAACAACAACAAAGTGTCGTCACTACGACACTCCTGCGGCTAGAGCACTGACACGGCACGTGTTCACTCACAAAGGATGTGTGATTATTGCGCGGGAACCTCGTTGCTCTAGCACCGACATCTAGCGGTGATTCCGAGAACTTTTCAAACCGTCCTCGTATTTACAATTCTTAAAGATGAGCCTTGTTGAATCTTATGGAAAAGAGTAAGACAATGGTGCCGACAAGAGGAGAAAGAGAAGGGAAAGGAATTATGAAAATAAAAGGACAAAACCTTGACACTGTGGAGAGCTAAATACTAGGGAAGCAAACTGTTACCAGGATTCAGAGTGGGACATGGAGATAAGTGAAAGGATATTACAGGGAAATGAATTCTATCAGAGTGTGAGAAACCTGGTGTGGAGGAAATACCAACGAAGTGTAATGAGGTGACGTATATGACGTACTACTACACAATACTGACATATGCAGCGGAAACTTGGACACTGCCAAAAAGAAGGAGAATAAAATCCAGGCCAGTGAAATTACATTTTTAAGACGTTTCATAGAAAACACAAGAAAGGACAGAGTAAGAAACGAGGATGTCAGGAAGGAAATTCGAGTGGAAAAGTTCTACAACAGAATGGAGAGGAATAAATTTAGATGGTTTGGACATATTAAAGGAATGGAAGAAGAAAGGATGCTAAAGCAGATGATGGAGACCCAACAGAAGGGAAGGCAAGAGGGAGACCCACACTAAGGTGGTTGAAAATGGTCGACAATAGTATAATTGGAAGAAACCTGGACTGGAACACAGTTAAGGAGGAACAATGGTAGTTAGATAGAGAAAGATGGAAACGTGCCATATACATCCCAACCCGGTGGGAGCCGGACAAGTGAAGTGAATGATGACTGTTTTTTATTCTTCTGGAAATTTAAACAGAGGAGTTTGAGCAGTCTTGTTGGCTGTTAAGCTCAAATGCCCAGAATTTGCCCAAGTAGCCCTGTAATGTATTTGGGATCCTACTACAATTCTACACGTTGAAAGATACTTTAATAAATACAAGCTAATTGTAAATGATAGGAGAATGTGAATGGCAGAACAAAATGTTCAGGTATGTTGTATGATTTCCTTCAACTCATTCATGATCAGTTAATTTTATATAATTTCCTTTCATTATTTTATTTTACATTAATATTAATTTAAGATTCTGTGATGCTTTAGCTTATATCGGTTTAAAATGAATGTACATTCTTATACTTACCCATTTTTTACCTTACTATTTATTAGCTCTATGCAAATGAAATTTGATTATCACATTAATATTATCAAAATACACTACCTAGATAACAGAAATTAACTTAATTACAGAACTATGCCTTTATTCATAATTACAAATGTACAAACGCCAAAAATGCTAAATTTCTGATTTTAAAATTTTAAAATACACCATCCGCACTGTATTACTACACAAGAATATTAACATAATTGTTGTTTTATGATTTTTAAATATTACTTATTACAGTGAAATCTCTGTACAAAAATTACCCCCTAAGATGATAAAATATTCTGATTTGGCATTAATTCTATTAATCAAATGTAAAATGCCACTTGATTTAACAATACACTTGATAATAATAAATCTCTCTATTATGATTGATTTTTCAGACCCTGCTGATGTGGTCTCCTCCTAGTACTATGATAATACAAACCATGAAAGAGTCAGGAAACTATTTTACTGTCCTATGCCCTATCGCTTTGATCTTGTCACTGTGAACCCAGCCAGCACCTCATAGTTGTATCTGTGTACTTGTTGAGCAACATTTGAGGATTGAGAAAGCCTGTTACCATGCCAAATTCCAGGAAAAGCTGGTCTGCATGCTGGAAGGATTCCATTCGCCACTCCATGTCATACAATGTCGGCATGTAAAACATCTCTGGTGACACATTTGGTGTTCACCCAACAAAACTCATTAAAACTCAGCCATAGATGGCCAAGGTTTACTATGACATCTAGTAAGCCTAGAGTAATATGGAACATTGAAATTGACAAGCAAACAGCCAGATGGCATCAAATTAAAATGACTGCACATGGTAGCCGAGGCCATATTATTATTATTATTATTATTATTATTATTATTATTATTATTATTTCAGCATCTTAAGACCACGGTTAACACTTGTCAGCCTTTTTGGACTTCCAGTGCTCCTTCATCTTGATGGAGAATGCAGTTCTTCCTTCTTCGGAACACTTTGCACCAGGTAGTCCTCTCACTCTTTCCAAAAAATCCTTTAACCCGTGTACCCAGCTCTTGATCTTATTTCTTTCTTGCACCAGTGTCCCAGAGACACCAGTTGGATCTTCCTTCAGTGCAGTTGCCCCATGGAGGAGTAAATTTCCAAAACATTAGAAGGTCAGGAAGTCTTTGAGATATTCTGCTGTTAAGCATTCAAGACAAATGACCATAATACATAAGACTGTGCTTCATCTTAACAAGTGAGAGCTTTTCAAATTTAGAGTACAGCTCTGCATTTGGCCTCAGGCAATTTTTGCTCTCAGGATTTTGACATTGGCCAAGGATCTTTCTTAGAAATTTCTTCTCTTTAATTTGGCGCCCCTCTATCTCCTTGGTGAGTGAGGGCGTAGCATTCAGCAGCATACAAAGTTTTAATACGTATTACTGTGGTTAGTGGTCATTATTATTAGATGTGGTGCTAGTACAGTGATCTAGCCACTCAACTTCCGAACTGAATGTCCTGGGCTCAAAATCTAGCAAATTTGGGTGAAATTTTCACCGAGACTAACATGAGGCAGCGAAAAATCATCCAGCATTAAAACACCCACCCAAGTCTCAAACTGAGTTTGAGTGGTCTGATCATGGGATGCTACCTTCTTCTTCTTCTTTTTTATTTATTTTTATTTTATTTTTATTTTTATTTTATTTATTTTTTTTTTTTATGCCAGGCTGAGTAGCTCAGGCGGTAGAGTGCTGGCCTTCAGAGCCTAACTTGGCAGGTTCGATCTTGGCTCAGTCAGGTGGTATTTGAAGCTGCTCAAATACGTCAGCCACGTGTTGGTAGATTTAATGGCACATTAAAGAACTTCTGCGGGTGGTAATTCCAGCATCTCTGCATCTCTGAAAACCGTAAAAGTAGTTAGTGGGACATAAAATCAATAACAGTAATACTTCTTCTTTTCCTGCAGAAGTTCCTTAATATGCCATTAAATATACCGACACGAGGCTAACGTATTTGAGCATTTTCTTCTGTTTCTTTTCCCACATCTCGGTGGAGTCGCGGGTGAGAACTGTGCCGCACATGTGGATTTGGTCCCATTTTATGGCTGGATGTCCTTCCTGATGCCAACCCTATGTGGAAGGATGTATTCACTAATGTGTGTTTCTGTGGTAGTTTGTAGTGTGGTGTGTTGTGTGTGTATAAAGAGGTTTGTGTAGGGACAAATACAAACATCATGTACCTAAGTCGGAAGAATTAACCAGTCGCAGTTAAAATACCTGACCCAGCCAGGAATCAAACCCGGGACCCTATGAACTTCAGGCTTCAATACTGACCATTCAGTCAAGGAGCCATATGAACATGGGATGGTGACATTGAAAAATTATTATTATTACTAGCAAGAAACCCGTGCTTCGCTACGGTATTATACTGAAATTTAGAAATGAATGCTTATTTTTTTATATATAATCCGCCGAAATTCGCGATCTGACTCTTTTTCTGAGAGAATCCGCCAAAATTCGCGATCTGATTTGTTTTCTAATAGATTACGGCAAGTTTCCTCCCATTTTTCAATCTTTCTTTCCAGCAATCGATTTCGTACTTCCCGGGCTAGGTCCAGGTATTCCACCTGGTCAGTTGGGTCCCTAAATCTCTGCCATCTTTTCCTATAAGCATTTTAAATATGGATCAAATCCTTCAGGAGATCCAGCGTGGTGTCGTCTTGGGTGCCTTGGCGATACTGAACCCTCGGCCGGACTGCATTCTTAGTCATTACCCATCCAGGAACCGTTTCCAGCGCGGTCCGCACATTTGACGACGGTCCAGAAAATTATTATTATTATTATTATTATTATTAATATTATTATTATTATTATTATTATTATTATTATTATTATTATTATTATTATTATTATTATTATTATTATTATTATTATTATTATTATTATTATATGTTCTGGACCCGATAGCAAGATGCAAGACCTCTACTTGTCGGTAAATTACATCTGCTGCCATTGTCACAAATGACAGTATGACCAGCACCATTGTCGCACATAGGCAAGTGTGCGGGATTTCTGGCGATACGAATGACATACTTCCATGCATTATTGACCTTATTACAGAGGTGAACAATTGGACGGGCAATCTCATTCCTATCGTTTATTTCAAATGTGTTTAAATTTTTATTTATAGGCCAGGAGAATCTACTGTAATCTAAGAACGTTCTCCAAAGGAAAAGATGGCTCTTGAAAACGAACCCAGGAAAAATTAAAAATGATCGGTTATGATCAGAATAAGTACATCGAAAATCTACAGCCTGTTTCCAGTCATTCGACAGGGTCAGGAATGGAATGAATAAAGCCCCCATCTAGCGGCGACAATTGGAATTGTGCTGGTTGCCGAAACCTGCCGCACTCCTCTGGGGGCAATGATTAATGAATGACAAATGAAATGAAATTATATTGGACAGTGTTGCTGGAATGAATGATGAGAGGGAAAACCGGAGTATCCAGAGAAAAACCTGTCCCGCCTCCGTTTTGTCCAGCACGAATGTCACATGGAGAGACCGGGATTTGAACCACGGAACCCAGCTGTGAGAGGCCGGGGCGCTGCCACCTGAGAAACGGAGGCTCCTTATAAATACATTATGAACAGTAAAATAAATTGGTCTCACCTCCTTTTACACCCCACTGCCTTTAAAGTTTATTTACCCCCCCCCCCAAAAAACTAAAAGAAAGCGTGTTCCTTAATGTTTAAAGGAGATTCCAAACACCAATGTTCACGTCTATTACCTTCAGTTTTGAGATATAAGTATCCCCATAAAAATAATTCAGTTACTTTTCACTTCCCTTCACAACCCCCCCCCCCCCCCTCCAAGTGAATATTCTGGCAAAAAATACTTTTCTTTAATAGTAAAGGATCTTCTAAATACCAAGTGTCATGACTCTAACTTCTTCAGTTTTTGATTTTTGTGTCCTCATGAAATGAAATTCAATTCCTTTTCACTTCCGCCCCCCAAGATGATTCCCCCCCCCAAAACAGGTTTTTCCTTGTTTTAAAGGTGAACCAAATACCAATTTTCATGTCTGTACGACCTAACAACTTTAGTTTTTATTAGATGTAAGTATTCTCATACAATTAAGTCAATTAATTTTAAATTCTTTCACCTCCCCCCCCCCCCAATTCATTGGACATTCCAAGAATAGGTGTTTCATTACTTTTAAAGCAGATTCCAAATATCAAATTTCACGTCTGTAACATCTTCATTTTTGAGATAACAGTAGCCTAATTAAAAGAATTCAACACAATTTTCAGGCACATTTACCGCCCCCCCATCCAAGTGGTATTTCCGAAAACTAAAAATACACGTTTCTATATTTTTAATACAGATAAAAATACCATTTTTCACTTCTGTAACATGTTGAGTTTTTTTAGATATACTGTATAAATTCTCATTTAAAAATTTCACCCCCTTTTAGTTCCCCTTAAGAGGAGTTTCCAAAAACAAATCACCTATGTTTCTTTACATTTACAGGAGATTACAAATGCCACTTTTTACGTCTGTAACATTCTACGTTTCTCAGATATTCTGTAGGTTCTTTCAAAAATTTCACCCAATTTGTCACTCCTGTTTAACCGCCATTAATTGGATTTTCCAAAAACAAAAAAATATACGTGTTTCTTTATTTTTAAAGGAGATCCCATATACGAATTTTCAATTCTGTAATATCTTCAGTTTCTGAGATATATGTATCCTCATTAAAGGCATTCAACCCATTATTCATCCTTTTAACCCCTCCTATTGGGATTTACAGAAAAAAATAAGTGTTCCTTTATTTTTAAAGCAGATTCTAAATATCAATTTTTACATGTGCAAACTTTTAAAGTTTTGATATGTATATACACTCATTTTAAAAATTAAACCCATTTTCACCCCCCCCCCCCTATTTGAATTTTCCAAAAGCAAAAAAAAGTGTTCCTTTATTTTTAAAGGAGATTCTAAATACCAATTTTTACATCTGTAAACTTTTAAAGTTTTAAGATGTAGATACACTCATTTTAAAAATTCATCCCCCTTTTCGCCCCCCCCCCCCCATTATTTGGATTTTCCAAAAACGAAAAAATACCTGTTTCTTTATTTTTAAGTAGATCCCAAATACCAATTTTCAGGTCTGTAATATCTTCAGGTTCTCCAATATAAGTAGCCTCATTAAAGGCATTCAACCCTTTTTCACCCCTTTCCACCCTTCCTACTGGGATTTTCCAAAAACAAAATATACATGTTTCTTTATTTTGAATGAAGATTCTAAGTACCAATTTTTACATCTGTAAACTTTCAAAGTTTTGAGATATAAATACACTCATTTTAATAATTCACCCCCCGTTTCACCCTACCATTAATTGGACATTCCAAAAATAAAAAATACGTGTTTCTTTATTTTTAAAAGAGATCAAAAGTACCAATTTTCAGGTCTGTATTATCTTTAGTTTTTGATATATAAGTACCGGTATACTGATTAAAGGCATTCACCATTTTTCACCCTTTTTTACCCCTCCTATTGCGATTTTCCGAAAACAAAAAAGTACGTATTTCCTTATTTTTAAAGAAGATTCTAAATGCCAATTTTTTACATCTGTAAACTTTTAAAGTTTTGAGATATAAATACGCTCATTTTAAAATTTCACCCCCTTTTCACCCCCTTAGCGATGGAATTCTCTAAAATCCTCTCTTAGCGAGCACCTACATCTTTATATGAATGTATTCCCAAAATTTCATTTCTTTATCTCCAGTAGTTTTGGCTCGGCGATGATCAGTCAGTCAGTCAGTCAGTCAGGACAAGTTATTTTATATATATATAGATTATTATTATTATTATTATTATTATTATTATTATTATTATTATTATTATTATTATTATTATTATTATTACTATTATTGTAGCCTCCGTGGCTAAGGCGGCAGCACATCGGCCTCTCACCGCTGAGTTCTATGATTCAAATACTGGTCACTCCATGTGAGATTTGTGCTGGCAAAGTGGAGGTGGGAGAGGTTCTTTTTCCGGGTACTCCGGTTTTCCCTGTCATCTTTCATTCCAGCAAGACTCTTCAATATCATTTCATTTCATCTGTCATTGCCCCAGAGGAGTCCGACAGGCTTTGGCTAGATGGGGGCTCCATTCATTCCATTCCTGACCAGATCGAATGACCGGAAGCAGGCTGTGGATTTTCATCATCATCATCATCATCATCATCATCATCATCATCATCATCATTATTATTATTAATAATGGAGTTCCATAAGACTCACTGCTTTCCTTGTTATTAAAAATGCAATTCTTTTTAGTTTTACTGGACAGTTAAACAAAACAGCTAGTAATAAATGTTCAGTCTACACATATTTTTGTGTGATTTCTACTGACCTGGCTGTTCAGACTGAGACACAGCAGCATGAAGAAGAAGAGTACACCCCAGAGCTGGGTAGCAGGCATCTTTGCCATGGCTTGAGGATATACAATGAACACCAAACCAGGACCTGAACATACAACAAGTCATATGGCTAAGAAGCAAATTACAATATTATAATTAAGTTCCTAATTTATAATAATGCATCATATCAGATTTAGAACTTGAGAGAAGTATTCTACTTCCATAGACAACATTTAAGAGTACCATCTGGCATTTAAAAAGTGCTGCTGATAATTAATTTCAAAGACTTTCTAGGACAACTGGTTACTATACTGACTCTTACAAGGGAACTGTTTGGGTTAGACATGACCTATTTCAATGAAACTTGGGATTACTGGTTAATTAACATAATTATCCTAAAATTAATTATAATAATAATTTTGCCATAAAATCAACAGTATTGTGATAATTGCTGAAAAACTGTTGGGTGGCTCAGAGCAATTAGCTGATGACATAGAATTACCTTGTGTATGCACTGTAGAAAGAAACAGATAGTTTTATTTTAATGTTGCATGAAACTCTTGATACTGAAAATGAAATTTTGACAACATAAACAGAATTTTATGCTCTAAAAACCTATTCTAAAGACAAGTGCAGTACCGTACAAGAATATATCAAAATATTATGGTTTAAATATTAGGGCAGATATAAGGGTGATGCACAACATTCATTTTTACAATTATTTAATGAGAAGGGAAAACAAAATGTTGTGCATAGAAAACTACAGGTTTTACCTACATTTCAACATACAAACCAAGTTTCTCCAGACATTTCTCCCACTATGACATCAAGTTAAAAATACTTTGTTCATATAACTCCATTCCCTGGGAGTATATTATCTGTGAACAACCAATTTCACTTCTTCATCTGAACCAAAGCATTTGCCCCTCCTAGGAATATCTTCAGTGTTCCGAAGAGGTGAAAGTCAAGATGGTGCAAGGTCTGGACTGTATGGTGAATGATTGACTACTTCCTAGCCATACTTATCAATTTGTGCACAAACGGAAGCTGCAACGTGGGGGCAAGCACTGTCACCTTTTTCACTGGTTAAGTGACCTTGAAATTCCTCAGTAGAAATCTCAATGTTTCCATATCATACTAGCTGGCTTTGTTTCGGGCGTGTTTGAATTCCAAAAAAAACTTAACAGTGATAATATATTCCTGAAGACAAGCAAAATAAAGGATAAACACAAAACAGTACTAGCTTATTTATTCAAATACTTTAAAATTTCTTACCATCAGAAACAACATCTTCGACCTGAGTGCCCATTTCTGTTGCTATATTTCCAATTGTAGCAAATGCAAAAATTCCCACTAGAATGCTAGTGAAGGCGTTGATGATAGAAACTGCAAGTGTATCCACCAGAATCTGGTTATGGAAGCGGTTATAGCTGGCAAATGATATCACAGACCCAAATGCAATGCCAAACGAATTGAAGTTTTGAGCTGCTGCATTCACCCATACCTGCCAACAAATGTTTTAATGTTCTATAATTCAAAGTTTGACTTTAAAGTCTGTTCACAGTTTACTTGCAGCATTTCAGGAATTATGATAAAGCTAGGATTTATAATTAGATACTCTTGTCTGATATGGATCAGTTTTGGTCAGAAATTCCACACTGAAATTCAGTCACCAAACTGTGCATACACTTGATATCAGTTGTTTAATACTTTTACACTTGATAAAAAAAGAATTCCTCACCTTCTCTTGAATGCATTACCAATGACATAAAGCTGAAAATGGACACTTAGTCATATACAGTATCTTTTCCATTTTTTACAATTTGCTTTACATCGCACCAATGATGTGATAAGATTAGGAGTGGGAAGGAAGTGACTGTGGCCTTAGTTAAGGTACAGCCCCAGCATTTACCTGCTGTGAAAATGGGAAAGCAAGGAAAACCATCTTCATGGCTGCCAACAGTGGGGTTCAAATCCACTATCTGCGAATGCAAGCTGACAACTACGTGACCCAAACTGTGTGATCACTTACTTGGTTCTTTCTCATTTCTATGTCACCAAGTATTAATTGTGTCAACACAAATTTCTTACGTTTATATTGGCATGATATCATTTGAATAAGGTTGGCAAATGTAATGCTTGTTGTATTATGCTTTACAAAGACCTCTTAATTGTGTGCAATGGTTTCAAATATTAATTAAGTGTCTAGTGTTATAAATTGTATTGTTACGTGCCAGCCCCGTGGTAGCCCCTTTTCATACTTCCACGAAGGGGATACTGACTCAGATGACCTGGGATCTCCCAGCCAGCTTGTGGGGTGGGGCCGGCCTTTCTGTGTATTGTTCTCGTCGGCCGGATTACCTGCAAGTTCCTTGGGCAATCTCCAACAACAGAGTAGTGTTACAAAAAAAGTTAAAAAATTTGGGCTGGGAAGACTTGGGAGTAAAGAGATGAGCTGCTCAACTAAACGGGGTGTTCCAAGCTGCCGGTGAAGAAATGGTATGGAATGACATTAGTACATATATAATCTTGAGTGCAAGTCATCTTTGAGTCAGCAAGGAGTGCGGATGTGCTGAGTGGAGCGCGGAACAATGGGTAATACGTTGACACAGTACAAGATGGTGATTGGTAGCTGGAACTATAAAAAGGGAAGCAGAATGGAGACAAGAATGGAGCTGAAGGGTGAAAAAAGGAGGATGGTGGCTACTCTACTAGTGGCAGCGGTGGTGATGGTGCTTTTGATAATAAGAGGAGTGGAAGTTAATCCTGGCCCAGGTCCAGTGGGTTCCATTGGATGGGAAGAATTCGAAGCGATAAGAGAGATGATAAGAGAGGCTTGTTAGGGGGAGCAAATAAGGGAAATGTTCCGAGAGCTATCCAAGGAGTTTAAGGACCTAAAGCTGAGTATTAAGGAAGACGTAAAGAAGATATTAGAAGAGGAAGGGTGTAAAAAAGATGAGTTGGACTTGTTGAAACAGAAAGTAAGAAGTTTGGAGCGGGACCTGAGAGAAACTAAGAGATTAGTAGAGAGGGGTGTGCAAGAAAGTGTGAGAAAGAATATTTTTATATATGATGCCCAAGAAGAAGAAAAAGTGGAACTAGTATACAAGGTGGTGGAAGTGGTCCAGAATAGGATGAAGATCAACTTTAGTGAAGTTGATATAGACGATGTGCATCGTGTGGGGAAAGTTAAGGGAAGGAGGCCCAACAGAGTGAAATTATTATCCACGTTGATGGCTGACATTGTGATAAGAAATTCGAGCAATTTAAAAGGAGAGAAAGTGTGGATAAGAAGGGAGATGAACAGGGAATCCATCGAGGAGAACAGGATCCTGAACAGACATTTAAGAGATGCAAAAAAACAAGGCCTTAAAGCATATATTAGAAGGCAACAATTGGTGGTTGGAGACGGCAGATGGAATCGTATATGGGGGGTGGGCCAGTTAAAAAAACTTGATGAGGAACATCAACAGCAGCAGAAGGAGTCCTGGATGGCAGAGGGAGCAGCAAGGAAGGGCATAAGGAGAAGTGGCAGTGACATAGAGGAGAGTGATATTACAGAAGTGAGCGAAGTCCACATCATATCAGGTGCACAAAGCTGAACAGCAGTGCCAGCAACCAGATGGTCGAGAATGCAGAGACCTTGAAGAGTCAGCGCAATGTAGAGGTGGAGGAAGTAAGTAATGTGTCACGAGTGGTGCGGAATGAAGTGAAAAGTGCAAATCAAGATAATAGGAAGCAGGGTAAAGATTCGTCCTCCCCGAGTAAAAGGAATACAGAAAGTAAAATGGAGAGAAGACAGGTGCTAAATAAGGAAAGATCAATAAGTTTGAAGGATTTATGGGGAAAGAAAAAAGGCGTAGGTACGGAGAAAGGGAAGGAGGACAAGAGAAAGGAAGAAGAGGAGAGAGAGGGAGAAGATTTGCAAGGAAGAATGGCAAGGAGTAGGGGCGGAAGTGAAGAAGCACAAAAACAGAGAGGGGGAGGGAATAAATAACTAGATATGACAATAGGGTTGTGGAATATTGAGGGGTTGATGGGGAAGCTGGGGAATAAAGAAATAGAGAAATTAGTAAAGGAGTTTGAGATCATTGCCCTAGTAGAGACTTGGTTAGGGAAAGGGGTAGAAATAGAATGGGATGGGTATAGAGTAGTCAACGTCACAAAGAAAAAAATGGGGAGGATGGGAAGAAACCCTGGTGGGATAACTGCTTTAATAAAAAATGAGATAGTAGGGAGAGTAGAAAGAATACAGAATGAGGTAGAAGGGGTGGTGTGGTTTAGAATTAAAATGGGAAGTGAAGAGAAGGAGGCAATTTGTCTAGCTCTATTGTACAATCATCCTAAGGATTCAGTTTATGCAAATAAAATTTTTTTGAAGAACTGATTGAAGAAATAAACAAAATTAAAGGTTTATATGTGGAAGATGGAATGATATTAATAGGAGATTGGAATGCAAGAGTGAGTAATAGGGTACCAGATTATGGGAGGGAGGATACCGAAGTGAGAGGGTACAGAAGAAGCAGATATAAATAGTTATGGTGTAAAGTTGCTAGAGCTATGTGCTATAGAAAAATTATATATCTTAAATGGATGGATGAAGGGAGACAGTAAGGGAGAATTGACATTCATCACATCGAAAGGAGGGAGTGTGGTAGATATAGGAGTAAGCACGGAAACAGTTTTAAGGGAAATAATAAGTTTTGAGGTGGTAGAATGTGGGACAACAGATCACATGCCCATTAGGATAAAATTAAGAGATGATAATGGTGAAGTGAAGAGAGGGGTAGGAAAAAGGGTGAGGTATAAGGAGGGATGGAAGTATATTTGGAATGAAACTACGATTGAGATTAGAGATTAGAGTTAAGTGAGAGGGGAGATAGTATAAGGGTAGAATGTGAAAGGACGCTGGAAGAAGGGGACATAGATGAAGTTATAAAAATAATAGAACTCCCAGTATGGAAGGTGTGAAAGAAAGTGAAGATAAGAGAAGAGGGAGACAAAAACAGAGCCACGGGGTGGTTTGATGAAGACTGTAAGAGGGGACGTGAGGTAGTTATGTCAGCTCTAACAGAGTTTAAGAAAGGAGGGAAACAAGAAAAAAGGGAGGAATATTATAAATTAAGAAGAGGTTACAAGAAGTTACTGAACGAGAAAAAGAAATGCTGGAAAGAGGCGGAAGCAGAAAGAGTGAACAGATATTGCAAAGAGAAAAGATTTGAGAGGATTTGGGAAACTATAAATAAGCTAAAGAGAACTAGGCCTACGGGCAAGGGAACAAGCATAGAGGAAAATGAGTGGGTAGGTTATTTTACAAGTCTTTTGGGTTGGAGGAGAGACTGGCATGGGGACATGGGCAAGACTTATATTCCAAGAGAATTACAAGTAGGAGTACAGCTACTAGATGGAGAGATAACAAGACAGAAAGTAATTAATGTCTTAAGTAAAGTAAAAATGAAAGCAGCGGGTGGGGCGAACGGTATTACTAACAGAGTATGGAAGGAAGTAGGGACAAATGAATCGATGTTGAAGGTGTTGGTTAAATTTTTCAACAAGATATGGGAAACGGAGAAATTTCCTAGCAAATGGAGAAAAGGAGTATTATGTCCTATATACAAGAATAAAGGGAGTCGAAGTGATCCAAACAATTACAGAGGAATAACACTCCTTGACACGCTGTCGAAGGTATATACAGGAATTCTAGCCAATAGGATTAGAAATTGGGCAGAGAAGTATGGAAGGATATCGGAGTATCAAAATGGGTTTAGAAAAGAGAGAGGTATGGTGGATAATGTATGGATTTTGGATACCTTAATTACGAAGTATGTCAAGATAATAGGGATGAGATAAGTAGCAGCAATAGATTTAGAGAAAGCCTTCAACGCAGTGAATAGGGAGGCGTTATTTACTGGATTAGGGGACATGGGGTTATCGAAGAAAATGAGGATGGCAATAGAAGGAGTATATGAGGAAGTGATGGTGATGATTAAATTACAGGGGGGTGAATTGAGTAAGGGTATTGAATCGAAGAGGGGTGTGAGACAAGGCTGTAAGCTGTCACCGATATTATTTTTATTGTTTATAAATAATATATTAGACAGACATGGAGCTGAGGGCTGGCAATGTCCTTGGATAGGGAAACGGGAGGTACCGGGACTGCTATTCGCGGACGATTTATTGATCTTGGCATTAACAGCAAGTGGATTTTAAAAAAAGGATAGAAGAGGTTGTGGAATACACTAGAAGATGGGCACTTAGAATAAATGTACAGAAGATGCAGATAATGGTATGTAGGAAAAGGAAAGACAAGAAAGGAAAGAAATTTTGGACAGTAGAACAGGAAGAAATCAGACCAGAAAAAAAAAATTGAGTATTTAGGAGTAATAATTAGTAGCAATGGAACCTGGAAGGATCAGATCAGAAGAGCCAAACTTAAAGGGAGGGGAGCACTTGCAGTAGTGGGGGTATTAGAAAATAAATTCCCAGATATTAAGTACAAAATTCAGAGAATGTTATTCCAATCAATGGTTAAAGGAAAAATGTTATATGGGGTAGAAGTGTGGGGATTGGAGGAGAATAGAAATGAATTAAACTGGGTGGTGGCAAAATTTAGTAAGATTATGATAGGGGTTCCAGACTGTACTGCTAATATGGGGACAAGATTAGTATGTAAAGAATCGATAGACATTACTATAGCAAAGAGGGTGATGAAGTATTGGATGAGATTGGAAGAAGGGAAGGGAGGGGACTTATTCACCCAGTATTCTTCGTTCTCCATACTTTTCTGGAACCTATACACCTCTTGTAATAAGTGCAAAAATAAATTACGAAAGCTAGGGTTAGGAGAACAAGGGTGTGAGAGATGGGGAGAGAGGAAAGAATGGGTATGGAGAAGGGTGAAAAAGAGAATGGCTGATGTAGAAAGACAGAGTTTAATAATGGAATGTAGGGAAAGAGACTCACTATCAGTATTAAACAAACTGGTGGAAACTACGAACCCAAGAACCGAATTTGAGGGTAGGAAGGGTACAAGAGACTTGTACTGGTGGATTATGGGAGTTCCAAAAAATAGGGGATGGATAGGTCGAGAAAATAAGGATAGATGTATTTTATGTGGGGAGGGATGGTTGGACCTACATATATTTACTCAATATAGTGCGTTAGAAGAGATGAAAAAGAAAGTGTTGAGTAAGAAAGAGACAGAAAAAGTAGAAAAGGGTTATAAGATGATGTCATGGCTATGCAGAGAATGCGAAAATGGAACAAATATATCAAAATATTTAAATTTGGCTAGAGATAGGTTTTTAAAGAAATTAAGGGAATAATAGGTAGAATGGTGTTTCAGAAAATGGAAGGAAACATGTAGGCAAAACTAGTGGATTATATATAATGTAAAAATTTAAAGAAGTAAGAGGATAACTGAATATACTGGAAAAGAATGTATTATAAAAATAAAAATAAAATTGTAGATATTGAAAGAAGATTGTATTACGTTAACGAATGTGTGATGTTTCAGTTAATACAGTGACAAAAAAAGGGATGTAGATATTAGTATTAAGAAGAGAGTTGAAATAGTTAGATAAGGACGAGGATGAGTTGAAAAAGTGTTATAAATGTGTAATTAGTAGTGGTTGTTTAGAATAAGGGACATAAATAAGATGAAAAAGGAACTGTAGAACTGTTGGCAAGTTGAGTGTTGCTGAAAGGTGTTTAAAATATTAATTCTAGGACATAGGGTTAAAATAAGTAAGCAATGTGTTAACTATAATGGATAAGTTACTATAAGGTAGAAAGAATTGTGACCAAGCTCGATAGCTGCAGTCGCTTAAGTGCGGCCAGTATCCAGTATTCGGGAGATAGTAGGTTCGAACCCCACTGTCGGCAGCCCTGAAGATGGTTTTCCGTGGTTTCCCATTTTCACACCAGGCAAATGCTGGGGCTGTACCTTAATTAAGGCCATGGCCGCTTCCTTCCCACTCCTAGCCCTTCCCTGTCCCATCGTCGCCATAAGACCTATCTGTGTCGGTGCGACGTAAAGCAAGTAGCAAAAAAAATAAAAAAAAAAAAGAAAGAATTGAAGAATAGTGAGTGGTTTTTTAGACTAAGAGATGTAAATAAGTGGAAAGGACTGTGATGAGTAAGAGAACTGTTGAACTGTTGGCAAGTTCTGTGTTGAAAAAAAAAATGTGTAAAAGAGTAACACTAGGACATAGTGGATGGAAATAAACAAGCAGGGTGTAAACGACGGTGGATAAATTACAAAAAGGTAGATAAATAGGTGTATTGAAATTGGTAATGTAAAGAAATGTGCAAGTAATTAGTGGGTTTTTTTTTTTAGACTAAGAGATGTAAATAAGATGAAGGATCGGTGAGGAATAAGGGAACTGTAGAACTGTTGACAAGTTCAGTGTTGTTAAATGGTATATAAAATATTAACTCTAGGACATAGTGTTGAAAATATAGTGGATAAATTACTTTAAGGTAGATGAATAGGTGTAAGTGAGGAAGAGAGAGGGAAAGATTTGGAAAAGGGAGGGAGGGGGGATATAAGTTGGAAGGATGGGGTGCGAAAGACCCATCCTAAGGTGAGAAAAACAAGCTTGTCCGCATGTAGAGATAATGAAGAGTCAAAGATGGGAGCAGGCAATGTGATGTAAGACGACTCAGATGAGTAGGCGGGACAGTAGATAAGAGCGTGATGAGTGGCATGACGGTCTGATATCCACCTCTGCGATTTGCCACACAAAGTATGGGAGGGAAGCACATTGCCTGCGAGGTTTAGGTGGGGATGACATCTGACCCACGGGTGTGGCTGATAGCGGTATCATGGGCGGAAGGGGGTCCCTCATTACCAGGGGATACCGCGAACAGCCAGTTGTCTCTTTTTTTCCTTTTGTTAGTTGTAGTTAGTAGAATATTAGTTTTAGTGAAGGGTGGTGCAGCTCATGGTCTGGAACTCTGCCTGTGCAGCGACACCAAATTAGTAGAGTATGTAGTTAAGTAGTTTTAAGAGACATATAGTAGATATTGTTTTTTTAAATTTTTGTTTCTGTGTGTTTCCCTGTCTTTATTGCCTGTAAGCCGATGGTATATACTAGGGTGGGCAATAAAGAGTATTATTATTATTATTATTACTATTATTATTATTATTATTATTATTATTATTATTATTATTAACACTTTGAAGACGATGTCACCCCTCATGGGGTGACATGGTAGTGTGTCCAGGACTCTGAACTTTAGGCTGTCGCGCAAAACTAGCGCTACCATTTGCTGCAGTATTGCATTGCTAGTTTACGTAAGGTGTTCATAGAGTGCAGCGCGGTGCCCATTCCTTTATCAGCACGCTGTGCATTGAGCAATAGACGGTGGAATTTCTCTGGCATTTGTCACCCCCTATGGGGTGACATACGCAACTATCAGAATTCAATTATTAATGGCACGGAAAATAATGTGGATTGGAGCCTATTATTGCTTTATTCTTACATACTATTGTTACATAACTTAAGAAATGGTTATTATTAGATCAATTGAGCTTCATTGTTCCAAGGAAAGATAAAATTACAAAAGAAAACAATACAGATGATGAGATATCATGCTAGTCATTGAATTTATGGCATAGTATAAATGATATGAAAGAATAACAGTTTTTACAAGATACACATCACTTGTGAACCAACTCATAGTGAGGTTTGCATAAGAATGCTTTGTCTGGGCAATGTTTACAATATGTTATTACTTTCTTCGCTTTCCTTGCAGCCTGTCGACCTCCAGATTCGTTAGCCTCTTTGTAGCATATGCTGCAGTTTTTCCTTCTCTTCCGTGTGGAATCTCCAGCCTTTTCAGTTTCTTCTGTCTCCACAAGGAGATGGATACCACGATTGTGACGAGGTGTTTCTACTTCATCCGACAAGCACATTAGTTCAAGAGCACATTTCTCCTTGAAGGTAGTTATGGACATTTTCTGCAGCTTTGGCACTGTTTGGTAGTTTCTGTATGCAATCCATGAATTCACCAAGCTCGTTCCAATTAATAGTTCCGTCGCTACCTTGTGATACCATCTGACAGTTTTCTGAAGAGATGTATTATAGGACGATATCTGATCAGATACATCAATGCCAGGCTTTGCTTTGTTGTAGTCAATAACTAAGGATAGTTTGAAAATTTCCGTGTTACTCTTATCACGTTTTCCTGAAGATACAAAATCTAACTGGTGCTTAGTTGAGAGCATATAAACCTCTCGCTTGTCCATCCATTTCAGTGCTAGGATGCCATTATGCGATTCCTTAGCAACCATTTCTCCTTTCTTGACTCTTTCGTTTAGACCTGGTGGAAGCCCAACTCTATTTTTCCGCAAGGTACCAACCAGATGAGTGCGTCTAGCTAGGAGTTTATTTGCCAAATCAACTGACGTGTAGAAATTGTCTGTGAACAAAGTTGATCCACTGTCTAAATAAGGATCCATAAGTTCCATCACAACAGCTGTAGCATGTGGTAGTCCAGGGTTAGCAGTTGTCCCTTTGCCGCAGTACACTTTTGTGGTGTAGGTATAACTGTCTGTATCACATAGTTTGAATACCTTCACCCCGTATTTATGAGCCTTATTTGGAATAAACTGGCAAAATAATAGTCTTCCCCTGAAGGGGATCATAGATTCGTCAATGACCAATGTTTCCTGTGGCTCATTTAACTCTTTGAAATTCTTATTGAGCTTTAGAACAAGAGGTGCGATTTTATACAACCTGTCATGTCCTCGGTTTGCTTCACTGTTGAAATGCCAGAAGCGCAAAATCAGTAAGAACTTGTCCCGTTTCATTACATGACCCCCAACATAGTTTTTATACAGTCTGTTCTTTCTTGACCAATAATTATGAAGTTTGGGAAACTGTGCTAACCCCATCCACATCAATAAGCCTAAGAACTTTTTCATGTCAGCACAATTGATATCAGTCCACTGAGTGAATCTACTCCGCCTACTCACATGTTTCCCTTGCAACACATTCCTTGCATTTTCATTGGTTTCATGCACCATCATATTGATGATATCGTCATTAACTATAGCACGATAGAAATCAACTGGTTGAGATTTAGCACTCAAAGGAAATTTTAAACCGGGGCTACGTGTGAATAAAAAATGTTTCTGCAAACCTGAGAATGTTCCCCAGTAATTGTCACTGGCTGGTGATATGGTTGAATCATCGCACGATGCTGCACTGGAATCTTCGCTAGTGTCCTCACTACAAAAACTACTGTCCAATTCCGACTCAGAAAAGGTAGCATCACACTGCAAATCCGAAATGTCAACATCACTTGATGCAGCACTCGAACTCTTTTCAAGTTCTTCTTCTATCTCTCTATCGGTAATCATAGTTTACTCGACACAGAAACACATACAACAATAATTTAATTCTTGTCACACAACTGTAAATTACAAGGAACTCATAGAAAGGTGCGTAAACCAACAGTTCACAACACAGAGCACAGTGTTCCACAACAACAAAGGTAAAAATGGCGTCACCCCTGTAGGGGTGACGCGCTTTTTCTGTTGCATTGCCAACCTAATAACCATGTCACCCGAATAGGGGGACACAAAAATAGTAACTTTGAACATAAATTATGTCTTTGATTATCATCTACGAATGAAATTACGCTCATCCGTACCCCACAACAACCTGAAATATGTATATCGCATTTCCGCAGTTTACCGCAAAAAAAGCAAATGTACGCGTCGACGTTAACGTGTTGTTATTATTATTATTATTATTATTATTATTATTATTATTATTATTATTATTATTATTATTATTATTATTATTATTATTATTATTATTATTATTATTATTATTATTATTATTATATAAGCTTGATTGGAGCTTCTAAATGTAGGAAAGACAAAATTGGAATTCAAAAGGACAAATTGGGGAAAATATATATTTACAGGAAGAGGATTTAGGGATTGGAATAATTTACCAATGGAGATATTGGGTAAATTTCCAAGTTTTTTGAAATCATTTAAGGACAATCTAGGTAAACAACTGATATGGAATCAGCCACGTATTTGAGAGTCCTAAATGCAGGCTACTGATAACTGAAGTGCATTCGCTGCATGCTTTGGGTCATGTAGCTGCTGACTTGCATTTGGGAGATGATGGGGTCATAACCCCATTTTTGGCAGCCCTGAAGATGGTTTTCTGCAGTTTCCATTTTAAAACCAGGCTATTCTTTAGTTAAGGCCATAGTCACTTCCTTCCCAGTCCTATCCCTTTCTTATCCCACCACTGTGAAAAAAGAAACTTTTCCAACAGCAAGCAAGTTGGTTATAACATACCGGCCACATAACTGTTGGCTTGCATTCGGGATATGGTTGATTCAAACCTCACCATTGGCAGCCTCTTTTGTGATTGCCAGCCTATCCTTTGCTAACCTTTTCATTTCTACGTAACTACTACATCCTACATCTGCTCTTATCTGCTTGTCACATCTATTCTTTGGTCTACCCCTACCGTTCTTAACCACTCACACTTCCCTCAAAAACCAACTGAGCAAGTGCTGGGTGTCTTAAGATGTGTCCTATCATCCTGTTTCTTCCTTTTGTCAAATTTAGCCCAATCGATCTCCCCTCACAATTCGATTCAGTGTCTCTTCATTTGTGATTTTATATACCCATTTCACCTTCAGCATTCTTCTGTAACACCACATTTCAAAAGCTTCTATTCTTTTTCTTTCTGAGCTAGTTATCATCCATGTTTCACTTATATACAATGCCACACTCCATACAAAAGTCTTCAGAAACATCTTTCTAATTCCTATATCAATGTTTGAAGTAAGCAAATTTCATTTCTTATGAAAGCTCTTCCTCGCTTGTGCTAATTTGCATTTCTTCTTCCTTACTCCTGCCATCGTTAGTTATTTTACTGCCCAAGTAACAATATTCATCTACTTCCTTTAAGACTTCATTTCCTAACCTAATATTAACTGCATCACTTGATCTGGTTCGAATGCACTCCATTACTTTTGTTTTGGGCTTATTTGTTTTCATATTTTAATCCTCTGTCTATACCATTCAGGAATTTCTCCAAATCTTGTGCAGTTTCAGATAAAATAACAATATCACCTGCAAATCTCAGGGTTTTGATTTCCTCTCCTTGGATTGTGATTCCCTTTCCAAATTTCTCTTTGTTTTCATTTACTGTCTGCTCTATATAAACATTGAAAAGGCGACAAACTGCTGACTTGCCTCACTCCTATCTGGATTGCTGCTTCGTTTTTAAAACCCTCGATTCTTACTGCAGACTGGTTTTTATACAGATTCTTAGTTCTCAGTATCTGATCCCGATCACCTTCAGAATCTAAATAGCTTGGTCTAATCAACATTATTGAATGCCTTTTCTAGATCTACAAACACTATGGACGTGGGCTTGTCCTTCTTATTTCGATCCTCTAAGACAGACATCATCACGCAGTTACTCTAGGGAGCCGGTGTTACTTGCTCCGCTCGGGACGGCTGTCAGTCACGTGAGAAGAGAGCAGCGGGCAGGCGGGTTGCATATCGTGGCCGTACTGTACTTGCCGCTCGGAAATGTTACCATGTGAACAACAGCAAGGTAATACATTCCGGTACATAAATAAATCACCTCTGAGGAATTATGGAACATTATAATATAAACAGAGTTGAGTAGGGTAATATGAAATGTACGTACATCCTCAGATGTGGTATTTTTAAGTTTCTGTAGTAAAGCTATCCTTTCTCGGCCTTCATATTTAT